>NC_088935.1:1220375-1830563 GCF_033473495.1 Cercospora beticola | reverse complement strand
TCTGCGCCACGGCTTTGACCCTGTCTGCTGCCCTCTGCATATCTTCTTCAAACGATAATCGATCGTGCAATTCGTTGTTCATGGCCATCTGATCGGGAAGATGTTGTGGCAAGCTTGCTAGCACGGCGCCAACCCGATCGTAGTCGCTGACGAGAACGTCCTTGGTGTCCCACAGCTCTGCCAAGCTGCCATCAAACCCGGGAGCGCCATTGGCAAGCATCAGCTCCAGCCCATGTCTGCCCACTAGCGGTGCAGCTTGCACGTTCGTCACCCAGTATGGAGCATCATCGCCGGCCGGGAGCGTTGCATAAGGATCTTGGTGCTCGTGCTTGAGTACTTGGAGTGGTGTGAAGTACTGAACTAGGTAATCCAGAGCAGTGTCGCTTCCGTAGTCAAAGGTCGACGACGGATGCAGCACGTGGGAGATGGCAATCGGTAAGGAGAGCGCAACGCGCTCATGATGGCGGATCTTCGCAGCGATCATGGCTTCTTGGAGACGTGCTTGCTCCTCCTCTGCGATGCGTCGTTCTTCTGCCTCCCGTGCGGCTTGTTCCTGACGTGCCTGCTCTGCACGTCGCTCCTCTTCGAGTTGTCTCTCTTTCTCTGCAGCCTGTCGAGCCGCCACTTCCGCCTCCGCCGCGGCCGCCGCTTCCACTTCTGCTTGCGCAGCACGTTCCTGTTCACGTTGGGTCTCAAGTAGCTGGGCCTCGAGAGAAGCATTCTCCATCGGTGCATCAGCTTCCTTGTCCTCTGACTTTTCGGGTAAGGTGGGCAAAGACGGCTCAGCGGGCCCACGAGCAGATGATGAACGTCTGCGAAGGCGCGGAGATGAGGCTGCAGGTTGCGTTGAGATGCTCTTGCGTCTGACTTGTCCTGTCGTCCGACTAGCAGGGCTCTCCGGTGGCTTCATCGTCGCTTCTTCGCTATTCTCTTCTCCCGTGGCGACATCGGAACCAGAGTCCTCGGACGATTCGTCAGAGGGAGCTCTGCCGCTGGCCACGCGCATATCACGCTTCGACATGAGCCTCCTTCCATTTTTTCGTCGTGGCGCCTGTTCGTCGTCGCTGTCCTCTTCCTCTTCGTCATTGAGAGGGCTCCGCCGCACAATACGACGCTTGCCTCCATCTCTTTTGGTGACCGGGCTGGAACTACGGCGTTCTTTCGACCCAGCCCGCTGATCGTACAAATGCTGCAACAATTCCTTCTCCTCACGCCAGTTGGGCCCGTGTCGTTCTTCAGCAATCTCAGGCCAGGTCTGACCTGAACGGTTACGGTATAACGGATTGAAGTTGTCCAACTCAGCGAGCGACTTCACCATCTCCAAATGGGATGTTCCGAGAACACTTAGCATCGGTCGTTCCGGTCGCTGTAAAGCCTTCTTCTCTGTCATTTCCGCGAGTAACATGTTCACCAGGTATGAGTCCCCAGTTTTGGCAGCGGCAGCAATTACATGATTGTCGACGGGCACACGAGCGTCCAAGAATTCCTTGACACCATTGCGATCATTAATCTGCACGAGTTTCAGGAGATTCTCGTAGCTGCGGGCCATGAAGTGCAGCTCCTTTGTAGGCCCAGCTCGGTGCCGCATCTCCTCTTCCTCTTCACGTCGTTGACGTGAGCCGCTAGTGTTCCAGGCCTCTATCGCCCTTCTAAGGGCTGCACGTATTTCCTCGGCATCGTCAGTATCATCAGTGACGACGTCGAGTGCCTGCTGTCCCTTGAGATTTTGCCTGAGAGGATCAACGCCAGCCCGGAGCAAACTATGCACAACGTCCAGGTGACCGTTCTCTGCGGCATCGATCAGAGGAGTATCCTTGTCCACGTTGGCGCAATCAATTTGGCATCCTTGATCAATCAGATAATCCACTACTTCCACATTCCCGTTGAGTGCCGCAATCTGAAGGGGCTTATTTCCAGCAAATTCGGCAAGCTCCAACTGGTCGGGATCTCGATTTCGCCATTCTTTCACTTGGTCCAGTTCACCGGCCTCGCATGCCTCCGCGAGTCGCGTGAAGCCATACTTGTTGACGTGTCGCTTGTGTTCTCGCCCGGCTGGTCTACCGGGAGTCGATGTCGACCGTCCCACGCCTCTCTGAGGTCGCCGATTCTCCGCGTATCCATGAGAAGTCGTTTCTGAGGATGCATCCGACTCTTCCCACGCCGGCCGCGCCGCTTTCACTTCCTTGATCGGGCCATGAGTCCCCGATCTGCGCTTTCGATTGGAGACCTCCGCGGCGCCATCTCCTAGCGCAGATTGCGTAGACACCGCCCGGCGATGACTGCGCAACTTCGGCGACAAGGAGAGTTCCGTCCTGCCGATGGCCTCTTCGGAGTGGAGACCACGAAGTCTGCGCTTCGGCGGCTCGATACTTGGGCGTTTATTGGGCAAGCTTACTGAAGATGCTCGATGCTTGCGCTTTCGGGGGTTGGGCGAATGCGCACCATTTCGTGAAGCTCCGGGCAGCTCCGAGAAAGCACGAGATCGCGATGATCCGCGCGATGGAGGATTGGCCGACGATCGTGGGGAGCTGAGAGAGTCGCTAGGGTCGTCCGCGCCAGCGTCTATATCCATGAGCTTCTCGTCCTTCACATCTTTCGAGGCTGTTTCCTTTTCCACGCTCGCGACAGTACTGGGCACTGGCGACGGCTGGGCGGAATCATCCTCGTCGCCGTCAGTCGGGACAGGGAGACCACCGATGCGATGCTTAGCCTTTGGCCGACGTTCAGCCTTCACGAGCATCCGCTTCTCAGCCTCTCTCCGCTTCACAGGACTATCAATCAATGTCTCGGCCTCAGAATCGCCATCCTCGTGGTTGCCGTTGGGCGCGACGGGCTCTGCACCCGCGTCATCGCCTTTTGTGCTCCCTACGCGCTGTTCGTTGCCTGTGTGCGAGCCTCCTGGTGATGATTTCGATACCGTGTCACTTGTTGCATTCGTCCGGCCCGAATTGTGGTTCCCGTTGGCGTCAATGCTGTCGCCTTTGGCAGCCAGTCCAGTCTCCAGAGGTGCCGGATCTGGCGACTTGCTACCATTCATGCCGTTCCTTGCAGAAGACGCCTCGCATTACACCGTCGTGGGCGGTGATGGATTTCGGGCGCGTGCAGACGCGGTCAAGCACAGTGACAAGTGCAGGTCTGCTGCAAGTGGCCGGTGTCCAACTAGAAAGTTGCGCGCGATCGCGATAGTGGGTAAGTCGCGCGACGGAGGTGATGTGGGCATGCGGTGTGGTCTCTGTTTGGATGGGAGAGGACGTGACGAGGTGGAGAGGTCAGAGGTCCTCAAGGCTGCCAAGAGACTAGACGGCGCGGATCAGCATGATTGGATCGCTACCACGGCCCCAAAAGCGCTGTTCGTTGACATGTCTCACGTTTCTCGTCCTATGCAACTGCAAATGTACCAGACGCCAGCATCATATATCAGTTTCCAAAAGCCCTCCGCAACTAAAGTCCCCAATCCCACGTATGACGCTGTCTCCAAGACTCAAAGCTGGGCAGTCTGCCTCTGCGATATCCAGATAACACCTTCATGGCTGCAAGCACCACAGCTGCTCGCAAATGATTTGGGCTAGGAATGTCTTCACATCACAGCACACCCGCCGCTTCTTGCGCGTCTGCGCCGCCCTCCGCCAACGCCAATTCCTGGTGTGTGCGCGTCATCCTCTTCATCAGCATGCAACAACTGGGCCTGACGTGCTCTACGCTGTCGTCGGTGTCGGCCTCCACCATTCGTGCTGGCTTCTTCTTGGGCAATCATGAATTCCGCCCACTTCCTCTCGAGGCGCCGGGCCGCGATGAAATCGCCGCGCATCACCCGTTTGAAGTGCTCTTCCACGGTAGGCTGATAAGTATAGAAGCACTTTAGCTGAATCACCTCTGTGGGGAATGTCGAGCTTTTGACAACTTGCACATTCTGCTGTTTTGCCATATCGTCCCCAGGCAGCTGTCTGGGCTGCGAAGTGATGGAGATATCCGCGTTCCTGGACAAGATCTCGCGCACACCAGTCCACGTCACATTCTGACAGTCATAAGCTACCAAGCGCAAACCCACGGTAGGCTTGAATGAGTGCGGTGCAACTCCGTGGATTGTCGTGCGGCCGCTTCTCTGTCGAACCATGCTCGCAGCTTCAGTCAACACCAAGTCTCCAATCCGGGTGTTGTCCATCTCGACGGAGCGAAGGCTCGTGCACGCTTTAATCACGGGCATCATTCCCACGTCACCCATATTCTCACAGTATGAGATACTGAGATGTCTGAGTCGTGCCGCGCAAGGAGAATTCGCCAATGCATGGAGAGTACTGTTACTCAGGTCCTCGAGCTCTTCCAGATCCAGATGTGTCAGCAGAGGCACAGTCGGCAGCAAGTCCGTCAGCGTCGCGTCAAGGATACCGTGGCATTTGGATAGCTGCAGACCTTCGATTTCAGGGATATTGTTGACAAACGTACGCACTCCTTTGTCCGTTATTGACCTGCACCTGGTGAGGTCGAGATGCTTGAATCTCCGAGGAGGCACCATGGGTCGGCCTGAGATGTAGTCGATCTCACTATCGGTGCCCTCGATTAGAACCGCCAAGGACTCGTCGGACAGACTATCGCAGTTCATGAGTATAAGGCGCTCCAGGGTATTCCGCTCGAAAAGCAGCTGCATAAAGCTCAAGTCATCCCAGCCTCGGATTTCGCCGGCACGCAGGTCCTTGAGAAGTGGACAGCTTTCTACGACCTTTCGAAGCCCACGTGTATCAATATTGTTGCACCAAGATATGTTCAATTGTTCGAGCTTCGGACAATTCTGAGCGATGATCTTCATCCCAGCATTGGTGGCGCCAGCCAAGCCAGACAGATTAATGTGAACCAGCCGGCTATTTGACCACAGAAAATTGTGTATAGATGCTCGATCAATCCGACAACCCTCAAGTGAGAAGTTTTCCAAGTTGGTGCATGCGTCGGAGAGGCCTCGGTAGTTCCATCGTTCGCGAAGCTGAACACATCCTCGCAAGTTGAGATCCCTCACGAAAGGTCCTGCAGCGGTGATGATTCGAACAAGAGCGTCTCCCGGTATGTCCTGGTAGAAGCCAGCGGTGTCCAATATAGCCCACAGTTGTCCGTCAAAACACATCTGGTGCCACGACTTGGACACAATTGAACAACGTACGATCTCTTTTGGTTCAAGATATGTCAGAATCTCCATTTTCAGCTCTGATGGTAGATCACGCCAAAAGTTCAGATCTCGACGTGCCGGTCTCTGCTTCGTTATTGGTCGCGAGAAATAGTCCTCATCGACCTCGACGATGCCCGGCTCGGGAGCAGGTTTGATCGTTGATCGGTAATCTGTGGGTAGTCCCACAGACATTTTGCCTTCATGCTGCATCAGGTATCGAACACGAGCAGCCTCATCAAAAGGCGGGGGTTGGACACCTGGAGTGGTTGCCGCAGACGCAGGTGTTGTAGCATATCCAGCGGAGTGCTCGCGATCCAGTGCAGTACCATATGCGGTCGCTGAGTTGAGCGAAATGCATGAGATTGAGCCTTTGCCATTGCCATGGTATCCTCTTGAGCGCGATGTGCTGAGCTTGGCTATGGAAGGTGAAGAGGAAATGCGGTTCAGCCCGGCGAGGAGTTTCTGCCGGCCTCGCAGCTTTCGAGGCTGTTCTGCAAATTCCTGAAATGGCGGGCTAGATGGGTTCAGACTGCGAGGTGAGCCGATGGGGGTGTGTGCCTCGTCGAGCGACTCCGTAGAGCCGCTCGCCGTAGGGGCCGCCATTCAACACAGGTCGCTTGTCTGAATATGCAGCACTGTTGTCCAACTCCACAGCAGTATCAGCCGTGTACCCAACGTCCTTGCTTTTATTCAGCTCAGAGAGAAGACAGGCGGACGTTCGTGACGAGGTGCGATGTCTGAGGGGTGGCTATCTGCAGAGCTTGTGATCA
Organism: Cercospora beticola; assembly: GCF_033473495.1. NCBI lineage: Eukaryota > Fungi > Ascomycota > Dothideomycetes > Mycosphaerellales > Mycosphaerellaceae > Cercospora > Cercospora beticola. Next base: position 1,824,638 of record NC_088935.1, on the reverse strand, counting down.
GCACGTCCCGCCCTTCATGCTATGCTGTGGTCATACGGACAGGTGCATGCGACGGGCAAACTCTTCAGAACCAGATTCTCTGCCACTGTGTGAGCCAGCACTCCCAGGTCCTTAGGTCATGAGGGCGTGCAAGCAATGTTGCGTTGGACGGCGAAGATCGCGTCTTATCGCAGCGATTAAGCACGATGGCGGGGTTCGGCAGGGCTGAATTGCACGCTGCACTGGGTTGGAGTTTTGCTTCGTGACTCGGAACACCAAACAATTCGCAAACAGTACTCTGTGACCGGCTAAAACTCACACCCTGTCCGTGTGAATGAAGGTGGAGTACCGGTGTGTCGTAGTGATGGGGACGATGGCGAGGTCGTTGCGGGACAAGAACATCGCTCAACCTCGTCCGAGCACACGACAAGGCCCCACGGCGTTGCGCGATGCCAAAAGGAGCATGGCATCCGGCGCAAGGATAAGCGAACTCTCAAGCAAAGTCTTTCGGCGAGAGTGACCGAGAATAAGAACGAGGACATGGCACAGGCTTGCGAGACTACATACGCTCGTGGCATCGCGATACGATCGTGCGACAATATAGGCTTGACTCTGGACGTGCTTCTTGCGGTCCCCAAGGAGCGGCATGAAGAGCGGAGGACAGCGAAAGCAGTAGTAGACTGGGGTATCGCAACCCGCAGTCAAGGCGCTGGAGGATCGCCGACAGGCCTGCATGTGGGAGCCATGTGGACTGGGCCGGGCTGGGGCTGAGCAGAGACAAGAGTAGACAGTCTACATATTCCACCTATCGATTACCATCCACACGTGCGGGCAGTCACGGCACTTCATGCAGGGCATACTCGCATCTGGACCCTACTTCGACGCCTTCTGCAGTGGCCTGTTGGCTGTGGTCTACCCTGCTTCAGCATGCTGCAAGCGTCCTCGGCACTGTATGGTCCTGGCAGAGGATGTCCGCAGCCGCACAAACGGCCTACACCTCCACTCACCACCTCGCTACGATCATCCCGCATGATAGAATCATGTCTTCTTGCTCTGTTTCTTTGCCTTGGCCTGTTCCGCGTGCTTTGGGCCCAAAGTCTCCATTTCCTTCTCGTCCCAGCCGTTGCCGCCAAGCTTGGGCAAGAATTTGCCAACACGCTTCTGATACAGACTGTATTCGGGATACTTGCCTCCGCTTATGCGCTCAGTGAGCGGTGTACTTCCTTGAAAGACGAGAAGGTAGGCAATGGCACCGCAGCACGTCCAGTTGTACATTGTGTCAGACTGGAAGCAGGACCACTGATAGAGGATGACCCATAACGATTGCTCAGCCGCGAAGTTGGGATGCCGACTATACTTCCAGAGCCCAGTCGTTACGAAACCGCGATCCATTTGAGCTCGGGTCCAGCCAGCGGGAACTTTCGCAGTCTTTTGATACTCCTTCTTAGCGTTTTGGTAGTTCCATTGCTGCTGGTCAGCGAAGTACGTGAGTATGACAAGGGCCAGCAACAGTCGCGCAATCGTCATATCGAGCGAGGTCATCTCAGGCTTGAGCTGTGAAGTGAGCATGAGCACGTATGTTGGCAGGGTGACGCTCCAGAGAAGGACCTAACATGCGTCAGCAAGCGAAAATGCTGCATGAACAGTACGCTCACAATTTGCGCAGAAGAGATGAACAGAATGTTCAACATGAAGAAGCCAAAAGACCCGATTTGCTTCTTAATGAGCTCCCATCTGTAGTCTTCGCTGCCGATTTGGTATCCGCCTTTCCGCCAGTAGTTGTACGTCAAACGTATCGACCATATTACGCTGAACGCCAGGACATGATCAACTCTTTTCGTAGACAGCCCGTTCAACCGAGCCCAAAGCGCATAGTGGAAGTTGAACACCGTTGGGAGTATGCTCCAAACTCTGTCCACCTGGCTGTAGTTTTTGTTGATCTCCGAGGCGATCAGGAAGATGGGCGAGAGAGCGATGCACACGGCAAGTCCAAAGATGGCGGGATTGGTGGAGACGTATATGTGTTTCAGCGCCTCGATGTCTCCGAGTGCCGCGTAGAGCTGGTTGGGAAGCGCGTAGAGCTGAGGGAGGAAGGGTTCGAAGGTCTTGCTGTACTCTGCACACTGGCGTAGCGTCGTAACGGCTGGCAGCGCTATATCGACTGCTGTTAAGGGGATCACCATCTTGATGGTGGTGTTGGCGCGAAGAGACAATACTTTGGGGGCCTGCACGCGTCAAAAGTCGTCTGGTTTCTATGACGTGCATAGCAGCCAGGCCAATGCCACGACCTTCCAGCTTGATTCTTCTCTTCTCCTCACTTCCCACAACTTCGACAATGCGACTTTGCCATCGGTAAAGAAACACCGAGTGACCCAAGGTCTCTTTCGAGAACACGCGAGTGATAGTCCTTCTCGGATGTCTCGCTCCAAGTCGTCCGTCCTGCGCTGCCGCAGCTGTCCGACACGTAGACACGCCGATTGCAGAAACATGGACCGGAGCAGGCGCCGCCGACTGAGGGCATGTGGGAATAGTCGTTCAATGTGAAGACCCACATGCCGTGTTCTCAAGCGTGAGTTCAAGAATGTGAAGTGAATGGCCTTGTTCGTCTCGTGCAGAGACCTGACCCGTGGGCACTTCGTCTTCTCACCTCTCCAGCTTTGGCCACTCCTCCACTCGACCTGCTCGACAGTCACCCAGTCCGCGAGTTCAGCTCGCAGCTTCCGCAACCAGTTTAGTTCCCTCAAGCTCAGTCACCATCATTTCCTGCCATGGCCGCCGCAGTCAGCACCCCGGCACCCTCCCTGTCAGCAGGAGAACTAGACGAGAACTCGGCCAATGTCTCTGAGCATGTTGATGAGGAGTTCACGAACTTCGAAGATATTCTTCGTCAGGATTGGCGCATCCTCGAGCGCGACTCTGTGCCTCTGGCGGGTAGAAATTCTGAGGTGGATGGTCCAATCGATCCATATATGCTGGATGATATGCTCGTGGACCCTGTTGACGGCACCGAGCAACCGAAGAGGAGTCTTCGGCCCCAGCAAAGTACGAAACGGTTCCGAGATCCTTGTTATGACCTAGATAATAGCGGCGACTACGACCCTGCAGAACAAGAGCGCCTGTCTCGGCAGCGACTAAAGCGCAACAGAGCAAAGAAACGGGTGACAAGACTTTCGGACAGCGACGAGTTGTGTGCGGAGGAGCACCACTCTTGTCACACCGACCGACAGTGTTCGCAAGACGCGGAGAAATTATGCATCGTGTTCCGCGTGAACAGCGAGCAGGGTAAGAGAAGACTCGAGGAGTTGCTATCATTGTCCGCGAACCCAGCCGATCCCGACGTGAAAGGCTATGTAAGCTGATGTGCATCACGGTTTGAGAATACAGCTAATGCGTGTCCAGGCACTTCGACGACGAGCACCTGGCGACGTTGCCACTCACGAGACTTCGAAAGGTGAGCACGGCAATCTATCCGGGCACCCAATGGCACGCGGTTGTCACGAATGCGCTGAGCTACACGATGAGTGCTCGCTGCTTCATGATGAAAGGTCCTGGCCGTGCCACCACTGCCAGGCTGAGGGCAACGACTGCCGCCTTATCACAACGCCTAAACGTTTCAAGGCCTGCAAGTCTTGTGGAGGGCGTAGGCTGCCCTGTTCATATACATACACACGGAATCACAGCTCCAGCTGTCAGCAATGCGTGGCCACCGGAGCACCCTGCGTCGCAGGTCCAGCAAAAGACTTTATCAAGTTGCGGGCCAGATATCCTGCCCTTGAGGAGCAGTTAGAGACAGCCGATGTCCCTGTGAAAGCGCTACCGTCTTCGCTCGATCGTATAAAGAAGAGTCACAACAGGAACAGGCGGAGGAAAGTACCAGGAGATTGCCTAGAGTGCTCCATACAATCGAGGAGATGCCAATACCAGCTCGATGACACTGGACAGTATGACAGTGCTGGATGCATAAGCTGCCACGATAATGGGCTCCACTGTACGATTCGCGAGAAGCTGCCTTCGGCTCTGGTGAATGATAGCCCACAGACCGACATTCCTGCTAAGATCTCGGCGTCAGAGGGTAGGAAAGACGTTGAAGGCGAAAAAGAACCTTCAGAACGGCCGTCTGCCTTCCAGCCGAAAGTCATGATCCGCAAGATCGAAACCTCATTCACGGTAAGTAACCCGCCTCACAGGGCTCCTCCCCTGGATATCTAGCGGATGTCACTGACTCTAACTGCTACTAGTATCCGATATACTTCAACTGCGACGACCCCGAACATTCGGCCAATGTGCGCAACTGTTTGTTCTGTACATCACCAGAAGCTGCTATTTACGGTTTTGGCCTGAGACAGACACGTATCGAGGACCATCAAGACAGCCGTCGGTGCGAAGAAGTATCGAGAAGAATGAGGCCGACATCACTCTGCACCATATGCACAACAGCACGAATGAATGTACTGTTTTGCGAGAAGCACGATATGCGGCCTATTGTCGGCGTGTACAAGCAAACGGGTGCAGCATGTGATGAAGAAGTCGATGTGCATCATGTTGAGGACTTGAAGGGCATTTGTGCCGTCTGCCCTCTCCGGGCCGTGTACGAATGTGCTTCCGAGAGAAGCTCAACAGAGGATGGTAATGGCTGTGGATTACGGCTTTGCGAGCCCTGTGCTATTAAGGTGGAGATGGAGCACGATGGGAATCTACGACACGCCCTCGCATCGTTACCAAGCAAAGTGGGCGAAATGCTACAGCTTCGTGCAGATTGCGAACTGCTGAGGGACGATGGAGCGTTGCAGAGATACTTTCAATGGCTGAGTATTGGCTCGCTTGCCGCGAACACATCTTTTTAGGCTTGCTAGAGAATACATTTGTTTCCTACTGCAGTGCAGTCGCCAGTGCAGTCTGCTGAGTCACTAAACCATGAGACCCAGGCGCAGCAGTGGTCACTGCCGTGGATGGAGGCACAATCCAAGTCCGAGAAGTCTGTGCTCCCAAAAATCGTGCCAGGAAGAGCTTGACCAACCAAACGCCATGCTACCCAAATCGCAAGTTCAAGTTGTCATCTGTCGGCCACTATCGCAATTCAAGCACCATTCTTGCCGGCGTCTAGGTAGTCCTGCCCCGCATGCTCGTATTCAGCGGAGAGGTAGACATCGACGCGCTTTGATAGCCATTGGGTCATCTTGGCCAACTCTTCGCGTAGACGACTCACTGACTGCGCATCCATATTGGTGTGGACAATGAGGTCTGGCATAGAGACTGTCTCAAGTCAGTTCCGAGTAGCAAAATGGGTGGTCTCTTCAAACACTCACCGAACAACCGAAGCAAATGCTCGCATCCGTACACGTCGCAGAATGTCTTGCCAGCATAGTCTCCAGACCCTGCCTCGAGCTTTTTGTGCATCTCGTAGAACTGAGGACGTTCGAAGCGATATAGCAAAATGCGGCCCAGACACTTGTTGAAATATTCTTTCATGCCGGCGATGACTTCTTCGAGGATATCTGCATCTGCAGAACCAGCTCTTCGATGTACACTCTCGGACTGTTGGTAGTCGTCCAGAAAGCGTGTGATTGACATCGAGGATGGAATCTGAACGAGCTTCTGCTCCTTGGTCACCTTCTCCCAGTCGTCCACTAGTATGCTCTTGAGGACATCCGGTATGAAGAGCCGTACAGCTGGCCTACGTACGAATTCCTCTTCCTGTATCCAGACGTTAGTCCCCATTCAAGCAATCGCATTCAACATAATGCGCGGGCGCAATGAAAGGCTTCAGCAATAGTGCGACAAGACGTGCTGGCTGCCTGGGTCGAATTTTCTTTTGGTCACCGCCTAGCCGGCGACTTTGCACGCGAGAACAGAGCAACTTGCCTTATCTATGCCTTCGACATCTCTCGAGCGTTTCGTTCCCCGTGGTGGAGGCGGAGCCGCTGAGCTTCGATCCTCGCTCCCTCGTGCCGAAACTCCTGGAAAGCATGGTTAGTATCGCGTTCAACGCCTTCTGGCGGGCCCTTCTGTACCGCTTGCAGCTCTTCGTTGAGCATCCATGTCCTTCTTCAGATTCTGTGCGAGCTCCTTGTTCTCATCGGTGAACTTTCGCAATCGTTCTTGTGGAACCCAGTCATCCCACCTGTTGTTGAAGCAGTGTCAGTAAAGAGTGTCTCACGGTCAGATACAGCCCCAAGTGGTGACTGTCACTGATACAACGACCGACGCCGCCACATGGGGATCGGAAATGTCGCGTGGCATGAGGTACCCAAAGAACCTGCATGCTTCTCGCCTCTACCATGCCGTTGCGAATATGACGGGCAGGACAAGAATTGACTGATGCGATCGAAGGGCGTGGAGACTCGGACCACGAGCCAGGCCTCGAGCCACGGACGAGATTGAACTTACGTATTCTTCCAGCCCTTGTAGTGGACGCGATACTTGTGGCCGCCGGCCTTGTCATCGGCATCTTTGAGCTTGGCTTCGAGGACCTTCGCCTCGTAGAGTAGTTCTCCGTGAAAGCACAGAACACGTTCGTCTTTGGCGTACATGGCTTGCGTCCCGGAGGCAGGCGCCATGTTGGTCTTCAGTGAGATTCGGCAGGCTTGTTGTTTCAGAGACTTTTCGCTTTTGTCGCACTTTGGCGGTCGTGAGTTGTGGTGTATTGGGGTTGTCGCGGCAGTGGAAGTGGAAGTGGCTAAAGTGCTGTCGCGTGCGGGAAGGACAAAGCTCGGACGCGTCGACCACAAACGCATGACTACGCGTTTCTGCACACTGCACGACTTGGAAACGTAACGTGGTGAATCTATTCTGCTCATGCTACGAACGGACTAATTGAAATCCGCAGCGCTCCGTCTACATGTGCCCGAGCGACCAAATTGCGCATGAAAAACGTGTCCTACTCCTGACCTCCGCCCAGGTCATACTTCGGCCGCATTTGTGGCTATTCATGCTATGCCTCGTTGCTTACCTCTACTTCACTCTACCCAACACAGACTACGGTGAGCTGCTGGATCACTCTGTGGCCAACAGTATTGCTACGGGGTATGGACAAGAGTGCGCGTCGGGGAAACGCTCAAGACGTCGTTTGCCAGGGCCGAAATTCGCGCTGGCTGGATTACTCAGAGCATCACTTGTGTCACGTTTCGTGCAGAACCGACAGGTAAAGAGAAGAAAACTCACCTTACGACTTGGGCTCGTGATGGTTCGTGATACTGTAACAATTCGTGATGAATATCTGCGACGCAGAATGTGCATGGTTGGTGCTTACTAACCTGTCCAATAGAAACCTTCCATTCTCCCAGCAAAGGCAATCATTGTAAGCGCACACCAGCCGTCTTCTGCCTCTTCCCTTGCGCTTGTCCCACGTTCGAGAAGCCGGCCTCGTCGGAGATGTTGAGAATGCCCTTTGATGCATTTTTCTTCTCGTCTTCAATTTTCTTGAGCTTCTTCTCGGTCTTTTGCTTGCCTGAGCCCTTGCCATGGAATGCGTGGCTCAGGTGTTTGAAGGCCTCCTTTTGATTCATCTCGCGTCCAAATTCATCGTGGTACTGCAACTTGACGTCTGGCCTGTATTCCTTGTTGAACTTGTCAGCCAACAGACGCGCGATAAATTGCTCCCTTTGCTCGTTCTGTTGGCGAGCAAGCGCATCGCGCTCTCGGTTGCTCATTTTATCGAAGCGACCACTGCGACGATCAGCTTCACGCTGTTCCTTGGCTTTGCGATCATATTCATCGATCAGGTGCTGCTTGTCTGCTAGGAATTGGGCCCGCCGTCGCTCCCTCTCGGCCTTCTGGTCCGCATCGGCATTGTCGATCAATCCGCGCTTGCGCAGCATGGCCAGTGAGGCGCCAATACCTTGTCCGATCATGTTCTCCTCTTCTTCGAGACCAGTCGTCGTGAGGTCAACAGGTCTGGAAGCCTCGGAATTCTCTCGTTGCGCGCGTTCTTGAGCCTCTTCGGCGTCGGCATAAGACTCCATCTTAACGTCGCCATCATCGTCAGCTTCTTGGTCATGAGTGACCTCGTCCGGCGTTCGGGCTTTGCGTGAACGTTCCTCCTGCAGCTCCTCCGGCCTCTTCAGGTTGGCCACGAATTCAGATGTCTCGTCAATGACGAGACCGCCTTCCTCCTGATCAGGCTCATCGATAGGCATCTCCTCTCGCATTCGTCGGGCGATCTCTGTGGCATCGGTCTTCTTTCTCTTCTTCAGAGCTTCTCTACGGGTAGCAGCAAGCCTTGCCTGAAGATCGTCGTCATCGTCGAAATCGAATGCTCGCTTCTTTGCGCTGGAAGACGCGCCCTGTGGTTGATCACCATCGACATCCATTGAGTCTTCCGGCTGCTCTGTTGATGTGGGAGGCACGACGTCATCCTCATCAACGGCTTTCTGTCGTGTCTTTTTCTCCCTCTTGCTCTTCTTGGGCTTCTTGACTTTAATTGTGGATGGGTCAACGTAATCGGAGGTCGGGGCGTCGTCCTTGAGAATGTCAAGGCTGATTTTCACTCCCTTGCTTGTACCGCCAGATTCCTCCGCTGCAACTTTACGTCGAGCCTCGATGCTGACGCCGCTTCCATCAAGCGTGAAACGCTTTTGTTGCCTCCCGTCGATGGTTTCGTCGTACTTGGACAACAAGTTTTGTGTGCCATCTTGCTCAGTTGGATCGTAATCGGGACGCTTCTTCAACAGTCGTAGCTTTTCTTCCAGCTTCTCCTTCGCCTTCAGATCCGCATTCTCTAGTTCGTCGTCCTCGCTGTCATCGCCAATTTCTTGATCCTTGAGAGTGAGCACTTGCTCGCCGGTGAGTTCGTCAAACTCAGTAGCCTCGTGGCCGACCTTTACACCAGCAAGATCACGCGCAGTGTACTCGGCCTGCTGTTCCCGCGCCGCCAGCTCCTCTTCCAGTTTCCGTGCTTTCTCGATCTTCTTCTGTCGCTTTTTCTGTTGCAGCAACCAGGTTCTCGTATCCACTTCTTCGCCATCGTCCTCTCCCAACCCTTTGCCCTCCAATTTGGCAAATCGAGCAGCCTGATCACGAGCCTTCTTCATGGCATCCTTCCGCTTCTGCCGCTCTTGTTTCTCCCTCTGCTCTGCCTCATGCTTCTCCCAGTTCTTACCTGCTGCTGCAGCGCGCTTCTCGAGGGTGCTCAAGTCATCGCTGTCTTCAGCATCGCTGCCACTGTCCTCACCGCTCTTGAACTGTGGTCCGTCGCCGCCAGGCACTGGCAACGGCGCTATGCCCAGCGAGATACGGACCTTGTTCATCTGCTCGATATCAGCTGCTGACGCCATCTTTGCTGTTACTGTCAGTCAGTGATTGCGCGTTCGAAGGCGGCCAGCAAGATGTTCAGGTAAAGCACAGATGCGCGTCGGCGAAGTCGTCGCCAAGCCCGATCTGACTCGCGACTGCTCAAAAACTTTCCGCAGCTTCTTCCACTTTCTCTTCTCTCTCAACCACAACGATCTGTGTCCAGCGGTCCCGACGTACCTTCGGGCGCTGAGGTTGACTGCTGCGACAATTCAACGACCCATGGAACCTTCACACAATACAATGGAGCACGTCCGGTTGACAGATCTGAGAGCAAATGCGGCGCGCATCTTGAGCTCCTCGTGAGCTCGGTGCGTTGTCCGGGCGCTATATTCCAAAGCGTTTCTGAGCCCGTCGGGCCTTGAAAGTTGGGACAAACCATAGCTTGCCTACATCCTTACGGTCTTTGGCCATCTTGTGGCAGCATGCGAGACGAATGATGAAGCTGCTGCTGGCGCGGGAGGAGAACCTATGACCTGTACTTTCACCGGAGACTAAATGAGTCTGCTTCCTTCCTTCACTCACATCCTTGCTAAGTACAACAGAAACGACTTGGACAATACACACGACTGACTCGAACCCCCGAATTTCTGCCCCTCGCGTCCCGTACTGTCGATGCCGCATCCTCCAGCCTCCCACATTCTACCCTTCGGCGCCCTGTGGTCCTCGTCAACTATGTCCGAGCGCATCGTATCCTCGTCTCGCATACACTCAGCTTCGTTCAGACGGCTTGAAAGTGCCCTATCCGACAGTGCTGGGAGACTTCGCCTTCTTGGCATCGCTGTGCGTTCAAGCCCCGAGTTGATGCCTCGGTTTGCAGCACTTGTATATGCCGGGAACGATCCAGTAGAAGACGATGAACAGGAACAACAAGCCTCCAAGTGTGCAGCCAACAGAAATGCCGATAAGGTCGCCACGGTCTCCTTCCGCCCTCTGTCCCTGCTATTGGTAGATGCGCATTGAATTCATGTTCGCCGGCTCGTTGCTGGTATGGCTGTCTTGGAACACCGCTTGGGCTGCCGGTAGTTGTGGATCGCTTGATAAGTTGTGGTCGATGTGGAATGATGTCGCTTCTTCGATGCGCTGACAATATTGGTGGAATGCGATTTGATGGGCTGCGAATACATGTAGCTGGAAGCTGTGACAGCAGCAATATCAATGGCAACGTCTTGGTGCGAGAAGTTGCAAGCGCAAGTCGGGGCGCAGGCAAGGGACACCCTACTTTGTTGCTCGACAGCCAGGCATTCGCATCGTTACACGATCATGGAAAGAGCCAGCACGACTTGGGAGGAGCGCGACTGAGTTGCCGGAAACCAGGAAGAGCTAAAGCGCTCGTTAGGGTCAAACACTGATCTCGTATTATAGCCCTTTCCAGGCCACTTCGCTCTGCGTGATGATTGGTGAGTCATATTCATGCCGGATGCCAAAATACTAAATGCCGAATTGGCCTACATTTAGCCACGCGGATCCCTTGAGCAGTATATGAGCCTGTCAGCCGCAGCCTTGCATTTTGTCCAAGACTTCAGTCGAACCTGACCTTCTACCAGCGTCGCGCAGCACCATGTCGCATTCGGGCACATCACTCGCGGATGGCATCATCCTAGACCTTGGTGACGGTCTTACCGTTCGCGAACATGTCAGTTGAGCGAAATTGTCTTCCGGCCAAAAATGCCAACGCAGATCACAGCGATTAAGTGATGCGAAATCGGCGTCGCATCACGCCAACAACCAAAAGCTTTGGCTTCAGCTCAGAGACCGTTTCGTACGCGCTTGAGCATTCATGTTTGTAATTTATTTCCTCGTCGATTGACTATAGCTAGCCTCACCCTTATACTGAAGAGAATGCTACATTCTGGATCAAGCACTGCCTAAGCGAAAAGAACTGCGTGCGTTCCGGCGACTGGACATACGAGAATGGTGCTTCGGGCCCATTGATGTGCACGCACTACGCAATTGCCATCAACGATGAGGCATGTGGCTCAATTGGTCTAGATTTTGGATCAGGTATGTTATTCGACCTGCGAGAAGGCTCCAGCAGCTCACCAGCTTGTAGACGTCTACTTTCACACAGCTGAAATAGGGTATTGGTTATCAGAAGAACATTGGGGCAAGGGCGTGATGAGCCGAGTTGTAAGGACCGAGGACCTGAAGTATGTCGCGAGACTGATGTAACACAGGTACCGGCATTCGTCGGATGGTCGTGGAAGACATTCGGAATCCTCGCCCGTATCAACGCCGAAGTTGTCGAGGGCAACCTTGCCTCAGCCAAGTTGTTACAAAAAAGCGGCTTGGAACTCGAAGGCCGTCGTGAGAGGCAGATTTGCAAAGGTGGCGTGTTCAAGAACGCTCTCATGTTTGGCGCCTTGCGTCCATAACTTGGGGATCAACAGAGCAAGTTGGCCTCGGCATTTTCAACATCACTTGAAGAGAGCGACCAAGTGCTGTGATCCCGGGTATATGCATAATACTCTGCACACTAGCACGACATCTCGTTCGCTTTCCCCTCAGTCTAGGTGTGCCATCGGCTACTTACAGTCTGTGGTCAATAGAGGAGCAATGGCCTTGGTACAAGCACACCAGTCGCGATCCCGCTTTCTGTTGCCGCTGCAGTCCGCGTGCTCCCAAGACGCGACAAGCTGGGATATAGCATCGCTCCCCAGCCACCTTTCTCTGCACTAGGAAGACAACGATGGCAGGCCACATCATCGCTGGTTGACACAAGCGTAGCGCAGCAATGCAATTCTTGTCACACGCTTGTAAAGCTGCACGCACGTGTGCTGAACTTTGACACAGTAGACCTATACCTCAAGCACAGATCGCCTCATATCAACGCATTGTTCTTGCACCGCCGAGGCACACCGGAGTCAGAGAGTCTCTCACTCTCCATTGTCAGGCCATGCCGTGCCCCTTCAATACCTGCACTGAAGATTGCTCGTCTTTGCTGAGCCGCTGGATCGTTTGCCAGAACAGCTCTCGCTCGCCAATCGCCGACCTCAAACAGCTACCAGCTCCAGCATATCCACCTATCGTCAGGATTTAAGACGAAGGATTGGAGCTGACAGCAGGCGCAAACATCTGTCACAGCGGCAGTGGTGCTCGAAGGTCGTCCTGATATGCTGTGCTCGTGCTCCGTGCTGGACCGAGCGCAAGTATCTTCTGAGTCCTGACAATATGGCGCTATCTCTGAGCGTCGTAATATTTCGTCCACGTCTGCCGTAGTTTCAGGACCTTCGCTTCGAGATGCGACTCGTCGCAAGCAGGCTAGCGATTCGCGCAACGCACACGAAAACGCAAAGTCTGATGCGGCGCGAAGAGGGCGCTCGCTCAACTTTTCGCTACCAAAGGTGACATGTTTTGCTTGACGAACAACACCCTGCTGTACACGCCGCGGTATACAACCACAGCAATGGCGGCGTTGTGCTGAAACGTGAGGTCGGACGGCAGGACAATCAATGGTTGGCCACGTTGCCGCCCGAACTCGCTTCCCGCTTACGTGGCCCCAACCGAACGGATTGCCATCGCCGACGATGTACGAGGTTCAACATGACAAGCGACAGCAAGCGTGAGTAGGCGTGGATGATGCTGTCAAGGCTTTCACGTGCTGCCCAGAAGTCTTGTGTGCGACCAAGACATGGACTAGCGGTTGCCCAGAAGGGCGAGAACGCAAGGCTGCCAACTGCCAACTAAAATTTCGTCAGCGGTGGAGAACCCGCACGTTGAGACTGGCACTTCGCACGGCAACGATACGGCATCAGGAACAGTATGCACAAATCCGGGCCCTAACCTGCAGTAGCGGTGAAAAAAAGAATTTCTCTTCCACGTCGGAATGGTGCAGGTACGGCAAAAGAGCCGTCTGCGTCCAGCGAATCGCGGAGCTGGAGTCGTCAAACATTTCGCCCAGTCACAGAGGAACACGGCTGTGCCTGTCTGCCGCAGTTTCTACATCCCCTGTCCAATCTGACCCGCTGCTGCATGAACCTGTAGGGCTGGCTGCTGATTGATCGGGGCCGCGGCTGTCAAGGGGCAAAGCCTGTTCCTCGTGCGTGCTGCACTCGTCAGTTGTCGAGGGGACCCGATCATGCTCGTTCTGCTCGGTGGGGACCATAGTGTTCCCTTGAGATTAAAAGAGTTCGCAGCGACGCGCGGTTGAAGATCTTTCGCTGAAGATCTTTCGCTCCTCCCCCTTGTCCACACAATCTCTATACCAGCGACTTCTACCTGCGCATTTGGTCGCATCACTGCTGTGCAGTACCACTCTTTTACTGCAAGCTTCGATACACTCCCTTAGACTGCCGATTTACCCAATTTTTGGTCGGCCCTTGGACCAATTGAACTACCAGCGCAAAGTTGAGCTTCGCAAGCCGGATCACTTCACCTTGACCTACCCAGCGTCGCAAACATGAAGAACACTGCGATTGCATCTTTCGCTCTCTTTGCTTCGGCTGCCGTCGCAGACTATGGCTACAGCAGCTCGTCATCAATGGGTAGCGCCCATGTTGTGGTGAGTCCTCCAAAGTTCAGAATCATCGTGCCAAGCCTGACCACTTCACTTCCAGAACAACTGCAACTACCCAGTCAAGTTGTGCAACGTCCCATCGGCCGGTGGTGGCTACGAGGAGGAGGATACTTCCCTCGCTCCGGGCGCCTCGTGGTCGCAGCCTTGGACTCCGCTGTCCAATGGCAATGGTTGGTCGATCAAGCTGTCCAAGACTGACAACCTCGACAACATCCTGCAGGTATGGCACGAATATAAATTATTAACAAGCTCTGGATGCTAACAGAGCGCTCAAAGTACGAGTATACAACCCATTCTGATGGCATCATCTGGTACGATTTGAGTTGCGTGAATGGCAATCCATGGGATAAGGACTGGGAAATCACCGCGAACGGCACAGAGTGCGCTCCCAAGCAACAAGCATACCGTTACTCCACCGATGATGCCTATGGCATGCAATCATGTGGCCAAGATGCTGTCATCACCGTGACACTGTGCACCGGAACTTCCGCCGACAACGGTGAGACTGCGAGCAACGGCACAGCACCAGCCGCATCTTCCTATGCCGCAGCTCCCTCGTCAGCATCATCTGCTCCAGCATACGAAGCCCCATCAGCAGCGTCGCCACCAAACTACCAGGAGCCATCTTCAAGCTCAAGCTCTAAACCTGCTGCCGCTCCTACGCCTTACGGCTACAACTGGAACAACAAGGATGCTTCGAAGTCTGCTGCCCAAGCGACCCCAACAACTTTGGCGACTTCTGTCACCGCTGTCTACACCAAGAACGAAGCTGGCGGCGTGACCATCACCGAGATCGAGACAGCGTACGCTACCGCAGTGGCCACCGTCTACAACCGCCACCGCAGGCACGAACACGAGCACGCTCATGGCCACCGCGCATAAGCAGCGCAACACTACCGCTGCAAGCAACAAAACACATCGGCAACCCCAACGATTCTTCACTTCTCGTCATCCGCTAGCAAGTCACTTCACTCATTCGTGACGAGCAGCGTTCAACTTATTTTTGGCATGCTTCTTTGTGGATAGACTTCGATTTTTTGGGAAACAAAGCACAGAACGGTTTGGAGTATTTGCCGCCCCGGAGTGGTGGGTTTTGGAGAAGCTGTACATATGATGATATGAGCGGGGATCGTGCGCAACTGGTGTTGCTGCCGTCGCTCATTTCTCAGACGTCGGCTATGATCATGAGTGACGCAGACCATGTGACAGAACATTTCGCTGGACGACGACGTCCGTCCAGCAGAACTTGGCAATACAGATAGGCCGATACATATATTGCGATGCAAACATTTTCTCATGTTCTCTTGTATTTCACGATCTTCAAGGATAACTCGTTGCATCCTCGATTGGGACTAGGACAGCTATTGACCCCGGACTCCAGATGCGTGCAGTTCATTTTGCGCCGACACGTTCGAACTTGTGTTACTGAGGTGAATTGCAAGCCATCACTCGCCATTGCCTACGTTGGCATTTTGGAACATAGGTTAAGCTGCGCATCTGACTTGAATACTTTCCGATTCTATTCTTCTATATGGTTGATCGCTCGTAGATTCCGTGGGTATATCAATGGTCCATCTTTGAAACAGCGCGCGGGTGAAGACATGGTATTTTCTTCCACGCATTGATCCAAAGCCTGCAAGCAGGACTTGCGCTTGATCTCCGATGCGATTTCGCAGTTGGCACGAGTTGTGAGCAAGAACGCTACGCGTTCGCTGATGAGTGAATAAAGTGTCCGCGAGATTGTGAACGATGTTGCGTCAAGCATTATCGGGCGCCTCCCAGGACCTCACATGACTGTTATCGCCTTCAGTTAAATTGACTGCGGCGATGCGGAAATGCCTTATCTACGCTTGGCGAAGGCCGAGCATGACCCAGGAGTGCGGTCAGACGCCGAAACCCCCCCTGTCAACTTTTGTGCAGATGAAAGCTTTGATCACGAGAGCTTCGTAGGCCTTCCAGAAGGGCAGTCTCCGCAATTGGCGACAATGCATAGGAGGTCATATGCACGCTGTTGTACCAGACTACACAAGAGGAGGGCCGATTTGATCGCTGAGGAACGAAGCAGGCGATGTGCTACCGCTCCTCTGCTGGGGATGTGATTTCCTTATCCGGTGTGGAGCTCTTCACAACAGCTTGAGATGTCCGGTGACCTCGTCGATCTTGCCTACCACGCGCATTAGCATTAGTTATGGAAATTGCGTAGTCTAGATACGCGGTGACTGCAGCGGTGGATGCAACATGGGATGCTGTCCGAAGTGACTCACTCTTTGGAGCAGGACCGATGCCCAGCACAGTGGCCGATCCGCTGGCAATCTGCGTGCGGCCAGCGTCGTGAATGACCTTTGCGCAGAGACCGAGACTAACAGCAGTAGCTTGCAGCATGAGCATCTCGTCTTCGCTGTCTACTTTGAGCGCTACTTTGGCTTGGCCGAGGTGCTCCCACCGCTTCAGCAACGGATGGTTCGGATCACTGCGCAGGAAGGCTTTGTAACACGCGAGCGTCGCATGCCCGCATTGTGCCGCTATTTTGCCTGCGCATTCGATCAGCTCGCTGACGACGTTTGCGCGTGTGTCGCACGCGACTCTCATCAGACCACGATGTCATGTGTAGTTGCAATACTTCGGTACTGCCACAGCTGCCACGCGCGACAAGGCAGGCACGCGGCACTTGAGCCAACCCCATGCACGTAGGCGAAACTCAATCGTGTGTGCCGACTCACCTTTGGTCATGCCCAGATCTGTCCTCACGACGAGGACGAGTTTGCATTCTTCTTTGCTCCCATCGAACGCCTGCAGCTCGCCCAGGTCGTGGGCGGACTCGTCGGAGTCTGACGCGGAATCGTCGTTGTCCAAGGCCGCTCCCGATGTGGCGGGGCGGGCGGGCGACCGGCCGAATAAGCCAATCGAGCGGGCGCTGCCCACAAAGTAGCCGGTGGTGAAGGCGATGATGGCTGCAGCGATCGCGTAGCTGGCAGCTGACGGCTGCGGGCGATCCAGCGGAGGCTGCGACATGGCGAAGGCGAGCGTGTCGGCGGCGAGGGAGCTGCTGCTGCTGGACGGAGATCGCGTGGTAGGCGGTGGAATGGCTTGTCGGACGAGGGTTGTTGTTGCAAAATTCAGTCGCGTGACGGGCATGCGCTAGGCGCGATCGGGCGCCGACCCGCTGCCGCTCGACGAGTATAAAGGCGGCCAGGCGGCCAATCTCGCAAGATCTCCTCACAACTTTCGAACTCAAGCTGCATCGATGCCAGCTGTGCCTTGATCTGACGTCGAAACGACAGAGACGCTGCGGCGGGCAGCTGTGGAGCGAGCGACGTTCAAATAGAGGATACCATCACAAGGATTCGCCGCTTGTCACCCCGGATGCTTGGCGAGGCTATGGCCCAGTCGGGCTAGCTGGCTTTGTTTCGCTGCTGCTCATCAATCTGCTGTAGCACGCCATCGATGGTCGAGGCGTCAAGGCGTGCTGCTGAGACGTCTTGGACGCACACGATTATATAAGGCATTGTCCGCGAATTCATAATCTTTCTTTCCCCCACAACTCGCCCCATCGCAGCGTAGCAGTTTGTTGGTTGTTGTTCGTTGCCGTTTGGTGCAGCTCATATCCGCATTCCCCTTCCAAACTCAATCACAACCTCGCAGCCCTTTGGCTGCCGACGACTGCACGCAACAATGGACCCCGTGCAGCGTCTTCGCAACCTGCCAGACACGCCGCCCACATCGCCGCCTGTCGGCTTCGCGGGACAGAATGGCTTCAGCACGCCTCTGTTCCCCTCACAACCCAACATTCTCTACATCATGGCCGACCAGCTGGCCGCTCCCCAACTCAAAATCTACAACGAGAAATCGCAGATCAAGACCCCACACCTCGACAAACTGGCCGAGAAGTCAGTTGTGTTCGATTCTGCCTACTGTAATTCACCCCTGTGCGCGCCATCACGTATGGCCATGATCACTGGACAGCTACCTTCCAAAATTGGTGCTTACGACAACGCTTCACCGATTACCGAGGACACGCCGACATACGCGCACTACTTGCGGAATGCCGGGTATGAGTGCGTGCTTGGCGGTAAGATGCACTTCATCGGTGACCAGCTGCACGGCTATGAGTATCGCCTCACCGCCGATATCTATCCGGCTGATCTTGGCTGGTCGGTCAACTGGGACGAGCCCGACACTCGCCTGGAATGGTACCATAACAGCTCTTCCATCCTGCAAGCAGGACCATGTGTGCGCAGCAACCAGCTGGACTACGATGAAGAGGTCATGTACAAGGCCAAGCAGTTCTTGTACGACCATGTCCGCAAGCCACCGAACAGCCGGCCATTCTGTTTGACGGTCTCTCTCACTCATCCTCACGATCCGTACACCATCGAGCACAAGTACTGGGACATGTATGAGGATGTCGACATCGATATGCCAGACGTCCAGCTTCCCAAGGATCAGCTCGACCCGCACAGCAAACGCTTGCAGCACGTCTGCGATCTTGAAGACTACGACTTCACGCCCGAGCAGATCAAGCGTGCCAAGCGCGCCTATTACGGATCTGTCAGCTACGTCGATGATAATATCGGAAAGTTGATGCAGACCCTGAAGGATTGTGGTCTTGCCGACAATACCATTGTCATCTTCTCCGGTGACCACGGCGACATGCTTGGCGAGAGAGGTCTGTGGTACAAGATGTCCTACTTCGAGTCATCTGTCCGCGTGCCCATGCTCTTCAGCTACCCCAAGCAGTGGGCGCCTCACCGCGTTCCACAAAGCGTCAGCACTCTGGATATCCTGCCCACGTTGGTCGATATCGTGGGTTCGAAACTGGTGCCTGGCTTGCCAATGGATGGTGTCTCGATCGTGCCTCATCTGAAGGGCAAGTCCACGCATGACAACGTCTTTGCCGAGTACATGGGTGAAGGAACCATCGCTCCGATGATGATGATTCGACGTGGTGCCTGGAAGTACATCACTTGTCCTGCAGACCCAGATCAGCTGTACAACTTGGCAGAAGATCCAAAGGAATTGGTCAACCTCGCCACTTCCACCGACGAGGCTACCAAGAAGGTGTACGATGACTTTGTCGCGGAAGCCAAAGCCAAGTGGGATATGGAAGCCATCACGGCGGATGTGATTAAACGCCAGCGCCAGCGTCGGTTCTGCTTCTCGGCCCTCAAGCAAGGCAAGTGGACCAGCTGGGACTATAGCGTGCCCGACAACAGCCAAGACAAGTATATCCGCAGCCACATGGACCTGGATGATCTTGAACGTAGAGCGCGGTACCCAATCGTGGACGCATACGGCAAGATCAAGGTTCTTGGAAGCACCGATAAGAAGAATGGCGTGCTGACAATGCCTCATCAAGCTGGAGCTGTCGGACAGTAGGTTCTTGTGACGGTCTTTTGACTTTGGAGCTTGCGACGGCTGCACCACGGGAGCTGAAGCTTTGCTTAACAGCTGCAGGCGTGAGGAAGTGTTTCAGCTGTAGCTATGGGTGGTTGCACATGGCAACATTTGTTTACGACGGAAATGCCTGGGCGAATTTTTTGCAGCGTACTGCATGGCGTTTGGGGCGCAAGGTGTGGCATCTTGAAACGATGCATTTTGATGATGAAGCGTCTTGGCCCTCTTGGGTTACTACAGCTGCGACGAAAGGGATGGTTGAAGGTGGTCTGTGTTGCGGCGAGAATTGTATACAGTAGTAGCGCTCCCACCGCAAGCAAGGTGTTTTGTAGCGTGCGAAATATCAAGGCAATGCGAAAATTTGCTGCACTGAACCGAAGTGAACGGTCGTTGTGTCACGAATGATGTCGCACGCGATCTTGCATATTCCCAGCCGTGTCTTGGTGCTGCCTGTTACCTGCTGGTTGCCGAGCTGCAGTGCTATGCAGGCGGGCTTGCAGTACGCCATGCGCCCATTGTTTGCTCGCCGTGCCGGCTACAACTCCGGCGGACAGAATTCTGCCGTGCCCCAAGAATTGGCACATCGCAATTCGATCGTCATGACTATGGGAAGACGTCGAAGCAGCGGGAAGGAGTGGCCGTGAGGACATGCAGATGGATGGCTTCTCGTGGATCCGAGTTGTGAGCGGGGTACTTGGTGACAGCAGACACGCTACAGCTGCGGTTCATGCTGAATACGAGTGGGAAATGCCAGATGCGGCTGTAGCTGAGCCGCATAGAGTTCGATATGGAGGATTCTTGCATGTACCTTGACGAAGTCCAAAAGTAGGCATATCGCCTGCTCAGCTGCGCTGCCAACGAGTCATCCCACTGCGATCTGTGCTTTGGGAAAAGGCAAGCAGAACGCTAACCTAATGAAATTCAGTGCGGAGAGTGTGATTGACGAGTGTGGAGAAGGAGCCGGTCGTCATCTTCAGTACCACACTTGTGCAGATGCTGAGATGACCGGGAGCAACTGCTCTATTGCGGGTGGTATCTATGGGCGCTGAGCGGTTCAGACACGTTGGACAGGTGACAGGTGAAACGGTCATGTCGTGTGAGCTTGTTGATGAGAGATTCTCTCTCCAGACTGTGACTGTGGCCCCACCGCTGGGCGGGCGAGTAAGGGCTGTTCGCAGCGGTAGAGCGGTTGTACAGTCATCCGAATACTCGACATCGCGAGATGTACGCGCGGGCCACGCAGCGCCCAGCAGACAAGACGCCACGATGGTGTTGATCGGCAACTCAAATTTGGCGGCGGCGAGCTTGGGCTGCTTCTGCATCTTGGGCGAGCTGGGGCCGCGAGCTTGTGCGTCTGGGGGCTCGTATTGCGCGCGTGGAGCAGCGATGAAACTGGGTCAACACGAACAGAGCGTCAGTCGTAGAGCAGGGCGGCGGGAGAGGCCATATGGTCGTCGCCATCAGCGCTAGTACAGCCTCTGGTTTTGCAGAGCTCGACGGTGTCGCCAGGCGTCGAGAGCCGCATTGTGCATGCTGCAGCTACCTGCCGCTAGCCTTCAACGCGAACCTTGTGCGCCCGCCATCCGACTTTGTGCGATGCGGCGCGCGGTCGAGGACGTCATGATGGACTGCTCGACTGTGGGCAGAGTGTCGCTCATCTCTGGCGCTCAAAATGCCATCAGCGGCTCTCGGTTAAGCGGTGGCCGTTGGCCGGGCGAACGTGCGCGGCGCCGCAGCCGGGACTGCGATCAACAGCAGGTACATTGCCCGACGGTCAGCGCGAGATTGGGAACCTGAGACACGCACAACGACGGCGGGAATGGGACAGCGGCAGCAGTGGAGCGGGTGCGCGGTGGCGGTGGGCTGTCTGCTGTCGCATGGAAGCTCTGCGGTTGGAGTGGGAGCTCCAGCAGTGGCCGACGCAGACGCAGGAGCAGCAGCAGGAGGAGGGAGGCTGGATCGTCCACCCCTCGTCTGCTGGCCATTCACAGCGCCGCCCGGCCTGCTGCATCACCGTGCTAGACCGTCCACGAGGAGAGTCAATCGGTTGCTTGGGAGGCCCGTTGTGCCCGTCCCTGGCCATAGCTCACGCCGCACCAACCTCTCTCCCAAGCGCAGCGCGCCAATGCGAGGACCCGCCTTTGTGTCAATGGGATTAAATACCTCTTACATTCCAGTCTCCATTCTCTCACAACAAACCCACAGTCTCCTCCGCTTGCATAACAGCCCCGACTCGCGACTGTCTATTGATTCTTCATAGACTTTCACTCGCTGTCTATCGCCACCACCCTTCGCAAGGACTACTACTCGCTACCGTCTTACGCCACCGCTTCGCTGTATCTATCCCAGAAGCTCTAATATCTTAATACCTCGACACCATGCGTTACTCTATCGCCCCAGTCGCGCTTGCCGCTTTGGCTGCGGCCAACCCAGTGCCTCAGGGAGTCACTGAGAACATCACCCCATCGACCTCTGCTCCAGCTGGCTGCTCTCCAGACTACCCAGGTACTTTCCAGATCCAAGTCGTCAATGTCACCACCCCTG
This sequence comes from Cercospora beticola, assembly GCF_033473495.1. Taxonomy (NCBI): domain Eukaryota; kingdom Fungi; phylum Ascomycota; class Dothideomycetes; order Mycosphaerellales; family Mycosphaerellaceae; genus Cercospora; species Cercospora beticola. The sequence goes on along the minus strand of NC_088935.1, from coordinate 1,802,917 downwards.
CCATGGCGAAGAGACAGCAGCAGGGTGGCTCCGGCACTTTGATCCTCACCCTCCAGGGTGGTGTTCTCAAGGACGCTCAAGGCCGCACTGGCTACATCGCCGACAACCGTCAATTCCAGTTCGACGGCCCAGCTCAGACTGGTGCCATCTACACAGCCGGCTGGTCCGTTTGCCAGAACGGCTCGCTCGCCATTGGCAGCGATGTTGTCTTCCAGCAGTGCTTGAGCGGAACCTTCTACAACCTTTACGACGAGAGCGACGCTGCCCAGTGCAGCCCGGTCTACATTGAGGCTATCAACGGTGGTGGCTCTGCTGCTCAGGTTCAGTCAGATGGACAGCCAACTGCCCAGCCAGTCAACCAGATTGCTGATGGCCAGCCACAAGCCGTGACTCAAATTGCCGATGGACAGGTAAGTTCCCATCGTTCTCTTCCAACAAGACCATGCCACTGACGCCCGAATCGATCCAAGCACCCACGGGCTCCCCTGTTACTCAAATCGGAGATGGTCAGGTAAGATACCCAATATCGACGTGAACGCAGTGCATGAGCTGACCTCCCCCGCGATCCAAGCACCGACGGGCGCTCCTGTGAGCCAAATCGCCGACGGACAGGTGAGTTCTGCGATGCTTATGGCCCAGCTGGAGGTCTTGCATGCTAACATGATCGTAGATCCAAGCGGCCACTTCTGGTTCTCCCGTCTCCCAGATTGCTGACGGTCAAGTAAGTAATAGAACGCATCTGTTGCATTAATCATGCGCTGACCCCCTCGCTGGTGCAAGCACCGACTGGAGCCCCAGTTACCCAAATCGCCGACGGTCAAGTGAGTACCAACTTTGGTCGTTATCCCCAACTCTTACTAACAAGACTTTAGGTGCAAGCTCCAACGGGCTCTCCTGTTACCCAAATTGCCGATGGACAAATCCAGGCTCCTCAGCAAACTGGTTCCCCAGTTACCCAAATCGCTGATGGACAGGTGAGTTGACAAGAGACGACTTCGACAACCGGCATGTGCTAACCAACAGTAGGTGCAAGCTCCAACCAACGGCTCTGTTGCCTCTCCAACTGTTGTTGCTTACACTGGCGCTGCTGCTCTCCCAACCATGCGCAGCGAGCTCTTCGGTCTCGCCGCCGGTGTCCTTGCCGTGGCCATGCTCTAAGCAACGAATGATTAGGAACAGAACTACGACAAGAACGTTTGTTCACACTGTTGAGCATTATCGTTGGCCGTCATTTCTGCCGGACGACCACGAATGGCTCCTCGAAAGTTTGATTTTAAATTCGAATGTGCATATGAACACAATCCTTGATACAGCTGCGGATTACGGAACGATTGGAACGGTCTTGGGAATGAAAGCGTGGGATACGCCATGGTCTATTGGTAATGTTTGATATAAGCTATTGGCATTGAATGGTTTCGATGGGCCAGGCTTTTGGGAGGAGTAGGCCATGGGTTACTTTTCGCATGAGCGGCTGTTATTGAATTCTTGCATAGCATGGTGATTGAAAGAGACGTTTACGACGATTCATACATTTGTGCCTATTTTCTCATCACATCGCCCATCTCAGTGTGACTGTTGCAGCACGCGACTCAACCACTTTGGGGCATCACGTGCTGCCCCGCTCTCAATTCTGTCACTCTTGCTCAACGTTTCGGGCTTCCAATAGCTCACCCGCTCGCGCAGCTCGACACTGTACGCGCGGCACACCCTTCCACTCTTTCCTTAGCGCTGCATGCTATCGCGATGTGCCTCTCCACAATTCTCCCATTGGTCCCAGCTTCCGGGCTTTCCAGTTGAGAGAATTGTGCATGACTAGTCTGCAGATGAGGCTCTCTGCGCATGATCACAGCCTGATGTCCATATTTCCACCCACCGATTCATTGCAAGATGACGACTCCGTGATGATGAAGTCGCGCCGCAGCGTTTCCGGGGTTCATCGCCGTGTAGGCCTGAACCAAGTGACGTTCAGCTCGGATGACGTGGCCGCAGAGTTCAGTGCCGAGGGCTGCACGAACTTTATCCAGCCTACACCAACACGATCTTTCCGCACCATGCTGGCATGCTGAGGTGATGAGAAAAATAAGTCAGCACGCTACTATTGAACTATCAAAACTCATGTTTCATATCGCAGGTTGGCGGTGAAGTCAAGACAAGAACCAGCCCGAAAAAGTATATATTCCTAGTACGTCTTGACTTCTGGCCCGAGCACACATGGCAATTTCCTTGGATCTGCTTGTCGTGCAGAGACTCAGGAGCTTGAGATGTTGGCATTGGCATGCCGCGGGCTTGGAACCTGGAGGCATGACCTGAGAGTTGAACATCCACGAAGCGTGACTTCCTGCCACGAGCGCATCGTTCGACCGCTCCGGTGGACAGGCCGCGGGATATCCTTGGTACAGTCTTCTCAAGCGAGATGGCGGAAGGGGTGATCCTTGAGGGGTCGGGGCTGTGCCCATTTGGATATTTTGCGTAAGTAGGCGCAGTCGTACGCCGAAAGCATGGGTCTTCATCACCCCGTGGGACTGAGATACAGCCCAATAAGCTCTCTTCGGCGGCTTGCTACGAGTGATAAGATTTATCAGCGTATTCGCAGGCATCACCCCTTCCGCAATCTCGCTTGAGAAGACTGTATAGCAAGCCCTGCGACCCCTGCATCGTGCGAGTCTTCGGAGAATGGACCGGCGACTCCAGTTTCTCTCCAGGAACATGGGTATGTAAGCAGACGAGTGGGGTGACGCCCACGAGTGAAGCGACGCCTGCGCCGTGAGACGACACCTGCCGCGATGAAGGAGGTATGGCGCAGCATCTTGAGTGAGTGAAGATTGGATGTACACCCAGATTCCAAGATGGCTCATGCCCAGCTGGAAGCGAGAGGCAGAAAAGCGTCAGCATTGCCGAAAGACTCAAGCAGATCACGCAGCATGTTCAGGAGTTGAGGCCACGAGAAGAACTTCAACGTGAGTGTGGCCATTGAATGAAACAGCAGTAGGCCGCCAACACATGCTCCATTGCCAGGGCGTAGTAGTTGTCACGACCGAGACAGCGCCGTGAGCAGAGCCAGCGACATTCCGGGGAGAAGGAGCGAAAGAGTTGGCATGAAGCACAGCTGTTGAGCACGCCGATAGAAAAGATTAAGCTTTGCTACTCCGGAGACTGGATCTTCGAAAGCTGAAAGATCAGCCAAGCCACCCCTTCAGCAGTTTTTAGGTCCTTGTCGAAGACGTGGCAATGACAATGCAGCGACTCAGAAGCAGCGACTCCTCGGTCAGACTCCAGTGCTCCGGTAAACACTTGGAGACTTGGTGCCTTGACAAGAAACCTCAACTTAGAGACATGAAAGAGGGGGTCCGGTGGGCAGGTGCGGTCGGGCTTCGTGCCTTCCTCCTCGTGCCTTCCCTACACCTCTCCGGGCGGAAGCCTCTCAGGCAGCCTGCGCGCTTCCTCATTTACTTCCTCTTCCTCTCAGCTCTGTCCTCAACAACACAGCATCAGAAGTCGGTCACTCTATCATGGCACGTGTCAAGGACCGACTCATGGGTGGACGGAAGAGCATCCAGTCCAAACTGAGCTTCGTCGTCCAGCCAGCACCAGCGGCACTTCAACCAGCACCAGCGGCACTCCGACCAGCAGCCAACTTCTCCCAACGTAAGTATAGCAGTCGACTCTTCGGCAGATTGACATTAAAGCTCACTTTGTTAGGAGACGTTATCGTCATTGACTCTGATTGCGAGGGAGACCGTGAGCTCCAACGTCGCCATGCTGCTCCAAATGACCTCCAACGTCGCCAGGCTGCTCCGGCTACCCTCTCTCTCTCCCCCCCTCTCTCTCTTGGAAAGGCCTTATGCTAATAATGCTCCCAGAAATTGTCATAGTCGATCTTGACGACACCGCCGATGAAGAGGACGAAGAGCCCGTGAAACGTCTTCGCCCATCACGCAAGCCTGTCGCCTCGCTCACCGTCAATCAAGATGATGGGAGTCAAGGTGAGAGGCCTCCATCAAAGAAGCGCGCTATCCAGCGTGTAGAGCCCGACAATGAAGCATTCATTACCGCTCAGAAGGGCGGTCTGGATCCTGACCTCGGCGACGACCCTTTGGAAATGGTGATTATCGCTCCAGAGCCAGAACAGTATCGTGCTGTGGATTATGAACACGATTGGCTTCCAGCCGACTTCGCAGAATTAGTGCTATATTCACGGACTACTTGGCAGTGGACGTTCCGCGTGACTGGCGCTGTTGACAAGATGCTAAAGAAGTACATGACACCCGAGAGGTACGCTACTGGGTTCTGTAGACGACTGAGAGCAAATTCTCCCCAACTCTACCAGATGCTCGACTTCTGCGTTGCTACAGGCCAACCATGGAAGCTCTCAGACGTAGTCGCCAGACTACCAGATGCTCTCGACAAGCAGACATGTGGACAAGTGATCGGGAACTACCTCATCAGCCTCGAAAACACAAGCAAGAATCACTCGACTGCCGGCTACTTTGGCGGCACGTGGGGCCTGCAGAGTAGCATCTACGCACGTGCTAGCAAGCACTCTCAGCCAGCGTATCGACAGTCAGATCCTGACAAAGAGCTTTACAAGGCGTGGGACAGTGTCGTCTCAACCGATATCAAGGCACGCCTGAGAATGATTTGCGTGCATACTCGGGCAGATATCGCTCGCTACGGCACCATCGGAGTGCTCCTTAACGAGACTCTAGGCATTGGCCTGTTCTGTAGTGGCTAGCACAGGCGTGCAACCCACTCTATCCAGTGCATACCGCCGGCCTTGATCCAGAAACGGAGAGAGTGGGAAAACCTCCGGATTGCATCATCCTACGAGGATATCCTCTAAGCTACTATGCATTGCCGACCAACGAATGTGACCGATCTACTGCTTGTACGTAGAGCCATCTACGCATCCATCCTAGGCAGCTCTGCTAAAAGTGTTACTGCAGGAACGCAATTATCTTGGACTCGGCTCGCCACTTGTCGTGCAGGCCGAAGTGGGCATAGACATATTGAGGCGACTTCCGGAACCTCCATCCACAAGCATCGTTTGGGCACTTACTTGTTGTCACCAAATTGCTCAATCTAGCGGTCGGCACACTCTTTGTCCTTCTCGAGTTTTGGCCCGAGTTTGTCTGTAGCCAGTCGCTCTTCTTCTGCAGAGTAGATCATTGGACTTTGGTCCTCCGGCAGGGCGTTGAAGTTGTACATCAGAGGGCTTTTAAGGTCTATAGTAACACCATTCACCACGTTCCACATGGTTTGAGCGATCACAGCTCGACGGTCTTGCAGGACTGAGTGTTTCAGGTCGTAGTGTGGAGTGAGCTGAATGAATACGCTCTTTTCTTCGCCATGGACGTTGATGAAGGACCTCACCAAGCTGATCTTGGATGCGTCTGGAAGGCCTTCGTGGTCGTAGTCTGGTCCCAAGAGAGCGAGATTGTTGGTGTGGTATCCGTCCGATTTCTCCAGTGTCAGCTGCACATATTTGTCGTTCCCGTCGAATTCCATGAGATCTCGGATCGGTCGCCACTGCTTTGGCTTGATGCAAATATCGACAATTTGGTGATGTACAGGGCTGGGTAGTCGCCTCCGTGGCCCTCGTCGTTTGTGATCATATTCTTGTCAACGCGCTGGAGGAAGGATGTCGTGGTGTGATTATCGTTGAGGCGCATACGCATCAGCGGCGAGCCCATGCCCAGATTGGCGCGCTCCTATTGTCATCGTCAGCAGAAATTGACAACGTCTGGCTCGTTGACAACGTCTGGATCGTTCTGGAGTTGCCTCACTTACCAGTATCGGCACCGTCATATTGGTGGGTTGATAGCCCATTGAGCTCCGGAGCACTTCCTCGTATAATGCCGTGCTCGGAAGAGCCTCGTGCGCCTTCTATTGCTCGATGAGTGCCGGCGGCACGCATTGGACGTAGTGCTCCACACGTCTGTGCTAGCCACCACAGAACAAGGCAACATCCAATGTTTTATCAAGAAGGAGAGGCAGGGCACCGTAACGAGCAAGAACCACTCGTGGATGAGTATCAATGATGCCCACGTGTGCCTTCATGTCGAGATCCGCATCGTCCCAGATCCGGTACAGTGTCGTCTGTGCCGATGCCGCTCGGTGGCTTTTAGACATGTGCTCCCGCACACGTTCGTATATGCTCCGCTTGCGGCCCCGTAAGCGGTGTCCTTGGCGAAGTTACTCTTGTCCTTGAGGTAGATTAGATAGTGGCCAATAACATTCTCCGAGAGCCGCCGGTCCAGTGCATTGGGCAAATGAGCGACTACGGCCTTCGCATCAGCTCTGGCGGCCTTCTGTCGCTCGATGAACTCCTTTTGCGAAAGTCTACTCAACGACCGCGCAACGTCGGCCGCGTAGACCGCTTCTCGTAGCGCATTCCTAGCGAAGCTAACTGGATGGCCGCTGGAGTCGAAGTACTCGGCCAGGTGGAAGGCACGAATGTCCCGCTCACTGTTGGGCTTCTCCAGAATTCCCTCATATTCTTCTTGGAGAAGCGGCAGCAAACTTTGTCCACACGCCAATGCTCTGGACAACGACGGGATTCCTTTGTTCACGGGCGAAAGGTGTCCAAGTTGAACAGTCCAAAATGTGCGTACACTGTTGACGGCGACGTCATGAATTGCCATTGACAGGCGTCGTTTGGACACTTGCGATGTCCGTGTCGCATGAGCCAACAATCGGCTGACTCTTGGTTCAGCTCCTTTCGTGTCTTGGTAGCCAAGTCTGTCTTCAAGCGCTGCGCCTCGTCCGAGTACAGCATTGGCTCCTGGTTCTCGGCAGTGGTCCAGAAGTTGTACACGAGAGAGAGCAGGGGTGTCATTGCCGTGGCCTTCGGAGCCAGGCGCCATGTTCTTGGTGACGCGTGGCAGGTAGCCCGTCGCGCTCTGATCATCACAAAGATACATTCGCATGAGTGGCGAGCCCAGGTATAGGGAACTGCATCTGATCTGCGAGACGATACTCAAGCCTCGGAATCGCCGGAAAGCACACTTCTCTCTGGAGAATCAATAGCTTCGTAGCTCACGAGATGGGCTAAGCGCAGAAATGTGCCATGGAAAACAGTTGGAAATGAGATCGTCATCAGCGTTGGGAGTTCCCTCAGGTCAGACTCTAGTGCTCCGACGAAAAGTCGAAGACTGATGCCCAGACAGAGGCCTCTATTACAGAGACATGAGAGGGGCGGCTGCTTTGGCATCGGCCGCGCGATACCTAGCCTTGCAGTAGAGCATCGAAGGGAAAGAAGACACTAAGCCTGGCGGTAGAACGTTGAAAGAGGACATTAAGCCTTGCAGCAGAGCATCAGTGAAAGAGGTGACCCGGTCGCGTTCATGACGACGGGTGTCGCGGTGTTGTTGTTGTGGTTGGAGGTGCAAGTGCCAAGCACGCACCTTCGCGCTAACTAGCGCGTTTGCAACCAATGCGCGCCTGCTCTTCGGCTTATGTTCTGGAACCACTGTGGAACAGAACTTGACCGACATCATGTCTTGCCGCAAGGCTTGACACATTCCTCCAGTATCTTGCCGCAAGGCTTGATGCGCTTCTACCTCAGTCTCCGGCCGCAAGGCCTGATGCGCTTCTACCTACCTCAGTATCCGGCCGCAAGGCCTGATATGCTTCTCACTCCAGTATCTGGCCGCAAGGCCCGATGCGCATCTTCTCTAGTATCCGGCCGCAAGGCTTGATGCGCTTCTACTCCAGTATCCGGCCGCAAGGCTTGATGCGCTTCTACTTCAGTATCCGGCCGCAAGGCTTGACACCTTAGGTGCCGCTCCGGCGGTGCCCCCTTCTATGTCCTCCTAGAGGACCTCTGGGTGGGCATCAGTACGGTGGGAATCGCCCCGCTGTGCTGGAGTCCGTCCATCTCGGCCTTGAACAACAGCTTTGCCTTGCCGCCCTGTCACGAGGTTCGAGCATTCTGATGTATCATCGCGTCTCGTAGAATCGTTTCTGGTGGAGCTCGTTCCGGCGAGGCGCTCAAGTGGAAGACGGGAGATCTCGACAACGACTGAAGAACAGTGACCATCTGGCGCGGACGAAATGACTCTCCTTGTCGAGGGTTGTTTCCATGGCACCTTGTGTGAGTGGTAAATAGGTCCGCTGCCCGTAGTAGAGCGTTCTGAAGAGCTCAGACGTGGCTCTCATTTCTCTCAAACGTGCTTTCCCTGCTTGAGCTAACGAATGATCGGCCAGACTCCATCGGCTGTAATGCTGTGCTTCTTCCTCCATTGTAGAGGCCTGCAAGGCATATGTTGGACGAGTTGGACATCGAGTTCCATCGAGTTCCAGACTCGATTGGCAGAGGTATCCTTCGGCCAGACTCCTCTAGACAGAGTGGCTATAGTGCTGGGACGCTTAAGCTGTCTGTATAGACATTGTGCTTGTCTACAGTGTACATACGAAGGCATTGGCCACTTCGATAGCGTCTGTTGGGACTGGCCAGTCATCTCTGGACACAAACATGCACTGGTCAGTTCTTCCTCTCTGTCCAGTGTCCGTCAAGCTTAGAGTGGGCCTGGGTCAAAAGCTATCATCATGCAGTGTCTAAATTCCTTTCGTGAACGCCCTCATGATTTGTTCTTCCACAGCAGACTTCATGTTTGCCCGCACAGGTAGCAGAATGCTTGTGAAGGCCCTTGAGTGACCCGGCTGCTTGAGTATCTCTGTTGAGATGGGCATTGTGGCTGTGGTGCGTTATTTCAGCCCTCAGCAAAACACTTCCCATATGTGGCTTCGGTGTGCGGCGAAGCGAAAGCGGGGCTCAAGATCTACGCTGCAAATCGTTGAAACGGGAGATCTTGAGAATGCAGTTGAGGTATAAGACTCTCGAACTCATTTGGAGAGAAAATTCGATATAACTTGGTAAAAGAATAGGACAATGATCTCGTGTCTCGAGCTCACTGAGGTAAAAGAGTACTACTGAGCAAGCTCGAAAAGGTCAAAAAGATGGCCGTCGACTATTACGTCGCGGTGGTAGGACACCAATGGTGATAATGGTCCTGATTTGTTGTTAGTACAAAGTCGAATTTCTACTGGAGACGTTGGTGCTCACCCTAAGGGGGTCGAACCCCTGCAAGTTTGTTAGCAGGACGATCGACTGCAACTGAGATCGGTGAGACAAACTCGGCCTTGGCGTTTTTAGACGTTGCCGTCGTATTAGCACCACGCTCTAACCAACTGAGCTAAGGAACCGTGGTGGTTGATGGCAGCAGAAAATCAATGTCAGATATGAGGCTCCAAAAACTTTCCCGCCCGAGCCGGCTTGGCGTTGACGGAGGATCACGGCGGAAATAGACGCAAATAGCTATGCTGGCCATGATGATATTGCCTTTGCATCCGTTGATCAGATTGCCATCACGGCTAGTTGTGAAAATACATCTCGGAGCAGAAAGAAGGGTTGCTTTTCGATACTGCCAGTTCCGGCATTTCTCCGAGGCTCTTGACTCCACCTTCCATATGGTCGCCCTGTTCATTGACGCAAGTCCACTACGCACTCGGGACCTTCAATGTTCCTACACTGCCAAAACAACGGACTATTATCCAGGATCTAGGCTACTTGCGGACAGCAAAACGGAAACTACAAAATATTCACACTACCTCTCCGCATAATCTTGAACCTGCACCAGCCTGGCTGATTGAGATGCAATGCCTCGAGTGCGCTCGACAAGGCGGAGATACAAGAGAGCCCAGAGGATTCAATGTCTCCAGAGAAGAACATCGAGAGCTCAAAGTCCTAATTTCCGCTCTACTTTTCGGCGATGGTCTACTCGCATAGAAGTTCCCAGCTACGCTGCAACAGGCAGAGATACGAGTATCTGAATATTACGCAGTGTTGATTTTCGATACTTGTTTCGCTTGCCTGTCACAGCTAGGCCTCTATTCTCTTGAACCTTCAACAAACGGGGCCTGCGAGTTTCTGGCCCTCAAGATGTAAAAGATGGAAAACCTCGGTGTGGACAGCACGGCGCACGTTCTCATTCAGATGGCAAGAATTCACCTATCAGATGCTTCACATAGCGATATATTAATGCAACCAGAATCCAGTGTCACAGCGTCCTCACTTCATGTGCTTGTCATTCACGTTCACATGTAAAGAGGCTCAGCAGTTGAACAGACGAGTAGGACAAAAACTGAACAATCAGATCATGGCATCTTCGAACCGACTGCTCATCCTCGATAGATCGGCGGTCTTGATCTATGACAATGGCCTAGGTGCATGCTTCAAGGCAAAGATAAGTCAAGATGTTGGTCGCCATACCCATACTTTTGGCCTTTCTGGCCATCCGCGCGGACTTGGTCCACGCGGCTCCTCGAAAGCTATCCGAAGTCTTCGACGTGAACATGGCAGGTTTCGAGCCGTCGAATGGCAATCCCAATCAAGGCTCCTGGCACGGCTCATGTCTACGTCCTCTCAACAACCCCCAGTTTCCCGGAAACACAAAACCACTCTTCGATCCTGCCGCCGACTTCAACAGTCGCGACAATATCCTCAACAACATCTGGTATCAGATATACCAAATGACCTATCAAGCTCGTGTTGCACTCGGGAACACTAATCTCAAAACTTATCCGGAAGCGCAGAAACTCATATGGTCATTCTGGGCTATCTGGTGGACTGATATTTGGAGCGAGACGAATCCGAATGGATCGGTGCAGCCGCGAGGACAGATTGGGATGAAGTTGAAGGCGATACGAGGTACATGATTCGACCCAAATGTTATCGAAATCAATCTTGACATTAGCGACCAGATCGATACAAGAAGCTACACGAATTGTTCGAGCCTCCGCAGTCAGCGTCGCCAATGAGCAGGCGGGACATGCCCAAGCTCTCTTGCGATTCGACATACTTTGAGTTGCAAGATCGGAATGATCCCGCGCTTGACAAGAACGGAAAAGAGATCATTGATCCTGAAACGGATGAGCCTTACAATCTCAAGGACTGGGAGGCCGAGCATGGTCGAATTTTTGGTATATGCCTGTCATGGCCTCTCACGCGGTTTCATGCTGATTGAGAGCAGAAGATATGTGGTATTTGTGGTACGACATCGGCACCGACGTAAGCATTCCAGCATAGTCTCCGACACAATTCTGCTGACACGGGCACGCAGAAAGGATATCTCGTCCTATCAAGGAAGGACTACCCCCCTGAAGCACCAAACAAGCCATGGCAGTGGGCACTCGACAAAGATACCGGCGAGCCATCATACTGCGCACAAGGAACAGAAAAGGGAACAGAGCGAATGGGTGCTGTCTTCGTTCCCATCGAAGCCTACGAAGCTTCATCCGACTCTGGTAGCTCAGACGAAGACGAAGATCACGGTGCCGATGCCTGGACACAATCGAATCACATCATTTTGTGCCCACAAAGCTTCAACGCTGGGCGGCCAGACGACTTCCTCGAACCAGAATACGATGACTCCACGCTCGATGATATGGAGATCACGGCGCTGACATTGTACCATGAACTCTGGCATCACCTCTATCCAGGTCGATGGGCTCCGGACTATAAGGCTATGCCGGCAGTACGGGATGCCAACAACAAAGTGTCCCCATTGTAAGTTACTTTAGAATCCACTTAGGCGATTAAGACCGCACTGCCTCTTTGGATGTCGCTAACAGAGTACAGATGGCCAGCCCACAAAGCAGGCTACAGAACCGACTACGAGCACGACATCAGCGGTGCGTTAGAAAGCATGCAGCTCGCACAATACGAGCGAGCCATACCCGAGACGTTGAACATCAACGAGTTCAAGACCTGGAGGTGTCCCGAGTGCTATGCTTGGTTTGGACGGGCGTATTACTTGACTGTCAAAGCGGAACAGGATTGGTCAACAGGGTTGCTCAGACCTCACGGGAGTCCTTTCGTGGGTCCGACAGAGAATGCACCAAACGACAAACATGCCGTGGCGAACATTTCTGCACACTCTTTTGGGACGATCGAAGCGCCGTATGAGGGCTGGGATTTCGACAAGGAAGATGAGCTTCTGGAGGATGGTGAAATCTGAGGTGATGGTGCTGTTTGTAATGGACAAGATCGAGGAGAACGGGCTACTGCATCGGGCGCGCTGCGATTCGCATTCATGCGGTCTCACAACAGGCTTCGCAACGTAATTTCTCGCGCCCAATGCTGTTGCTGAGCCCTGCAGTATCTCTTGCATCCGCAGTCCTTCGATCCAAGTACCAGCAATTCCCGTTGCGCCATCCCGACAAGATTTTCCTTCCTTCATGTTCCCGAAACGCCATCAATGCCCGAACTCTGCTCAGCGAGCTCTACTCAAACCTTCCCGCCCGCCTCTTTCCACTTCTTGATCCTCTTCCTCAGATCCCCTTCACTCCTCTGCATATAGTTAATCTTCATATCCCTCGCCATCTTCCCATAATCCTCTCCATACTTCCTCACCAACTCTTCAATAAACTGCACCTCTCCCTCCGGTTGTCGTCTCTTATGCTTCGCCGCGGGTCTTGAAGCCTGTTCCTCCAGCGCTCTCACAGTATCTGTTTTCGCAGGAACAGAACCCTTCGTGCCCGTATTCGCATGCTGATTGCGGAGGTTGAAAACCTGGTCTTCCGGCGCTTCCTCCTCCTCACTATCGCTATCGAATTCGGCGAGAGGGTCGTTCAACGGATTCTGTTTAGGTAAGTCCTGTTCGATGATGCGGAGAATGGCGCCAGTCTCGGGATCACGTTCGATTTTGGCTTCGGCGAGGTCGATTTGTTGTTTCTTTCGCGAACTGGTGCTCGTGATATTCAGAGGGTCGATTTCGTCTATTCCCTGCCACTCTTCCTCATCGCCTCCTGATTGGCGTTGCTTGAGGTCGGACAATTTCTTTTCTGTGCCTCCAGTGGATTTGTTGAGCTTCACAGCCAGACCCAGCTTTTTGTAGTTTTGCGCGAGTGTGAGAGATTTGTCCCAGTTGGCGGCGATAATGGGGTTGTTCAGGACGCGCTTCTTCGATTTTGGCTTTTGGCGGACTTTGGATACGCCCGAGCGGTTTTTGCGTTTCTGCAATTCTCGACCCATGATTGCTGTGGTTGATGTGATTGAGCTTCGAACTGCAAGTGCGCAGTTGAAGATTTCTGGAGTAGCGAGACAGGGTCCGCAGACTCGGCTCGCGGCGGAACCTCGTGTCGAGGCTGCGATAGCCTCCTTATCGCAACGACTCCCGAATTACGGAGCTGTGTCTTCGCTCACTGGGGACACGAGGCATTGAGACATCCAGTCAACCTAAGATGGCCAGAAGAAGCTACAGAAACGTTGCTCTCGCCATTGTGGCATTGCTGGCATATACTGTCTATGCTGAGGTCACACGAGAGAAAGCCATCGATGTCTCAGCATTGAGCACGCAAGAAATTGAAGAGCAGCTCCAGGTCAGCCCTTGTCACCAAATGAACTCTGCAGCAATCAGTCACTCATTCATGTACAGCAATGCTCTGTAATCCAGCAAATTACCGCTCACAATGCTGAGCACCATCCGCCGACTTCGTCATGGCTCTCGAGAGCCTTCGCCGTCCTCTTTCCATTCGAATCCCCCGCCTTGAACGCCCTTATGGGAACGCTCTACATCTCCGGTCCACCAAATTTCTTGCTAGCACTATGCCCACCGAACATCGACCCGTCAAGCTTGAACATCATGGTAGCATTCGCAGTAGGAGGTCTGCTGGGTGACACCCTCTTTCACCTGCTCCCAGAGATCTTCTTGGGTGAGGTGCCAGAGGGAGAAGTTCGAGCTGTCCTAGTCGAGCCAAATAAGAATCTTCTTCTCGGTGTGGCAATCATGGTCGGCTTCGTCACTTTCGTGGGTATGGATAAGGGACTGCGAATTGCTACAGGCGGAGCAGGTCATACCCACGACCACTCCAGCCACAACCACGAACAAAGTAACGGACAAGCTGTAGCAAGCGCAACAGGGGTCGCAAAGCCCAACGAAAAGGAACTCAAGAAGCGAGGCGGCAATCGAGACAAATCACTCGCAGCAGCGCCGAAGGAAGATGCTCCGAAGAAGGAAGTCAAGCTCTCCGCCTACCTCAACATCATCGCCGACTTTACACACAACATAACCGACGGCCTTGCCATGTCTAGTTCATTCTACGCGAGCCCTACCATCGGAGCAACCACCACTCTTGCTGTCTTCTGTCACGAGATCCCGCACGAAGTTGGTGACTTTGCACTCCTGATTCAGGGCGGAATGAGCAAGAAACTTGCCATGGGCCTCCAATTCGTCACAGCATTGGGTGCAGTCCTCGGGACATTAATTGGAATCGCAGTCCAAGAATGTGGCGGCAATGCTGCTTCTGTTGTTCACGAAGCTGGTGTGGGCAACACAGGACTCTGGGGCACCAGTCTGCAGTGGGGAGACATGTTGCTACCATTCACCGCAGGGACATTTTTGTATGTGGGCACTGTAGGTGTGATTCCTGAGATGCTGGAGACGGGGCCAAATGTTGGCAAAGAGTTGAGGACAACGGCGTTGCAGTTTTTGGCCATGGCCGCGGGGGCGGGTATCATGTTGGGGATCTCGTGGGACTAAGTGGAAGTGGGTTGAAGTTGTGAAGAGAAAAGTGGGGGTTTGCAATATATCTAGAACAGTGATCTTGGCGATCAGTAGCCCTCTTTGGACATCGTCGAGCAATTCATCCTTATTGAGAAAGAGCTTATGGTGTTGAAGGCTTTCGCAGGCGAGTCCAAGCAACGGTAAAGATCGCCAGAGCGACCACTAAGTGAAGTAGATGAGATCGTAGCTGAACAACAGAAGCCACCGTTGTTGCGGGAGGCTGCTCTCTTGTCTGCCGGCGGTGCACACATCCAGACGAGTACTCTCGTCTTCACCTCCTGCAAGTGTACGCCACCAATTGTTGGAACTGGCATTTGCCTTCATGGCATTCGCACGCCTCGCATTTCCCGCCAAGTTGGGATGATGAGTTCTACGGCTAAATCTCAGATGAGTGATCCAATGTCGATATACCTGATGCGCGACTCAGTCAATACGGACCTAGCCTTAACATATCTTGGTTGGTGCTCGCGCAAAAGAGAAACGATCGTGTATATGGTTGTAGGTGCAAGGCGAGCCCTTGGCATTCGGCAATTGTTGTTATAGGATCCTAGTTCAATCGTTCCGGGCTTCGGCAGCCACGCACGAAACTCTGGGCATATTGTTCTCTTTTGGGGTAATGTACACGAAACTTTGCGAGGAAACTCCCCGCACGGAGGTTGAAGGGGATCGAAAATGTTGCGAATGCGTACTGTGCCGACGACCACGTATTGAGAAGTGGAGTCTTGAGTGCTGGTCGAAGTTACACGGACCTGGATTGGTTGTCCATCGTGCTGGCGCAATATTGGATTGCAAGATCCAGTGCGTCGGAAGGTGTTTTCTGCCTCCTCTAGCGCGGACATCGCTGGTGAGTTGGACCTCGACAGCAGTGCAATGCATGAACAAGGACTACATTGGGTTAGTGACTTTAGTTAGTGTCTTTCCCATCACCTGCAATTGCTGCGATCTTGGTCAACGAGTGATGTTGAGATTGCCGTAAGCATGAAACGCATCCATATTTTCCGTCCTGTGCCTCAATTTCCCTTATGGAAGTTTGTGACAAGGGACGACGGGCAGATTCTGACCGGGAGATGCAGGTCTGTCAAACCGGTACAGTTCACCGCAGCCGTTGGCAAGTTCTGTGATGTGCGTGCCCTCCGCAAACATGCAGACAATGTGATGAGGACAACATCCAGAAGTGATCTAAAGTGATCTACAGTGGTGAGAACCGAATTGAAGACTGGGGCACCCTGGTCGATACGCCGATAAAACCGCTCTCCATTAGTCGCTGTTATTGGCCACTCGAAGCTACCCTAAAGGGCGTCGATCAGAGTCTATAGGGTGTTAGCTTAACTGAATTTGGAAGCTGGCATCTGCCTCTTACTCTTCATAAGTAAGAACAGCTAGCGTGCTGGAAGACAAGGGTGCCCCAGTCTTCAATTCGGCTCTCACCACTGTAGAAGGACCACATTGCCGATTCCGATGAAGTTCAAACTGGCGCGCAGACGGACGTTGGTTGGTGTTGGTGACCGAGAGCTTAAAGGCGGCAGCAGCAAATCACACCGGGCGATGATGAAGGAGGCCACGCGCTAGCGCTGCAAGCTGTGCGGCGGAGGCAGCGTCCTTGTTCCTGCAGATCCCCTGCGTGAGACATTGGACCGCATTCGCACAGGGCGGCAACAGGCCTGGCGCGCGTGGTCGGTCTCGGAGCAGCCAGCAGGGAGGATTTGATGCGCTGGGGATGGGAGTGCAATGACTTCCCTGCCAGAGCCGCATGAGGGAGCGCCCTTTTGAGAAGCTAACTACTGCTCCTGCCGCCGGCCGCCACACAAACGGGCACTGGAGCACGCGCGGGCGACATGAATTGTTTGGCTCTGATGACGACGGCCTCCAGCTGAGATCCTTGCTAGCCCTCCGCCGACACTCGTCTGAGTTGCGGGAGCTGAGAGCGACGCCGCCCACTGCATGCGCGGTCGCTGCTGGGTCCAGTCGCCTGCAGCTGGTCGCCTGTCGTGCACCTCCTCTGCGGAAGGCTATTGGGGCTGCAGACTGGCGGCACGGCCATAATATACGACTTCAAGACATAAGCGCACGCCCTGCCCGCCATGTCTGGCCCGCTGCCTCCAGTGCAGACGCGCTGGCTGCCCGACGATGAGAAGCCGCTGCCTCAGCTCCCGAGTCCGACGTTGAGCAACATCGATATGGTGCTGCCCATCCACAGCAATGGGGGGGCCGCCGTTACGTCCCCACCACGCGCGATGCAACGCCCACCGAGTCCGAGCTACTTGCGCGACACGAATCAGGAGCACAACTACCGTGCGGGGGCCATGGGCAAGAAAGAAAAGTTGGGCTTGATGAGTCGCAAGATGATGCTGCTCAGGAGTCGGACAGGCAGCAACGGAGGCGTGGTTCGTGCTGCTTCGTCGCAGTCGCAGACATCAATCGATTTCGTGCCCTCGTCACCCGTGCTGCAGGATGTGGGCAACCTCGCACCCGAGCAATCGGGAGCGGAATTCCTGCAGCTGCCCGAGAAGGAGCGACGCAGAGCCAGCGGTAGTTCATCCAGCGGCCTCTCTGGCATGACGGCATTCCTCGAAAAGTATGGAAAGGCCAGCGACGAGGATACGCTGTACGACAGCAGCGAGCATGTCACTCCCGCGAGGACCGACAGACGGACGAGCGTCGATGTGGGGGGCAGACCCAGCTTGGAGGAAGACCCAGAGGAAATGAGGCGACGGCAACAACAGGAAGAGTACGAGTCGGCCATTCTGAGCAAGCGGGCGGAGGAGATTCTTGCCAATGCCAAAAAGCGACTCAATGTCATGGAGGGCAACTTGCGGGGCGCTCGAGACCTCGTGCAGCCATTGACTGCTGCCAATCTGAAGCGAGCCACTTCAATGTCGGGGGCAATATACGGCAATGGGCGGACGCTGCGGTACGACTACGATGATGAACAGACCCAGTCTTCACCACGCAGACTGCACAGCCAACACTCTTCACCGCAGATGAACCACGACTACCAAAATTCTGACCGCACTGGGGCTGCTCCGCTACCAGATCGACCTTACACATCCTTGGATATTCGACCACAATATATGGCAACACCCCCAATGAACCTACGGAATCCGCTTCGATCTGCCCAACAGACGCACGAACGCAATTTGCGTTCTACTCGGAGTCACGATCAGCTCATGACTAACGGTAGCTACAGCGCTGGTCGATCCTTCTACAGTGGGCCATCTCCAATCCCGGACCACCTTGAGCCCTTGACCGAGGACGAAGAGCGACACGTGCAGCAAACGATCTCGCATACACCTTCTTCTAGTATAAATAATGGCCTTGGCATATATCGACCATCTTCTCGGACTTCAGAACTGCGAGACCAAATGTCGAGCTTGAAAGGGAAAATATCTACGCTTAAAGAGCGCGCTCGCGAAGACAGCCTTCGACGAAACAGTCAATCGAATCTCCGACATCAATCTCCGTTCAACAATGCAGCGACTACGCCTCCAGAGATGTTCTATACACCTCCGGCGACAGATTACCCCATTAACCAACATGCTAGTGCAGGCAACAGTCCCGCCTTGCAGACATTCGACACCTTCACCGGGAGCCGCAACGCCTTTGCTGAACAAGAATACGAACGCGCGAGACGGCGGAAACGAGCGACCAGCAAGACGATCGAAAGCAAGACTCACATACCGTTACAACTGCAAGGTCATCGAAGAACCGCCAGCGGAACTGCCATCGTAGAATCAGCAAAGAATCGCTATTCTCACCACCAGCACAACAACAGCAGCAGCAGTCAAGTGAGTCAGAATGGTGGAATGGTGATAGATCTACCCTCGGCACATATGGTCGAGCACGAGTATCTGCAGGTTCCGCAACCAAATTCCTCAAGTGACGAGAGTCCACAGTCTTCATCCGACGAAGCATTTCCACGATCGGATGAGGAATACGAGCAATACGAGCCTTCGGAAGCGGACGCGAGTGTCTACGAAGACGCAAAGGAGCAGATGAATGTCGTCGCACATGAAGACCGCGAAGATGCGTTTGACTATGAACACTTCTTCCTTCATAGCGCGATGGGCAACTATAGCACTGATCGAAGAGACTCCCAGTCCAGTGTGGAGTCAGAAGATTCGGTCGAGACGGCAAGAGGTCCTGCATTGGTAGGATATGATGAAGATGACGAGTTTGATCAAATGGCTGGCGATCTACCACCGACTCCGCAAACGCCGGAGAGATTGAGAGAAATTGAGCGAAACCTACACAAACGATCACGCTCGACGGGAAGTGCGACTACCATGCACACCTTCGCAACTGCACATGAGGAGGCGCAAGATGATGACGAGGAGGGAGATGAATATGAGGAGGACGAAGAAGCACCAGAGGAGCCCGGAACGGAGCCAGTATCACCGATGGAGGAGCCCGTGCAGTACAATGGCACCTACTCGTCAGGACAGCGCTCGGTCTCACCACTCGAACCACCCGTCGAGCACCATCCAAGAACACACGTCAGAGCAGAATCGTACACCCCACAAGCCTCGCACGCAACATACCACACCGCCGGCAGATATCAACGAAATGTGCAGTCAGCCCAAGCGATTGTTCATCCCGACACCTTATCCGAACGTGCAGACTCGGGTGTGAGTATTACAAGCCGCAACGACCACCGACGCCAGCAACCGCCTACTTCCATGTTCTACAAACATGGTGGCAAACTTTCCAATGCAAGCGCGATCAGCACACCGCCATTGTCTCCTCACGACGCGCTGACCAAGATGGATCCCACGACGATTGCGGTGCAGGCGTTGCTTGACCCGAACGGCAGACAGCTCGGCTTGAGGAATAAAGCTGTCTTGTTCGGCGTGGTAGAGAGTCTCCGCAAGATTGTTCGACAAATGCAAGAAGAAGACGATGCTACTTTTGCAAGTCGGATGTTGCGCAACACACTTGATGAGGCGAAGAGGACATTGGATGGCTTATGAGGATGAGGAAGACGGAGAATGCGCCGACCTGACGAGGTTTGTTGTGCTCTGCAGGTGGCGTCGACGCATGCCATTCTTTCTTACCTTTCGCATTTCTCGCATTTCTCCCAACATCTGGAGACTTCGGCTCTTCTGCATCAGCGTTCGAGCGGATTCGATCTTTTGCCTCATGAGAGACACCTTCACTTTTTTCGCGATTTGATTTTGGATTTGGATTGGAATATACCCCTGAACGATAACTAACTTATCGGATGCGTTTGCGGAGAGGGCTGCAAATATAAAATAGTGTCTATATACATAGCTGTCTGACATCAAATGTATAATTACTTGCTTTGTATGACACATCTCGACGGGATTCGATGATTTTGGGGCTGAGCCGCTTCGACAGCATCAGAAGCTCACGTCTGCATTTCCTAGAGAGGTTCGATGCAAGAAGATTCTATCGGATTACAGCGTACAGAGCAGTATCTGATATGTGCTAGGTCTATGGACAGTGGCAATGGGCCTTGTTGGAAGTGAATTCGAGCTTTGTCACATGCTTCTGATGATTCACTCTTCGCCTAGGGTTAGGGTTGCATCGTCGAATGAGGACGACGGGAATCGGTGCCAGCGAGAGTGACCAGACACGACGTCAATTCAAACATCTCTACACGTCTATTCGGTTGCTTGTTCGTTGAACAAAATGCCATAGAGGTCACAGATCCCATTCAATTGTCTGCTGACGGCACAGGAAAGCAAACAAGTCGGAAGCCTCGAACATATTCATTGGAAACTCACGCATTTCAAGAGGCCAAGGGGCACGACCAATGCCTACGACACAGACATGACAATGTTGCAACGACCATGTCGCTGCACTGCAGCATGAATGTAAGTGCGGTAGACGGGACAGAGTACAGCACCGTTCCCCATCCGCAGACAGAGCGAATGTAAGCATACTTCACTTTCAGATGACCATGTGCCAAAGACATTCTCACAAAGCACGAACCAGCACAACAGAAAGCAGCAGCAGCGTCGATAGTAAAATTTCATCGTTAACACACTGTCTGAATGTCTTTTTCAGAAAAGATTCTCATTGACCAAAAAACAATTTCCCATTCCCATGCCTCATGATGACGAGCCGACCGGTACGAAAACCCATTCCTGCAAAAAAGAACCACCAACGCCTCGCCAGAACAGAGATGCACATCGTCTTGTCGTCTTCGCCTCGGAGACGCTTTTATCACACATCAACAACAACAATGGGCCGGGGGTGACCGGCGCTCAAAAAGGAGACAATCAATCGTTCGTAAGATTGCGGCTGTCGGTTCATGAAGCTTTGTGCCCTCGTACAGTTCCCACACTTCCAACACGACCACTGGTTTTCCGCACTGCACTCTTGCTTTCTGTGCTGCGGCGGACAGGTGAAGAGCGCTTGCCCACGCTGAGTGTGCCGACTCCACTGCCACTCCGAGCGGGTGTTCGCGGTGGCTTGCTGGGACTCGTGACTCCGGTCAACTCGTCGCCAGATCCAGGGCGATTCTCGCCATCGCTCGTGTCGGAAGGCGCTTCCCACTTTGTCGTTGTGGTTGTCGTAGTGGTACAAGAGACGGCTCTTCGCTTTGCGCTGCTGCGATTCGCCGGGGAGTGGCTAGCCTTGCGGGACAGCATTCGAAGTGCGTACTCCTCTTCGGTCTCGTTAGATCCTCGTGTCCGGCTCGTGCTGACAGATTCTGATTCTGCTTTGAGATTCAAAGGCTGGTTCTCGGTCATGATTCTACGACCACCGTAAACCTTGTTCGTCTTTCGAGGCTGCCCTGGAGTTGGTGCTGGCAGGTTCTCGTCTGCTACGCCAACACTGCTTTTCATGTGATCGGTGTAGGCTGATGCGGGAGCTCCCTCGTTGTTGGTGATTTCGCCCAGTGCCCTGCGTGGGCTCGTCTGATGGCGGTCAGCATTCGGAGGTGTGAAAGTCTGGCCATTGCTGGCAAGTCTTCGGCTGTTCGATTGCTGTAATCTTGTGGGAGTCGCTGGCTGCATCGAAGCCATAATCTTCTCGCGCATACTGTCCTCGAACCACCATTCTCGGAAAGTGCCTTGGTTCAAGTGGAGCCAGTGCTGTTGAGGACCAACGACCATACCGGGTCGCATGAAACGCATGAATGCTATTACTTCGTTTGCTGTGAAGCCATATCGGTAGATCAGGTATGCGCCGATCAGGCAGCCGGTACGGCCGAGACCAGCTTTGCAATGCACTGCAATACCCTTGCCCTTTTCGTTGATCATTTGGTGCGCAAGACTGATGAACTTCTTGACCAGGTTCAGCGGCGGGCAAGTTCCGTCGTCAAAGATCATGTCGAGGTGCTTGATTCCGAGCGCAGTGAAATAGCTGGGCGAGTACAGCTCCGAGTTGAGTCGTACCACGAGCCCGATGCCGCGCTCCGCGAAGTGGGTGAGCACATTCTTGAATGGCGTTGGAAGAGTCGGATCGCGTTTCACTGCCGACACTGATCGCGGAAGCTGAGCGTACAGAGGCTCGCTGGGCTGGAAGATATGTGTGGGCTGATGTTGTGGTGATGCGAAGGCGAGGAAGTCAGGTGAAACCCAGTTGAAATCACCCATGTCGACTCGCTCGTACTTCTCATACTCTTCCAAGCTGAATTCCTTCAGGCCCACGAGATTCTCTTCCTTCGCTTTCCAGACACCATAGACAATATCCTGGATGGTGAGCGAGTAGTCGGCCTGGCTGTATCCTGCATCGCGGAATGGCATGCATGGAGGGTCCATTTGCGCAATGGGCGCAAGCGCGAGATGTGGAGGCCAGTTCTGGATCAGGACCATGTAAGTTGCAAGGATGCATGCCGCATTGGCACGACCTATGCATTGATCAGCATACGGCCTCTCGCTCATCACGTTTTTCAACACTCACTTCTCGAATCAGCGTGACTCCAGAATACCACGGGTCGATTCTCGTTGTCGGGGTGTCCAAGCACTTCGTGAAGCTGAACGGCAAAGCGGTACAGATGACCGATGTGGAGCGGGCCAAAGTCGGCGTGGAAGGCATTGTAGAGCAGCGTGTGGTCGATGGAGAAGTAGAATGGCGGGTGCTGCGGGGAGGCTGCAGCAGACTGTGGCCCTGCTTGTGCTCGTGATGATCTGGACTTGTGTGGCGACCGGCTCTGTTTTGCTGGGTATGGAAACGGCGTGCTCTCGTCGGGCGTGTGCGTGTATGATGCGAGGTACAGACGATCTGTGAAGAGCAGCGCGGACATGTTAGCGATATGCATTTCGATGCAACGAGAGTGGGCGTAGCATCGGATGAGAGCGTACCTTGGATGTATTCAATCACCTGCCCGAACGAAGTCACGGCAGCCGCTTCCTGGACGCTGGAGCGAGACTGGTGCGGCATGGCTGCTGTGGTGAGGAAGTCGCGTGGTGGTCCGTCGCGCCTTCTTCGCGGCAGTCGCTACCAGACTGTTATCGATGCGCCTGGTCGTCGAGCTGCAGGCACGCGAGCAATGGGCGGGAGCGTGGGTGCGGCGGTGGTGGTGGTAGCAATGCGGGAGCAGAAAGGGTGGTGAGTCGAGCAATCGCCGCAGCAGCGCACAGCCTTCTCCCGAGCAAGCAGCAAAGACTATCGTGACGACGGGCGCATGGGGGAGGAGTGGTGGTGGTGTGGTGTTGGTGGGCGATGTTGTGGTGGAATGGCCTTATGGTTGTCCAGCAGCTTGTTATGAGAGGTCTGTGCCCGGTGCTTGATGTCAAAACATCCTCCACCCAGCAACGCTTCGCTTCGCTTCCACCTTCCCGCGGCACGCCTGTGCACGTGCAGGCACCGTTTTCGCGTTGCACCCCCATCACTCAAACATCATCCGCTGCACGCTGCAACGCCTTCGATTGTGCCTTGATTTTAGACACTCTCCTGCCGCCAGCCTACTCTTCTTTCTCTTTCCCGTACACTCACTCCACTGCCCCGTCAAGTGGTTTCGGGAGTCCGCAGACCGTCTCTCCGCCCCCTCCCACCCCTGTCCCACACGTGTGGCAACCACCGCTAGCACCCGACTAGTTAGTTTGGTCGTGAAGACAACAAGGGTCAAGCGTCCTCGCACAGCATCTGTCAAGACATTTGCTGGCTCCAGTCACCTCATCTCGCGCGATAAAGCAGCACAAGTGCACGTGCATCCACCATGCTGATACGCCGTGGCAAAGCAGAAGGCTGGCTCCAGCTCGATACCAAAGCTCTCAAGACATGGGCTGAGGCCAGTGGTATCACATTCAAGAACGCCTCGCCGACTGCTGTGCCAGGGCGTGGGACGGGCTTGCTCGCGGACAGAGACCTCAAGACTGAGTCATCACTTCCGACAGAAATTTTGACCATTGACGAGGAACTCGTGCTCTCTGGTGAGGCTGTCAGACGACATGCACAATTCGACAAGGACTTCAGAGAAGTGCTTGAGAGCTTAGGTGATTTCGGAAGAGTAGGTGCATCTCGTTTCCCTCGTGCATTTCCTGTATCGATGACCTAGCGCAGCGCAATCTTATGGGTCATGCGGTATGTCTGCGGTGTGAGTCGTTCGAATATCAGCAGCGGATGCTGATGTTCGAGTGCAGACGCCTCGAGGTGCTATCCTGTCTTTCCTTCTTTTCCAAGCTTCTCTCTCCTGTCCTCATCTTGAAGAGCGTGTTGGCGTGCATTGTGCTTTCACAGAGTGAGTCCCCATTCGAAGCATACTCTTCTTTGAGCACACCTTTTCTTGGAGCACCTCGAATCTTGCGTAGCGAACTGAGCCATACTCGAACCAACTTCCAGCCCTATCAAACAAAAAAGTAGTTGCACCCGCAATTTGTGGCTGACACATATTAGCTACGTAAAATCACTACCTAGCGAACTCCTCCCGACCTTTTGGACTCCGGATGAGCTCCAATTGCTGATTGGCACAACTCTCGCTCCCGCAGTATCATCGAAGCTCAAATCGCTTCACCGGGAGTATGACTTACTATGTGAAGCAGCGTCAAACACTCGTTGGTATAATATCGTGTCGCCTCATCTCTCCTTCGATGACTGGCTACAAGTCGACGCGATGTTTCGCTCCCGAGCACTGGACTTTTACGGCTCTTGCATGATTCCCGGCATGGACCTTGCTAGCCACGCCGCTCACGAGAGAACAAACGCCTTCTATGATCGAGCAGATGGGAAGTATCACCTGTACCTGATGAAAGATAAGGAGCTTAAGGCTGGCGAAGAAGTGTGTATCACATATGGGGATGAGAAAGGGGCATGTGAGAGTGAGTTCTTCATAACTAACTATTTGAAGAGGATACGGACGTGCTAAACGTAACGTTCCACCTATAGTGCTCTTCTCCTACGGCTTCCTCGACGATCACATGGACACAGCAGAGACCTTATTCCTCAGCCTGAACATCCCCGAAGATGACATCTCTCGATCCGCAAAGATGAAGATCGCCAATTGTGCTCCCGGCTTCAAGCTCATCGACATCTCATCATCATTCGCCCCAAACATCAACGATCCCGCAAATTCCACACAAGACCTAAATGAAGACGACCCATCATCCTCAGGCACAATAGACTGGACCGGCGACTTCATCTATCTCCTCTGCGTGACCCCCTCCGACGGCCTCGAATTTCAGCTCGCCCAAACCATCGACACGACTTCCGAGCCCGAGCTCCAGGCCACCTTCAACGGAACCGAACTTCCCGAAGGCGCCATCTCGCTACGCCGTCTCCTCGCAGCAAGCGACAAGTGGGACGTCTACTGTCTCCGCGCAATCGTGATCCTGCAGCAAAGAGTCTTTGAGCAGATGCAAGTCCTCTACAGCTCGCAAGAGGATATGGAGAGTGTACCGCACGGCGAGGGAACGGACGTAAGAGATGTGTGTTATGAGCAAGCGATGAAATTGAGACGATTGGAATTTGAGCTTTTGGAGAAGGCCTACGAGGATTTTGAGAAGCAGGTGAGTTCAAGAGAGGATCTTGCAGGAGAGTGGCACATTCTAACAAACGTGAAAACAGAAAATTGAATTGGCAGAAACGCCAGCTGTCAAGAAATTTTTGGCCGAGGTGAATGGGAATGTCGGGGCAGAGGACGACGCGATAGGTTCGTCAGAGTCAGTTCCAGTCGAAGAATTTGCTTGAGAAAAAGCGCGCTTCGACAGAACGGATACGTGTATGCACCAACGAGCGTGATACTCTCAAATCAGTCCAGTCCGTCGTCGATAGTCCACCGCTAGTTGCATCTTCACCTCCTCACGACCGTCCATTCTTCCAAATTGACAACGGTCATCGAGCATGCTTATCGAGACGGGTGTTTCACAGATCCGCCATGGCGAAGCGCTCATCTCGAACCAACCTGAAGATGTGGATGCTGAACCCGGATATTTCAGGAAAGCTTTGCGCCAAATCTGGCAAGTAGCGTCTAGGGCCCAGCGGAAGTTTGCATAAGAGAGCTGCCGCGCGCAAACGGAAACGGGTGTGGACGAGTGGTAAGAATCCTTCTAGGGCTGTCGGTCTGCTTTGAGTGTTTTAGTACTGATAGCTTGTGCAGTTTGCAGCTTCTTCGTTGCGTCGCTGCAGCGCCTTGCAGGAAGGCACCTGCAGCTTGCTAGTGGCCATTAAAGCATGGAGGCTGGAAGCTGTATTGTTTGAGGCGTTGCTGTACAGATGGTAGGGGCTGTACCCCGCGATCTGCTTCAGAGGAGGAGTTTGGCCTCTGTGTCTTGCGGACTTCTCATCGAGCCGGAGGAGTAGCGGTCAGTGCTGCATGCAATCCTGGAGAGCGTCGACTTTGAATTGCAAGCCGTTTGGCATATCATCCCTGCCAGTTCGCTTCGTGCTTCGCATGCTGCATCTGGTACCAAAAAGAGCGGCAACAAAGCCACAGAAATTAATCGAGCCGTGTAGCAGTTAGCGAGGCGTGAGCTGGTCAAAGGATCTAGACAGGTCTGCTTGACGACCAGGTTGTTGGCGCCTTTCAAAGAGCACCAGAGCGCGGTCCCAGGCATGTCGTTATGTCGTTGAAAGCACATGGAGGAGTCGATGCAGTCGGGGATACATCCCGTCCAGTTGGGAACCAATGGAGCGAGCTCCGATTGTTGAAACGGTTCTCCCGTTCCCCACAAATGCGCACGTTGGGGACCACTTCTCCAGAATCCAGGGACATTAGACCGTGTGAACGTGCATGTTGCGCCAATTCTTCCTCGTCCTTATTGCAGGGCAGTCGTGGTCTATACGAGAGGAGCAACTCCACGTCAGGGAAACAAGGGTGCTTCTACCAAGCCTAAGATGGCATTTGCCGAACCGCATTGTATGCTGCTCTTGCCTCTGCATCGTCTGCTAGGTCAGATTCTACGCGGCGGCCGAGATTGACACATCCTGTCCTCTGTACACCTGCAGTTGCCGTGGTAGTGTAAAGGCAGACAGCAATGTGCCTTTACAGTCGATGAACAGAATGACAGCATACGCAATGCCATGAAGTCACGTCGCGTGAGACAAGACAACCGTAGCATGAACTGACGAATCAGCGTAGTAGTCAACTACGATATGGCTTTGCGCCCCGCTCGTTGTACGGCTCGAGCCAGCCCCGACTGCTTAGGCTCGTAGCCAGAGTTCCAGCTCATCTCGCGATCCAAATGAAGTCACAGCTCGACGCGGAACAGCAGAGGACTGTCGTCGATGTGGTTCTGCTTACGCTTGTTGAGACGCCGATGTTTAGCAGCGCGACTTTGCGCCTGAAGGAAGCATCCGGCACCACCAAGCGACTGGGTGGGCCGGATAGTGCTGCCAACCTGCCATAGAGCGTCGTTCTCAAGGATCGGGACTTTCGGTCGTCTGGAAAGTTCAGGGCTTGCCATTCGCCATGCCTGCGCTACCCTTGGCTGATCTCCCCACAACCGACAGCATAATCGAAGCCAACAGCCGCTCATCACCCAATCACGTAGCTGGAAAGTGCAGCTAGAGGAGCTGTTTCGAGAACCGACTCCGCAAAATGATCGTGTGAGGTGCCTCGTGCAGCAAGTCCGTCCCCATGCATTCCCTAGACAAGACGACGTTGTGCTTGCGTCGTGCTGCCGCTCGCGCCATACGCTTTTTCGCTTGACCACTTTCCCGTCTTACACTGTCATTAACATTGACTCCATCTCGAAGGGCTTGGGAGGTCGAAAAGCAATGCTTTGGCTCGCATTAGACTCTGGTCTCAGCACTGCATGCGCGTGACGACGCATCCCTCGGATTTTCCCCACTTGTTTGGAGCACCAGCGTATCCGGCTGCGGCCTTTACCACCCTACTGCACTTTATTCTTTTCCCAGCCCGGTCGAGGAGGTAATCTAGGCGGTGGACTGCTGCCTCCACACTCTCGCCCATCATGCCAGGCATTCTCCCAATGAAGGTGATCAAGGTTGGCTTGAACGCGCAGACGAGGATAGCACAAGCTTGCGACAGGTAGGCAGCGCCGTTGACACCACTCGACACCCCTTCTGAGCCACGTTCTTACAAGCGCAGATGTCGAAGCAAGAAGATCCGCTGCGATGGTATCCGGCCGTGCTGCTCGCAGTGCGCCAACGTTGGATTCGAGTGCAAGACGAGCGACAAGCTGAGTAGGAGAGCGTTTCCGCGAGGATATACGGAGTCATTGGAAGAGAGAGTGCGTGGTTTGGAGCAGGAAGTCAGGGAGCTGAAGGATCTACTGGACGAGAAGGATGAGAAGATTGATATGCTGTCGCGGCTGCACTCGCAGTCGTCACATCAGTTGCAGCTGCCGTCACCGCAAAGACCGCAGTCAGCAACGACGGAAGCAACTCCGGTCGCGAAGATCGATTCGCCACCCAAGGACGATATTTTCCAGGTCCAACAATCACCTTACCTATTGGACGATGAGCGATCGGATTCATACTTTGCTGGGACTTCCAGCGGGAGGACTTTCATCGAAGCGTTCAAACATCGCGTCCAGGAAACCGGCCGCTCGACACACGACATTGACGTGTCGCTGTTACTGGCGAGCAGCGTGCCCAAGACTTCAGACGTCAACTCTCCTGCATCGACAGTCAGCTTCAAGGCACCCGCTCGCATGGTATCGGATCAAATGATCAACATCTTCTTCCAAGAATGGGCGCCACTATTTCCTGTGCTACACCGACCCACATTCTTGACACTGTACGGACGTTATGTCGCAGATCCAGATGATGTGACCGACAAGGCTGAGATCGCTCAGCTCAATCTAGTGTTTGGCATTGCTGCGCTGTCAACGGGCACTCGGTCGTCACCGGATCTGGACAACTTCGAAGCGCAATGGAAAGCTGCTCTCGACGGGATCATCCAAGACAATACGATGGCCACATTACAGGCCTTGATTCTTGCACAATTATACTGCGTACAGAAAGGAGACCTGACTCGCGTACTAACATACAAAGGTCTCTCGACTGTGTTGTGTGCTCGACTTGGTCTACACCAGTCTCAGAAGCGATTCGCTCTAGGCACGTTGACCTGCGAGACGAGGAAGAAGGTGTTTTGGACACTGTACACCATCGACAGTTTCACTGCCGTGCTTCTCGGACTGCCGAAACAACTGAAGGACGACGATGCTCACTGTGAGATGCCCGTGGACGCCGATGATGAATACGTTACCGAACGTGGCTTCCAACCAACTTTACCTGGAGAGTCCACCAAGGTTTCAAGCGCTTTGGCACTCTTCCAAGCTTCGCGAATTCTCTCCAAAGTTCTCGAGGAGGTCTTTCCCGCAAAGACTTCGTACGAACTCTCATTGAAGAAACTCTCCGAGCTGTCGGATGAGCTGGAGAACTGGAGCGCACAGCTCCCACAGCATCTCCGCCTTCAATTTGCCCAAGATAAGCCCAGCACGGGCACGATTAGCAGTCGCTCACCACTGTTGTCGTTGACCTACCACTACATCCGGTCATTGATCCAGCGCCCGGTCATCGGCGCTTCGCTTGGTGCACGATCTCAATCGTCTATGCTTACCATGGCTAGCTCATGCAAGCATATGATCCAGATTGTCCAGTTGCTGGATGAGAGAGGTCTTGGCTTTTCCTTTTGCCTTAATCGTGACGAGTTGTTGGTCATCTCCGGATTCGGACTTCTCTTCCAAGGACTGGGACTTGAAACGAATTCGAAAATCCTCAAAGACAACAGCAAGATGCTGGCCGCTGTCATTGGCGTATTGAAGAAGACATCTGCACCATGCGCCACGGAATTCGAGCGTGTCGCCAACTCCTTTGTACCAGCTACCAACAGTAGCAAATCGAAATCCCCTTCCCTCTCGCGACACAACTCGGACGGCCAACTCTCTACCAACAGCTCTGGGTCGCAAAGCTCCACGCGAAAGCAACTCAAAGCTATTGCATCTCGGTTCACATCGAATAGTCCCAACAAGAACTCGAAGCCCGTTGCAACGGACAGCAGGTATGTATCTTTGCGGTGCAACTAAATCAGTGATGGATGC
This sequence comes from Cercospora beticola, assembly GCF_033473495.1. Lineage (NCBI taxonomy): Eukaryota > Fungi > Ascomycota > Dothideomycetes > Mycosphaerellales > Mycosphaerellaceae > Cercospora > Cercospora beticola. The sequence goes on along the minus strand of NC_088935.1, from coordinate 1,772,937 downwards.
GCGACTAACACACCACAGGAGGGCCACTGTCCACCAAATCAATTTACATCCCTACAGTCAGCAAACTAGCAGCATGCCATCACTGCAACCTCAGACTTCATACAGTCCGACGTTAACATCACGATCCGAGCCAGCGCGAAGTCCTGTGAACTTGTACAGCCGGCCACAATCCACAGCGATCACGAACGCGCCTGTTCGACCTTCAGCACCTCCTCAACTGAAACCCAAGCCTAATGCTGTCAAGAAGAAGCTTCCAAATCTGGACTATTTGTCCTTCGGCAACGAGCCTGAGACGACAACAACGCCGCCCAATGTTCGCAGTACTCAGCCAGTCAAGACTGAGCCAGGCCCGACAGATTGGGAAAAGCTTCTTGGATCGCTCGACAACGGGGATATGAACATTCACGACAGTGTGTACGGAGGCGCACCGCTCGAAGCGCTCATGGACACGCCCAATCTCAACTCAGCTTCCACCCCAGCTCTTGTCGGTGGAGAGACACCCATCGCTTGGTCCCAAGATCTGTGGGCTTTATGTCAGACTGATACAAATACCACGAGTACCTCAAGTAACCCAGGATTGACACCCGTCAATAATGCGCCGGCCAGTATTCTGTCTTTCTCGAGTGCTGATGATGGCCTGAGTGGAAGCGAAGATTTTGGCACGGGCAACAGCCCAAATGATGATTGGACGCTTACCTCTGGCGAGACATTTCGAGGATTCGTGGTGCCGGCCGATGACGCTTTTGGCAGCACAGAATGGATCAGTTTGTGAAACTCTTATGGCCTGCAACTGTAAAATATGATGACGGTGTGAAGAAGGATGTCCTGGTGGGCTTGTTCGAAGCCGCTCTTGGATGAAATTTGACCAGTCCGGAGAAAAGAGAGTGCTGGGCTTTTCTTGGGTGGAACGTATTCTTGCATGATTTGCTCTCTTGTTGACGATGATACCACTTGCTGCTATGTTGAGCTATGCTGTGAGCTGCCAATGAAGTTTCTTCTGGAGCGATATGATTAGAATGGAAGCGAAATGCAAAATGTCCATGTCACGACAAGAAGTGAAAACGCTGATAACTCTTTGTTGAGAATGTCTATCTTCTCTTCAGTATTGCCAGCTCTTCGGATCTCGGGAGTTCAAGGCAGGTACGACTGCGCGTATGTGGCACGTCGATGTGTTGACGGGGCCATGGGTCTGGATCTGCAGTGAACTGTGACGAAGTGGAGCACGTGTGAGGAATTTGGTGGATTGCTGGTGTGTTTGTACGCATGGGGGTGGCAGCCACTACGTCATATCTCGCGTGGAGGCGTCAGGCGCGTGAATGATGAATGCAATCACGAACGAGGCAGCAATATATAATTATTGCTCTGCGAGAATCAGTTTCGATCAAATACGTTTGACTCCAAACAACGACTCGCAACCATCAGCAAGCATCAAGCATCAGCACGACACAATAACATCATGTCTGACCAAAACACCAGCACTCTTCAATCGGCCTATGAGGTTAGCATACATATCGCTCTGTGCCTGCTGAACGCGATTACTGACAACCATTCAGAAGGTCACAGGCGCTGCACAGAGTGCCCTCGGATCTCTAACAGGTAGCACAGCCGACAAAGCTCAAGGCGAGCGTAAGTGCCTCAACTACTTAATCCACTACCACGGTTCATCCTAACATCTTCTTCCTTTTCCAGAAAAGAAAGACGTCGCCGATGCCCGCCACGAGGCATCAAAGGCTGGCGCAACTGTAGCTGGCCACTCCGTTTCTGCATCGGGTGTTACCCCCAACGACCCCAACCGCCAGCAAGGCAGCTGGAACCAAACAATCGGATCTGGCAAAGAGTTCGTCGGCGGAGCTTTAGGCCTCGAAGGCCTGAAAAAGGAAGGCCAGCAGCAGAATGAAGAGGGCAAAGCTCAAGAGGCAGCCGGGCAGCTCAACGATCTGGGCTCTGGCGTGGCTAATCGTGTGGCTGGAACTGTCGGTGGCGCTGTTGCTGGCTTGACTGGCGATAGGGAAGAGCAGGCCAGACGTGCAGATCAGCACGATGAAGGAAAGACGCTGCAAAGGGGTGTGGAGAGTGAGTTGCAGAAGCAGGCCGATGCGGAGAGGAAGTAGACTGGAAGCCTGATGGCTGCGATTTTGATTGACGAGACTGAGCATGATTTATGATACCCAGTGCCGAGTGACTGCAGCAGTCATGTAGTAGCAGAACGAGATTATGTATGTGTACTTCTCTCATTGTGCAGCGCTTCGGAATATCTTCGTGTTGGCCACGATTTTGGTAACGCTGTCCGCGTGCTCCGTAACGCGTTAAGGAATGGAGTCCTCGATGCTCTGCACCCGTGGCCGATATCTTCTCATTCACTCTGGAGCTTTCTAGCTGAGATTCTCTACGTCAGGTCTGGAGGTGGCTTGGTGTAAGTCCGGGCCGATCGGCGGTGCACGTTTGCCCATGGTCGTGGCACGGTCAATTTGGTCTGGCCACCGTGCTGGACTGGCTGATCCATTTCAACATCCACACCGACACCGACACGTGCGTTCCATGGTGTGAATGGGGGGCGATATATCTGCACTGCCGGGATTGGGAAAGAGCAGGTGAAGGGAAGATGGGAGGAATGATACCGGCCAGCGAAGCGACCCCAAATTGGGAGACGGACCGAGCGAATGCGTTACTCCGCTTGCGATGGACGACGATATAGCATCATTTGCCGGACTTTGCTTCCTGCGCGTCTGACCAGCGGACCAAACCCGAGACCTCTGCCCCGAGCATATCCTCCCGCGACGCCCTCCACACCACCATGGCCTTCCTGCGCGACATTCTCTTTCACGATGCGACCACCGGCACAACACAATCGTAAGGTCCGCCTGTGACATCTCCGTCTAAACGCCGAGGGAATCATCGCGCACATCCTGGCCCGCCATCTCCATCAGTAATCGTGCCGAGCGTCACCTATATCGTCCCGCCGTATCCTGCGATCGCACGACCTACGCGTAGGCACGCTCACCATGGACGGACGCACGTCGCACCCGGGCACGCCGAACGATGGCTCTCGCACACCCGCGCGGTCGGCATTAGGCGAAGCGCTGTCGAAGACGCCCGTGAGGAGAGATTCGTTCGATCGTGAATTTCCTGTGCTCGACAGCACCCCGCGACGCTTTTCCACAGGTGCGGCGAGAGTACCACCGCCTGCGCCGCAAGTTTTTGCTGCGCAAAGTGTAGCCGAGGAAATGCTCGAGGAGAAGCGTTCGCGAACGCCAAAAGAGCAGGAGCAAATCAAGGACGCAATGGCAAGGTTCAAGCTCTGTTCAGATACGCCTTCGATGGCACGCCTGGCGGCGTTGACAAGTCCTTGCTTTTTCCACAAGCGTTTCGGAGACGCAGTGAATATTGAGAAAGTTCTGGAAGAGGTGAAGGGAGACGATCAGTTGTCGCATTCTCGCCTCATGCAGACTGCAGCCAGTGTCCGAGAAGTGTCAAGACAACTACAACGACGACCCCTCAAGCGTGCAGTACGAAATGTCATGATTGTCACGAAAGCCAGAGACAACACCCTCATAACATTGACAAGAGAGCTGGCGCAATTTTTGCTTGCAACTCCGAGATATGGTAAAGAAGTCGGAGTCAATGTTTGGATCGATTCGAAGTTGCGAAGGTCGAAAAGATTTGATATGGACTCTCTGCTCGCACAAGATCCACGATTCAAGGATATGTTACACTTCTGGACGCCTTCGGTTTGTCTCGAAAAGCCAGAATTGTTCGATTTGGTCCTGACACTTGGAGGCGATGGCACGGTTCTCTACACGTCCTGGCTATTTCAGCGTATTGTGCCACCTGTACTGGCCTTCTCACTAGGGTCATTGGGCTTCCTGACCAACTTCGATTTCAAGCAATACAAAGATCAACTCAATCGCGTCATGGGGCAAGATGGGATGAGAGTCAACTTAAGGATGCGCTTCACGTGTACAGTCTACCGTTCTGCAGCATCACCAGTACTGCGATCTTCTGGCGCCTCGACAACCAGCGTCTCGACAGCTACGAGTGCATACGACGCGGTCGAAGATGCAAAATCTCAATCGGCTAAGATCGAGGGCGAAACGCATGAGGTGCTCAACGAGTTGGTTATTGACCGCGGTCCGAGCTCCTACATCTCAAGTCTTGATCTATATGCCAACGAAAGTCTACTCACCAGGATCAGCGCGGATGGCATCATTCTGAGCACACCGACTGGCAGCACAGCGTATTCTCTAAGCGCAGGCGGCAGCTTAGTGCACCCAGACATTCCGGCGATCCTTCTGACGCCCATCTGCCCGCATACTCTGTCCTTCCGACCTATGCTACTCAACGATGATATGGCCTTGAAAGTCGCCATACCATCGACCGGCCGAGGCGGCGCTTTCGTTTCATTTGACGGCAAAGGTCGTGTTGAGCTTGGTCGCGGCGACGAAGTTGTAGTTCGGGCTTCGCAGTACCCCTTTCCCACCGTCATGGGCCAGCCACTGGAATGGTTCGACAGTATTTCCAGAACATTGCGCTGGAACACTCGAGCTGCAGAGCAGAAAGGCTGGACTGGCGACGATGAAGGCGACGCGGAAGAGAAGCAGGGTGAGCGAGAACCCGAATTCGACATTGACTTTGACGAAGACGACGAGACCGTCTCTGCCAACGATTCTGGATATGGCAATTCCGAGGCAGGGAGAAATGGCAGAGAGGAGAAGAGGTGGAGTTGACACGAATTGCTTACTGAATGACATGCGTAGAGAGAATCTAGACGCTACAGATCGTACTATCCTTGTCTAGACTTAGACACGATGTGATGATTGGATGACTCCTGGTGGGACTGTTAGACCGATGCTGTGTTTTAGCCATATTGCATGGCGGGGAGGTAGTGCGCGCGGTGGAGAACATCACTGCCACAAGTCTGCGTCAACATCTGGGGACAACGAGGACGACGCGTCTTCAGGAGATGGAGGCGGACCCTCTGATCTCATTCTATGTAAATACTCCTGATTGCGAGTGCAACGAACAGCGATGGTGTCGGTGGTGTCTATGGGATATATAACGGCCGAACAACATGTGGATTAGTGAGCCGCACGAGCGGCCGCAAACAGCATGAAATTTTATTCTTACAATCACGACATACCTCGAGTCGCAGGATTGCATGTGAAAGAGCGCAGAGTTCTAAGAATATGTCGTTGAACGACCCAGCGCAAATCCCTGCAGTCGATCCCGAAACTCTGTTCGGTGAAGTTTGCGTGGCACCTCGTGGGCGAGCCAAGCAATCGACTCACATGTTGTCGTTGGGAGATGTTTGTTCTCCTCTCTTCAGTCATCAACGCCCCACCGTGGGCAACTGGCTTCAGATACCGTGAGCGCAGCAATTTTCGCTCTGATCTGCTGCGCCGCGATAGTCGCGAAATGATATTGGGCTCTCACCGCGAGTCTGCTCACTGATAGCGCAGAGGCCAGAGGAATAGCGACCACGGCCAAATGGCTTTGCTGCGTCTTGCCCGCCAGGGCTTGCACTTGCCATCCGACGACGCCTCTACTTCGGCGCTTCAAGTAACCTTATGTTCGAGAACGCCACAGACCACTTTCTTCTCGCGCCAGCCGCCGGATGCCATCTGCTGCTGAGCGGATGAACTGCTGCGTATCGCTGCTGCCGATTCAATCGCACGCGTTTTTTCTGACGCTGACTCTCGGACGACATCCCACTGCCTGCTGGCGCGTTCGATAACGCGGCTTGCCCGGGCGATGGCGATGGGCGACTCCACTCTCTGCTGAGAAACCCAAGCATCCGTCCTGTCCTGCCGGGGGCTCGGGTCTGCGATCGCTGGGGGAGCTGCTGTTGCACGTGCTGCTGCTGCGAGACGCTTGTCGCTGTCGTGTCGTGCTTCGATGCTCGGTGGGTCAACTGATAAGTGTACTTGCTCGATGCGTAGCTGGTTATGGGTCCTGGCGAGTGCCCTCTTTCCTTTCTGGAATTGCGTTGCGACCGCCAGATACGCTGCCGTGGTTGTCTTGTCCTCTTCAACACACCCTCGCTCTGCTCTCTATTCTTTTCTGATAAGCACGGCAGGCAATTTTCCTCTCGCATCCCGACATTCTCTGCAACATTTATCGTCTGTCTTATTCTTGCCACACGGTTTTTTGTAATCACTCACAAGCACAGAATCTTTGAAGCTGAGTTCTCACGCCACTGCTCGGAAACTCGTCTCCATTGCTCAGCAGCATCGAAGATCTCTGTCGATTGTTCACACTCGCTCAAGATACCAACGCGACATCTCTGCACTTTCGCTCGTTCCATCATACCAGTTCTTACAAGCTCGAACAACAAGATCCTAAATTTGGCAACTAACTCTGGACGACGACATTCCTTTGTTCCAAACTGGCAGACCGGCTAGAATACCACCGCCCTGGTTCAACCACTCTGACGGATCCGGCCCGGTTGGAACGGGAGTTCGTTGTTTGTGAACGCATCTGTTATCGGCAGCTTGGCCGGCCGACTTCAACATGAGTACTCCCGTGGAAGAGTTTGAAAATCCCTTTGGGGATAACAAACTCATGACGGAGTCTCCAAAACAGACACCCACCTCAAGTGGCGCTGTGACTGGCAGCAATGGGGGCACACCCACAGATCGTCCAGGCCCTTCGAAGGGCAAGAAGAAAGTTGGCTTTTCAGGCAATACCGAATCTGGAGGGGATCGGAGCCAACGAACGAGCTGGGTCGAGACTTCTCCCAGTGGTGCTACATCTCCCATTAACATGAACACTACCTATGGCGAATCACCTGACGCAAGCGGGCTAAGTACACCCACGCATACACACACGAGGAGCAACAGTGGCGATCAGTTGCTTTCTGGCGTGAGCAAATCCCACCTACCGGAGCTCTCCCAGCAACAGACTGAGCAGATCCGAAGCGGGCTTGTACAAAGTCTCAACGTGCCCAGACCCCGTCCGGCACTTCGAAGAGCACGTAGTCCGACAAGAGCAGATGATCCGATCTCCCACATTGAAGGTCAGTACGATGATGAGCAGAGATCGAAGTTACAGCAAGCCAGTAGGAAAGCCTATGAAGAAGCCAAACGGCTCGAGACTACTGAGCGCATGCACTCGGAACCAAACTCTCGACATGCTTCGCCAGCCAGGCGGAGGAGGATGTCGAAAAACTCGCCCGAAGAGATACCTCTTCAGGACTTCAACGAGGACGACGATATCTATTCTGATGACGAGAGGGATCTTAACGGCCTCGAGAGACAGCGAAGAGCTGCAGAAGAGGAAGCATTCAAGCTAGTCCGAAGGCACACCTTTGGACGAGGAAGATTGCAACATTCGCACGAAGAGTCTGAGTCTGGTGGTGCCTCTGGAGCTGTAACGCCTGGTAATGTCACACCTACAGAGGAGCGCGACTATATGGAAGACTATCAACCTCGACCGCCCAAGTACCGTGGTGGAATTCTCGGCAGCTTGCTGAAGTTGTATGGCGAAGCATCTCCCCACGATGGCCGTCACATGCGGTCTGCATCAGGCACTATACCTAGAGGGCGGGGTCGGCGGTGGAGCGATGATTTCAGCCAGAATACAAGTGCCGCAACAACACCCCAGCATTCGCCTCCCGAGTCGGGTGCCAGCACTCCCAACCCTGCTAAATCACATTGGTATTCCTCCAGAAGCAGCAAGAATCATTCAACTTCGTCATTAGCTCAGCTCGTTGGGTCTTCGGCAAGCTTTGGCTCGCCCGCTGTTTCTGGTTTTGGCGAGCAAGTGAATCAGAAGCTGCGAGAGCATCAAGAACGAAGTAAACGACCAGGTATTGGCAAGCGCGGTCTTTCCGGAGGTGTCTTCAATCGATTGTCCAAGCAGAGACAAGCAGAACAATTTCGAATCACGAACCACATCGCCGAAACGATCGCGAGACAGAAGTATTTGATGAAACTTTGCAAAGCTCTCATGGAATATGGAGCGCCCACACACCGCTTGGAAGAGTACATGCGCATGAGTGCTCGGACACTCGAAACCGATGCGCAATTTCTCTACATACCTGGGAGCATGATCATGTCATTTGAGGATAGAGATACTCATACTAGCGAGGTCAAGTTGGTCAAAGTGCCTCCAGGGTTAGATCTCGGAAAGCTGCGTGACGTCCATGAAGTATACAAGGAAGTGATTCACGATAAACTCGGCGTGGAAGAAGCTACCAAAAGACTCAAGGAGATTACGGGACGCAAGGCCAAGTTCAATCGTCTGATTCGGATTCCTGTCTACGGGCTTGCAGCCGTGTGCGTGGGACCATTCGCCTTTGGAGCTCGACTCATCGATCTGCCAATCGCTTTCATTCTTGGAAGCATACTTGGGATCCTCCAGCTCTACGTTGCACCGCAATCGGAACTGTACGCCAATGTCTTCGAGATCACCGCAGCGGTCGTTACGTCCTTCCTCGCCCGCGCATTTGGAAGCATCAACGGCGGTGACCTCTTCTGCTTCTCAGCCTTGGCTCAATCATCAATCGCATTAATCCTTCCAGGATACACAGTCCTCTGCGCCTCCCTCGAGCTCCAGTCTCGTTCAATCGTAGCAGGTAGTGTCCGCATGGTCTACGCAATCATCTATTCCCTCTTCCTCGGCTTTGGCATCACAGTCGGTACGGCAATTTACGGCATGATAGACAAGAACGCGACCTCGGAAACCGAATGTCGCAAGCCCATCGAGGAACACTGGTTCTTCTTCTTCGTCCCCGGCTTCACAATGTGTCTCATCATCATCAATCAAGCCAAATGGAAACAGGCCCCGATGATGATGATCATAGCATTCACTGGCTACGTCGTCAACTTCTTCTCATCCAAACGTTTCGCAGGAAATACCCAAGTCTCCAATACCCTTGGCGCTCTGGCCATTGGCGTTATGGCGAATCTGTACAGTCGCATCGGCGGCCGAGTAGAGAACATGGCACTGGATCTCTGGGAACACCAACTCCGTCCACGCTACAAAGCTGTACGAAAACGTGTCTTTCGTCTCGAATCCCGGAAGAGACATCCTAAGACGATGGAGGAAGGTTCTTATCATGAACGTAAGAGCAGCGCCGATGCGGAATCGTTCTTTCAAGCTGCGCCGAGAAGACTCGGATACTCCCTCGCTGCTGCGGCCATGTTGCCTGCGATTTTCGTGCAGGTTCCTTCGGGGCTTGCGGTGAATGGTTCGTTGGTTAGTGGAATTGCGAGTGCGAATCAGATTACGGGGAATGCGACGAACGGGACGCAGGTAGTCAGTTCGGGGGCAATTGCTTCGACGAGTTTGCAGGGGTTGAATTCGATTGCTTTTACAGTGGGATACTCGGTGATCCAGGTGGCGATCGGGATCACAGTGGGTTTGTTCTTGAGTGCCATTGTGGTGTATCCGCTTGGCAAGAGGAGGAGTGGGTTGTTCAGCTTCTAGTCTTCTCTGATGAAGACGTGGCTGCTTTGGGAGGTATGTATAGGAGGTCATGGGTCTTGGTGTTCATTGGGTTGGGTAAGTACTTGTGAATTGGGACATGGCAGGAGCGGAGGCATTGGGTCGGATTGATTGGGAGCGTTCGGGCGTGGAATCGGAGATACCCAGATAGATCGTTGTTTCACTTGTAAGATAGATGAGGCCGTAATGTGTACAATATTCGCAAAGCTGCTTTCGGTCTCTGTGCTGGTCAATTCTTGCTTGTTCGCGCGCTCTTTCCTTGCTGGTCACGGTCTTGCCTCAAGCGTCCTCGCTCTTACTGTGCAATGCTGAAGACTCTGTCACCGCAGTGCCCAATGCTCAACGGCTCTGTAGTCGGGGAGGCTGGTGTAGTCTTCTTCCGATCTGAGACCTACCTGTACATTGTCGCGTTATGCTTTGTCACCACATGCACTTACCAAGACATCTCTGCCTTCCGCACCAGCACCGTTCCTGCCGCACCGTGCACTCCGACTCGGTAATGGTAGCCCGAAGAAGTGGCCGACTGCGCGCTTGGACACAGGCACCAGACTGTGCACCAGGGATCTTCATGAACCCGGCTGGCTTGGAATAATTTTTGTGTCGGTATGCCAAATGTGCCGACGCCGGACTACTTGATCATCGCGGCCGCAATCCCAACCTCTAAGGAAACCACTTTTTATTCGGCTCGATGAAGGTCCTGGTCTGTGTAGGAAGTGCAATCAGTGCGCTCGAGGCAAGCGAAATGCTGTGGCGTCTATGCACTCGTCAGAAACGACGTCTAAACGAAGCAAGAGACGTGATGAGCAGGACGCGCCCAGCCTGCTCCGAGGATCGTTCGACCTCCAGCCACAAAGATCAGCGAGACAAGCATTCTGTGCACACTGGGCGGTGGCTGAACTCTGTGGCCTGAGAGTTTCTCTCATCTCGATGCCTGACAGGCGGCGACCAGCCTCATGTATCGAGCACAGAACATCTCGATATGGTGGGCAGAGAAGCCAGCTCCGCAAATTGACCGAACTGCTCTGCGCAGGTTTCGAGGCCGTGGTTCCACTTTTTGCAGACGATGATGCCGGTTCTCGCGGCGAATGAGGCAAGCAGCGCCACAGCATGACGCCTCTTTTTTCTTGGATGTAGTCGCTCGACAGGGTTTGGCATTTGTCGAGCCGACGCACGCGTAGCGGGTGCAGATCATACATCATCGGGTCATGAGCGCGGTGTGTAGCTGACGCAGCTGACTGCCTGTTATCTTGTGCCCAGCGTCGATGCATGTTCGTGCAGTGGGTGCAGAGGGCGGCTGAGAACAGGCAAACAAATTGTGATGGTGGCGGAGGAGGGTATCAGCCTCAAACCCAGCGTCATCTTTCGATGGGGAAAAGCTATCACATCGTGCTGAGTTTCGTAGTCTGCGTGGCTCGGTGGCTGGTTCCGAGGAGCGCAGCAAGCAGTCGAGCGTGTGCCTTGTGGGTGGGTCAGTGTGTGAGACGTGCCGGTGCTGGCCAAGTGCCCTGTGCTCTTGTGCACCAAGAAGTGTGAATAAGTGCGCTGGTGTTACGTCAGAAGTGACGAGCAAGTATATTGTCGCCAGCAGCGCCTGACTTGTGTTTCTCTTTCTCCCCCATTCACCACAAACACCACAGCAAACACCCTGCGACGACAAGCTCTAGAAGCCTTCCCACTTCGTCCTCAGTACCTTCACCACTACCACACCAAACCACCGTCACCATGCCTTTCACCGGAAGGTAAGCTACCCACCGCAAGCTCTCGCGTCGGATGCGCGCGGCTTCCGGACGCGCCAGCGACTACAGTTCTACGACTTGAGAGCGCACAATGCTAACAGCAACCTCACAGCGACATCATCAAGATCATCTTCGCCATCCTCCTCCCACCTCTTGGAGTCTTCCTCGAGCGTGGCTGCGGCGCTGACCTCCTCATCAACTTGCTCTTGACCATTCTCGGCTACATTCCCGGCATCATCCACGCTCTGTAAGCTGACACTCCCCACTGTCCCTCTCACTTCTCACAGCCACACTAACATGTGAAACCACAGGTACATCATCCTTAAGTATTAAGTGCATTGCGGAAGCCGGAGACACAGAGACACGCGCACGAGTCAGCTTTGAAACATGCAAAACCAACAGCAACAAGCTTGACGAGCTTGCCTGACGAGCGACGACGATGCGTGATGGCGCTATGATACGATGAGAAACACTACCACCCACCTACCGAGATACCCCATATCTGCGACTTTGCGAAGGCCGACGGCAGCAGTGAAGCGAGAAGGAACAAAGACTTACGTCTACTACCACTACTGGTCATGAAAATGCGCTTGCTGCACTGAGCACCGGGCATTAGAGGCGTAATGAAGGCACGAGCATACCGATCTTATTGAGCGTTTTCCTTAGGAGAGTAATTTGTACAGGTTGATCATGGTCTGAATCATTTCACTCTCCCTACCGCCACATTTCCCACTGCATCAATCGTTCCCACGAATGTTCATCGTCACTGAAATGTGAATGGAGGCGATCAGTTGAAATTGGATATCGTTTCGCATGGCTCATCTACACTCTAATCGCAGCCCATTGGCTTGTCCCTAATATTTCACTTTTAACCCTCTTCGCAATGCTATCGTAAGCACAGAGCAATCGTTTCCATAGTGCCCCTTCTCGCAATTCTACTCGCGCAGCGCCTTCTCCGCAAACTTGGGAAGCACAAACGCAGCCTCGTGCACCTTCTTGCTGTAGTATCTGAACAACTCATCCTCCTTCTCGTCGGAAATCGTGCGCAGAGGCTTGGTGACATCGCGGTTCGCGTCTTTGGTGCAGACCATGAAACCAATTTGGCCGCTAGGATAGGTCGGGATCGTGGTCCATCCGTACTCGGCGACAGGGAAAACGGACTTGCAGTCCTTCTTGAGCTGCTGAATGATGTTCAAGTGCAACCATGGGTTCTCAGCTAGAAGTGTCGCAAAAGAAGTTAGTAAACAATTTCTCGGACACCTCTTCGTCATGGTGTCGAATAGGAGAGGGGCTTACAACCTTGGGTACTGATCACCCCTCCCTCTCGCAAAGCATCGTGCAAGAGCTGGAAGTAAGGCTTCTGGAACAAGGCCTCTGCTGGCCCATCTGGATCCGACGAATCCGTAATAATCACATCGAACTCGTTCTTGTAGTCATCCAAAAACTTGAATCCATCTCCGACGTGTGTCTTGCACTTGGGGTGGTTGAACCCCACTGACATGCCTGGCAAGTACTTCTTGCTCAATCGAATCACGGCCTCATCGATGTCGCATAGTATCGCCTCTTCCACGCTCTCGTGCTTTACCACCTCACGCAAGACACCTCCATCTCCACCGCCAATGACGAGGACTTTCTTTGGGTTTGGGTGCGAGAAGAGTGCGAGGTGGGCAATCATTTCCTGGTAGGAGAATTCGTCGCGTTCGGTGCATTGGATTACATTGTCGAGCACGAGGACCATGCCGTAGTCGGAAGATTCGAAGATGAGGACATCCTGGTATTTGGACTTCTCGTGGTGCACGACTTGGTTGACTTTGAGGGTCATGGCCTGACCAGGCCACATTTTGTTGATTTCGCGGAACCAGCCATCTTTGATGGTGGGGTGGGTGATTTCGGACATGGTGGTGATAAGATTTCGATGAAGGGCGGTCGGTTGGAAGTTGATCGATTGCGGTGGAAGCGACAGTGGAAGTCGATGTTTAAGGTGAAGCAGGTTTGTGATGCGTTGGCAGCTGCGGTGCATAATTTTTCTTCACATGTTTCGTTTCAAGGAAGCTTGCGCGCGCTGCCTGCCCCGCCATTGCCCGCGCCCGCTGCAGGGACAGGCATTGGGCTGCCTACATACTTTACTCCTCCCACACCACTTTCATCAACTTCGTTATCAGCAGCAGGTGTTGCCATCATGCTTCTCGGGATCCCGATTTAATCCTCAGCATTAGAACCAAGTCGAGGTACAGTAAACAGTGCTACATTTGCATCTTCTCTACCCTCGCAAGGCTACTATACTCTCACAGCTTGACGAAACCAATTTCACCAAGTGCAGGCGCAGACCGCTCAAAATCTTCGATAATCGTCGCGAACATTCTCGGCATTCCACGCACAGTATTTTCTGAGGAAACAATGGTCCACCTTAGCGCGTGCATTTCGAACTCCTCTTCCACGGGGTTGAATTTGAGCTTGCCCATTAGACGCTCAAAGGTCGTCTCTGCTTTCCTCGCTCCCTTCCCGGCGGCCTCTTTGACCTCTCCCCAAACGATGTTGCCAGCTTTCTTCGCCGCCGCTTTGCCGCCGAGGAAGTCGCCGCCCAGGTGCGTGAGTGCCCCCGAAAGAGCTCCTTGAGCGGCGGCCTGGCCCAAACCATCTGTCAGATCTTTATCCGGATCCCAAAAGGACTTTTCGATACCATTATCGGCGATCTGGTTCACCTCGTTGGAGATGGCGCTCATGAGAGCCTCTCCGCCCGTCTTGATGGCTAGATTGAGGCTATCCGTGAGCGTGGCGCTCGCTGCCGGAGAGAGGGAACGCGCTCCAACTTGGGTCAGATTCCAGACGCCTTTGGCGCCCCATAGGAATTCTCCGGCGGCTCCTGTGATAAAGCCGACGGCGGCAGAGACTGCGACTTCGCAGAAGAAGCCTTTCCAGAATTTGCCGTGGTCGATGTTCTCGTTTGAGGCGTCCATGTGGTCGATGGAGTAGAAGATTGCTGTGCTTCCTGCTGATATGAGTGCGCCCACGGCCCTGAAAAAATTAGTCAAGCCTATTTTTTTTGTTTCCCATGGTTTGTCGCAAAAGTAAGGTACTTACCCAGCAGCTAGAGCAGCGCCAAGTGGGCTTGCGACTCCGGCAGTGGCGACTGTGACTGCTATCGCGGCTCCGATCAGTACGGCACCCAGGATTATGCCACCTATGGCATCCCAGCTCCAGTGGCCCGTAGGATCTACATGGTTGACAGGATCATTGTTTTCAAACACATAGCGATTCAATCCATCTCTCTTCCCCAAACCAGAAATATCCGTGACTGTATCAGGGGTAATGAATCTTCCGATGACCGGATCGTACCACCTCCCTCCGAAACAGATCAGTCCACTGTCAGTGTCTTGCACTTTCCCTTCGAAACCTGGTCCATTCTCTTCACTCCTCACGAGAGATTTGCCGTAATCAGAGAAGTTTTGTTTCGTCACAGTGGCCTTGTCGCAGTCGTAACTATGCGTCACAGTGCCTTTATGATCGAGCAAATACGCCTTCAAGTGCTTGCTTCCATCTGACTGTGTCTTTAATTGAGCGACAGGCCCTTCTGGGCCAAGAAGTGTCACGCCTGTCGTCTCCGCACCATCTTTGGCAATATCGACTCGATACTCTTGACCCAGTGTTATCTGTTTCGATCCATCAGGTTTTTGGCAAAGAATATTATTGCCATCGGGATCTTGTAAGAAGGAAGTGATTGTGCCTGCTTTGAGGTCTTTCATTTGTGACAATCTGCTTCCTCCTGCGTATGTGAGTGCATGCTCAACATCGCCCAGCTTCCGGCTGGTGAGACGCCCTGCGCCATCGAATTTCGCTTCGTACACAGTGCTTCCGTTTCTTGTTCCCGTGATTGATGATGGGGCATAAGCTAACTGCATATCGCCGAGGCTAGTGATATTCCCAGAGGCATCGTAGGCATAGTTGAAAGTCGCGTCAGCGTGCTGCGAAGCCGCCAGGCGCTGCTTGTCATAAGTATACGCCACCACTTCCTGGGTTAGAACATCAGTGATGCTCGCAATCTGGTCTTTCTCATTGACTGTATAAGTCATCGACGCAAGGTCGCCCTTGCCGCGCATCGATCGCTTCATTGGCGTGTTAAGCTCATCGTGCTCCGAGTTAAAGGTTATGCTGCCTGCCGACAAAAATGCTCCCGACGAGAGCTGGGAAGATTGGACACTCCCTTGGGGGTTGTAGGTTGCGTAAGACGATGTGACGTTGACTGTCTTGCCGTCGGCAGAGACAATCCTAGCTTCCGCGAGCAGGTCTCCCATGTAAGAGGACTGCAATTTGCTACCGTCCGGCGGAACCTTTTCGATAAGACGATCTTGCCAGTCGTAACGATAGCTGAAGCTGTATGTGCCGGTGCCCGAAATGGAGATCTGACTCGACGACAATCTGGCACGCTGATCATAGGTGAAGTCGTACTGCGATTCGACATCGGTCGATGAAGGCTTTGATATTGTTACGCGTGAAAGCGTGCTGGTACCGTTCGCAGCAGACGAAAAGGTTCTTGTCGTAGTTCGTAAGTCGCTTCCAATGCTCTGAAGAATGCGGCCCTTGGCGTCGTATTCTAATCTGTTCGTCTCACCCATGACATTCTTGGTCGTGAGGAGTCGCCCCCTTTCATCATACGTGAAGACCACTGCCTTTCCGGCAGCACTTCCCATGGTGTTCTGGTATTTGTTATTGATGCTGAGTAATTGACCAGTCGCATTGTACTCCCGGGCTTCCACGTTCCCAGAAGAGTCTGTCATTGCTGTGATACGTCCGACCACGTCATAATCGATGGAAGTTGACAACCCCGATTCATCTATCGTGCCGATCAACTGCGGCTGACCAGCCACATTCCGGAATGTGTTTAGAGTCTTAGCGATCTCCTTGTCGCTCGTCTCGACTCCTTTCTCGTCACAGTATTTCGTGATCGATGTAGACTTTGTGCCCCCATCGACATAGCTATGTTGCATGAGCGTCGCAGACTTGGCAGCGGCGCTTCGTGGACGGTATTGCAACACCGGACGCCGGAGTGCATCATAAGCCGATAGTATGCACTTCTCAACCGGAGGAGACCAGTCAAAGCCATCTTCTATATTAGATGGAAGATGCCAGGGCGTACTACGCACGAGATTGCTTCCTCCGCTTTCGAAGGTATAATACATCCAGACAGGCTCGAAGGAGCCACTTTGTTTGCGAGAGACACGAACGCGGCCG
Source organism: Cercospora beticola (assembly GCF_033473495.1). NCBI lineage: Eukaryota > Fungi > Ascomycota > Dothideomycetes > Mycosphaerellales > Mycosphaerellaceae > Cercospora > Cercospora beticola. The sequence goes on along the minus strand of NC_088935.1, from coordinate 1,756,528 downwards.
GTGCAGTCTATGGCTTCGCATAGAGTTGTGCTGCTCTTGTCGTCTGCTGAACTGTACTTAGTCACAAACCTGGTCAGCAGATTCTTTCCGGACCTTGTTTTCATTCGTTTGTACTCCGTGCGGCTCTGGCAAACCAACCGAGCCTGCGACAATGTCTGAGCGAGATCTGCGCTGGCTGCTGTCGGATAATTGGTTCTCGTTGGGTACGTGATTGTCGAATCTGTTGGGTCGGTCGTAATGACCATGCTCTGTGCTCTGCGGCCGAAGGCGTCGTGAGTCAGAGCTTGGAGCACACCAGTCGAAGATCGTCCAGCTGAAGTCTGCATATCGTAGGCGTTGCTTGCAGATAGCGTCGTCAGACTCAGTCCGGGAGCCTCTTGCGTTGTCTGCACAGCACAATTGGGATAATCAGTACTATACTTGACGTTGGTTGTAAGGCCGACAGCGTCAGAAGCCTTGATTCTGTTGCCAAAAGCGTCATGCTCGTATGTTTCGCCGATGAACTTGTTGTGGTCAGAAGACCAGTGTACCGTCTCTCGAACGAAGGGTGCCGCCTTGTCATATGTGATTTTGGTCAGAGTAATGTCGCCAGCCTCAAACACATCAAAGCTTTTGTTTTGGACATTTGTCGTGATCTTCTTCCTCACCGGCATTCCCTTAGCAGTGCCAATATCAGCATAGGAAAACAATTTCCACAACTGGTTCGATCTCGTCTTCAATGTTGCGTCTGATTCCCAAGATTCCTCACTGATCATGTTTCCGTTATCGTCATGTGTCCAATTCATTCCTGACGATATCTTCCACGGCTTCCCGTTGTCGTACTGAAACAACTCTTTGGCCGACTGAAGAACCCTTCGGGTATCCCACTCATTCACGTTCAGTGACTTCACATCAAAGTCCAGCCTCTCCCTCTGGATAATTGTGCCACTACTCAGCAAAGCGGAGATATCATCTGGAGATGCATCACCATTTGCCTGGGTCGACAACTTTGGTGTCTTTGTAGCAATAGTTGTCGTCTGAAACTTGATCTTAGACAGTGGCCAGACCTGGTGGAATTGCTCCTCCAACAGAACGCCTGAAGAGACGTCAAGCATGGTGGTCTTCTCGAAGCCCTGCCAACCACGACCTTCGAGGTTGATTTTCGCATTGCTATAAGACCGGACGATTTCTTGTCTCCACGGCAGATTATTGATCAGTGGTTCGTTCGAGGAAACTGTACGGGTTACCACGAGGCTCTGCGATGCAATGACGTCTCGTACGGCTTGGTCTGTGGGCATGGAGATGTCATGCCATTGTCTAGCCGATTTGTACGCTCGCTGGTCAGACATGGGCATGTACGAGACGTCCACCTTCAGTCCAAGGGGGTTCGTCGTGGAAGTGAGCAAGTCAGGCACCCCACTGGCATTGTAGACCGGACAGGCCGACCAGCTGCCATTGACATTGGTAGTCAGCAGCCATCCAGCCTGAATGAACGTACGGGTCAGTGGTGTTTGCGCTTTTCATGACGTACGATACTCACCTTGCCTGTGCCATCAATATCGACTGATGCAAGATCTATCTCTTGGTCTGGAGAGTGATGCAACGTGCCTGCCGGCGCAATCAACACCGAGGATCTGCTAGCTCCTGGCGATGGGTACAGCTCCTTGACTTGGCCGTCAGAACTGCCAGACGCAACGAGACAGACCCAGTCGTGCGAGTAGCTCTGCTGAAATGCACAAACTATGGACGGGAACCTCGATCCGTCAAGGCTAGTCGCGTAGAATCTGCAAGGGTTTCTTGGCTGTTCACCACTTCGAAATGTTCGCTGTTGTCGAATAGCATTCCCCCGTTCTGTGAAGGCACCTTGCCCGTTATTGAGAAAGCTGCGGAAAACAAAATCGACGTGGAGGCGATCGACACTGTTTATCTGTTGGCAGATGAGCAAGTCTGTTACTCCGTCTCCATTGATGTCGGTGGTGAGGACGGTCAAGCTCCTCGCCTCCTCGTGCGTAAATTGTCCGATTGTGGAAGGCTCCTCTGTTGTGGGCATGAACACTCCTCTCTTGGCAGGATCAGGAGATATACGAAACGCCCGGGCCCTGAGCTCAGCTCCCCGATTTGTCTTTTCAGTGTAGACGCGAATCAATCCCTGAAGGCCGTTGTGATCAATGTCCGAGATGAGCCACTCTTTGCTCTCGGTCCATGCCATGGTCGTCACTGTTTCTACAGGTGCATCGAGCGTTGCAATTCCCGTGACATGGTCGTATAGGGCCCAAAATACCCGGAAGGCGATGCGATTGCTGTGCTTGTAGATCTGTACAATATCGACTCGGCCATTTCCATCACAATCGAGGGCCAAGAACTTACAATCGGACTGCCACGCCTTTCCTGTGTAAACGTTGACAAAATCTTTGAAGCCTGTGCCAATCGATTGCGATAGTGAAAAGCTGAGCATATCCCCGGTTGTCCTGTAAGGCATAATTATGTCTGTTCGACCGTCTCCATTCAGATCGGCACGCAACATCGTGAAGTTATCGCCGGAAAGCGCTCCACGTGGCCCATAGGGGAGTTTGGAGATACTTGATCGGCCCGACATGGATGTTTCTGACCAGTTAATCGTGGGAGACCCTGCGGGAGGAGGCGTGCTCGGAGTTGCAAGCCAGGTTTTGAGAGACATCACACCCGTGGCCGAGTCGTGACGCACAGCGACTAGATCACATAGCGTGCGCCCCGAGACATTCACTGGCAAAACGGCAGCGATTTTGTCGACGCTTGGCAAAGAGATCGCTGCAGTCTTGTCCGGCACAAATAGCTGCTCTGGCTTCATAAGCGCATAGTTCACTCCGTAGTCAAATGTTGTTGGTGTGAGGCTGCTCCCATCAACGCCTATCTCAGCGACTGCTGTCAACAGGGAGACCCCAGAAGACGCCGAGTGAGTATATGTGAAGATGTAACTCTTCATCGTCTGGATCTTCGTTCCGCCCGCGTCGAGTAGATCGAAGTCTACACGTTTCAGGAGACAGCCAGACGTGCTTTGATCATGCCCATTAGTGATGACGACGAAATCCTCTCGAGTTTGATAAACAAAATTCGCGCGCCAGCGGCCACTGTAAGTCGCCTTGTCGTTCGATGTGAATCGAATGCTCTCCAGATAGTTGACACCTTGTTCCAGAGACCCGAGCTGTGGAAGGGGATTCTTGTTGTAAGCAAAGGTTTGATAATTGCCAAATACATCGATGCTTTTCTCCAAAAACCATTCGCGGACTTCAGTAGCTGCTGCCACTTTGGCGGTCCTTTGGGCTTGCTGAGTTGCGCCATAAATTTGACGTCGACCGCTTCGATCTGTGGCCACGAAACCTTCCGTCTCGTGCGCTGCCACGACTTGGACGTCTTGACCGATTTGAGTGGTGTACGTTGCCCCTGGGCTGTGATACTCGCCCGCAATATTCAACAGCGCCTGGCCATTTAAAGCGAGCTGTTCTGTGCGTCGATCGACATCGAGCGTTGGGCGTTCGGCCCCCTTGGCGACCGTTGCCGGGATACGTCTGACAGAGGAGTAGGTCGATAATACCCAACCGAGACCTAGCACACCATTGCCGCCACTCTGGATATACTCCAGAGATATCGAGGGCTCATTGCCCATACCAACACCTTTGGGAACATCGAGGGGGAGGGAATAGCGCGAGACGCCATTGCTATCAGTCCAGTGTCGCCCGAACGGCCTGTCGATAGAGATCTCGTCGGCCATGATGTCTGGCAGTTCAACAACACAATTTGCTCGTGATGCGTCCAGGAAAGGCCACTACTTCATCGATCAATCATGGGGCTTTCTCAGACCCGGCACAGTAATAACGAGTAGCTTGCTCGCCATACCGTTCTCACCGCAACTAGGTGAATGTGGCTAGCTGAGGTACTTCAACAAGGCCAGGATGCCGGCGTTGCCTCGAAGCTTCCAAGCTGGGCAATGCGCGCAGAGAATCGTCGCCACAATGCAACAGCGACAGCTGTGATAGTGCCCGTAACAAGGCAAAGCATCTCAGCCAGCCACAGAGAAGCGGCTCAGCTAGCCATAGACAAGGAGCTCAGCTAGCCACAGAGAAGTAGCTGAGCTAGCCACAGAGAAGTAGCTGAGCTAGCCATAGACAGGTGGCTGAGCTAGCCATAGACAAGTAGCCAAGCTAGCCATATTCAAATAGCTCAGCTAGCCACAGGGAGGATGCCCAGCTTTCCATGCGTCTGCGGGCGTTATCTCCTCTCTTGAAGCGGTACAAAGCGTGCTGTGTCCGACCGCCAATCTGCAAGAACGACAGCTATTGCCTTGGCTGCGATAGCGTCGAGATGTGGCTACAATAGCGTCTGAGATGAGGGGAAATCCCATTTGGTGTGAGCGTGCGTGCTGCCGCAGACGGTGAGCTCGAAAATGTCACGAGCGTGTCGTGCGGCGTGTATTCTAGTGTCCATGTGGCGAGCTGAAGGGGACAAGCGGCCGTCGGCGAGGCGTGCCAAGTCCACGGATCTGCCCTGCTCGTCTCCTGCCTTTTCTTCTGCACGGCAACGACGCAGGTAGCGACTTCACCCCGCATCGTCCTGGAGGACCGCCCGTGAGTCTAGCGTGGCACATGCCGTCCGAATGCGCCTAGGCACGTACACGTATTCCCCCCAGGCTGACGCCGCTCTAGCTTGCATCTTGCGCATCAAACCCGGCGTGGCGCACAGCTGTAGAAGCCACGGATCAAGCTGGCGGGCGGCTCGAATGCAGAGACGAGTGATGATGAGGCATGCAGTGCGTTGCTATTTATCTAAGAGTATGGGGAGCCATGTTCTGCAGCACCGTGCTCGCTGCGAAGCTCCAGGACTGCCTCGACGTACTGTAAACACTCTATTGGTCACACTTGCACCATGTCCGATCCTCAATCCCCCATGGCCCCTGTGCTGGCCTGGATAGTCGACGGCGGCTTGGAACTATGGGCATTCTCTGAAGCGTCCCCTGAAGACGGCAGCTTCACTATGACAAGCGCCTCAGTAGGCGATCAATCCTTTACGGGACCAATAGGGACGGTCGCGTACGACGAGGAGAGCAAGATTTTGCACCTCTTAGCAACCAGAAAAGTAGACGATGACGTTCAGGAACTCTGTCATACCGTCATCAGCAAGCACGGCAACATCACGGCGAAGCACGCAGTGCTTCCTGACGGCGAAAGCAGCTACCTGCCCGCTGATACCGGTTTTCTGTTACACAATAGAGCATGGGTTATTGCAGCCTGCGTACATCCAACAACCTTGGACGGTGATGATGATGATGAAGATATAGCGTGGCCCTGCGTTTTTTTCAACGCTACTCAAGACGGCGACGTGACCTGGAAACGATACAGAATCAACGACGTGGAAGTGTCATACTCCAGACCCAGCTGGATGAAAATTTTCTCCGTTGGTGGAAGAGGCGATGATTCCTACATTTATACAGCATTTCCTGGAACAGACGACCAGTCCACTATACGCCTGGCAGGCATACCAACCTCACAATTCAATCAGCTTTCCACAGACAGCGGCAGCCAATGGACGATCCAAGAAATCCCGGGGATTGAAACGTGCTGCGCTCCTCACATTGTAGTGACAAGCGGACCGAAGACACACTTCATCCATGTTTTCTACGTTTGGGATAGCGCAGTGTCGTACTTCACACTCGAAGCGAATGAGGATGGTTGGATTCACATGCCCAACTCAATCACTACTGATACGATAGCTTTTCCGGACTGTCCTGCCAACGACCAAGTCAAAACACACACTATCGTCAGTGCGGTGGAGCACAACGGCATGATCTGGATTGTCTCGACACAGACTGCGAACTCAATTGTATCCGTGTCAGCAAAACTTGATGGCGGCAAAATAGGCGAATGGCAAACACAGGCCGAAGGTCTTGGCCTTGGTGGATTGGGCGTGCCAGAACCAGAGACTTGCGCATATTCTACGCTCAGTATTCCCCATGACATGTTCGATTTCGCCGACTCGGAGCGTCAGCTGGCACGTCGCCCCAAATGAGGCATTTGTAATGGAATCATCATTTCATAATAACACGTAGAAGCTTGCGACACTAGCGAAGTTCACATCGTGCTTCCTCAGTCATGTAAAGTCCAGCTCCACAGACTAGACGAATATCACTTCACTCCCCATACCCCATTAAGAGATCGCTCAGCACTAGAGATTTGTTCGCCTCACCGCCCCCACTCCGGACCAAGACAAAGGTTCAAATTCAACGTCACATTGCCCGTATCAGCACAGCTGTGGCCCTTCCCCTCGTAACCCACAGCACTACCGCAAATATCAAAGTTCTCGTCGGCATCCCCGAGAGCAGTGGTGACCTATTCCGTCAGTCAAAATTCGAGCTTCGACCGTACAAGAGCGCAGCAGACTGACATTGAAGTGGTCTTTCGCGTACGGCTCCCCATCGAGACTGTTGATCGACCATGATATTTGTCCTTGGTCCAGAGAGTAGTATAGAACAACCTTGGGTGTAGCGGTCGTCCAGTAGTTGTTGGATGCCGTGATGCCGAGGGAGTCTGTTGAGAATCGCTATCTTAGTCTCTGTTGCTTTCTCGAATGGCGCCGGTGAGCGGAAGAGTAGACTTACTTCCTTTCCCGTTGATTCCCGTCTGATAGCTATAGTTGATAACGAAACTATCAGCTTCCATACTTCCAAGCGATGCTGATCAATGGGGATCATAGCAGAAAACTCACGCAACCTGACGACTCAATTCCATCGTCTGCTCACCCTCCACAAAAAAAGTCCCATTCATGATCGTGATCCAGTGAGAGAAGGAGCAGAAATTATTGACTTGCACGACGGAATTTGCAGCTGCTAACGTCGCGAGCAGACTTGCTGCGAACAAGGACCGCATGGCGACAAATGTGTGAGATGAAAGTGAGTGAGTGTACTGTGATGAGAAAGCGAATGTACTTGGTGATTCTGCACAGAGTGCAAGATGAGTTGAAAGGCCGGCAAAGGAGACGTAGTGGGCCCCTTTTTGAACATGCGCTCTGCGAATACCCGTGATGCCCTGTGGCACATAGAAGCCGGCTTGCAGATATTGAGCGTGTACGACCACTCGTACAGAGGACATTGTGTCGGGAGCCTGCTTGATTTAGTTCACGGTACGCATGTTTTGACAGTTGCTTGTGATTGCTGTGTGCATAGTCGTGGCGCACTGCGCAAGGGCGACTACGCACCTTGCGCGTAGTAAATTGTGAACTTCGCCAGGCTAGGCGGAAGTACATCCGCGTCATGAGGCCTCCTCGTGAAGCTCGCAGGCCTGCTGAAAGATGGCAAGCGATGTCGTAGTCCACTTTGAAACAGTAGACTCGTGTTCTGAACGACAAGCTTGTTAGTGCTTTGGGGAAACAATGGTGATCGACAGGCGCACTGCAAAAGAAACCAGAACATTCGATAAAGCATGCTATGCACTCTTGTCTTGCTCTCGTGGGACTCCAAGTCCTGCATCGAAGCGACAGTGAGGCAGTATGTGCGCCACGTCGAGTGCACATGCGGCACTTCTGCGTGTCTGGAGGTGAGCCGTCGGCTCTGCCAGGACCACGTCGTTGGCGCAGCAGCCACGGTATCCATCTGCTCATGATCACGAACCTCAGCATGTCTTAGTTTCAGAATCGCTCGCGGATCACTGCCCTTGTCACAGCATCCGCTTTGTCCAGTGTGTATTCTTGGCCGTCCACGCTTTTCCTCAGGCTGCTTCTTCACCCAGCCTTCGCCTTCGCCGCAGTTTGTGAAGCCTCTGCAACCCATTAGTCACCAACAGCCAATCTCCTCGGCATTGCCAAACTCACCTCTCCTCGTAGCATCCTCCAACAAAGGCGTATCCACCGCCGCAGCAGGCAAATGCACATACCGCACAACACTGCCTCTAATAAAGACATTCTTGACGGAGCTCTGTCGCAACATGACCCTGTCAGCATGTACTCTCTCTTATGCTTGTTCCCATGACTTCATTCTCCCCTTCATCTTCCAGACGCCAATACCGATTACGAACGTACCAAATGCGGATACTTCAATTCCTCCAACACCGAAATATCATCCAGCTTGATATTCAAATACTGGTCCACGCTCTTCAGCGTCCCGCGAATCGAAATGTCATTCTTCAGTTCCACTGTGACTTCGTGGTTCACGAGTGTTTTGAAGAAGCTGAAGAACAGCATGATTGTCGATTTTGCTCGTCAACGGTTGCTGTCGGACGTGATCGCTGATTCGGATGTGCAGGTGATTCGATTGTTCGTATAAGTGGTTATCGAGCAGGAGGCGGCGCATAGAGAGACGAAGGCGGCATTGGTGAGTGAAGTCGCGAGTGTCGGTCGATCTGAGAAGCTCAGTCTAAGCTTCCAACTGAACGAACGGAAAGTGTCCCGCGACACGTGACGTGGTTTTGACGACGCACGTTCTTCCGAATGCGATTCTACTTTACGGGAGTTTGCAGGAAGAAGTGACAGGAAGCAAGTGACAAATGATGCTATAGTACTATAAGTCTACGGGGTATCAGAACAATTCGATAAAGTGAAACAATTCCTCTCCATCATTCTTTCTCCTCAAGTCAACGGCCCACCTCTTCCAACTTCTCATCCATACCTGTCGTCCATCGTACATCCTCACAAATCAAAACCTCAATCCACCACCTACTTTCGATCCTGTATAAAGCTCAACCTCTGCTTCAACGACCCTCTCCTCTCCCGCTTCGGCACATCCAATCCGCCTTTCCCGGCGTCCTCATCATCCTGCTGATTAGCACGGAAAAAGCTCCATCGACTCGAACTGCGATCTCTCCTTCTCGACTGACTAGCCGGACGAGCCTGTCTCTCACCACCAGCATCATCACCATTCGTCTCTCCCAACAATCCCTTTCCTTGTTTCGAAAGTCTTCTCTTCAAGAACGAACCCCTCCGACCCCTACTCTTCTCCTTATCCGGCTCATCTTCTTGCCAGTCTCCTTGTCCAGCGCCCGAATTCGCTTGCTGGTGCTGTTCTATTGCAGCTGCTGTCAGCGCCGCGTGCGCCGCGTCGATGGAATTTCTTGGCGTAACATCTTCTTCTTCGTAACGTTCTCGATGCGGGAAAAGGGTACCCAGTTCATGCGAAAAGGTAGCTTCGAAGCGGGGCACTAACTCTGCTCTTGTAGCGAGGTGCTCGGAGTTCTTGTACAGAGCGAGGCAGCGTCTGATGGCTAATGTATGGTCAAGCAGGGCGACTTGCAAGGCGCTTTGCATGGGCTCGAGTGGAGCGTCGTAGGAACGCGCGTAGAGTGAAGGCTCGAGGGATTGGTTATCTTGGCCATGACCTGCAGGGAGTAACCCACGGTATCGCGACACACTGGTGCCAGAATCGGGGTCAACTGAGCTCATCAAGTCTTCACTCAGTCGTGACATGGCACCCTTGTCCTGACCGCTCACGATACGCTTCTCCAAAGCCAGCAGTTCTTGTGTCTTGCGTGTCGTTCGCTCTACTGCAGCTTCGATCGGTAAGAGGGTGACGGTCTCGATCTTGACAATCTCGCTTCGTCGAAGGATCGTGGGGAACTCGTCCGCAGCAGTGTAGACAACTTTCTCTACAACCTGCTCGGTAATCGGAATGTCGTGTGCAGGATGTCTCGAAGTCATGGCAAATTTACGCGGGTTCGCTGTCAGATTGAAGTCTCGCACTGCCTGTGATACTTTGGTGCGCTGGTAGACCATGTGCTCAAGGTCTTTGTTGGGACTGACGGCATAGATCTGCAGGAACTGTCCTTCCACGGCAGGTTCAGCACCACCACGCAAGATCTGTGCTGATGGATAAAGTTGCTGCATGCGATCCTCGAACAGGGCCAATCTGTCGCTGGGGTAGCCTTCAAAGATAAACTGCTTGTCTCGAAGCGTAGGTGGGAAGCCGAGCCCTCGATATGCCACTCTGAAATATCTGGGGTTTGGACGATCGCCACGCGCAATGCGCTCGTGAACACCAGCAATGGCGCGTTGCGTGCGGGCCAACTTTGCGTAGTCGAAGACATTTGACTCGTAGTGAGTAGCCAGCTCCCGGTACGCCCCAAGCGCTCGCTTCCACGATTGGCCTTTCTCGTAATGCTGGCACATCTTAAAATACAGCGCCTCTTTGCGCTCGAAAGCAGTTTGCGCGGGCATTGGAGGATCTTCCAAGGCGGTCAGATGCATGTTGGGATCCCACTCATAGCGGTCCGCGTGCATTTGAAGCGCCAATCCTGCCTCAGTGGTGTTGCCAGCCGCGACCTGCATGCCCGATAATTGGTGCACGTAGCGTGTGTAGGCATCTTCGGATTGTACATCGCGCAGGAACTCCATCAGACGCAAGGTATCGACAAGGCGGCTGGCATCGTTGATACCCGCTTTGCTCGAGTGCACGCTGGCCAGCATTTCCAGTAACTCTTGGATCCTGCTAAACATGTCAACCACTGCACTGAAAAGTGCGCGCTCGCTCGTTTTTTCCAATGGCCGAAAGCGTTCGATCATCTCAGGTACAAAGGTCTTTTGCAGCATCGACTCGGTCACGTTCGTGTTTCTGCATAGCTTGTCCAGACAGTCGATCATGGCGGTCTGAATGAGCGACAAGTCTTGATCGATTTGCCAAGCTCCGATGATCATGGCACGCAATACTTCGATAGCGACTGCCCGCAGACTGGCGTGGACGCTGAGGCAAAGCTCGACGATCGGCGCGACCATCTCAGGCACGAACTGCACTTGGTAACCACCCATGCGCTGGTAGCCATACAATTGCTTCTCTTCCTCGTCCGTCTCCCATCCGATCGCTTCCCAACTCCGCTTGAGTAGATCAGCTCCGAGCTCACGAACGTCTCCTGCGATTTTCCAGACTGCTCGTCGCTTCTGCTCTGGGAAAGTTTCCATGGCCAGGATCGGGCTGCTCAAAGTTGCAAACAGTGTATCGAAGTATGTCCGCCACATTGTTGTATCAAACTCGAATGCCTCGCTGGCGTCAGGGGCATACACATCTGGCAGCCCATCAATCAAGATTTCCTCTATCCGTTCTAGCGCTGTGATGCTGTAGCGATGATGACTGACGAGCAAGCTCAGCCAGCTGCTCGGAAACGCCTGACATGACAAAATGCTCTGGCTGACTTCTAGGGCTTGCATTAGCACAGTAGGTATGTCCACAATGTTCGAATCAAAATAGAGCTTTCGATTGGAGGAAAGCGCCGCCGCCAAAAGCGCTGCGATTTCGAGCATCGCCTCGTCGACGTCAATGTCTTCGGTCGTCGGTTTCGTCGGAAAGGGATAAGAGGTGGGGAACAGCATGCTGAATACACGTTTTGAATGGCGCGGTTGCTCCTTCAAGACGCCGAAAGACTCAGCCAGTTTAGGCACATACTGGCAGCTTTCTTCGCCAAGGTGCTCCATTTGCGCTGCAACGACCGAGCAGCATAACCGGACTGAATCCCGCCATTGCTGATCAGGTTCTGGTACCCATCCCCAATAAGGTTCGAGCCAGCTGAAGGTGCTTGCTATGAGATTCGCCCTTGTTTCGGGCGTCTTGAAGATATCGAGGTGACTGTAATTGACCAAGAGAATTAGGCGATATAGCGTCATTTTGCCTTTTGCATGAGAGCAAGAACTCATGAGGTCAGTCGCTACTTCCAGGATGTCGTTTGATGACATGATTGGCGTCAGTTCTGGCAGCCATGTGTGGAAGCGCTGTATCAGTAGCGTTTGTGTGCCCAGCAAGACCGGCATAGGATTGCGCAGCAATGCCATGATCGCGACGAAGAACTTCTGCAATTCACGTCTAAGCTCACCCTGACGATCAGCCGGCAGGATGCTGTTGTGCTCTTCCTCATCCACGCTTCCAGGCGAGTGCTTCATCGAATCAATGATCAGCTTCAGCATCTGGTCACCAACCTTCAGAGCGGCACGGAGCTTCCGGGAAGACTCAGGATCCATGTTGCGGGCGACAAGTCGATGAAATGCGCGAACGAGTGCTTTGCTTGCTCGCGGCCAGTCGTGCCTTGTCATGGCATATTCCTCAATGATGTTACCCAGTTCAAAGCGCTTGTCCCGACCGATGCCGAGAATGACCACGAAGTTGTAAAAGACCAGGTCCTCGTACTCTTCAATTTCATCGTACTCGTGCAGAATCTCAAACATGACCCCAAAGACATCGTGCAGCAGTTTCACGATTTCGATCTCTGGCACGAACGGAAAGCGACCCAGGAGTTCCTTGAGTCCTTCGCCGTGGTAATTTCGCCAGTGCAATACGCCAAGTAATGTTGGGTCCTGTGAATACTCTGTGCTGCAGAGATATGTTCTCAATGCAATGGTGGCTGCCGCTGCCTGAGAGGGATCGCTTTTGTCGTGCCAGGGTGGCAGAGCCAAATACGCGCCCTTGCCGTTGATTATGCTGCTCGAGTATTCATCGTAGACGTACAAAGACATCTGATGCTCCCCATCACGCACGAAGGCATCGAACTCCCATAAAGGTAACCACGCGAGCGCGAAAGGGAAGTTGGGATAATCTGCAATGCTCATCACAACATGGCTGCCCGGAACTTCCTCTGCAGGTATGGCCAGTCTGATGGTCTGGTTCCAGCCTTCTCCACGCTCGATGCCAGTCGTGCGCCATGCGGTGTGACCTTCGTGGTTCGCAGACGTGAATATGCACCCTTCGAAGCGCTCCCCACTGGCTTTGCGAACCTCCAGAGTGAGCTGTAAATTTGAGAGGCTTGTTTGGGTACGTTGGTTGAGCGGCACGGCACCGTATTTGGAATGTGCGAGGGTGGAGCTGCGTTGTAAGCGTGGTTCGGTCAATGTGAGGTAGATGTCGCTTCGCTTTTCCGTCGGCACGCCAGAGAAACCGAGTTTAGGAGTCATCAGAACATTGTGTAGCAATGTCGGAGTGTCGCGAACAAGACCTGCTAAATCTGCTGTGGCGAACGCTTGCACAAACACATCCAGACGTTTGATCAGTCCAACACGAGAATAGCCACGACTTGCGCTGCGAGTTAGGTCACGTACGATCTCTAGCCAGTCCTCGTCCTCGTCGTGCTTGTCGTCAGCAACAGAAGAGTTGGGCGTCCAAAGTGAGACCGTCGTTTCTGTGCTCGTGCTGCCCTGAGCAAAGCGGGTCACATCGATGGCTCCGACGCCCACGCAGCGCCGCACAAGTTTCGTTTCGCCTGCCGTGTCCGAGCCAGCTTTCCCACCAGAAGTGCCAGTCCTGTCCGATCGCTGGGACTGCGATGTGCCGGGCCGGGAAGGCACATTGGAACCATTACGTCCGTGGTCGCTCTTTTTCCTCGTGCTGCCAAACACACTGAGTCGTCCCTTCGAACTTCCCTGAGAGCCACCATGCGCGTTGCTTGTCAAAGCGGGCTTCTGCGCGTGATTGATCCCTTGACCATAGACTGCAGACCTCACAGGTTCATCCCGCATCAACTTGAAGACGACGTACAAGGAGCGTGACGCTGCGCCTGTGCCAACATCCGCATTGCTCAAGTTCACGAATAGTGTCTGCGGCTGGTCCTCGGGGGCGGCAGAGGGCTCTTCTGGTAGAGGTACCGAGATGGCAAAGTTCTCACTCAGGGGCTGTGGCTTCTCACCATGCTCCTTAGTGAAGAGACTGACGTGAAGCGTTCCTGGATGTTCTGCATCAGCGACCAGGTTGCGCGCATCCACCAGAAGATGGTGTAGCATGTGCTTGTCTGTCACGGGCTTTGGAGGTCTGTCAAGTATGCTCATGTTCGCCTGCAGCTTGGTCATCTCAATGACGGAGTCGTCTGCAGTCAGGATCCGACCATTTTCTGTGGGACTTCGGACGATGACCTCTTCGCTCAGCATCTTGTTGCCAGCAACGAGATCCCACACCGTGTCTTCTCGCAGCACTACGAGCTCTTTCTGAGTCAAGACATCGTGCATGAGCTGACTCCTCGCAGTGTCCACTCTCTTCACGAGCTGCTCAACCTTTGCAAGCTGGGTATATCCTCGCGCCAGGAGCAGGTCGTGCAGACGTGCATCGTGCCATTCTCGCAAGCAGGATGCGATTTCGTCTATCAGAGGCTCGGTCGCTGACAGGCTGGACTCATCTCCCACGCGCAGGAGAGGGACGGGTGCCAGGGGCTTGGGCGCGCCAGGAGCTCGAGGTAGAGGCTCGTCCGACAGAAATATCGACTTCCGCTCTTTCCTCAGGCTGCGTGTGCTCTGCTTCTTGCTCAATCGCTGGCTCTTTCGACGCGCAGCCAATGCCTGACTCTTCCTCCGCTGGCGCGGGTCCTCAATGTTGTCTATCGCTTCATCTTCTTCGTTCCCATCGGGCAATTTCCCCTCGCCTAGGTATTCGCGGACTTCGACGCAGTTGGCAGGAAAGATTCCAGAGAAGACACGATGCTCCAGCTGCTGGCCGCGATCGCTGGTGAGGCCTGCCAGCAGCGACGGCGGCGCGACCAAATATCCTCGATACCACTCATTTCGCGAGCCGCCTTGTTCGATGACATAGATGTGGTCGCCAATCTGCAGGGGGAGATGGTACTTTTCACTCGCAGTGAAGGGAGCAGTAGCAATAGCAAACGCGACTTGGCGGGATGGTGAGCACGTGCAGATAGGCGTGGTGGAGGCATTGGAATGCAAGCTGATTCTTCTTACCTGAAGGAAGCGGCTTCCACGGCATCGCTCCAACGTAAATAAAGTGACTGGGCTGTAAATAGTGGCAGTGAGCTCATCGCGTCGTCTGGCGCATCTGGAGGGTGGTAAGCTGTGCTGGAGAGAAATGCTGCTGCTGCTGCCGCTGGTGAGCTGCTCGGCTCTCGTGCTGCTGGACGAGGCGGAGTCGAGGGCGCGCTGGGGACGATGCAATGAACGAGGGACTGCTATACCAACTGCACCAAGAATGCCCGCGCGCACGCGTCAATCTTAACGCACGAGGAGAGGGACGAGAGCTGCAGTAACTAGTGAAGGGACGTCTGTGCGCGCACAAGCTCCAACGGCGTGCGTGGCGAGCACATGAATCGTACTCCCGAGGCCATGGCCGCGCTCATTTGCTGTCTCGTCCCACGCTCGCGACGCCGACCCGCGACGCAAATTTGCGATATCGAGAGAGGAGGAGCAGCTGGTATCGTGCTGACTGGGAGCGCAGGCTTGCGGCCGGGAGCAGTGGCAGCGGCAGCACGTCAGTGTACAGCAGAAGCAGCGTGCGGAGGGAGATGAAACCAGACGCCGACACGTCTGTCCGCCGCCCGACGCGAGATGAAACGCGCCCACGTCCACGGCGCCCAGCACGCCCTCGTATATCCTTTCCCTGCACATCATCAACCTCACTCGCCTGCTTCTGCCTTCCGGCTGCACGACTGCCGTCCCCGTCTCCGATGCCTTGTCTCATCATGCCGGCTCTCTGCTGTGGCTCTGCCTCCCGGCCTGCGGCACCGTTTTGCCAACGTCACTGCAGCGGAGCGGAGAGCGGGCATGCCTTCCCTCCACACCTCCGTCGCTATAGAATACAGCAGTGACGCGTAGTGGAGAGACGTGCTGGCAAGACATCATCCCAATGACAGTACGACGATCCCATTCTGCTTACAACACGCACCACCCTCCTCCGTGCTCTGTTCGTGATGAGGCTCCGCCGCCGTCCCACTCTCCCCGCAGAACCATTGGCCTCTGGTGCAACGTCACATTGCTTGCTGCATTCACCCATCACTGCCGACGAATAAGCACTAGCTTTTTGTATGGTAGATATATTGCTGCCGCTGATGGCCAAGGCTTGTGAGTCTTGATCGTTCTTGTCACTGACCGCAGCCATGCGCCTCCTTCGCTATGCCCTGGCAGTTGCACATCTGCTGACTCTACCGACCTCTGCCCAGCGCGTCATCAGTCTTGTCGGCGACGACTGGACACTGTCAAATCCTCTATTGAACATCTCGTTGCCGGCAAAACTTCCCAGTCAAGCAACCCTCGATCTCTACGACAACCAGGTCATTGGCGATCCTCTCTTCGGCCGAAACAGCTATGCTCTTCGTTTCATCGTCTGGCAGAATTGGACATACATATCTGCTCCCATCTCCGGTCTCTCTTCCAACGCCAGTAGTACATGGCTACTCTTCAATGGTCTCGACACCTTCACCAGCATCTCCTTCTGCGGACAGCACGTTGCCAGCACGAATAATCAGTTTCGCCAGTACTGGTTCGATGTATCGAAATTCTTGACCAATTGCACAGAAGAAAACAGAATACTTAACATCAACTTCGGGTCGGCGGCGAACATCGCCGACGAGATCGCCAATCAGCCCGGACAGGAGACTTGGGCTGATGGAATTCAGCAACTGTACCAGTTCCCCAACAGATGGTTCGTTCGCAAAGAACAGAACGATTTTGGATGGGATTGGAGTGCCGGTAAGTGATGCCCAAATGCGATGCTTTCTCCGATGTCCCTGGCAGTCGGACAACCCAATATCTAGCGATTCAGCATTGGGCACACTCCGCTCACAGGGATGTGTACGAGCCGCAAGCTAACCCTTGCATCGCTGGATTATAGGCTTTGTCCCTGCAGGACCATGGCAGCCAGCATGGATTGTACAGCTGGAAGACACAGAAGTGCATATCCGCAACAGCTTGGTCGACATCTATCGCCGCGGTCAGCTAAATAACCTCCCACCTGACCAGAATCAGCCATGGGTCGTGAATGCGAGTTTGGACTACTTTGGCGATGTAAGTGTGCTTTTGTGGTATCAGCATCAGGGATACATACATCTACTAGATGGGACCTGCAACCCAAAAATTGCGCCAGACACATGCTTACGCTCCGCGCTACTCCAGGTGCCCGATTCAGCAAGTCTGAAATACAAGCTCACGACCATCGACAATGCTACAACTATTGCAAGCGGAGATCTTGCAGCTGTCAATGTTACCGACACTGCAGTGACTGGGTCCACCATCGTTCCGCAAGGAGATGTCGAACTGTGGTGGCCAGTCGGTATGGGCTCACAAACTCTCTACTACATCACCATCGAGCTTGTGTCGGGGACCGGGCAAAGACTGGCTTCAGTGAGTAAGCGAGTGGGCTTCAGAACCATTGTGCTCAATGGCAACCCTGTCAGCGAGGCGGAGATGGCCAAAGGCATTGCACCTGGCAACAACTGGCACTTCGAGATCAATGCCCAGCCGTTCTTTGCAAAAGGATCCAACTTCATTCCACCTGATGAGTTCTGGCCCCGAGTAACGCCACAGCGCATCTCCGATCTGTTTGACACTGCAATCGCTGGAAACCAGAACATGTTACGAATTTGGTCCAGCGGCGCGTACTCGCCAGACTTCATGTATGACCTTGCGGACGAGAAGGGATTGCTTCTGTGGTCCGAGTTCGAATTTGGCTGTGCACTCTATCCCGCGGACCCAGAGTTCCTTGAGAATGTCCGAGCTGAGGCAGAGTACCAAGTCCGGCGAGTCAATCATCATCCGTCTCTCACTTTCTGGGCTGGTGGCAACGAACTTGAGAATCTTGAGCTCCCAAATGCCAACCGCTCATCGCCCGAGGAATACCCCCGACTGGTCGGCGAGTATGAAGCACTTTTCCTGCACACCCTGTTGCCAGCGGTCTATGAGAACAGCAAGAGTATCAGCTATCAACCCAGTTCTACTTCCAATGGCTGGCTATCACTCAACCACAGTGCTCCTGCGAAGGAGATCATGATCCAGCGATACAACAACAAGACCAAAGGAGCCGTGTATGGAGAGACAGATTACTACAACTACAACTCTTCATTCCTCGGCAACACCACATCTTACCCTGTTGGCCGCTTTTCGAACGAGTTTGGCTACCACAGCATGCCTTCAATCCAAAGTTGGCGGCAGCAAATTTCCGAAAAAGACCTTCAATTTAACAGTACCACAATACTTTTGAGGAATCAACACAATCCAAATTCCGACCTCGACATTTACAACTTGACCAACTCACGCACAGGTCAAGGACAGATGACAACAGCGGTCGAAAATTGGTATCCCATACCCGAGAAGACGGATCCCATTGCGAACTTCTCCGCTTGGTGCCACGCAACACAGATCTTCCAAGCAGAATTCTATCGCTCCCAAATCGAATTCTACAGACGTGGCAGCGGTCTTCCCAATCGGTGCCTCGGCTCTCTGTATTGGCAGCTGGAAGACATCTGGGTCGCTCCTACCTGGGCAGGCGTGGAGTACGATGGTCGCTGGAAAGTTCTCCACTACGTCGCCAAAGATGCTTACTCCCATGTTATCATTGCGCCTTACTTTGATCGAGCGACGGGAAACCTCAGCGTCTGGACTACTTCCGACCTTTGGGAAGATGTCAGTGGATCGGCGACCTTTGCATGGTATAACTGGCAGGGCGAGAAGCTTGACGTCCAAATGGACGAGTCCAAAGATGTGACCATTGGCGCACTCAACAGTACCCAGGTCCTTCAAACCAATACCACTGAGATCTTGTCGTCTTCGGACCACAACAATGCAATTCTTCGAATGGAGATCCAAGTCGAGGGACGATTGCCAACTTCCAACATGACGGAGACGTTCACTCACTCCAGCTTTTTCACTCCTGGTGCCTTGAAAGATGCACAGCTCGTCGATCCAGGCTTACAGCTTTCCTATGATGAATCTTCAAAGAAGTTCTCTGTGACGGCGACACAAGGTGTTGCAGCTTGGGTGTGGCTCGACTACCCTTCTGGAGCGGTCGTTCATTTTGAGAGCAATGGATTTTGGTTAGGCAAGAACGAGACGAGAGAAATTGGATTTACGGTGCAGAAGGATGAGACTTACGGGACGTGGAAGGATGGGGTCACGGTGGAGAGTATGTGGAATCAGACGTTGAGTACTTGATTTGTCATGTGCATATAGTCTCATCACGAGAGCTTACGCACGAACTATTTGGCATACAGCAATTCAAGTTCAAAACATTGGAAGAATTTCTCCTCCGAATTGTGCACATCTTTCATCGATTCGTTCATTCGTTATGTCTCCACTAACTCGTAGCCGTTAATGCCTCTGAATGCAACTACCTCTCTAAGTGGAAGCGCCTAGTCAGATTGGCTCTCAATCCATGAAAAGCTTTGCTGATTGGCTTAGTGACGTTCGGTCGCACTCAGAGGTAATTGCACTCAGAGGTATTCAGGGTTACTGGTGGCTTTCTACTTCTTCTCCGGCTCACCCTTCTGCGCCTTGTTCTTATTATCTCCGGTATCCTTGTAGTCTCCTCCCTGGGCTTCATATCGCCTGGCCATTTCGCCTGCTTTCCACGCCGACCATTTGCCAGCACCGCCGCCTGTAAAGCTCTCATGTCAGCGAATGCACGCTGTAGAATGAACGACGAGCAATTGTTCATGGGGGAATGGTAGCTTAGATCTTACCTTTCTCCTCTGCCTTGACTTCCTCCTTGATCTTCTCTCTCAACTCAGGATCTGTAGGCTCGCCTTTCGAAGAGGGCATTTTGAGAGTTGATGTTGAAGAGTAAAAGTACTTATGTTGATGTTTGAATTTATTGTTGACAATTTTGTCTCACGCAGACAACAGTATTATTGCGATAGAGACGAACGCGATAGAGCTGCATGCACCACTTCTTATGCTTCCAATGTCAAGGCGTTGCGTACTGCATATGTCATACTATACTCCAACCTTTCTTTCTTCGTAGATGGCTATCCTGCATGTGGTGGTCGTTTCGAAGACAAAAAGTCATGATGTCAGCGCGGATCGTTGTTCAATGGGTTGGATTTAGTGGTTGGTGGCTAGGAGCACAGGAACAAAGGAAAGGCCTGAAGCTTCCCCGTACGACGGAGGTAGCTTCGATCTGTGCTAGATCGGACGCTTATGCAGGTACTGAGAGCTTGGATTTTGAGATCCGATCTGAAGAAGATCTCATCTGTGTGGCCTTGCTAATTGTAATATTGTTCAATCTGTACAACTCCAAGCAAAACTATCATGGTATCTCTGTCATCGCTAATGAGAAAGCAGTTGCACGAACGAGTGATGGAAAGAACGGCGGTCACTTCTTGCCACGCGTTGATTTGCGCTCTCCAGGCGTCGCTGGTTTGGCCTCTTTCTTCGGTGCTGCCTTAGTTTTCTTGCCTTTTGCAGCCTCTGATTCGTCCTTCACTTTATTGCGGGAAGACTGTCGTTCGCCGGGCAGCACAGGTTTCGCTTCCTTCGTCGATTTCTTGGGTGTGGTCTTTGCCTTTTTGGTCTTGAGTTCCTCAACCTCGCTTTCAGCATCTTCGTCGTCAGCATCTTCAGTTGTCTCTACTTTGACCTTCTTGCCACGCTGCTTCTTGGCTGGCAAGACTTCCTCCTCCTCGTTATCCTCCTCATCAGCCTTGGCCTTACGCTTAGCAGCTTTTGGCGTTTTCTTCTCTGTCTTTGCGTCTCCCTTTGAAGTATCAACGTCACCGGCGACTGCCGCAGTCTTCTTCTGGACAGACGGAACGAATGCGGAAGTTCTGCCTCCTACAGTAATGTGTTCGATCTTCTCACCGCTAGGTAGCTTGTTGACATCGCCTTTCTTCCCCTTGTCCCATCGATACTTCATCAGCCATGTCTCTGGGAATTGGGAGCTGTCTGCAAGTGTCTCGCAAGCTGTCGAGACCACGGAAATCATAGCGTCATGTAGTCGCTTGATCTGTGCCTGGTCGAAGGTGTTGCTGTACTGCTCCGGATGTAGCTTCGCTTGGTACATGATCTCGTCGGCGACCCAATTGCCAATGCCACTGATGTTGGCTTGATCGAGCAGGAGAGCCTTGACGGGGACTTTCTTCTTGTTGAGTAGCTTTGTCAACCAGTCGACCGTGACAATATCCTTGTCGATGAATGGATCTGGTCCATTCTCCTTCAATGGGCTGTGCTTCCGAATGTCCTCTGCTTTGCAATCGACAAGACCAATTCTGCCTAATCGCCTTGCGTCCACAAACGCGAGTTCGACAGCCTCTCGATCACCCTCTGCATCACACTTGATCAACCATTTCGTCCACTTCTCTTCTGGCGGCCAGCTCTCAGGCTTCTTGTTATCCTCCTTCGCTTGCTTGTAGTACGCGGTCTCTTCAGTGGAACACTTGATCCAACCCGTCATTCCCAAGTGCATGACCGAATGTGGCGGCTTGTCGAAGGTTACATAGAAGTATTTGCCTATTTCAGCGTCAGATGCCGAAGCAACATATCTCCACGGATGAACCGCACATACCTTGTTGTCCAGCTCCAGTGACCTTCTTGCCTGTCAACGCTTTCGCAAAGGTCTCTGCATCCGTGCCTCCCTTCTTGCCGTATACTATTGTGTCCTCGAAGCCTTGACATGATGCGATCGTGCGATTGACCAGGTGCTTCCGCAGGTAATGCACCATGCGTGCCACTTCTCCAATCTGGACCTGTCAGCTGTGTTTCTATTACAGCCTGAGCTTCGAGCCCTTACCTCAGGCATTGTTGCGATATGTATGCTCACAAAGCTGAAGATCGAGAAGACGAACAAGCGCTCTCAAGGCAACAAACTTCATGTGTATTGAGTTAGATTCGCTGGCCGAGTGAGACGCGCCTCCTCGGCCTTGACGCGCGCGACTCGCGAAGCCGACAACCTTGATGTCATCACCATTTCGACCTCCATCATTCTGCTCTCTCTCACCAACATCACCAAAATGCACAATGCTCGATGGATAGCCCATCAAAACTGGCCGCGCCCTTCGTATTCCAAGCTGCATTTCATGACTAACGGCGCCGGTATGCACATCTCTAGTTCGGCTTGAGCTGCCCGAAGCGGCGGGGACCACGGCGTAGATAAGCACGATGCTGCTCAGGCTAAGTAGTTTCTGTTATTCATGGTCCAACTCTCCTCTCCTTGGCTCTCAGAACTCCTCACAAGATGCTCGTGAAGACGATAGTACTGGGTGCTATTGCCAGCCTCGTCGCTGGTCATGCGGGGCACAATCATGGTGAGAAGTACGAACAGAAGAAGTTTGTAGGCGAGACGAAAGAGGACTGTAAGTATGTCTTGGGCGCTGGAAATATACAATGCTGAAGAATCGTAGTGGACGCCAAATGGGGCACAGACGTATGTGTCCAAACATAACAACAGCCGATAGCATGCCATTGACTCTGCTCAAGTGGGGTTTCAGCGGCATCAGTACCTTTGCCCATCTGCCACATACAAGATGTCTCCAGAATCCAGATCAAGAATTCGACATTGCTATCCTAGGTGCCCCATTTGATACCGCAGTTACCTATCGACCAGGAGCCAGATTCGGCCCACGAGCTATCCGAGCTGCTGCTGGCCGTCAAACAGCTTTCCGTGGCTACAATCCTCGAGCTGGAATCAACCCATACCAAAGCTGGGCGGAGGTAATCGACTGCGGAGACATTCCCATCTCTCCCTTCGACAATGCTCTCGCACTTCGCCAGATGACGGAAGCCTTCACAAACCTGGCTCACAGCACAGCTCCCAAGCACAATGCGAATTCGAAGATCAAGTATCGTAATACTCCCAAGCTGCTGACGTTGGGAGGTGATCATTCGATTGCCTTGCCAACGCTACGAGCTTTGAATCAGATCTACGGGCCCGTGGCAGTCGTTCACTTCGACGCACATCTCGATACGTAGGTCTCTGCTTCTGTTGTGTCAAAAATGCCACTAAATATACAACAGATGGCACCCAGCAAAGTATCCTTCGGCCTGGATCGACTCCTCCAACCCCAACGAGCAATCCTTCTTCACCCACGGCACCATGTTCTGGGTAGCCCACAATGGTAAGGTGCCCAAACCTCCCGCTTACGTGTCTCGCTCTTTCATAAACACTGTTAATTCCCCGGCCCAAAACAGAGTCCTTGATCCGCAAATCCTCCTCCGTCCACGCAGGCCTTCGAACCCGCCTCTCCGGCCCAGAAGACAACGACGACGACACAGAACAAGGCTGGACAAGAATCGCCTGCGATGACATCGACGACATCGGAACCAAAGGCGTTGTCGAAAAGATCCTCTCAGTCGTCGGAACCGAAACTCCAGTCTACCTGTCTATCGATATCGATGTGGTATGTGATCATCCCATCTACTTTCGTCTCATCTCTTTCTCCATATCATTCACTCTAAAAAGCTTTACTTCTTATTTCTCACCTCATCACAGATCGACCCCGGCCTCGCACCAGGCACTGGCACCCCCGAACCGGGCGGCTGGACGACCCGCGAGCTCATCCGCGTGCTCCGCGGGATTGAGAACTTGAACGTCGTTGGTGCAGACGTTGTCGAAGTCTCTCCAGCATATGATGGAACGGGCGAAGTAACAGCTCTGGCCGCCGCACAGATCGCGTTCGAAATCCTAACGAGTATGGTCAAGAAGGGATTAATTGGCGATGAGGGAGCGGCGAAGCAGGGACGCGATGAGTTGTAATGGAAAGATGAGCACGAAGGTGGTGATCGTTGCTGAGAGCCTCGAGTGTGTGGGGATAAGCTGAATCAGCTTTTCAAGTTCAGGTTCTGTGAAGAGAAAAACGATATTGAGAAGATCAAATCTATTCGTTCACTTTTGCTTCTGTCTCTCTCGACACGCTCTTACTCCCGAGACGTAATCCCAATAATACATTCCGCACACAAGCTTAGCACAGCGCAGCATAGCACAGCAGAGAGCATAATAGTCTTCGTCCTCGTCCCGCATTCGAAAACACCATAAGCTCCAGCTCCCTTCCATCATCATAAAAAGAAGAACCATATCACCTTTCGCCCCTCTCGCACTCATCCATTGTTTGTTCGTTCCCCCTCAATAACCAAAGTACGTCGTGTGTTCTGCGCTCGCGCCCCCTTGTTGGTGTGATGACGGTTTGAACTCCCTAGCTTTACAGTGTGTCCATCACAGACAGTCAAAAACGCCTGTTTCGAAAATGCTCATTTTTTCCCTCTCCCCGACGATGATGATGATGATGATGATTGATCTTTTTGTTCTCTTCGAAAAGCCCGCGAAAACGAAGCAACTTAAAGCAAAGGGGGTATAAGAAGAAACAGGTTGCCCCGCCGCCGCGTGAAAGCAGGCAGGCAGAGACGACAGAAGTAGAAGAAATGTCGCTGGTGAGGTTGGTGTGTTACCGATGGTAGCCCTGGTCCACTGTGCCGGAGAAGGCCGAGAACGTCGCCGCCCGGTAGCGCCCGAAGAAGAGATATCGTCTCAGACCAAATCTGAAACTCGTAGTGGTACTCCAGATGGATCATGCAGGGGCGTGTTAAACCTGCAAAGCTCCTCCGAAAGGACGCGGATAAAGGGCATTCGCAAGTTCCCACGACTCCAACTAGAACATCGGACCAGGAGGAAGACAGTGTCGGCTCGGGTCGAACTAGGACATCGCGCCAGGAAGAAGACTGTGTTGGCCATGTCCGTAAGCTCCGGTGATGGGCGCTTCGGCGCCATCTGACAGAGCCAGAAGCAGCTGCGCCAGGCAACGCTTAGTCGCAGCATCGTCTCTCAAGACTGGCGAAAATGTTGCATCACGCAGTGGCTCTGGTAGACACTGGCGGAGCGCTTCTCGAGCACGAGCATTATCCGACAATCTTTGAAATGTCAGCCTGGCAACGCGTGTGAAAAAGCGTGTGATCGACTTACCGCAGAAAACATCGCACTACGTGCTTGAGTAAGCGCACAGTCTGTTGATCGACCAACTGAGTGACCATGTTGCTCAGGACCGTTCCCACGGCATAGAAGCGCTCGTAAGTCTGGCAGATATATTGCAGACCCATGTCATCAAGTAAGATTTTCTGGACAATGAAGATGGCGACTGTCTTACTGAGCTCCGATCCGGTTTCCATAATCCGAAGGCAGAGTGGGATGATCTCGGTAGTCAACAAGAAGTTGATGACCTCAGAACTGTCATTCTTGACGAGCGCGCCGATAACACCAAGAGAGGTCAGCCGCAAATATTCAAACGGTCTGGATTTGGAGGTCGTGTTGAGGAACGGGTACAGGAAGAGCGGGATGTGAGCTGCGCTACTGTTAGCATCGTTCGGAAAAAGCATTTCTGTAAGATCAGACATACCATTCAGGAAGAGTCCTCTGGTCTCGCCATGGCTAGCCACGCATTGCAACAGGGCGAGCGCATTGCAAACACGATTAGATGCGGCTGCTGTGAGCTGGCTGGGGTTCAGCAGCGGGTATACTGATATGATCTCTTGCAGCAGAGACGTCATGACGCCTGGGGTAAGGTGTAAGTATTCCATCTCTCCAACGGCGCTATCGCGTCGCACTCACCGAAAGAGTGCCACAGTATGAGCGCCAGCTCAGGGACCTGCTCTCGCTTCTTGCTAAGTTCCAACAAAGCGGCCTCGCGTGTCTCGGGTCGCAGGACTTGAGAGATCCAGTCCAGCACTCGGCGGTTGTCTTCACTCATGTTCTCGCCTGAGCCCATCCCGCCTCCATGCTCAGCGCCAGCACCGCCGCCCAGAGCACCTCCAACAAGCGCAGAGGCGCCATTCATCGCGTTACCGCCCGGGTTGCCGTTGCCGTTGTTCTGGCCCGCGGCGCTCATCGCTCGTCCGTAGTGCTGCTGCTGGGCTGCGACGGCGTTGGCCGCAGCGGCAGCTTGTGTCTGCGCAGCATAGTGATGTTGCTGCTGTGCCTGGCTTGGGTGGTGTTGCCAGTCGGGTTGCCCTCCGCCATGATATGCGTTCTGTTGCGAGAAGGCGCCATGCATGTTGGATGGGTTCTGGCGGCGCTGAGGCCCATGCATGCCCCTTGTGTGCGCCGCGAAGGGCGTCTTGTCGTCAGGTGGAAAGGATGTCTCGTCGTCGCCGCGAAGTCGGTGCCGTGGTCGTCGTGGGTTGTGAGGGTGGAAGGGAGGAGTGTTGCATGCTAAGTCTGGAGAGCAAGATCGAGCTCGGATTCGAGTCTCGTCGGACAAGCTGATCTCAACTGAACAAGCTTTGACCCACTGCGGCCCTGCCGAATCACTTACAGCATCACGGCACGATCCTCACCTTGAACACACATTGTCTTCGGTGATTAAGGTTGAAGGCTACGTGAGTTGAGCAGCTACGAACTGGTAAGCATGAGCGAGAGATGTCAATTTCAGTCGTTTTCAGGCTCAAAAGGAGGAGCGAGTTGTCATCACATGGCCGTGATCGACCTTCCGCGCCAAGGAGGCGTTGCGTCCTGGGGTATCTACAAAATCAACTATATAATACAGTCCCTGGCACATCTATACTAGATCAGCCTCCTTAGCCTCTCTCTTCAGTTCGTCCGCGACCTCTTTCGCATCCCTTCGCACCATCTGCATTACATGCTCCTCGCCTCCCGGTCGGTTCTGCGCAGCCTGGTACCGCAAGGCAAATGCCGCGGCACCACCAGCTATGATGCCTCCCACATGTCCCGTATGGTCAAGCGTCGTCTTAAACGCTCTGAGCGCTGCCACAGTCTCGCTTGCGCTGATCAACGCCAAATACATCCAGGCGTAGACGGGGATCTTGTATCCGAAGATCTCGATGGAGCCGGTGGGTCGGAGTGTACAGATTGCCGCTGTGACTCCCAGCACGGAGTTCGACGCACCTAAAATGTACACCATCCACTGCTTGCGTAGGACGTTGTAGACCAAGGATGTGTATGTACCTGTAACACCCGAGGCAAGATAAATTGCAAGGAAAGTGCCTCTTCCAACTTCTTCGTGGAGGAAAAGCCCGAACAGCCAGAGTGTGATAACATTCGATGCCAAGTGGTAAATTGAGTCGTGTCGGAAGCATGCACCGATGAGACTGAGGGCATAGGGATATGCCGGGGAGCAAGTCATGTACTTATTGTAAGTCTTCCAAAGCGGTGGCAGGCGGCCGAGAAAGAAACTCATTGCTAATAGGCCAGTGATGCCCCATAGCGTTGCCGCTGCCGGAGGAGTCTCAGGCCAAAGCCGGGCGGAAGTGGGTGGTGGTGTATAGTTCTCGTGAAGGTACCAGCATCCGGCCAGGACCAGCAGCAACATCAGAAAGGACGGTACAAGTCGTGCAATGTTGCTCATCTGAGGCACAACATTCTCCTTGATGATAGTGGCTTTCTCCTCGTAGTACTTGATATATGCAGGCTTCGCTCGCGGCTTTCCAAGAAAAGCTTGCGCCGCTGGCGGGCGAATCGAGATGCCAAAGGGTCCCTTGTAAGTCAACTGGGAAGGGACTCCCGCGCCGCTCAAACCAGGCTGTACACCACCAAGAAGTTCCAGAGGCCCACGTTGGGCGGCAACAGCGTTGAGCTCAGCCCTTTTCTTGGCCTCTTCTTGCTCCCGCTTGAATATTTCGTACTCTGTCTCATTTGCTTTGCGAGTCGCTTGTAGCACACTTTGGCCTGTTTTCTGTCGCCCAGCTTCTGTTCCCTGTTGTGACTCTTCAGTATCCTCATATTCCTGTTCGGCGGCATCTTCCTCGGTGGCTTTGTACAGCCGCAGCTTGACTGCTCGCGCTTCAATTTCTTTCCGTAATCTTTCCTCTTCCTCTTTCACCCATTCTTCTCCATTCCCTGCCTCGTCCACATCTGGTAGTTGAGACCGCAAATATTCCAATGCTTGCAAAGCCTGCTGCTGTGTTACCTCAATCCCGCCAGAAAATCTCAGTCCCACATCTATCAGAGCTCCCGATTGTCTTCTCCAATGCATTACATTCAATATGTAGTTGCCTGTATCAACGTCGACATCCTCGTTCCCGAATATGGCATTGATCTCAGGTTGACTGCGCTCTCCGCCAGGAAGCGGCATTCCTCCTTCTGGATCGTAGTCGCGCCATGTTAATTGGTCTTCCTCCAATCGAGATGGGACACCTTCTGTATGCGACGCTACTGTCGGCGCAGGTTCTAGCTTCGCAGCCGCTGAAAGGGCAGCGCTCCTGGCCTTATGTGCCTTGGTCTGCGTCGATGGAGGTGCAACCTTCTTTGAGGTGGCCGACTGGGTCGTTGCCTTTCGTGTAGTTTTCGCAGGGCCTTTCTTTGCCAGGCAAGGAGTCGTGGAAAAGGTGGCTTTGTGCGGACGATTTGTTACGTCCGATCTAGAGGCCTGGCGGTATCCATGACAGGCGAACGACCACTGTGCAAAGCTCCGAGTGGATTGCGATTTGGCATAGCCATTGAACAGCTGCAGCAAAGGACTGATGCGCGTCTGCTGTCGTGGCAGACTCGATGCTACCGATGTCCAGACATTGCTCATTGCTGCAGATGCCTGCTATCTCGAACGCGGTAAGCGGTGATCAATTCTTGACAGTCGTCAATGTCGATGACGGGACGAAACTCAGCCTCGCTTCGTCTGAGATTCTGCGGCCAATGCGGGAGACGCTCGGGAGCTCCGAACTCTGAACTCGCAACTTTCTCCTAGCCTCTCCCTCCCAGCTACTTTACCCGACACCGATAATCGAATACCTGCTGAGTAGACGAGCGTCATGAAAATGACCTGTGACACAACCATACGAAGATGTTTTTCATTCACCAAGGACATCCTTCAACGTGGTGCCAGAGATTGCGAACACGTTGCTTACGCTCAGCATTAGATTACCATCATGTCCTAACAGAGCTAGACTGACTACACTCGGACGGGAATGTGTCGTAGAAACAACTCAAGCCCTTACACGACCTGCCTCGGCTCCCCGGTCTCATCATCAAGGGCATATCCTACGACCTTTGCGAAGTTGGGCAGGAAAGGCCAAGCCTGCACCCTCTCCACATCTTCACGAATGCAGTTCTCAACTCCAATATGACCGAATGTGCCAAATATCTTATCTCGGACTTCATACGCGTGATCGGGAGCACGTGCAGACAGTCGGGCACGGTTCTCATCGTCCGTGGTGTTCATACCACCGCAGTCTATCAAACATTAGCAAAGCGACTTCCAGCCGCCACGAAAGTACTCACCGCTATGGTGAATAACCACCACAAGACCTATCGGAGCAATGGTTCCCATGATCTCCAGCGAACGAAGCACCTGTTCTTGCACTCGACCGCCAGCAACACGAATGATATTCGCTTCCCCTTTCTTCAGCCTGAGAAACTCTGCAGGTTCGATGCGGGCGTCAGAGCACGAGACTAGGCAGCAATCAGATGTCAGCGTTTGGCAGGCGCACTGGGTTATGGTAGACGTACCGATAAAGATCCTTCCATTCTCTGGAGTCTGGGGCATACCAATGAAGTTCTTCATTGCCAATGGCTTTTTGTATTCCGGGAGGCCTTCCCTGTGGGCAGGTGTCAATTCAAAGTCCACACCCTCAGTCGCAGCATAAGAGGATAGGATACCGATGCCGGGCGAGGAGTTGCTCGAATCGGCGCTCTGCTGCCATTTTGTTCGCTGCTGTGGGTTACTGTTCCAGGTGACGACTGTGAAGGGCGAGCCTGTCGACAGATGACATCGTGGCCGATTTATATGCTTGCTACATCTTGAATGGTTGTTCTCGCACTCGCTGTATATATGACAGAGAGCGAGCTTAGTGAGCATCATTTTGAAAAGGCAACAGCTTTCTCTGTCACGAAGTTCTTCCGTACGGTCGGAACGAGGCTGCCTTACTGCTGCATTGCTTATCTTACGCCCTAGGAGATATACTAATCAAGACACAAGTCACTCACCTCATCTGCGCCGAGCCATTGCCTCGGGATCAGTGATCAAGGGCGACTGATGAGAGGCTGGGATGATCTCCTGTGGTCAGGATAGTTCAGACAGTTTGCTGACATTGCAAAGGACAAAGACGAACAAAAAGGTACTGTAGCAACTTGAAGCAAACAACAGAGGAAGGCCCCTCGAACCATCAAATAGGGTAGGTAGATTCTTGAATTAGTGCAGCTATCCTTATAGAAGAGGTTTAAGCAGACCACGCGCGCCTGAGAATTTTCTTTCTGCTAGCACCAAAGCGTACTGCACGATTTTACTTATACTGTCGTCTATATCTAACTCGTAAACAGATCTTACGGGGGCAACTGTCGCGCAATATAGAGGCCTAAACCTTAGTAGTTGCTACTACGTAATCTCGCGATACCTTAGTATTTACTTAGTTTATTTACTATAATAGTAACTACTATTATCGCTATCGTATTATCGTATTAAATAATCTATTTAGCTATCTATTATATATCTAAATAATAGCGCTTAAGGTCTTTATTATCTTACTACTTACTATAACCTCTACTATAAGCTTTCTACTATAGTACGTTCGATACTATTTTAGCGATACTATTCTATAATTAGTTTATAGCTTATACTATACGCTCGTTATATATATCTAGTATTAAATTTAGGAGTCTAACCTATCTAGATATAGTAGAATAAGGCAAAGTAAAACTTCTTATAGTAAGTAGTTAGAGAGGCTTAGGTTTCTATCTACTATAAGCCTATAAAGAAATACTTTCTACTAAGAATTTCTAAAGCTTAAAGTACTACTTACTTAAAGTCTAACTATTAGATAGAGAGATATAGTATCTATAGAATCTTAAATCGTAATACTCTCTCTAATAGCCTATCTTTTAATAGCTAGTTATCTTTCTTAGTTTTATTTTCTATTATAGTAAAAGCTTTTACTTTACTTATATCTCTAAAAGCTAAAACTATACTTCTTATAAGTTCTAGATACTAATAGCTTAATAGTAAGTATTATTACGATTTAAGATTCTATAGATACTATATCTCTCTATCTAATAGTTAGGCCTCGAGTAAGTAGTACTTTAAGCTCTAGGAATTCTTAGTAGAGAGTATTTCTTTATAGGCTTATAGTAGATAGAAACCTAAGCCTTTCTAACTACTTACTACGAGAGGTTTTACTTTACTTTATTCTACTATACTTAGATAAGTTAGACCTCTAAATTCTATAGATTATAAGCCCGAGTTTATATTATAGCTAGAAAGCTAGGAGCTAGAGAATATAATAGTAAGTACTCTCGGTAGGAGTTAAGATACTCTAGTAAGAGACTTAAAAGTAATAGTAGAATCTAAAGCTATAAAAGAGTTAGAAGTAAAAGGAGTAGTCTTATAGATATAAACTAGATAGTAGAAAGAATAGTATATATAAGTAGATAGAATATCTAATATATATTAGTCCTAAGTAGAAGGATATACTATATAGCTATATAAAGATAGAGAATAAACTCTATAAGATACCTAGGCTAGATACTTAGTAAATAAAAGTTATAGTCTAATAATACTAGGAGTTAGTCTAGTATTTCCCTACTACTAGAAAGTAGAAGAGGATAAAGTTAGAAGAGTAGTTAGACTATTAGAAGGAGTAGAAGTCTTCTAAAGATAGCTATATAGATAGAACTTACTATTTATTTAAAGGAAGATCTTATAAGACTAGAGGATTAGTTTATACTAGATATATTATATTTAGAGAGAATAGTTATAAGGTAGGTTCTAGAAAGACCTACTATTAGCTAATAATACTTTAGAGACTAACTAAACCTCTTACTATTTCTAGAATCTAAAGAAGAATTAGATAATTAGGCTCTAGAGGCCTAGTTAGATAAACTAATATACTTAAAATTAAGAGAAGTTATAAACCTACCTTTATTATAAATATAGTAGTACTAGAAGGTTCCTATACTAGAAAGTACTAGAGAGATATACTCC
Organism: Cercospora beticola; assembly: GCF_033473495.1. NCBI lineage: Eukaryota > Fungi > Ascomycota > Dothideomycetes > Mycosphaerellales > Mycosphaerellaceae > Cercospora > Cercospora beticola. Next base: position 1,725,008 of record NC_088935.1, on the reverse strand, counting down.
TTTAGCTATTAATATATATACTATATATAAGGCCTAGAGTATAATACCTACTCTAGAGCTATCTAGAAAATAGAGTTCTAGAAGCTCTAGCTAAAAGAGAGGAGTTTTAGTATAGTTAATCCTCTACTAGATAGTCTAGTATAAGGGAATTTCTACCTATATATATACTAAGAACTAAATACTAAGATATATAGGTCCTAGTTTACTATATAAAATAAATTTATTTCTTAGCTATAGTTAGAAGAACTTAGTAATATATATACCTAAAGTTAACTCTTTAGAAAATAAGATAGAAGTAGGATAAGATAAATAGTACTTTAGTAAAAAGACTATATCTAGTACTCTCTAAGAAGAACTTAGAATAATAGTTTAGAAAGATAGCTATATTCCTTAAGAGAGAAGACTTATACTTAACTATTAAGACCTTAATATCTACTCTAATAACTAATAAAGCAAACTATAAAGCAATCTACTAGATTTAGCTTTATATTAGTAAAGAGAATAAAGAGATAGTATTAGAGAAAGAGATAGTAAAAGCTATCTAGTAAGAGCTAAAGAAGAAGTATAAGGATAATAAAGTATTAGAAAGGAAACTAGTATAGTAGTACTTTACCTTTTAAATAATAAGTTTATAGAGTATATTATAAGTATAGTCTAGCTTACTATTACTTAGAAAGAAGATAAGAGAGGCCTAGCTAGTAATAGTAGAAGTAGTTAAACCTAAGAATAGAATCTAAGTTCTACTTAGTAGCCTACTTAAATTTTAGTTATCTATTAGAGATACTATAGATACCTAACTATACTTATTACCTAATAATATTCTTTCTATTCTAGAAGAGAAAGAAGTAGAGATACCTAGATAACTTAAACTAGAAAAAGGATTAGAGTATTTAGCTTATACTATAAGAGCTATATAGAGATAATAATAAGAAAGAAAGAGAATAGATAACTTAGAGTTATTTAAAGCTAGGTAGTATACTCTATATTAAGAGAAGAGATACTTACTATTAAGCTATTAGTATCTAGAACCTATAAGAAGTATAGTCTTAGCTTTTAGAAATATAAGTAAAGTAAGAGCTTTTACTATAATAGAGAATAAGACTAAGAAAGGTAACTAGCTATTAAGAGATAGGCTATTAGAGAAAGTATTACAATTTAAGATTCTATAGATACTATATCTCTCTATCTAATAGTTAGGCTTTAAGTAAGTAGTACTTTAAGCTTTAGAAATTCTTAGTAGAAAGTATTTCTTTATAGGCTTATAGTAGATAGAAACCTAAGCCTCTCTAACTACTTACTATAAGAGGTTTTACTTTACTTTATTCCGCTATACCTAGATAGGTTAGACCTCTAAATTTAATAGTAAGTTCTATTTATATAGCTATCTTTAGAAGACTCTCTCTAATAGCCTAACTACTTTTCTAACTTTATCCTCTTCTACTTTCTAGTAGTAGGGAAATACTAGACTAACTCCTAGTATTATTAGACTATAACTTTTTATTTACTAAGTACCTAGCCTAGATACTTTATAGAGTTTATTCTCTATTTTTATATAGCTATATAGTATATCCTTCTACTTAGAACTAATATATATTAGATATTCTATCTACCTATATATACTATTCTTTCTATTATCTAGTTTATATCTATAAGACTACTCCTTTTACTTCTAACTCTTTTATAGCTATAAGAGCTAGAAGTATATAGCTCGAGAGGTATAGCTTATTAGGCGTTAAGGTATAATAGCTAGTACCGCTTATACTTAGCGTAGAATAAAAGTATATAGAACGTATATAAACGAAGAAGGTAAGAATTATTCTTAATATCTCTAGATAGAGAGTCTAGAGGCGCTTAATATATTACTATATTCTACTCTTATAATTATAATTCTTCTATCTTATCGAGAGTAGCGATCTATTAAGGCCTATTATACTTACGCGAAACGTATCTATCTAGCGGACTAATCGTAACGACGATATACTAAATAATAGATAGCTATTAGACTATATCGAAGAGATATTAGAATCCGGAATAGTATAAGCTAAAAAGAAATAGAATAAGGATATAAATAATACCGACGACGCTAGTAACGCGTATATAATATATAGGCGCCTCTAAGCTAAAAATAATAAGTTATACGAATAGCTAGAGATCTATATCCTTAAAGCTAAGAACGAATACTTACTAAGAGAAGTATAGATAATTAAATTACTAGTACAGCTAAGTATAATAGCGCTAGGCCTCGGATAGCTAATACTTTAGTAAGGCGGCGCGTCTATAAGTTATACGAGTAGCGTACGTTCCGAAAGTAACGAGTATAGCTTATACGAGTCTATTAAGCTACGTACGCCTAAGCTCTTTAAGAGTAAAACTATAAAGGAGGTATACGAATTTATCTATACTCTCGAAGTAAACTTTATAGCTATACTAAAGAGGTTTCCGACGGATTACTAGAAGGTAATTATAGGTATTATATACCTCGTAGACGAAGCGTAAGAGATATAGTATAATAAATACCTAGGCGTTCTACTTATAGGATATACCTAGTCTTAGTTCTATTAATTTCTATATAATATCGTTAGAGATTAAGCGAACTATATACTTCTCGTAACTATAGAATACGAGAATATACGCTAGAGTAAGAGCTAGAGCGTACGATAGTTCGTAATAGACCTTAGTAACCTAGAGTCTTAGTTAGATAACTATACTAAGGTATAGCTAGTACGCTAGTTTCTTATAAAACTAAAGCTATTACTATATAAGGATATTATTAAGAACTATACTATCTCTAATAAGTATACCGACCTTATTACTCTAGCGAGGCGCTTCGAGTAAGCTAAGAAAGCTATACCTCGTAAGCTATATCGTAGTAATACTAAGAATAAGTAGGCTAAGCGTAAGCGTATCGATAGTAATACTTCTTATAAAGAAGCCTCCGGTTCGACTAGTAGCTAACGTAATACCTATAGTAGTAAGCCGAAAAGTAAATATAGAGATAAAGGTAAAGATAAGAGCTAGTAACCTACGTACTTTATATATAACGAGGTTAGCTATATTAGTCCTAACTACTCGAACTCTAAGAAAGATAGTAATAAGCCGGCTATTCGTAGAGTAACTATAGTAAAGGAGTAGAGAGCGAAAAAAGCTAAAGCGCCGGAGATAATACGCGAGTTACTAGTACTAAACTAGATAGTAATAACTCTCTACTAGTTTAGAGCGTACTAGCGATACGTATAGAAGAAGAAGTCGAAACGTAGTTAGGTAGTAAGCTAGCTACTTTCCTTCTCGACGATACTATAGATATTAATATAATATTAAGAGCCTTTATACTATAGTATAACCTACTAATAAGGCCGAATATAGCTCTACTACTAGTTACTATCTTTATAGGTAAATTAGACTACTATTATAGTACGTACTATATATATATATAGATCGTAGACTCTAGTAGTAAGAAGCGATCTATAGGTAGTATCTTCTATATATATAATATACTAACTTCTAACGTAATCTTAGGCCGTCTATAGCGACGTACTTAGCGCGTACTAGCTAGTAGCGCTATAGATAAATAGCTATATAGTAACGATCGTTTTAGTAAGTTCGAAGTCCGAGAAGCTTATAAGTTCTTTAAGGATCTTTAGAAAATACTAGTAGTATTTATAGTAAGCCTAAGTAAGATAGGTAATAAGATTAAGCCTATTCCTAAGAAGTTCTATTATTTTAATAATATTCTTAATCCGATAGAGAAAATAAGAAGTAAGCTAGTTAATAGCGTAGAGTATACGATTAACCTACGGCCTAGAACTATACTACTATTCTATCTACTATATTACTAGTCGGAGTAAGAATTAGACGAGCTTAAGAAGTACCTAAAGATAGAACTCGAGTATAATTAGATCGAGCGTTCTAATAGTAAGGTAGGTACGTCTATCCTATTCGTACTAAAGAAGAATAGTAAGCTATAGTTATATATCGACTACTATAGGCTAAACGAGATTACTATTAAGAACTAGTATCTACTACCTCTAATTAGTAAGACGCTAGATAGACTTATAGGAGCTATATAGTTTACGTCCTTAGACTTAGCTAATATATACTACTATATTCGGATTAAGCTAAGTAACTGCTAAAAGACTACGTTTCGTATACGCTACGACTATTTCTAGTATAAGATAATACTCTTCGGCTTAACGAACGTACTAGCGACGTTCTAAGTATATATTAACTATACGCTAGTAGAGCTAGTCGATATAAGCTATATAGTATACCTAGACGATATCCTAATCTATAGTAGGATATATAAGGAATATATACGAGACGTATACGCTATACTTAAAAGACTCTATAAGTTTAGACTCTATATATAGCGTTCTAAGTATAAGTTCTTCTAGAAAAAGATCGACTTCCTTAGATTCGTAGTAACTACTAGTAGCGTTACGATAGACCTAAGTAGAGTAGCTATAATTATCTTATAGCTAACTCTAACTATACTAATAGAGGTTTAATCCTTCCTTAGATTCGCGAACTTCTACTATCGATTTATCTTCGGATATTCGAAAGTTATAGTACCTTTAATAGCGCTATTAAAGAATATAAAGAATAGAAAGAAGCTAGAGCTAATTAAGTAGGAAGTAGCTAAGGAGTAGGCGTTCTATAAGCTAAAGAATCGATTTTAGACTATACTACTACTAAGATACTTTAACTCTACGCTACGTCTACGAGTCGAAACTAACGCTTCTAACTTCGTAGTAGCTAGTATCCTAAGCTAACTATTCGAAGCAGAATAGTATCTAATTACCTTCTTCTTATAGAAGATAATTAATACTAAATATAACTATAAAGTTTATAATAAGGAACTACTCGTAGTAGTTAAAGTATTTAAAGCGTAGCGACTATACCTTAAAGGCGCTATATATAAGGTTAAGATACTTATTAATTATACTAACCTTAAAGGATTTATAGGTATTAAGTAGTTAATAGATAGATAAGTAAAATAGGCGATATTCCTCGCTCTCTTTAATTTTACTATTAGCTATCGAGCTAGTAAGCTTAACCTAGCCGATACGCTATCTAGACGTAGCGACTATATATAAGAGACGAAGGAGATAAGTAACCTCCTACTATTACTATAGTAGAAACTCTAGGTATAGAGTACTATACTTATAAGCGGCCTAGTTATTACCTATATAAAAGCTACTTACTAGGCTTAGTTAGATACTCTAGAGGTAGTTATAGTAGTAGCTAAGAGTAGGAGGGTAGCGCTACTAGATAGTAGGTATATTATAGTAGTAGCTAACTATTCGGTTCGTCTATTTAGCTTTACTCTACTCTTACGAGTCGCTAGCGCTATTACTATATAAGAGTAGCTATACGCTAACGTCTCGGATATAATTATTAGATATACTACTATATTAGTATAGCTCGATCCGAAAGTAAAGATACTATATAAGTAGGCCGAACGTAAAAGTATAGCGAGCGAGAAATATACTATTAAGGATAGCTATATATACTAGAAAGAGGCTCTATACTTACCGAACGACCTAGTATTATAGACGTAGGTAATCCGTATATACTACGACGATATCCTAGCGAGCTATTTTAGTAAGAATAAGACGGTAGAGTTAGTTAAGTAGAAGTACTAGTAGCTAGAGGTTAGTAATAATATAAGGTAGTATATCGAGTAGTATAGTAGCTATTAGAAAGTAAAAGCAAGGCGCTATTACTTCTATAGTAAGATAGCTATACTCCTACTATCTAACTATTCTTAGAAGGATTTATCTATAGACTTTATTACGGATCTTCTATCTAGTAAGTAGAATAGCTATATCTTCGATACGATCCTTATAATTATAGATCGTTACTCGAAGATAGTAACTTTCGTCTAAACGATAAAGCGCTATACTAGCGTAGAGCTTATAGATATTCTAATTAATAAAGTAATACGACTATATAGCGTACTAGCTAGTATCGTAAGTAATAGAAGCTTAGTTTTTACTAGCTAGTTCTAGTTAGACTTCTACTATAAGACGTATATAAAACGTAGGCTAAGTACTATATTCTACTTATAGACTAATAGTTAAACCGAGCGCGCAAACTAGACGCTTAAGTAGTATCTATATATCTATTATAGTAAATAATAGGACGACTAGGCGTCTATTCTATTATTAGTAGAATTCGCGTATAATAATAGCGCAAATACTACGCTTAAGATATCGCTATTTCGAGTAGTATACGAGTTTAACTTAGACCTTTCTATAGAAACGTATAAGAGAGACGTAGACGAAGCTCGGGACATACTTCTTCGAAAAGAGATATTAGTAGTAAAGGATACTATAGAGAGGTTAAAGTAGAACTACGAAGAGCTAACTAAGCGCTAGTAATAAGTAAGCGAATCTTAGGCTAAGTACTTTAATTAGAAGTACTAGCCGATAGAATTTAAGGTTAGCGACTTAGTTCTATTATCTATAAAGAACCTCCGGTTAAAGGTACTATCGAAGAAGCTAGCGGACAAATTCGCCGGACTATTTAAAGTTATTAACGTAGTCGGGAAGCAGGCGTACCGCCTAGCCCTACTAACCGGCTCGCAGATTTATAATATCTTCTATATATCTCTCTTAGAACTCTAGCGAAGCGGCAATACGTAGAATACTAGCCTACTACTCGTAGACGAGTAAGGCGAATAGGAAGTCGAGAGGATACTAGAAAGCCGCGTAGAGAAAGGCGTAAAGAAGTACCTAGTTCGATAGCGTAGGTAGCTAGAGGAATACGATACCTAGGAGCCGGTAGAATATATCGGAGATTACGAGGCACTTAACGCATTCGAGGCGTAACGCGAAACTAAGTAGCCTATACGTAAGGCGAAACCGCGGAAGAAATAGTAATACTAGTAGTTAGTAGAATAGCGGAAAATTCTAAGAATTCTAAACGCTAAGTATCGCTAAGATACGAGAACTACTAAGACACGAGAATTTAGAAAACTAAGATATTACGAGAGGAGAGAAAGCATTTATTTATAGTACCTATAGGTATAGCGTATACTACGCGTAATAGAAGTATATAGCCTAGGACCGGCGAGACGTAAGAGTACCGCGAGAGCCTAGTAGAAGAAAAGCGCGAGGCCCGTAGGCTACTCGCCGGCTACGCCTATATCTATAGCCTTATTATCCTCCTTATTATCCTCCTCCTTACTCTCCTTCTTATTATCTACCTCGAGCTTAGAGAGCTCTCTCTCGTCCTAAGTAGACTAGCCGGAGTAGGCGGAGGCGACGGCGAGGTCTAGAGCCTTACTAGAGGCGCTAAGTAGGCGGAGCTTCTATTATACGAATTAGTACTATACGAGAGGAGTAGGCGACTAGTAGGATATAAGATATACCTCGTACTCTAGCTCGAATATACCGTACTAGATAGCGAGACCTATACTTGTCGCTACGAGCTCGTTAGTAGAGAGTATACTAGTAGCTAGCGCCTCGCTAGCTTTCTTCGGCGTAGAGAAGATACCGGCGGACTTGCCCGAGTTGCTCTATAGGCGCTTAAGAGTAGTAGCGATAGCCTCGCCTACGTTATCGAGGCGTCGGCGGAGCTACTAGAGGCGTACGGCGCGCCTGCTTATACGTAGCAGGCGGCGGTAGTAGCGCGCGCGCTACGCCTACTTTATAAGGTCGGGATAGGTAATATAGATATACTTATAGTTAGACCTACTATAGCGAATATAGTTTAGCTACTAACCGAGCTTTATATTACTATTATAGCGCGGCTCGACGGCTAGGTATAAGAAGTTAGCAGACTCGAAGCATACGATACGTATACGAACTACGCGACTTACGGTCTACGAGGTATAGGAGGTAGCGCTAGTTATTATCGTCCTCTGCTTTCGGTAGGTCGTCTACTATACGAGAGAGATAGTTAGCGGCCGGGGCAGCGGGAGCGGCGGCAGCTCTTCTTAGAGGTATATTACTTATAGGTCGCGTACGAGAGTAGTACTAGATAGTTAAGTATATAGTACGAGTTAGATACGAAGAGCTTACTAAATATAGATAGTTAATAAAGAAAACATACGAAGAGTATACGACGAATTTATAGTACGCCGGCGCCTTATAGCGCGAGCGCCGATAGTACGTACTATTAATAAGCCTATTACTACGGAGAGTTACTATATAGTAACTAGCTACGAACTAAGGCTCGACTCGATATTTACGTATATAAGAAGTAGTACGAACGTACTAGATACTATACTAAGACGACGGAAATATATAGTCTCCTCTACGAGCTAAGGTAGCTCTATTAGAGAGAGGAGACAGTTATAAGAGCTAGAGGTATATAGCTCGAAAGGCGTAGCTTGTTAGGCGTTAAGGTATAATAGCTAGTACCGCTTATACTTAGTATAGGATAAAAGCACGTAGAACGTATATAAACGAAGGAGGCAAGAATTATTCTTAATATCTCTAGACAGAGAGTCTAGAGGCGCTTAATATATTGCTATATTCTACTCTTATAAATAGGCGTACCTATCTCGCTATTAGAACGCTCGATCTAATCGTACTCGAGTCCTATCTTTAGGTACTCCTTAAGCTCGTCTAATTCTTACTCCGACTAGTAATATAGTAGATAGAATAGTAGTATAGTTCTAGGCCGTAGGTTAATCGTATACTCTATACTATTAACTAGCTTACTTCTTATTTCCTCTATTAGATTAAGAATATCGTTAAAACGATAGAACTTCTTAGAGATAGGCTTAACCTTATTATCTATCTTACTTAGGCTTACTATAAATACTACTAGTATCTTCTAAAGATCCTTAAAGAACTTATAGGCTTCTCGGACTTCGAACTTACTAAAACGATCGTTACTATATAGCTATTTATCTATAGCGCTACTAGCTAGTATATATTAAGTATATCGCTATAGACGGCCTAAGATTACGTTAGAAGTTAGTATATTATATATATAGAAGATACTATCTATAGATCGCTCCTTACTACTAGAGTCTACGATCTATATATATATATAGTACGTACTATAATAGTAGTCTAATTTACCTATAAAGATAGTAACTAGTAGTAGAGCTATATTCGGCCTTATTAGTAGGTTATACTATAGTATAAAGGCTCTTAATATTATATTAATATCTATAGTATCGTCGAGAAGGAAAGTAGCTAGCTTACTACCTAACTACGTTTCGACTTCTTCTTCTATACGTATCGCTAGTACGCTCTAAACTAGTAGAGAGTTATTACTATCTAGTTTAGTACTAGTAACTCGCGTATTATCTCCGGCGCTTTAGCTTTTTTCGCTCTCTACTCCTTTACTATAGTTACTCTACGAATAGCCGGCTTATTACTATCTTTCTTAGAGTTCGAGTAGTTAGGACTAATATAGCTAACCTCGTTATATATAAAGTACGTAGGTTACTAGCTCTTATCTTTACCTTTATCTCTATATTTACTTTTCGGCTTACTACTATAGGTATTACGTTAGCTACTAGTCGAACCGGAGGCTTCTTTATAAGAAGTATTACTATCGATACGCTTACGCTTAGCCTACTTATTCTTAGTATTACTACGATATAGCTTACGAGGTATAGCCTTCTTAGCTTACTCGAAGTACCTCGCTAGAGTAATAAGGTTAGTACGCTTATTAGGGATAGTATAGTTCTTAATAATATCCTTATATAGTAATAGCTTTAGTTTTATAAGGAACTAGCGTACTAGCTATACCTTAGTATAGTTACCTAACTAAAACTCTAGGTTACTAAAGTCTATTATAAACTATCGTACGCTCTAGCTCTTATTCTAGCGTATATTCTCGTATTCTATAGTTACGAGAAGTATAAAGTTCGCTTAATCCTCGATAATATTATATAGGAATTAATAGAACTAAGACTAGGTATATCCTATAAGTAGAACGCCTAGGTATTTATTATACTATATCTCTTACGCTTCGTCTACGAGGTATATATTACCTATAATTACCTTCTAGTAATCCGTCGGAAACCTCTTTAGTATAGCTATAAAGTTTACTTCGAGAGTATAGATAAATTCGTATACCTCCTTTATAGTTTTACTCTTAAAGAGCTTAGGCGTACGTAGCTTAATAGACTCGTATAAGCTATACTCGTTACTTTCGGAACGTACGCTACTCGTATAACTTATAGACGCGCCGCCTTACTAAAGTATTAGCTATCCGAGGCCTAGCGCTATTATACTTAGCCGTACTAGTAATTTAATTATCTATACTTCTCTTAGTAAGTATTCGTTCTTAGCCTTAAGAGTACGAATCTCTAGCTATTTACGTAACGTATTATTTTTAGCTTAGAGGCGCCTACGTATTATATACGCGTTACTAGCGTCGTCGGTATTATTTATATTCTTATTCTATTTCTTTTTAGCTTATACTATTCCGGATTCTAATATCTCTTCGATATAGTCTAATAGCTATCTATTATTTAGTATATCGTCGTTACGATTAGTCCGCTAGATAGATACGTTTCGCGTAAGTATAATAGGCCTTAATAGATCGCTACTCTCGATAAGATAGAAGAATTATAATTATAAGAGTAGAATATAGTAATATATTAAGCGCCTCTAGACTCTCTATCTAGAGATATTAAGAATAATTCTTACCTTCTTCGTTTATATACGTTCTATATACTTTTATCCTATACTAAGTATAAGTAGTACTAGCCGTTATACCTTAATACCTAATAAGCTATACCTCTCGAGCTATATACTCCTAGCTCTTATATCTTAGTAGCCTATATAGTTATTAGAAATTCTCTTCCTAATAGTCTAGAAATTAATAGATTTAAAGTATTATCTAAGGAAGCCTTTTTAGATATTTAACTCTTAGTATTATACTTTAGAGTTTAGAGTTATAAAGTAGTAGTCTATATAGATTCTAAGTCCTAGCTAGTAGAGATAAGATTAAATAAACTAATAAATAGAAGTAAAGATACTATATTTATTAGATATATTCCTAATACTACTAAAATATAGCTCTTCTAGGAGCCTAATATAAGGGCTATTAAAGCCTATAATACTACTACTTAGTTTAAGTATAAGAAAGGAGGAGATATAGAGCTAAATATTCCTAAGCTTAATTAAGTAAGTAGTATACCTATTAGAAATCTAGTTAGTAGACCTCTAAAGAAGCTAATAGTAGTTATACTTTCTATAGCTACTATATCTATAGCTATAGTAACTAAACCTATAGGTTCTAGCTAAATACTCTTTATATAGTTACTACCTCTACTAAAGAATAAGAAGGAGTACTAGAGGATAGAGAATCTAGAAGAAGAAAACTCTAGAGAACTATAACTCTAGTAGAAGAAAAGTAGAACTACTAAACTACTTAAGCTAAGCTAGGAAGTTAATAAATAAGCTAGTTCTAGTACTAGTAGAAGACTATATTCTAAAGTAAAAGAATCAAATATTATATAGTAGGACCTATAAGGAAATAGAGATTAGAAGAAGAACTAAAACTAAACTTATAGCTAAAAGAGAAGGAGATCTATCTTTAATAAAGAGCTAGGCCTAGAGCTAAAAGCTTATAGTATAGTAATAAGATAAGTACTTTAGAAGAAATAGAGAGAATATAGATAGAAGAAGAAGCCTAGTACTAAGTATTATAAGGTATTTCTTAGCTAAGTCTAAAGCTAAGAATAGAAGTAGATTTAGGAAGCTCTATTAGAAGTTTAGAAGTCTATATTTATAGTAATTACTTCTTAAGTCTCTATATAGAGATAAGAGGTATCTATTCTAAAGTTCTATAAGAAAGTAATTTAGGATTCTAAATAGAAATATATATAGAAGAATATAGTCTAAAAGGAACTAACTATATTAAGAAGTAATAATATCTAGATAGAGATAGTTCTATCTAAAGGAGTAAACCTTATTATATCTAAGTAAGTATTTAATATAAAGAGATTAATTAGTAGAGCTATTAAGAAGTTTAAAGTAAAACTAGTTATAAGAAGTTTCTTTTAGAAGTTTAGAGTTAATTTCTAAGAGACCTTTATACTAATAGTTAGGTATAATACTTTAAGAGTATTTATAGCTATAGTTTATAAGTAGGATCTAGAACTCTACTAAGTAGATATAAATAATATATTTACTAAGAGTAAACTTTAAGAAGAAATCTTTATAATTCTACTACTAGGAGTTAAGATTCTATCTAATATAGTCCTATAAATCCTAAGAAGCTTATATAAACTAAAGTAAGTAGTAAGAGACTAGAATAAACTCTATATCTTAAAGTTAAAATAGATTAGGTTTATATAATTAGAAGTAGACCTATACTTTCTTATTTACTAGGAAAGGAATATTCTAATTCTAACTTATATAGATAATATTCTAATTATAGTACTAAAGCTAGAAGATATACTTTAGTTTAAGAAATAGCTAGATAAAGTATTTAAGATTAAAGATCTTAGAGAACTAGAGAAAATCCTTAGAATAAAGTTAATAAGAGATAAATAAGCTAGAACTTTAAAGCTTAATTAAGAATACTTTATCTTAGAAGAATCTTATAAAGCTAGGAATAACTAAAGAGATAGCTAACCTAACTCTCTTACTAATAGATAGTTATAATAGCCTAAAACTAATAGGCTTATATAATAAGAGAGAAAATAAGATAGAGTACTAAAGCTAAACTAGTATCTAGATATAGCCTATAGTTATAATAAGACTAGATATTACTTTCTCTCTTAGAAGATTAAGCTTATATATCTTAGACTCGACTAAGAGGTATATATAAGCTCTAAAGAAACTAGTAAGATACTTAAAGTTATTCTAAGACTTAGAACTAATATTTAGAAGAAATAGAGGAAGCCTAATAGAATATTTAGACTCTAACTATATAATAGATAAAGTAGATAGAGTCTTAATTCTTAGGAGTATCTTCTTTCTTTATAGAGCTCTAGTTTCTTAAATAAGTAGGAAGTAAAAGTCTATTATAATATTAATAATAGAAGCTAAGTATATAGCTATAAGTATATATATAAAGTAATCTTAGTTCCTAGTAGTACTCTTAAGAGAGATAGACTATATAGAGTTAATAGGAGAATACTTATTCTAACTAACTATAAAAGTATATTCTAATATAGTAAAAGAACTAAAGCTAGTATAAATTATAGAAGATAATTAGATAGCTTTAACTCTTATTAAGAATATATATATCTATAAGAGATCTAAATATATTAATATTATATATAACTATATTAGATATCTCTAGTAGTAGAGGAAGGTTATAGTAGAATATATTCTAATAAAAGAAATAGTTACTAATAGCCTAACTAAACTAAAGAATAGGCTATAGTTTTAGGAGTTTATAAGATAACTCTAGCTTATATAGAGAAAAGTAAAAGGATCTCTACTCTAACTATAGATTAAACTCTAGACTTTAGAATTAGAGATAGATTTAAATATAGAAATATAGGTAGAAGACTATCTAGCCTAAGTAGGAGTATTAGAAAGTATAGTCTAGTTAGATATTCTAAGAGATACTTTAGAGATTAGGATTAGGTAATATAGGTTATATAATACTAGGTTATATAACCTAGCTAATACCTATCTTAGAAGTAAGATATAACCTATAACTAACTAATATAATTAACTCGGTTAGTTCCTACTTATTATCTCTACTTCTACTACGTTATATCTATCCGACGAGTACCTACGAGAATATAATTTAATAATTAATAGTATAGAAGGTATTCTAGGTATTAGTTATAGTATTAGTATTACTAGTTAAGGTATCTTAGAAGCTTATTAGATATAAAGAAATTACTAGACTATCGAAGAGTAGAATTATATTAGTATAGCGCTATAGAACTATTATATTTATAGTAGAATAAGAAGAGCTTTTTATACTATATTATATACTAGAACTATTATAGTTTATAGTTCTAGAGATATATAATTATAGGTATTCTACGAACTCTACTAGCTCTATATTATTATTAATAATCGGCTTATTACTAGCCGCTCTAAATACTCGTTTAGCGTACTATAGAGGTATCTAGTTATAAGCTATAAGAGGCTTATTAAGCTTAGCTAGAACTAGAAGTTAATTAGACGCTATATAATTAGTAATTAAGCTATATAGTTATATATAAGTAAAGTAGTAAAAACATTTACTATTAGAGTTAATTATACTACTATTAACTAGTAGCTTAAAGCTATATAGCTATATTACCTAGTAGTACTAGTCTAGTATATCTTTAAGTAGATAGACGTTAAGGTCTATATATATTAAATTAGTAAGTAGTTAATACTATAATAGTAAGTCGTTATACTAAATTCCTTTAATTCTTCCTTAATACTATCTAATATACTCTTAGATAGTAGTAGCTCTTAGTAGCTAGTATTATAAAGCTAAGAGTAGTAAAATAGCTTATATAGAATATTTAGAATAGAATATAGCCTATTTATTTATTTATAGATAGTATAGTAGTTCTAAATACTAATAAACTTATAAACCTTATACTATATAATTAGTATATATATATCGCTAGAAACGCGATCTTATTAGCTAAGGATCTATTATTAAAGTAGCTAAGATCGTTTAATTTATAGAAGTATATATACTAGTTATTTAGTATAGGTATCTATTAATTCTACTATACTTTAATATACTAATTTATCTTACTAGTACTATATTTAAATATCTTATTAAAAGTTAGGTATACTACTAGTATATCGTCCGGATTCTATAACTATTCGTAGTAGACTTTATAAACTATATAATAGATATTAGTAGCTAGAATTATCTCTATACTACGATCCGATTTAACTATCTATAGTACTATTCGAGTAGTACGTAAAGTATAGACGTATTAAGCGAGAACTAAGATAGCTATATAGCTAGTAATTCCGATATAAATCTATATAATATAGTATAAATAGATATTAATTATAGTATAGATCTAGATATTTTAATACTCGAATTTATAGTATATATCTATTAAGATTATATATAATAGTCTAAAAAAACATAAACAGCAAAGACGACGCAACCGCTAGCGATAGCTAGCAAACTAAAAAGATAGACGGGAGGGCTTCTAGTAATAGCGGCGGAGGAATAGGCAGTTAACTAAGGCCTCCGCCGGCGACGCTAAAGGTTACTCCGAAGGGCGCAACGCGCCCTATAAACCTAGTAACTACTATACTAATATACTAAATATAAATAGATCTAATAGATAGACTTAATAGAGCTAGATAGGTCCTCGAGACCGAAACCTTCTTACTTAAGGACTCTATCCTCTCCGCCTTCCGCGACGCGTACGAAGTCGCGTCTCTACTCCTCCTCCGATCTACTTAGAGCGACCGAATCGACTAGCTTACTAAAGAGGTAAGCAAACTCGCCGCTATAATACGCGTAGCGGCCCTAAAGACTACCCTCCCCGCGACTACCGAAAGAGAATAGGATACGCACTATATACCTACGGTTAGTTACGTAACGACAATCCGAGTACTAGAAGGAAAGGAACGCGAAGCTCTAAAGGAGAGGTCCTATACGGATATTCTTAAGAGTATTAAAACTGCGGGCGGCAACGTAGTCGGGGTCTAGAAAACCCGCGACAGGATAAGAGTGTTCGCTACTAACGAAGCCGGCCTAAAGGAACTAGAAAGAGACGAAAAGTAGATAATAGTTTGTTTTAGAAAGTCGGCAAGAATAGAGAAAGGCAGCTTCTAGCTACTAGTATATAACGTACCGATAACTAGTATATAAATAAACGCGAACGATACGATCGTATAGTTTGTCTAAAGTAATAGGACACTATACTCTAGCTTAGTTATCGAGCGAGTATTCTTCCTAAAAGGTCTAGCCTATAGAGTAGGTAGGAAGACGACGAGCGTAGTTATCGAAGTAAATAATATCGAAACGGCTAGGGAAATCTGCCTATAAAGTATTACCTACGAGGAGTACTTCTAGATAGTCGAACTATACTTCTCGAAGTATAGACCTACGTAATATAGGAAATATATATAATAGAGCTATATCGAGAAGTACTATAAGATAGAAGTAGAGTATAGGAAGTATATAGAGAAACACGAGATAAGTATATATATAGCTAGTAGCAATAAGTATACTAACTACGGAGGGAAATATACGGTATAGTAGTTAGAATACCGAGTAAAATAGATATAGAAGGAGAAGGCATAGAGAGCCTATACTACGCTATATAACCTCCTCGACCGAATAACGATAAAGACAAGCCTAATAATAGAGAATATAGCCCTACTACTACCCCTACTACTACTACCGGTACCTATATACGATACGGGAGATAAGCGCCTAAGGGCAGAGTCTCCGACAGATATAATACTAGCTAGGCAAGAGCTAGAAAGGCTAAGGAATATAGATATTATACGGATAGTAAGGGACTATAGCTAGAGTAAAATTACGAGCTTTATAGGAGGCGACGACTATACTTTCGACGTACGTATCCCTCTCTCTAGCGCGCCCGAAGCCTTACGATACGTAGTATCGACTAGGAACCTAATAGACGATAATATAGCAGACGATAATAAATAATATACCTACCCTAACTATCCTATAGTATAATATAAACTATAGTAGAAACAAGGTAATAATCCTCTTCCTATAGGTACTCGACCTAAAGAGATACTATATAGTTGCTATTTAAGAACCTTAGATTAATCTATCTACGAAACTAATATCCTAAATACCGGAGTACTATTATATTATCTCTAGATCGGGAACCGCGAGAACGTATACGTATATCTCTAAAGAAATCGACCTCTAGATATAGAAAGCTATAATAGTAGAAGACGATATCGTTATAGTTATAGTCGAAATATACTACGAAAGTATAGTAGTCCTTAACTACTATAATCTACCGTAACTAATAGAGAGCTACGAAGAGAGGACGCTCCCGACTATTAGTAGACTCCTTAAGGACAAATAGTAGTTTATAATAGTCGGAGACTTTAACCTATACTACCCGGACTAGTTAGAAGGCAACTCTCGACTATATCGGATAGCGTTAAAGCTAAGAGCTATTATAGAAACTAACGACGCATAACTAGCTATACCTAAGAGACTTATTACCTAGGAATCTCCGAGAAGCCGATAGATACTAGACCTCTTATAAGTTAGTAGAGATATATTCCTTAGCCTCGCCTAGTATAAAGTAGAAGAGGAACTAGATTGCGGCTCCGACTACCGGCCTATAGCTACCGAACTCCTCCTATCTTATAAGTATACCTAATATAAGCTGCGCCTATAATAGAAGAAGGCCGACTAGGAAGGAGTTAGAGAAGGCATAAGAGCGACTACGGACGAAGTTACTACTCGACGCCTAGACTCTACGACGGATATTAACCGGATAGCTATCGACCTAACTATCGCAATTACGCTCGCAATCCGGGCAAAAGTACTAGTCGTAAAACCCTTACTATATACTACTATATAGTAGACTACGGAATGCAGCTACCTTACGAAATAGACCTACTAGGTAAAGCGGGTATAGCGATAGAGCGGAGACGTTCTCGACTACGTCCTATACCGAAAAGCCGAGAATATAAAAAAAAGACAAATTCGACGCGATATAATATAAGTATAGCGAGAGACCGTCCGAGAAATTATAGCCGATAATAGCAAAGTATAGAAACTAGCGAAATAGGCGAGATAACCGAAATAGGCCGCTCTCCTCTAATTCCCTCCTATTCGATCCTAAAGCGGCTATCTATAAAATAGCGATAAGGGCAAAGCGAGAGCCCTAGTAGTATACTTCTTCCTACTACTAGTTAACGTAGACCTAAGCGATATCTAGCTAGTTTAAACCCTAATAATTCTAATCGACTAAGAGATTATAATAGAAGACGTACTTAAGGCAATAAAGCGACTCCCGAAAAACAAGGCACCCGGCTCGGATATAATTCCGAACGAGCTCCTTAAAGCGTATACTAGTACGCTCGCCCTAGCTCTATCTAATATCTTCTCTATATATACGAGACTAGGCTTCTACCCCGAAATATAGAAAGACTTAACTATAGTAGTCCTACGAAAGCCCTAAAAACCGGACTATATAGAGGCTAAGTTATACCGACCGATCGCCCTACTTAATATAATAGTAAAGCTCCTTAAAGCTATTATCGCTCGATATATATTAGCTATCGTAGAAGAAAGAGACCTACTTCTAGTAATATAGATAGGAGCCTAACTAAACCGCTCTACTCTATCTATACTAGAGTTAATAACTAAATAGATCTATATAGTATAGAGCTACTCGAAGCCGAAGGTAGTATTAATACTCTACCTAGATATCTCCGGCGCCTTCGATAAAGTCTCCTACGACTGCCTTATCTATATCCTACGCTAGAAAGACTTCCTACTATAGCTAATAAGCTTCGTTAAGTTATTCCTTATAGACCGTACGATAAGCCTCCGACTCGGTAACGCTATAAGTAGCAAATAAGCGATAATAATAGGAATCCTATAGGGGTCTACTCTATCGCTAATCCTATTCCTATTTTTTGCGTCTAAACTCCTCCTATAACTAGAGAGTAGAGATACGACGAGAATAGAGTTCGTCGACGATATAGGAATACTAGTAGTCGGTACTACGACCGAAGGAAACTATAAAAAGCTAGAACGGGCCTATAAGAAGTATTATATCTAGGCCGAGCGATATAGAGCTAAGTTTGCTCCTAATAAATACTAGCTAATCTACTTTATAAGGAAGAGAAAATAGAACAAAATAGCAAAGGTTACGATCGTAGAGTTTAACGGCGAACTAGTAGAATTACTACGCTTCCTAGGAGTCTAGGTAGACTCGAAGCTTAACTAGAAGGCGAATATAGAGGCTACTATATAAAAGGCAAGGGCGACTACTAAAGCACTATAGGGACTCTCGTAGTCTATATAGGGAGCCGACCTACTCTATATAAGACAAATATATAATATAATTATACGAACTATACTTATATATAGCGGACTAGTATAGGCGATATAATAGCGAGCGAACGTATAACTCTTCGAAGTCGCCTAGAACGTTAACCTACGCCGAATAGCCGGAGCCTACTATACTATACCGGTAGACGCGCTACGCTACGAAATAGGTACCCTACTAATTAAAGACTACCTATACGAAAAGACGTCCTAATATATCTAGAAGATAGAAAACCTAATAGTAACAAAATATATACGGCGTTAGTACTATAAGATTAGAAACTCGTACTGCCGATAATATATAGAAGATCCCCTCTAAATAGGCAATATCTAACTCGGCCGCGATATATAGAGTAAAGCGTAGCCTAACGAAGCCTAGAGTAGATATAATACTCGATACCTCCGGTAGGAGGAAAGCTAGAGAACCGTAGTAGCCTAACGACGGGAGATAGACCTATAGGCGCCCTCTATATAGTATATATAGACGAGAGGAGATAATAACCGATACCGGAAACATAAAGGGCTCTCCTGCCCCGAGAGTACGGCCGTAATACTACTCCGAATAGAGTATATCGGGCTTAATATATACCTATATACGAGGAATATCCTAGAGTTCGATAGCTCGGTATACGAGTACGGAGTAAGACGATAAACGAGGAAACATATCCTACTCTAGTACCCGAATACGGTATAGAGTAGGAACGAGTTTATCCGATTAATAGAGAGTATAAATATATAGACTATACTATTAACTACGAGGAGGATAAAACTAGTAGTATAACGCCTAATAGTACTTAAGTGCCTCTAATAGTTTATATAGGCAGAGGTAGAGCCGACGACGGAGTAGAGACGAGAGAGAGAGATAGGAAAAGAAGAGAGACGGGAAAAGGAGAGAGATAGGAAAAGGAGAGAGAGAAGAGTCTAGATCTAAGGAGAAATAGGTACTCGAGGATCGCTAATCTGCGATCTTATATAACGATAACCCGATACCTAAGGGCGCTATAACGGGCGCGATATATAAAGCGAACGGAAGATAGGTTTTTATATCGCGAGACTTTTCGCCCTCTAGATAAAGATATATAAATAGCTCTACGTAGACCTAGATAGGAGCCGGTTTAGGAATAAAAGACTTTATCTATCTATATAATAGTCTAGGTATAATAATAGCTCTATAGTATTTACGAATACGTTTAGTATACTTATAAAAGCTCTCCGAGTTAAGATTATATATAGTAGTATATATATAGTTACTAGAATCGTTAGTAGTATACTTAGTACTATAGTAGTAGTATAGAGGTTATAAACTATCCGATAATATTATACTTTATCTTTATATATATATATAGATTCTGCCTACTAAACGACTCTACTATAGACCTCTATAGTTCTACTAATAATAATCTAATAATTCTTTCTTTTTTTTCTTTTTATTTAGTATTATATTTATATTTCTATAAACCTATCTCTTTATATATTATACTATAGTAATAGGTACCGATTACGAATCCTTCTAGTTTAAGAATCTCTACTACCTTAGTATTAGTAGTATATATAAAGTTATATAGCTAGATAATATATAGTTATAGCTTCTATTTATTATTAAAATACTAATTAGACTTTTAAGTAGTATAAAGAACGTTCTAGCTTAATATAGTACGGCTAAGAGTGCGTATTAACATCGTAATACTCTTAGTAGCGAGCTTAGAAATAATTATAACTCGAGATATACCTACCTCTATATATTCCTTAATAAAGTTATACTATTAACTATAATTAATAGTATAGCGAGGCATACTATAAGTGTATTACGAGTGCTATAGGGCGTAATAGAGGTGGTAGAGTGCTATAAGAGGTGTTTGTTTTAATCGAAATTCGTAGTGGCAACCACTAAGGTTTCGGCCCCCGTCGCGCAACCCCACGTCGCGCGTCGACGTAATTCGACCACGCTCCATCTCACGAACAACATTCCCTCATGCCTCGTCCGCTGCCTCCGTGGCTCGAACTCATCCCAGCAGCGGAAGGCAACACTGACAGCGCGTCAACAACCACCGAACCTTCACAGACCGAGAACCTTCTTCCGTGGGACACAATGTCCTCCTCCAGCACTCCCATCTCGCCAGAGATGTTTGCCATCGCAATCAAAGACTTACCAGTCGACACTCTCTACGCCAAAGCTGCCGAGCTCCTGAACAGCATGCAACACCTCCGCGACTCCAACGCTCAAATGGCCGAGTTTGCAGATTCTGGTGACGAAGTGTGCAAGGAAGCTATCAGCGAGAACGACGTCGTTATTTCAAGAATGCAGGAGCGGATAGAGCTGTGCAAAGCTGAGGTCGAGGGCAGAGGGATGCGCTGGACGGGCCATGTACAGGCGGCAGAGGAGAAAGAGAATGGCGAAGCAGTGAATGGCACGTTGACAAACGGCCATGCAGAGCAGGATGAGAGTGCTGTGCCAGAGACCAGAGTTCCAAGCGGGCGATTGACGGATGAAGAGTTGAGAAGGCAATTGGAAGCTCAGATGGGCGATGATGGCGAGGACGGAGTGCACCTCTGATCGCCCATTTCCCAGCTCACAAGCCTGAGTCAGGACAAGATGCTGTTTGATCGCAGCAAAGCATGAGAATATTCAGAAGCAAACGTGGGCACGTATCCGTCAGCGTGGTCAAGGCTAGCGGACTACTCACCTCCCCAGAGAGAGCCTCCATCGCGCGAGCAGGGAATCGGGATGGAGCATGCACGCAACCTGACAGCGTTCTACCAAACAGCGAAACTATAACACGGATACCCATGTTCCAACACAGACGTTCGACATCGACGACTCCATAGCAGAATAAGGAAGAGGCTTTGGAGTGGCTGATCCATGGTGAATACACCAAAGGGGAGTCCGAGACACTTGGACAGGTGAATGAGAACATGGCCTGCACTTCGGACTCGCGTTTCGACTATATATTGGACCTTGTGCATCACTTCTATACTTTCGCCCGACTCCACTAACAGTCTCAAGTCGAATGGAGTCAGCACTTCCAATGGCTTCCCCGGCTACAGGACACTCGAGATTTGCGTCGGCAGTCTTCCTTATCACGGAACTGTTCGAGCAAATCTTGAGCCAGGTAGATGCGAAAACCCTACTGCTTGCTCAGCGCGTCGACAAGCACTGGCACGGGATGATTTCCACATCTACACCACTTCAGCAGAAGATGTTCTTTCGACCTGCGACTCGCGAACAACTGCCTACCATTTATGCTGTGGAGCGTCGACTAACCACCATACCCACAAACGCTTCTGGCCTCGGCCTACGACGAAAGTCGTACCTCAACATCCACAAGCTCGCCGATCCCGAGGACAGGGAACAACCAGACCACAAAATCATCGTTTACAACGCGCTCCTATTCGATCGCCAGATCTGGCGACAGCCGGTCCTGCAACCCAAGATTCGCCTTGCCAGAGTCTCCGCCATCAGACCATCCTGGGAGAGAATGCTCCTTACTCAACCTCCGCAGCCAAAACTCGTCTTGGCTTTCGAGAACAGCGATCCCTCAGTCCCTCGAACACGCCACGAGGCCACGCTAGCTGGAGATGTTCTGGTAACCAATGTGCTTATTGCCGCCGAGCGAGATCTCCTACAGGCGTATGGCACAAAGCATTTCGAGGGCTTGCACGAATATGCGACACCAGATCGCAAGGTAGACATGTACCTTGTGGGGAGCGATGTGCCTATTGCTGAGTCGGACGGGCTTGGGCTCAGTGAATTGGAGGCATAGAGGGCGGGCTGCTGAATACCACTGAAGCTGTACCTGATGAAATCGAGACATGGATGCTTGGCCATGGACGACTAGGCGATAAGCACCATCTGCTGGGGCTCACAATCGTGTTGGCACTCAGAGCGTGATTTACCTCTGACGTTGCCGCAGATTGGCATTGTAAGGTCACACGCTGCGATTTGTTCAGAGACGTCATTTCCAGAGACACTGGTAGCAGTGTAATGAATTCAAATATAGTCATCGGCAACAGACCACTGAATTCACCAAACAGGCCCTCTGCCGCGTACTTGGGACCCTGAGGTGCTGCACAAATAGTACGATACCATTCACCCATCCATAATCTTTACAAGAGGCCGGTCGATTGCTCGGCATTGGTGAATGGACCTGAGTGGGGCAGGTGAACAGAGACTGACCTGTGCCTCCACTATGTGTTGGCCCATTGGCACTATATTTCTTACTCTGTCACACCAACACACGAGACTTGGAGCCGACCTCGAGTACCGCATTCGAGCCTTCAACATCATTTCCATAACAAGATACGGCAAGGCAGGTCGGTCAATACACTATGGACCCTTTGCACATAAGGCACTAATTCTCTGCGAAGACGCACACTTCATTCGAGATGGACGCAACACGCCCGACTGCCTCGAAAGTTGCTGAAGATTCGCACAGCTCAGAGGTCTTCTACGTTACCGAACTGTTCGAGCAGATCATGATCCACGTTGACATGAGAACTCTTCTCCTCGCCCAGCGCGTTGATAAGCACTGGAGCACGATAATTTCAACGTCCAAGCCACTTCAACAGAAGTTGTTCTTCCTTCCAGCAACTCGAGCGCAACTCATTGCTCTCAATACAATCGAGCTAGGCCCCATCATCTGGCATCCCGAAGACGACAAATGGTGGCGAGCGACTCAGCCAGAGAATCGCTATAACATCTGCAAGTTCTCGAGCAAGTGCTTCATGACCGGAACGACACACTCTTCGAAACCCTTCCAAC
Organism: Cercospora beticola; assembly: GCF_033473495.1. Classification (NCBI taxonomy): domain Eukaryota; kingdom Fungi; phylum Ascomycota; class Dothideomycetes; order Mycosphaerellales; family Mycosphaerellaceae; genus Cercospora; species Cercospora beticola. The sequence goes on along the minus strand of NC_088935.1, from coordinate 1,701,337 downwards.
TCGCCATCTACAACCCGATCCTCTTCAACATGCCGAAATCAAATAATCCGGTCCTTCAGCACAAGATACGCAGCGAACCAACCTCGACTGTTCGACCCTCTTGGGAGAAAATGCTCATTTTGCAGCCTCCTCAGCCGAAGAAGCTGATGTACTTCGTGGACACTAGATATTCCTCGTGCCAGTACCACGCTGGCGCCCGGAATTTTCTAGCTGAGGGCGACGCCGCATTGCTCGAAGTCCTCAGTCTGGCAGAACAGTGCCTGCAGGAGAAGTACAAGTCAACCCATCCAGAATGCGTCTGCGAGATTGGAGGGCCAGGTCGAAATGCTACTATGCGCCTTTGCGCCGTCGCTGCGTCTCCTGAAGATGTCGAGGAGTTCAAAGTTGGCGAGCTGGACACTTGATTGCATGGTGACAAATGCTTTCGTGGAGCCACCGCATTGTCTGGAGGTGGTTGCTGAGGCATGAGCGAGGGACTGGACAAGATACAGACACACAGCAGCTGACATGGCCTAAGGTCTGCCTCAGAAGCTGACCATTACGGCCACTCAACGTATATTTGCGAGAGCGGTGCGGCTTATGCAAAAATACGCATACAAAACATGAAACCCAGAAGAGTATGTACACACAACCTCAGGATCAGTCCCACAAGTCTGCATAAGAGCGGAGTTGATGATCATGAGCTATCAGTGAATGGATCTGAGCGGGCCGTTCCACAAGATGGGGTAGGTGAATGGGAACAATAACTCGGCTCCCGATGACTTGAGTCTTGACTATAAATTCATTTCAGCTCTCACCACAAGGAACCTTCAGTGCAGCACTTGATCATCCTCGTCCGCCTTGTGTCGCTTTATAAGCTCAGAACTCATTCGAGATGGACGCAGCCACTGCTGCTGCTGTTAATACGACAGCCGAAGAACACACGAACCATGGACCGGTGGTCTTCCACATTACGGAGCTCTTTGAGAAGATCATGTGCAACCTGGACATGAAGACGCTCCTCCTCGCACAGCGCGTCGACAGGCACTGGCGCACCGTCATCTGCGCTTCGAAACCTCTTCAGCAGAAGTTGTTCTTCCAGCCGGCCACTCTCAAGCAAATGCTCTCCCTAAACGCAGTGGAAACTTGCCGGAGCAAATTGATTACCAAGCGCCCAGGTCGACGAGGCAACCACCCCAGCCTCTTCCACAATATCTGCAGTCTCGGTAGTGACAAGTCTCCCGAAGTGGCCATCTACAACCCACTCCTACTCGGCTATCAAGTCGGTCGCTGGCCAAACCTCTCACCCAGCATCCGGCGCACATCAGACTCGACCACCATTCGACCTTCCTGGGAGAACATGTTTCTCGTCCAACCTCCACCGCGCGACGTACACCTGACCTTCAAAGTTGGCACTCCAACAAAATATCGCATGATGAACTACCGAAATGAAGATCTTTCGGCCCTCAGTGTGGTCAAGGCTGCTGAGCGGCGCATTCGAGAGATCAACGAAGCAGATTCTGCCGGATATCGCGTGGATCTGGAACCAGGATTCCGGGTCGAAATGTATCTTGCAGTCGGCACGCTGCGCTTCGAGCAATTGATCAGCCTTGGGCTTGCTGGATTGTGGCATTAGAGAAAGGGCTACGAACCAGAACACCCAATGCAATGCATAGGCACTGAGCCACGGCCCACTGGAATTGTCCAGTGTCTCTGAAATGACACGCTAGCGTGGGCGCACAGAGCGAGATGTGACTCTGAGACTGGCTCAGTCGACGCCGCGAGCACTACATTAAGACTCTGGAAAACTTGATGGAACCACAGGCACGAGTAGCAACACGGAATCAAATGGAAAATCGTCATATGCGCTAGCCCGAACACTCCGCTAAAACAGACATGTACACATCTACACAATGCTCAAACCCCACTAAACTCCCTTTCCCTCAGTACTGATGCCCTTTTCAAAACCGCTCTGCCGTATGTCACATTTCAAATCATACACACAATGAACCTTTCCCCATGCTCTTCCCCCTAGCGCCCTCTACCACCTCCTGGGCACATCTTTCACCTGACCCGTCCATCCAACCCTCAGACTCGTTGGGAACGGGAAATACTGATCCCAATCCTCTGTCAAATACAGATGATAATGCCAGCTCTCAGGCAAAACCTTGCTGTCCCCAGGCACAAATTCCTTCATGACCTTCTTCACGCTGTGCGGCTCACTCTTCTTACCAACGGCCACAGGCATAGGCTTGAGGTTATCGAGTCGCCCGATGACTTTGAGCATTGTCGTGAGAGCTACGCGCGTCATGGGCAGACCGAGACATTGGTGGGGTCCGTGACCGAGGATGAGATAGCTGTCCAGGTCCCGCGTGAGGTCGAGTTTGTCAGGGTTGGGGAAAGCTCGGGCATCGCGAGAGGCGGATTTGAAATTCACCATGATGACATCTCCCTTTTTGATGTTGTGCGTGACTTTGCCTTTGTCGGAGCCTGGGAAGTTCTCGAGACCAGTGTCATCAACGATGGTGGTATCCTTGGTTGCGTATCGGAAAGCGCCAGTCTCACCATAGAGGCGAGCACCTTCCATCAGATAGTGCATGAGGGTATCGTCGGCTTCGGGAGTGTCGAGCTTGGCGAGCCGGTTGATTTCTGCCAAATGCGACTGGCCTTCGGTGAAGAAGTAGTCGAGAGCTTGTCCGAAAAGTTGGCCCTGATTTGGCATCATGCCTCCGACAGTGCCCATAATGTTGCCCCAAACGAGTTCGTCGACATCCATGTCCGGGTTGGCTTTGATGAGCTGAGCGATCATGTGGACGCCGTAGTCGCCGAGTGGTCCGTCGTTGGGTTTAATGGCATCGATGAGGAGTTCAGCAATGCGGCCTGTACGCTTGATGCTCTCCACTTGGAGCTTCATGAGCGCTCCGAGTTGTTGGCAGGCCTCGCGCGCCTTGACGCGCAGAGGGAACGACTTCGGTGGATCTAGGTCGAAGAAGACGCAAATGAAGACCTGGTCGGAAGTCAGCTTCCCGCCTCTGATAGTGCAGCTTTGAAGATCAGCAACTTACCGCAGCCATGATGAGGTACATCTGCGCCTCAGTGAATATCCCTCTGGGAAAGTCTTTGGTCTTCAAAGGCAGGCTGAAGAGCTCAGATCCGAAACGCACATGAGCCATGTTGCTCACATCGCGGATGATATCAACATAATTAGTATCGCCCAGCTTGTACGATTTCTCCTTCAGCAGTTCTGTAGTCTTGTACTCGTAGAAGTCACGAACGGCCTTCAGCCACTTCTCGTTGCCCTTTGGAATCGCGCGTGATGAGCCACCTTGATATACGGCCTTCTCCATAACATTTCTGGACTGGGTATTCTTGGGCCCATCGCCAGCGAGCATGAAGTTCTTGGCTCGTGGGCCCATCAGGAATTCCATTGCTGGACCCCAAGTCACCTTGAATGTTTCTGGATCCTCAGTGACTTGCTTTGCGGATGCGGCACTGAAGAGCACGGTCGGGTGATGACTCTCCTTTGGCTTGTCAAAGTTGTAAATGTGAGCTTTGTTGAGTCCCTTCAGTATGTTGTGCATCTCGTCCGGAACAGTCAGAGGGTAGTGTACGTAGGTCGAAGCTGGATTGAAGCTGTTTGGCAGCGCACGAAGGAAGAGCTTGTAGAACACACAGCCATTGTCGATCGTAAGATCTGACGAAGCTTCTTGATATCCCCAATTGGTGAGCAGTGCAGGCGTATACGAGCTTGTGTAGAATCTGTCGCCGCGGACGAGAGCAACAGCATCGGATAACACACCGCGAGATGTCGTGTACGATGGGCAGAGACCAGAGCCAGGCATTTTGGGATCTTTCGCGTCTTCGACCACGAGACCAGGGTAGAGTTCCACCTATATCACGAGTGGTTAGCTTTTGTTCATGCAGCGATGGCACGTGAAGTTCTGCTTACCTGGTCTGGAGTATCGTAGAGATGCTTCAAGGCATTCTGTACCTCCACGTTCTCTGTGATGGACTCAAAAGTCTCATGCGGCTTCAGATCAAAATGCTTTCGCATCTCATTCAAGGTGGCACATCTCCACGTTCTGGCCTGTTGGATGCCGAGAATTTCGACTGCCTTCATGACGGTAGGGACTTGTCTTGGACCCATGGCATTGGCGCAGTCCTCAATACTACTGGTCAACAGATTGGCGATGTCATCATCGTCGTACCTTCCTGCGAAAGGACCAGCTTTGATGCGCTCCATCTTCTCCTCCTTCAGCGCTGGGAAGTCACGCTCGTTGGGCATCTTGGATTCTGTCGTCTCCTGGATTTCCTTCAGCTTGCCCAAGAACTTGTACATATGCTGTGGCTTTGCTGCATCTGCAGGTGGTACTCCTGGAAACATTTCCCGGAACAATTGCTGTGTCCACAGGTCATCTCGACGAGAGACAGAAGAGTGCCATCTGGAGCGATAGGTGTAAGCAATAGTCACTGTCTCACATGTGGTGGCTTTGGCAGGGCTGAAAGTGTGTTTACCTGTAAACAAGGTTGAAATCTGCTGCACATTGATTACCAGTGGCAACTGGTGGGCCGTCAGGGATATTAATGCGCGGATCGAGTTGCCAGTTGTCGTCGGTTCGATTCAAATTCAGGATAGTCCTAACATAGTCTGTTGTCTTTTGTCAGTAGTCGTTTTCAATGTCATGATTTCCTGGCTTACCGATGAGGATGATGTTAATGTACAGACCACAGGTAATGAGACGAGCCGTCTGGAAGAGGTCGTCGTCACGCTTGTCGAGCTTGTCCTCGCCGTAGCGGGAAATTGTAGGCTTTTTCGGGTCGACGCTGAACCTTCCGTCTTCGTTAATGGCGGCGAGCTGCTCCACAACGTAGTTATGGTATCGATTGAAGCAGATCAGTATTGCTCCGACACCAGGTGGGAAAGTCAAGAGTCGTGTCTCGGAAAAGCAGTCGGGCTTGATCTTGCCATCCTTGAACGTTCGCATACGCTTTTGCTCTTCCCAATTGGACCCATACAATGGAGCCAGGTCGAGGTACGACGATGTGCTGGATTTGTTGTAATCATCGTGATCTGTGCGGAAAATGTCGTGAATGATGATCGAAGCCAAGTAGAAGAGCATCGAGGATATTTTGTTTGGGTGCTGTTCATGCTTGCCTTCTGGGCGGGCCATGAGCGAGTCGAATAGGATAGCAGGATCTGGCAAGACGCCGCCTTGTTTGACTTTGGGCGCCACAGTACGAGCGTAGGGCATGCCGGCCTTTCCAATGTCTGGGTATAAGTAGCTGTTGTTGCTCCCATCTGGCTGACGGAAGAGAAACTCGTCGCTCAAAAGTGTCTTGGGCGGGTGTTCAAGGTCGTCCCACAAGGTTGTGACCATCGTCTCTGTGATCTTCTTTTGCAGGAAGCTGTCAGGCATTTTTGTGGCCACGGCAATCATGCTTTCCATCAGATACTCCTTGTCATTTAGGGGCTGACCGAACTTGGCAGATTTGATAATCTTGAACAAGCCCTCTAGATCGTTGACATCTTGCCTTGGAATGTCGCGAAAGATCTCGGCCACGTCTTTCCATAAGCTGTCCTTCTCTGGCTGCGGCAGGTACGAGCCATCTCCTGTGTGTGTTGGTAGAGGTGCTTTCACTGCATTCAAAAGTGTCTTCATTTGTTGTAATGATTGCCACACACTCGTGCGTGCCTTGTCAAGCGTCGACATTTCTGGCTCTGGCGTGTGGTTGACGCCATTGGTTTCTGTTTGCATATTCGTCAATCGATCGTTCTTAGGCGTAGTAGTTGAGATCGAACTTCGTCTGTCATACCTGCGTCGTGACCCATCTCGGGACTGAGATTTAGTTAGCAAGGCAATCTTTCATGTGATCGAAACATAAAAAGCAGATGGTACAAGGTAGCTCCGAAAACCAGTGCAGGTCTGTCAATGCGATCGATCTCGCTGTCAATGTCCCTCAAAGGCGGCAATGGCTTCCATAGGAGCTGTTCCTTCCTCCTGGTCCGTCGTCCACTTTTCCGTGCCTTTACTGAATTCGTTCCTGGGTCTGGATGCATTGCTTGGCTCTGCGAGCTCTGATGCTGCGTAGCATTGGTAGTTTCGCGTTCGGTCGTTCCAAGAAGCTGCATCTGCTTGTACTGATAGCCGCGCGATTTGAAAGGCTGCCGCATGATCTGCGGATCCCGTTCCAAGGTGCTCAGACCATCGTTCATCTTTAGGTGTTGTAGGTACACGAGACCGGATGCTTATCAACGACTCTGCGTGTTTCGACACGAGCATCATTCCGTACTTGCTTCCATGGCCAAGCATAGCTCCTGCTTCTGTCTTTCGTCCGGTGGCCGGCAGGAGCGTCCAGAAGAGAAATAAGAGAAGACGGGCAACTCACCTATTTGTGATGACGTTGCTATCAAACGTCAATGGCAGGAACGATATACTGGCACGCTAAAGGGAAGGTAATGGTACAATGCGATGACACAAGAGCAACAACCAGTGAGCAGGAAGAGCAGACCGAGCGAGCCAGCGACTCGGGCAGGCGACAGTTTTGTAGAAGGAGCATCTCGACCTGCATATGCTATTTTGACTTTTTGAGCTCTAGCTGAGGCTGAGGCGGTCTTACCGACGCTCCGTCCGCACCCTGGTGCATCCTCCTAAAGGGTCGATGGAAGGGAGAGGGCGCAGAAGCCGTGTGCACTCGCGTTGGTAAAACGTGCGCGTTGTTTGGTCGAGGCCAGGCACTAGCACCTTAGAGCATGCAAGCCACCTCGTGGCCCTGAAGCTGTGGACTCATGGCGTCGCGAGAGCTTCAGCCTTCTCGCTCTCACCGATGGGCGAGCGGTGGGGTCAATGTCGGCGGCGTGGAACGAACATCCGCAGCACGAGCGGTGATTTGCGCGCTGTGCGACTTCAGCTGATCCTTCGTCAACAATGACGATGAAGATGCTTCCACAGGCGTTCGCAGCTTCGCCAAGGCTGGCTGAAGGAGCCGGTGAGAGAGGACAAGTGGGAGTGTGTGAAGGATACGACGGCTTCTCTGCCTACGCCAGCTCCACCTGCTAGCTCCCTGCAGACGTGCACATGTGCGAACTGCATCAGGCGTCGTTACGTTGCCTCGCACGCGGTCTGGACCAGCTCGGCCGAGAAGCAACGGCGCGAGCTCGACGCAGTATACCGGACAGGACAAGCAGTGGCATGCTTGAAGCGAGGCAAGAGGGGCAAGTGAACGCGATGGAAGCAGAGGCATTGATCTGTAGGGGAACACGTGAAGAGCAATGCAAAGTATGGCCATATTGATGTGTCGAGACTCTCATATTGATTCGGGTGGCAGAGGCAGAGGACCGCGGCCCGAGACGAGGCCGGCACGCATGTGCGCGAGGCCAATGCCAGCCTCAGCTCCGTCCATCAATTCTGCAACTTCGCCCACTGACGACATCTTCACCACTTGCCCAACATGGCTTCCAAACCGGTGACGCTGCAGGTCAAGCCCAGAGGTACACTTACCACATCCATGCCGAGGCATTCATCCAACTCACCGGTCCCACAGGCAAGCGAATTCCCAAGCTGCCCAAGGAAACGAGCATCTACGTGCAGGGCAGCACGAGTGACTTGTATCACCGCATCGCGGCCGAAGCCAAGTTCGACATCAATCGTCTTCGCATCACCAAGGAAGATGGTACCTTTGTGCCCAATGAGAAGGGCAAGACCGTCGACAGCTTTGGCCTGAAAGATGGCAGTGTCGTGCAGGTCAAAGATTTGGGTAATGCCCCTCATCCTGCAGAAATAACACCAAACGATGCTGACGACCCCCTTCACAGGCCTCCAAATTGCATGGCGCACCGTCTTCATCATCGAATACCTCGGGCCCCTCCTCATACATCCCATATTCTACTTCCTCCGCCCTCAGATCTACTCCAGCGCACCATCCGAACCTTCGTCCCTTCAGACTCTCTCCGTAGCCCTCATCTCCCTCCACTTCCTCAAACGCGAAATCGAAACCTTCGTGGTGCACCGCTTCAGCAATGCCACCATGCCCGCCCTCAACATCTTCAAAAACTCCGCCCACTACTGGATCCTCGCTGGAGTCTTGATCGCCTACTTCATCTACTCTCCCACTCACCCCACAGCAGGAGAGCTAAATCCTTTGATCGACTATCCGGCTCTTGCAGGATACGTCATTGGCGAGCTAGGCAATCTCAACACGCATCTTGTGCTCCGCAATCTCCGATCTCCAGGTGGTACAGAGCGGGGTGTCCCCAAAGGTCTGGGCTTTAATTGGGTGACATGTCCGAACTACATGTTTGAGGCGCTGGCGTGGGCGAGTATGTGCGTTATCACAAGATCGTGGACGACAGTCGTATTCTCTGCTGTGGCCATCGCAACAATGGGCGCGTGGGCGAAGAAGAAGGAGAGGAGATACAGGAAAGAATTGGGAGCCAAGTACCAGAAGAAGAGGTTCGCCATGATTCCTGGGATCATCTGAAGAGATAGGGTGCTGGAGGAGATATTGAGCGGATCGTTTATATGTTCAAAAGTAAATTTAAGCTACGCTAAAGAGTGTGTGGAGTAAGTGGAGGGCGAAGATCGTGGGCAAACGGGACGAGAGTCCGGTTCCGGAAGGGTTCCAGCTGCTCGAGGAGCAACAGAATAGTAAAAACGTCAAGATCTTGAGGCGATGCCACTCGAAAGCGATGACCGAGACGCGCTCTACTCGCACGAGGAAAGATCGTAAAAGTTCCAGCAGCACAAATAATGGCTCTGAGCTTATGAGATGCTTGGAGTCATTACTCCAAGTAGTTACTGCTCTCGGTCCCATTGCAAACACTACTCGTGGTCCGTTTGGACCTTTGTGAGCTCGGAAGCCGCCCTAGAAGCAGAGATATCAAACAAGGCCGTCAACATCATTACAGTCTACACAGAACACTGCTTACCCCTGGTACATCCCCCTCACAGCGTATACCTGAACCCCTCCAAGCCCTCAATAATTTCCTCTCCCCTATCAGCCCTCTTATTCGCCTTCCAAAATCTCCAATCCAACCACGCCGTGATAATTATTGTGAGTATGCCACAGCCAATTGTCGTCCACATACCCGGTCTGTAATTCGGGGCATCCTGGGACCGGAACACGGTTGATCCGATGATACCACCAACTCCGCCGGCACCGACCATTGTCGCAGAAGAGAAAGCCCGCTTCCATTGACCGCGGATATTGTTGGCTTGGAAGCTCATCATGCAGGGAATGTTGGCTTGTGGGCCGGTGGTGGCGAGGAAGACGCCGAAGTAGCGGACGGCGGGAGTTTTGGCGAAACCGAGCAGGGGAAGGCCGATGAGACCGATGATGGCGTTCATGATAATCTGTTGGAGAAATGGTAAGTTTTCTTGTGCTGGGTATATACGCCATGCCACTTACGAGAGGGCCACGAATGTGGTACTTGTCTCCGACGACGGCACATCCAAACATCCAGATGGCGGCAAGCACGTACGGCGGTGATATAAGGCATCTGGGATTTGTTAGCACTCGTCTCTGCTGCCGCTTGAGGCACAGCCAACGACTTACTCCGACATCGCGAGATCAAATCCCATGGAATCGTGAAGGATGATGGGCAGGAAGTAAGCGATGGCCTGCGAGCAGAGTCAGTATAGGCTTCGACATGATCTGAATCAGGCAGAGAAGTGTGTAAGAGGGAGATTCACATAACCAACCGTCGCAGTCAGCATGAACTGGACCGCAAATCCCCAGACCTTGATATCAAGACCATGGCGAAGATAACTCGAAAGCTTGAATGGCGTAGTAATCGCATCATCACGGTCCTTCTCAATCCGAGCAACGATGTAAGCGGCCTCTTTCTCAGTCAAGAAGGGTCGTACAATAAATCGAGACCTCTTAGCCGCGTTCTCCGGGAAGTCACTTATAAAGAATGCACCCCCAGCCGCCACGAGAACAGTAATCAGCCCTTGGATAATGAAGATCCAACGCCAGCCCGCGATACCAGGTTTTATGCCGAATGGTAGGTGGGGGTTCTTTTTGGTCGGTCCATAGTGCTGACCGTATTTATCTCCAAGATCGCCGAGGCCATCCATTTGTAGGAGACCGTAGCCTAAAATACCAGAAAAGGCAGCAGACAAGTTGCCGATAAGGAAGAACACGGCATTGCGCTTGTGGACTTCGTAGCGTGGGTACCAGCAGGACAATAAATAGGCGCATCCAGGAAAGAAGCCAGCCTCAAAAGCTCCAAGAATGATGCGGAGGGGAATCATCTGCCACCAGTGTATCACGAAGCCGAATGTCATCATAGTGAGTCCCCAGAGCAGGGTGATGAGGGGGAGGAACAGCTTTGGCCCGACTTTGCGGAGGACGACAGTGGCTGGGGGTTGTAGCAAGACGTAGGTGATGAAGAACACCAGTACGATCGTGGAGTAGCGAAATTTGATGAGCTTGAGATCAACGCCCATGCCTCCTACCACAGCAATGCCCAAGTTGGTGCTGTGTTGTCACTCGTTAGCTCTGTGCTCGTCATGTTTCGGTAAGATATGTAAATACCGATCCATCAGCGAGACACAATACATCAAGCCCAGAGTCAAGCATAGTCGCACATCGATGCGCCACATGAGCTTCTTCTTCTCCTCTTCAGTGAAAAGATTGAGGATATCATCATTCGAATCAGGAACAGAGCGTTCAGACTGTTTCCGCTCATACTCAAAGATCTCTTCCTTCTTGTGGTCTGCCATATTGGCGATGCTTGTGAGGCTCGAAAGAGATGCGATAGCCTTGTTCATATAGAAGGATCCTACCTCAGTCCCCCTTCTGGAGAGGGACTGCAGTCCGGACACTCCGACCACAGGGAAGACGCTGCTTGAAAACACTTTCCCATCCTAGTTCGGGCTTGACAGTTGTGACAAGCAAATACAAGGTTGCTTGAACCTAGATTCTCCTCTTATTTTTGGTTTAATCTCCGCCAACGCATACAGCGAGTGGATCATGAGAGACAATGTGGAGTGTCTTTAGACCTCTTGCTGCATGCGATCAAGAGCATACGGAGCATACATTGGCGCGATCTGAAGAATTGATCAACATTAGGTGTCATGTTCCCCGTGTCGCGGTGTGAAATCTGGTGCTTCTGCATATTGGTGATTCCCGTGAAGACTGCATTTTCTCTGCGGTGGGGACATCATCACCTGCGAGGAAGGAGTATGTTATCAATGGCCGGGTGCGGATGGAAGCGATTCCGTGTGAAGAACATGAAGCTGCTGTTACAAAGTTATCGGATGTTGGTAGGGTCTTCAGACACGTTCGGCAGCTCGCTGTATGGTCGAGCCGGGTAGTCTGAGTTTCGCACCTACCATCCTCACGGTATGCGGCCGAGAAGATGAGAAATCAGGTTGCATGGTGGACACCATCAAACATCGCCTTGCGATCGCGTTTTGAAGACGCTTTGAGAGGACGTGTGATTGCCAGAGAAGCAAGAGTGATGCAGTGAGCCCATGCGTCGATCATGAACCCTGGATGTAGACATCTCCGAAGTCGCTACGCCCTGTGATGAAAGCTAAACGTTTAGAAATTCGCAGTCATCACTCTGCACTCATTGCATTCACACTTCCGATCTCGTCCCAGCCTGTTGGCATTGCCCGTCCGAAGTAGTCGCGATGGCAGCACGGGTCTGCAGCAAGCACGTCAGTGCACTGTTGCGTGCTCGAACGTCCACTGGAGTTCCGCGAAGATGCTATGCGTCGGCTGCTACAGCACCTTCCACTCTGCCAGCGGGGCAGAGGCAGGCCATTGAGGTTTGTAGCACACTTTTCCGAAGAAAGAGCGTAACTGACAGCGTAGCAGAGAGAGGCATCGCTCCGCACACCAGATCCAGCCGCCGATTCTCAGACTGCCCGCCTCGTCGAATCTCATGCGCCATTTATGGTCCCCACATATGTCCGACCCCCTCCAGTCTTCCATAAGGGCGAAGGATGCTATATATGGGACATTGAGAACAGGCAGTACTTGGACTTCACTGCCGGTATTGCTGTCAATGCCTTGGGACACTGCGACCCGCAGGTGAGCAAGATTCTGTATGAGCAGTCTAAGACATTGGTGCACAGCTCCAATCTGTACTACAACCCATGGACCGGAGCACTCAGTCAATTGCTGGTTGAGAAGACACGAGAGGGTGGCGGCTTCGACGCTGCGCGAGTCTTTGTGTGCAACTCGGGAAGTGAAGCAAATGAAGCCGCGATCAAGTTTGCGAGGAAGTACGGAAAGAGCGTACAGCCAGATGGCAGCAAGTATGAGTTGGTGAGCTTCCAGGGCTCGTTCCATGGGCGAACAATGGGGTCATTGTCTGCCACCCCCAACCCAAAATACCAGAAGCCGTTCTCCCCAATGATTCCCGGCTTCAAGTACGGCACATACAACGACATTGCAGGCATCAATGACCTTGTGACGGAGAAGACTTGTGGCGTGATCATTGAACCTATTCAAGGCGAGGGAGGTGTCAATGTTGCTACACAAGAGTTCCTTCTGGCTCTGCGCAAACGCTGCACAGAGGTCGGCGCAGTTCTGATCCATGATGAGATCCAATGTGGCCTGTCACGAACAGGTAAGCTTTGGGCCCACGCTGCACTACCGAAGGAGGCGCATCCCGATATTGTCACCACCGCGAAGGCGCTTGGTAACGGCTTCCCCATTGGCGCCACTCTGGTCACAGAAGATGTTTCGAGCAAAATTGTGACAGGAGACCATGGCACAACATACGGTGGAAACCCGCTCGGATGTCGCCTAGCACACAACATTGTCACACGACTCTCCGACCCGGAACTACAGAAAGATGTTCTGAAGAGGGAGGCGCGATTCCGACAGCACTTTGTGCGCATTCACGAAGCTTTCCCGGATGTCGTGCAGGAGGTCAGAGGCCGGGGTCTGATCCTGGGTCTTCAACTGAGTGCTGACCCAACACCTGTGATCACAGCTGCTCGGGAAAGAGGCCTGCTTGTGATTACATGTGGTACAAATACCTTACGTTTCGTCCCTCCTTTAATCATCTCTGATGCCGAGATCGACGAGGGCATGGAGATTCTCGAGAGCGCCATGAACGCCGTCTTCCGTGAACCAGGTCACATTCCCGGCACTGATGGTCAGCAAGAGATGCGCGCATCCAGGTGAGCAGGTCCTACTGGGAATATCGAAGATATAATCCAAGCATCTGCCATGGCTGGGATCGATTCTTGACCGGCGCCGAGGTTACACAAGCACTTCGCCTCGAAGTCAGATTTTCTGCAAGATCGCACGTCACAATCAGTCTGCGGAAATCAGCCAGCTGCCTCAGACATGTGGCCGCTCCTCATGGACCTGAGCCGCAACTCATATTGGCGCCGCAAGTCACTACCTGGAGAAGCCTTCCGCGGCACACGCGATCCTCAGATCCGCCGTTGATCCATCATCACAGCATGCGGCATAAGCAGAGTATGCTCATTGCGCGATACCAAGCGCATGAGCATATTCATCAGCGCTAGGACCGGTATGGATGTCACACGCTCGGTGTTTTGTTATGCGCCGGAAACGTCATCAGGAAGATGTCTGTCCTTTCCACGCAGTTCGAGTGCGATGAGGGTCGTGGTGCCGCGTCGACTGTCATCATGGAATCGAACGTGCTCATTCGAGCGCGAGTTGATTGTAACCAGCGGTCTGTAGTGTATTGTATAGATTCTAGGCCTGGCACGAATCGCCTGTGAAACACCCCGTCTTCTTCGCCGAAAAGTTCTCCCGGCCGGTCGACTTCGTCATCGCCCAGACTCCAAGCCTCAAACGTCTCTTGGTACTCCCATTCACTGTTGCGCCATTGGCTCCCCAACGGAACTAAAACAAAGCAAGCGCCCGAATTAGAAGAGCTGCGGCGTCCGAGGCGTAGTCGTTGAAAGCTCGCAGGATCTCACACAATCGTTTGGGCAACAGAGCACACGATCGATGCAAGCATATCATCCCCAGCGACGTCGAAAGTCCGCGCGGCGAAACTCGTTCAGTTCGGACAACCACCCAACCAGGTACAATCGCAAAACGCCACCGCGGAAGGCGCGAATCGCCGCGAGCAGATCACAGATGAAACCAGTTCGTGTTTAATGCTGAGCCACCCCAAGAGTAAGCTCTGGTCTTGGCCGCTGCCCTTAGCAGTGAACTGATCAAGCCCATCAACTGACATTCCACGCGCTGTCGCATGCCCACTCTCCGCCTTGCTTTTTCCCCTTGCCGTCTCTTAATCCTTCTTTCTTATCCATTTCTCGCTTGCGGTCGGTGATAAACGAATACAACGTCATTTGACCCATATCGCAAAACATCCCAGCTCCAGTCTGCGGAAAGGGACCAGGTGCTATCATAAGCGGACAAGGCAAGAGCTAGACCTGGCAGGACCAGCCTATACCGGCCAACGCGACAAGGCGTGTGCGCGCGCGTGAGACGCAATATCATGATGAACAGGGATACGCTTCGGGGCGCGTCACGCGAAATGGGACATCCTTCGAAGAAACTTATCGCGGCATATGTTTTCGACTGGGTCATTACTGTCGTCTTCGCGGCAGCCGGCGGCTTCCTGTCGTTCGTCCACCCGACCCATCGAGCTTTCTCGCTCTTGAACACCGAAATATCATACCCATACGTGGAGGAAAGCATCCCGGCATGGCTGGTCGGTGTCATCGCAGGGCTTGCCCCAGCGCTCATCATTGCTGTGGTGGCCCTGGTATTTGTGCCTGGACGTGAAGTGCGACGGTTTTCGACGAGGTCGCAGGTACTGAGGTTGAAGCTATGGGAGTTGGAGAAGGGCCTTGCGGGACTATGCTTGTCTCTCGCGGTGGCATTCTTTGTTACGCAGGGAATGAAGAACATGTTTGGAAAACCGAGGCCAAATATGCTGGCGAGGTGCAATCCCAATGTGGAAGAAGTTAGTTCTGCCTATCGAGGCGGATATGGACAAGACATCAGTATGCGCTGGACCATGGTCGACTCGTCCATTTGCCAGGAGACAGACGAGGAGACTCTACAAGACGCCTTCCGATCTTTCCCCAGCGGACATGCGTCTTGGTCCTGGGGCGGACTCCTCTATCTTACTCTCTTCATCTGCAGCAAGTTTGGCATCGGACTACCACATCTACCAGTAGTCTTCTCGTCAACAGAGCAGAGACAATCCCCTACGAACGAACACGAACTCCTTCCCCTCCATGCCAACCGAGCACGCGGCTCCTCGATGGAAACCGAACGCAAGGACGCCGAAGACAGCCCAGGCGAATACGCAGCTCCCCACGCTCTCCATCAACACAATCGCTCCCTTGACAACAACAACTTCACCGCAAACACGAGCTACAGTAACGCCAACCGCAACAACTACCCAACATCCACATCCTCCAATCCCATCAGCGTCCGTAACGCAGCAGCCGCCCCACCAAACTACCTAATTATTCCAGCCCTCACGCCTATCGCCGTCGCAGTCTACATCTGCTCCACGCGCTTCGCCGAATACTACCATTTCGGCTTCGATCTCATTTTCGGCTCCCTAATTGGAATCGTCACCTCCTGGCTCGCGTTCAGATGGTACCATCTTCCAATCTCGAGAGGCCAGGGCTGGGCATGGGGAGCCAGATCCAGAGATCGCGCATTTGCATTCGGTGTGGGAACGAGTGGATGGGTTTCAGATGCTGGTTGGTCGAGTAAACGAGCGAGTCCTGCGGATGTGAGTGCTAATCCTGTTCCTGTTTGAGCACGGCGATTATGAGAGAAAGACGAGAAGATGGTGTGCTTATATTGTATTTGCGAACCTGTGCTGAGTCTTTTGTTCTCTTCGCAGATTGATATTTCGAATCGTGTATAGAGAAGTTGTTGTAACTTCTGTTCTCCTACTCTTCTCCGCATTGAAAATGAGAGGGAGTGGGGAGGCGGAAGTCTCGATTCGATTCGATTCGATTCGATTCTGGTTGTATGATTGATTTAGCGTTGGCGCAAGGTTGAGAATAATCGGACCAAGGGGCGGCGAGGGGGTAGGAGAGAGAAGCGGAAAAGTTGAAGAACGGACAGCGAAACAGGCAGAGGAAACAGTTTCGAGTTGTATTGGCACAGCGGACGATGAGATAATCCCAGTATTGGATATGATGAGGAAGTTATGAATTTCACGTTGAATGTTGGAAACCATTCTCATACTGCACATTCATGCCGTATGCTGACAGCACCATGCTCCTCTTACTTCGCAAGGCAGTGGTGACCAGGAGAAATGTAAACAGCCACTGAGCTCACTGTGCCATTGGAGACATGCTGCCTGTGGCACGGAATTCACCAATGATGCTTCAACGTGATGGTGATGGGAAGTGAGACTGCTTTCTATGTCAAACTTGACATGTCATATATTGTTACAGCTTGTGGCGGGCACCGTCTCTCTCTATACTAAAGAAGACTCTATAAAAAGGGCCAGCCAACGCCCTAGCTCTCGAGTTGAAGTGAGAGATCAGGTGATTTTAGAAACTCTTCATGCCGGCTAGATTTTGTGGTATCCCCTCTTTCTTCATGTTGAACGCCCAAGCGCCTCGCAATGCTTTTATCTTTTGGCCCGCCCCTCCCGGTAATTGAATGCTCTGTCTGTTGAAAAGACAAAACCCCTTTCTGTTCCCAGACGTAAAAAGTGGTATCTTGCAAGTTCCAAAAAATTCACGTGTTGAAGCATCGCTCATAAACATCATAAACATCTCTTTTGATGAGATGTGCCGTCTAGTAGCGGTACATCTCGGTCTTGAATGGACCCTCGATTGGCAGGGACATGTACTCTGCTTGGGCCTCGGTCATCTTGGTGAGCTTGACGTTGACGTGTTCAAGGTGGAGGAGAGCGACCTGCTCGTCGAGGATCTTTGGCAGAACGTAGACGCCGATTGGCATGCGTGGGACGCTGGACTTGACTTGACCCTCCTCTTGGACCTTGATTGGGCCATCGGCCTCGCCTTCGATGGCACGGGCGAACTCGACGTACTTGGTGGCGAACTGGCGGTCGCCAGCCTTGTACAACATGATCTGGGCAAGAACCTGGTTGGTGAAAGAGCAGGACATGACGAAAGAGCTGTGGCCAGTCGCGCAGCCCAAGTTGACGAGACGACCCTCAGCGAGGAGGATGATGTGGCGGCCGTTTGGCATGAGGAAGCGGTCGACCTGAGGCTTGATGCTGACAACCTCCTTGGCGGTCTTCTTCAACCAGGCAACGTCGATCTCAATGTCGAAGTGGCCAATGTTGCAGACGATGGCATCCTCACGCATGGCCTCGAAGTGCTTGCCAACAATGATGTCTCGGCAACCAGTGGTTGTCACGAAGATCTGGGAAATAGGAGCGGCCTCCTCCATGGTGACGACTTGGTATCCAGCCATGGCAGCCTGGAGAGCGTTGATAGGATCGATCTCAGTGACGAGCACACGGGCACCCATGGAGTGGAGAGCCTGAGCACAGCCCTTGCCGACATCACCGAAACCGGCAACGACAGCGATCTTGCCAGCAATCATGACATCGGTGGCACGCTTGATACCATCGACGAGGGACTCTCTGCAGCCGTAGAGGTTGTCAAACTTGCTCTTGGTGACGGAGTCGTTGACGTTGATGGATGGTGCGAGAAGTCCATTTGGCTTGCCCTTGTTCTTGAGCATCTTGTAGAGGTGGTGGACACCAGTGGTGGTCTCCTCGGAGATACCGTAGCAGCCAGTGAGCATCTCTGGGTACTTGGTGTGCACGAGAGCAGTAAGATCACCACCGTCGTCGAGAATCAGGTTGAGAGGCTGACCCGATGGGAAAGACTTCAATTGTTGCTCCAAGCACCACTGGTACTCCTCCTCAGTCTCACCCTTCCATGCGAAGACGGGAGTGCCGCTGGCAGCGATGGCCGCGGCAGCGTGATCTTGAGTGGAGAAGATGTTGCAGGAGGTCCAGGTCAGCTCAGCACCGAGGGCCTTGAGCGTCTCGATGAGCACGGCAGTCTGGATGGCTGTGGGCGATACGTCAGCGCTGCAATGGCACGATGTGTGGCGGCGGACAATACGAAGCGGAGGAACTCACTCATGTGCAAGCAACCGGCAATGCGGGCTCCCTTGAGGGGCTGCTCGGCGGCATACTTCTCACGGGTCTGCATGAGACCTGGCATCTCCTGCTCGGCCAGCTCAATCTCTCGTCGGCCAAAGGCCGCGAGGTTGATGTCTGCAACCTGCACCACCGCCCGTCAGCCATTGTTCTCGCGGGAATGCGGCGTTCCCGAGCCATTGCGTGTGCGTACCTTGAACTTCTGTGCTGGCTCACCCATTTTGACGGTGTTTGAAGGATGTGGAGTGGGATAAGAGGGTAAAAAGTAAAGTGAGTGAAAGATGAAGAGGTGAGGAGGGTTGAGCAGTGAAGCAAAAAAGTTGTTGTTAAGCTCCTGCCCCGCGCCGTTCAGCGAAGGGCAGAGAAGCACGGGCACCAAACGACCCACAGCTCCCGCCTTGCAACTTTCAGGGTCTGCGACGACTCGGCAAATGCACGACACACTCACACCGCAGCTGCCGCCCACGGTGAGCTGGATCAATGTGCTGTGCTGCTACCACAGTACTGCGGCTTCTAGTGCTGCACGCGACGTTTCTCGAAATGTTCTCTGCCTGCGTCGAGCAGTCACTGCCGCAGCCCAGCAGAAAGTTGCTGGCTGGCCTGCTCGCTGTTCGAGCAAAACGCACCGCGGCATCCGCAGCCTACACCTGCTTGCAATTCCCTATCCTAGGATCCTGTCTAGGATCGGGGCATTGCTAGTCGGTCACCGATTTCGCTCTCAACGACCAGCATATCTTCACATTGAGACGTCTACGGCAACCGGTCGGGAGAAGTGCACAGTTGTATTCTTATGGCCATCGTGGGCTGTGAATTGTATATCATTACACGTGCTAGAGCTCATACATCCTCCCACGCTATGCGTTGTACATCGGAGAGAATGAGCTATCAAGAGCTCCATTTCAAGAGAGCCTCCGCCAAAGCAGCTGTAATCAATCAAAGAGTATGCTCGCTGGCTTGCATCAACCCGGTTCCTTGTTCTACATGTGCTGTGCTTGCAGCGCGTCCTCGCGCGCTACAGCAGGTGCGGTCAGATCTCCGCTTTTGCTTTTGGTAGTCTTCTAGAAACGCCATGCTGAACGCCATCATGTGCTGTGAATCATAAAAGTTTTGGCAAGTGCGCTGCAAATGCAGCGGGTGAGGGAATCCGCACATTTTCCTGAATCGGTCATCGTCTCAGTGAATCAGTATATTAGGCACCATGGCTCACGATGGAAGGCTCATGTCTTGCATCATTTCGTCGAGGCCAGCGCCATGGCTCATCAGTGGTGATCCAGAGCCATCATGGTCAGTGGTCGCCTGTTTGCGTCGTGACAATCGTCGATTCGTTACGTCGTCATCTTGGGGCGAGTTGAAGATACTGCGAAAGGCAGGTTCTTCATCGCTCATATTTTCCGCCCCTTCGTGGTTCGTGGGTGACCGTCGCCGGTTCGGACTGGTGTAGAGGCCTTCAGTTTCACGCAAGGCATCTTTCACTTTGCGTTTCAGGCTACTAACATACGGCACAATGTGCCGAAGTGTAGCTGTATCGAAGGGCACTTTCTTGTTTGTTGGGTATATCGAAGACAGCGCAGGCGAGTCCTCTGTGATCCTCCTGGACTGCAGAGCTGCGATGACCTTTTGAGCCACGAGTTCGGAATCTTTTCGGGGCCGGGTCACAATTGTTGTGCCCTGCTTTTGACCGCGTGTTGGCGAGACATCCGCAGAGAGCTGGGGTTGTATCGCCTTCACGTTCGACTTGATCGGTGTGACTTCCTCGAAGGCACTTACATCGAAGCCAGGAGATGAGGGAGGGGTTCGGCGGGGTTCGATAGTGTGTTCCTCGCTTTCTTGGTCTGCAAGCTCGATCATGGCGTCCACCTCTCGCCACGACTGTGCATACGTGCCGGTCAGCATATTCAAGGCCACAGCTCGAATCCGCAGTTCCTTCAGCTCTTCAATCAACAGCCCCCACTCGCGCAGCAAGCTTATGTTGGCTACCACATTCTCTTGCTGTTCGCGAATAGATTTGGGTACGAACATAACATGCCCGCTGTCAATACGCCTCGAGTCGCTCTCGTTGATATCTTGTACAGGTTCGGGGAGTTCGTCGAAGTCGAAGTCATCGTTCCAGTCTTCTGTCACACCTTTGCTCCCGACACCCCATGTGCCAAATTTGTTGGCTACAACGTTACTACGTTTGTTGTCAAAATCAGGTACGACAGGCACACTGTGACTCCGTGCGTGCATCCCGCTGACAGGTCGGCGACCGGCCGGTCTGCTTCCTCTGCTGTCTTGATCCTTCTTTCCATGCACAGTACGAGGTCGGGGAGGAGACTGTTGAGGATGACTCGGACTCGGTTGTGGCTCTGACCAATCAAATAAATTTGGTTTTTCCATTGGCGAGTATCCGTTGCGATATGGCGTGGAATTCGCAGATCTCGAACTGGTGAATCGCAAAGCAGGACCAAAACGAAATGGCAACGTTTGTGTTGTTGTTTGCCCGCCAAAGGAAGGCATGGAGTCATGTCGTTGAATGCCAAGGCCTGGCTCAAGTCCACCGTCGTTGTCGGCATCCCAATCATCATCGTCCATATCGGGCGTTAGGCGCATAGTAGGTGGCGAAGACGAAAAGATGTGAGTCGCTCCAGGGCGTGCTGAAGGCGTTGAAGTAATGCTCTTGTTCCGGAGGGACCTTACTGGGGTGCTGACCACGCTCCCTTCCTCCTCGATAGTGCTGTACCGGGCGTTGTTGTGCTCATGGCCATCACTCAAGAAATCCCGGAGTTTGGTGCTCCGACCAGAGGAGAATGTTGGGGGTGATTCGTCAAATATGGTTTCAATGGGAGGCCCACGTCGTCCCGAACTGCTTCGCGTTGTCCTCGTTGGAATCGAATCGTAGTACACGTCGCTCTGATAGTCAGTGCTGTTGTCACCTAACGAGCGCCGCTCACTTTCCGAGCCGACAGTTGAAGCGATTTCTGAGTAGGTCGCAGAGATTCTTGGCTGCCTGGCCGAAGGCGCGAACGCGCTCTCCGGGGGCAAGCGATGATGATCCGGTGTGCGTGCGCCGGAGCCTGGCGCAGGCGCTGTTTCATCTTCTGAATACGGTGCTTGCGGCAGCTCGCCACCAAGTTGGAGGTCGACCTCGTAGGCGGGATCCGAGGAAGAAGGATGTTCGCTAGAAGATGACGAGTATATGCTGCGCTGCGACGATGTTGGGTCGGTTAAATCGCGGCGTTTGGCAGGGCGTTCCAACTCTGGCTCTATGTTCCTGCTCACGAGACCACCCATTGAAGCTGGCCTGAGTCTGCGGTTCGATCTGGCAGACCACGGTCTGCCATTGCTCGTTGATGGTCGTCGCCACAGTGGTTGTGGCCCTGTCGAGAGGAGGTCACCAATGGAGAAGGATCGTCGGGGAGACGCGCTTTCTTCGAAGAAAGGAACGTAATTGGGAAACGGCGAGGAAGCTGTACTCTGCGCCACGTTGACTTCGGTGGTTGCGTGAAAGGTTTCAAGTTCATCTGCAGCAAAGGGGGCCTCGACAGTAGACACGCGAACTGGTTCCTTTGCGGAGACCAGGGTTGGTGTGTACTTTCGATCAGGAAACATACGACGTACAGGATTCGGGATGCCTGTCGAATTTCGTCGTCTGGTCAATGTCGATTGCTCACGTGTCGCTTCGGGCGAGAAGTATGATCGCCAATGAGAAGCATTACCGGACGGAGAACTGGTACCACGGGATATGGGGCTATCCCAGCCTGAACCTGATAGCCGCTCGTGCAGCGTCGCGGAGCGCTGATGACTTGTAGCTGGCCTTCGAAATATGGGGATCCGCGAATTGGGCGATCCATGAGTGCTGCTGAGCGATGTTGTCCGCTTCACGAGCTTGTTGGCTGCAAGTGGACGTTCGTTCGTTGGTGGTGTGCTGTCCGCAACCATGGGAGTGGACGAGCCGGTGACGGAAGGGGTAATCGACCCATTGGAGTGCGAGATGGCGGCAGAAGGTGGGCGTGATGTCGGAGTGCGACTGGAGTCTCGAGACGAGGATAATGAACTGGACAGTCGGCGGAACCACTTGCTGTTGGCGGCTGATCCTGTTGCAGAGGTATTGGTGTCTGCGGCGACGCCGTGCTCTTCCTGCGTCTGCGGTCGGCGCGAGGATCGATCCATGCCCACGCTGAGGCCGGTGTAGCTGTGCCGCTTGGCTGCTAGTGTCGTGGAGGCGGTGTTGGTGGAGCTGGAGCGCGACCTCCGCCCATGGCTGCGTCGCGCGGGCAGCTCAGCAAACAGGTGCGGGTGGGCGTTGAAGGTCGACACGGCGGTGGCGGTCGCGCTCATGTCGGCAGCAGGCCGCGCCGTGCCTGGAATGCTTGCACTGGCGGGACCATGAGCATGAGCGCGGCGGTCGTTCGCATCGGTGTTGGCGCGCGGGTGGGACTCAGAGGCGGTTAGGACGAAGCCGATGCTCGCAAGGGCGGTGATGGTCGACGTGGCTCCGAGCGTCGAGGCAAATGTTGGCATGCCTCAAGACCGCACGGCCGGCCTGGGGAGGAGGAGAGCGAGGAGGCAGCGAAGGAGGGCGTCGTGGAGCATGTAACCATGTCTCGCATGTTTACTCGGGATGCTTAAGGTCCACCCTGCTGCTGCTGGCACTTAAGCGCATGGCATCTGGTTTCACAACGACAATGAGCGACTGGGACCACGCAGGAACGAGAGAGTGGATGCGATGAGGAGGGGGTGCTTGTTGGCGGAACAGCGCACAACCCTGGCACCAGAGCTGAAAGATCAATGCTAACTAACTAGTTCTCGAGTTGCAACGACATCACTCGTCCTTCCTGAGTTCGCCTATGCTATCCGTGCCGTCCGACTTCCTTCCGGCTCGCCAGCACCGAGAGTCTGCGCTCGCAAGTCGCGATCCCCCTGCACACTGGATGAAGGTTGTCTACTGTACGCACGAAATCTTCCGCTACATATCCTGCTTTGGCTGGCTCAAACTCTACAAGCGGTCGATCCACTCGTCGAACGAACTCGTTCTGACGCTTGGTCCTCGCCACGAAACGGCGGTACTAACGACCATCCTTTGGTACCCAGTTGCAGCCGCGGCCACCTGCAGCTCCCAGTGCGACTGCCTGATGCGGTTGCCGTCGCGGTAGGCCCTCACTGCCGTCAACCGGGTCTTTGGACGACAGCACCGCAGGAGGCGTCTGTCTTGCAGCCGTCACCGCATTGTTCTGCAGCACGAGATGGACAGCGCATGACAGACCGAACATGTCGTCCTCAACTGCTCCGAAGGCCGCTGGGAAAGCTGCCCGCCAAGCACCGGATGGATCATGGAGCTCGTTAGGATCGTCTCCAGAAAACGCCATTCGATGGAGTACTTTGGTGCCAGCCGGCCGACGTCGCACGAGCCGCAGCGTGACCCCGTAGCAATAGCACGGGGTGCCATGTTGAAGCACCGTGAACATTAGGCGTTCCTGGTCAAACTCCAGCGTGTAACTGTTGACAACGGTCCAGCTGTAAGGAAAACCAACAACAGCAAGGAGCAACAACTGTGCAACTCTCGTGGCTCGTACGAAACACAACGCTGAGGTGTATAGCTCGGATCCCTGCTCTTACTACTATTAGACAGAGTGCCTTGCAGTAGATCCGTCTCGCGGGGCGCCAGATTTCGCCCACTGCTCGGCATTATATCCGCTCAATAATCAACGCGCGACGCTTGCAGAGCACAAGATACTGTGTAGTATACCGGCTAATGCCCGTCAACATGTTCTTCGTATAGCGCAATGGGGTTTGCCTGCTGAAGCCAGCAAGGAGCGGCCGCAGGGATGAGCTTTGATGCCCTCTCGCACAGCCCAAAATGTAGGAACTTTGCGCTCCCCAAGGTGTGAACAAGGTTCTTGCAGCGAGAGATTTGGAAAGCGTCATTTCTCGGCCAACATCTCGCAAGTTGACAGAAGACATTATTATTGTCGCTGGTGTATGATGAAGGCCGCAAGCTCGATCGATCATTGGAGCTGCGGCAAGCGTACCAGTACTTGATGGATGAAGAAAGCGTTTCTCGTTTCTGCAGGCAACGGCAGCGGGACCCTCAAAGACCACCACTGCCAACATCTCAAACTCTGCCCCAAGCCTTACCCTCACATCGAGATCTGGAGCAACAGATCGCAATTCACCGGCTGGTACAGCACACGCGCACGGGCATTCCGTTTCGAGGCAGATTTCACATGCAAAGTTGACGTTTCGTCCGCCTCCGGTCAAGTTCGGAAATTATTACTTGCGCTCACGCCCAGCGACACGTCAGGTCCGATAGGCGACAGGTGCTAAGACGCCACTGCCATGCAGTCTGAGATACGGGAGCAGCTCCCGGACATCGATTCCGTGGTGGTCGATTACGCAGCTGGTTATCTAAATCACGCGGCTCGACAGTTCAGTGCAGAGGCCGACCCGTTGGCAGAGGCCGCAGCAGTGATAACGCAGCTTCTGATATCTGCATCTGGAGACCTTTCTGACGAAAACGAGGCCTCCGTCCAGAACTTGGTCCAGAAGTTCGTGTCACGACTCAATAGTCAAAATGGCGTTGACGGCGAGAGGCGACAGCAGGCGCCATCCGCCAAGAGGCTTGATCAAACCATTCAAGTAGCGTCACAACGAGGCGTATCATCTACGCTCGGTCTCACAGGTGGCACTGTCGACCTAGAGTCGGCAAACACTCGCAAGGTGGAGTCTCGTGTTGACAAGAAGAAGCTCGAAAAAGCCGAGCGCAAACTGCGCGCAAAGCAAGACCGTAAAGTCTTCAAGACTGTCGAGTATGAGGCCTCCCGCCTGCTGGACCAGCCAGACGAGCAGCAGTCATACGAAGAGTTCTTCATGGCTGTTAATCCTCTGCAGCTGGGCTCAGATGCGCAATCCAAGAGCAAAGATATCAAGGTCGATGGCATTGACATCTCCATTGGTGGTAAGCGTATCTTATCAGACACAAACCTGACTCTTGCCTATGGCCGTAGATACGGTCTGGTGGGTCAGAATGGTATTGGTAAATCGACATTGCTTAGAGCGCTCAGTAAACGTGAGGTTGGAATTCCAACCCATATTTCTATCCTACACGTCGAGCAAGAAATCACTGGAGATGACACACCCGCTCTGCAGGCCGTTCTGGATGCCGATGTGTGGCGAAAACACCTGCTCAAGGAGCAGGAGAAGATTTCGAAAGAACTTGCCGAACTTGAAGCAGAGCGATCGTCCATGGCGGATACGTCAACCGATGCTGCGCGCCTAGACAAGCAACGCGAGGGTCTAGACATAACGCTCAGCGATGTTCAAGGCAAGCTCGCAGAAATGGAGTCCGATAAAGCTGAATCTCGCGCGGCTAGCATTCTCGCTGGTCTGGGATTCTCGCACGAGAGGCAACAATTCGCCACCAAGACCTTCTCTGGTGGTTGGCGTATGCGTCTGGCGCTGGCACGAGCCCTCTTCTGCGAACCCGACCTTCTGCTGCTCGACGAGCCTTCGAACATGTTGGACGTGCCTTCTATCACGTTCTTGTCAAATTATCTGCAAGGATATCCAAGCACAGTGTTGGTGGTGTCCCACGACAGGGCTTTCCTAAACGAAGTTGCTACCGATATCATTCACCAACATTCAGAGCGCCTGGACTACTACAAAGGCGCGAACTTCGACTCCTTCTATGCAACCAAGGAGGAGAGGCGGAAGACTGCACAGCGAGAGTACGAGAAGCAGATGGCCGAACGTGCTCATCTGCAAGCTTTTATCGACAAGTTCCGTTACAACGCTGCCAAATCTTCTGAAGCTCAATCTCGGATCAAGAAGTTGGAGCGTATGCCCGTGCTTGAAGCGCCAGAGAGTGTCTACACTGTACACTTCAAGTTCCCTGAGGTCGAGAAGCTGTCACCGCCAATCATCCAAATGACTAATGTCACTTTCGGCTACACACCAGACAAAATATTGCTGAGGAACGTCGACCTGGACGTGCAGCTGGATTCACGTATTGGAATTGTTGGACCAAACGGTGCAGGCAAGACAACGGCGCTGAAGCTGCTCATTGGCGCACTCTCGCCCACTTCCGGATTGATCTCACAGAATCCACGCTTACGCATTGGATTCTTCGCTCAGCACCATGTTGATGCCCTTGATCTCAACGCCAGTGCCGTTGGCTTCATGGCCGCAAAGTATCCTGGCAAGTCAGATGAAGAGTATCGTCGCCATCTCGGAGCGTTTGGTATTACTGGCATGACCGGATTGCAGAAGATGGGACTCTTGTCAGGAGGACAAAAGTCAAGAGTGGCATTCGCGTGTATTGGTCTGCAAAACCCACACATCCTGGTACTCGATGAGCCTTCGAATCATCTTGATATCGAAGCAATGGACGCTCTCAGCACGGCATTACGTGAATTCCAAGGAGGTGTGCTGATGGTCAGCCACGGTAAGTTCTTCATTCAGACTGTCATACTCTCGGATCAGTCTGCTAATCGATTGCCAGATGTGACGATGCTTCAGAACGTCTGCACTAGTCTCTGGGTGTGTGACAACGGAACGGTCGAGCATTTTGGTAAGCCGCATAACCACACATACATATATACCATCAACTAACATCTGCACAGACGGTACTGTCAAGGACTACAAGAAGCGCATCTCGGCTCAAGCGGGTGAGGCAGGCGTGGTTGCTCAGCATTAGATGTTCAGATACTGCGCAATTTTACTTGCTTCAGCGAAGTGTAGACCAGGGAGGAATCGCCAGCGCTCAATGGACTTTTGGAACACACGCACGATTTGCATGCACACATACCTATGCTGGTGAAAAGTAGATCATAGAGATTGGGGAGTGAGCAGACACTAGACTAGACATGTTCACAAGCCACACTTGGCGAAATGCTCAAGCCTCACGCCACACAAATTTCCGCAAACCCCGCGCTCCTTACTCGAAAGCTCTTGCGAATTTCTCACAGAGACACCTCCTCCTCTCACCACACCACAAATTCATCACCACTGTGACGACAGGACACAGTCGTCGCGCACACTATCAAAGTGTCGCTCCCTTCGCTTTCACGAATCCTCTTCTTTTCTTCGTCACTCGCAGCCGGTTCTGCTTTCAACAGCTCAGCACGATCTGCGCCGAGAGTCCTTGCACTCTACACACAAACACAAATCCGGACATACGCGAGCAAGAAGAAGAAAATGCCTCCTAAGAAGGAAGTGAAGCAGGAGAAGGTCCTACTTGGGCGACCTGGCAACAGCTTGAAGAGTGGGATCGTATGTACGGCGAATTTGTGCGTGCTCTGCGCGTGCGCTGGGAACATCATTCTGACTAGTGACTCAGGTTGGTCTTGCAAACGTAGGAAAGTCGACGTTCTTCCAGGCAATCACAAAATGCCCATTGGGTAACCCAGCCAACTTCCCATATGCTACCATCGACCCCGAGGAAGCGCGCGTCCTAGTGCCTGACGAGCGCTACGACTGGCTTGTCGACCACTACAAGCCCAAGTCGCGCGTGCCTGCCGATTTGACTGTGTACGATATCGCCGGTCTCACACGTGGTGCGTCGACTGGTGCAGGTCTCGGAAATGCCTTCTTGTCACATATTCGAGCTGTCGACGCATGTTTCCAGGTCGTGCGCTGCTTCGACGATGCAGAGATTATCCACGTGGAGGGCGATGTTGACCCGATCCGAGATCTCGAGATTATCGCTGAAGAGCTTCGGATCAAGGACATCGAGTTCGTTGAGAAGGCATACGAGAACTACCAAAAGCAGACTCGCCGCGGTGGCCAGTCACTTGAAATGAAGAAGCTCAAGGAAGAGCAAGCATGCGTTGAGAAAGTGCTCGAGCACCTTAAGGCGGGCAAAGATGTCCGCAAGGGCGACTGGACTCCAAAAGAGGTTCGTTTCCAATTTCTACCTTCCCCTTCCTTACCCCTCCTTTATGATGAACCAGAGATTCGTCTCTATAATCCCAGCTCTTAGAAGTCTCACCCAACGCTTTCGAGGCATCATGTTAAGAAATCAGATCTGATCGAAGCTTGAACTACACCGTTACTTTGACTAGCTCTTGCTATACAACAGCTGCTGACGAAGAGATGCGCAGGTCGAGGCAATCAACCCACTGTTCCTTTTGACGGCGAAGCCTGTGGTCTTCCTTGTCAACCTGAGTGAGAAAGACTACATTCGCCAGAAGAACAAGCACCTGCCGAAGATTGCAGAGTGGGTCAAAGAGCACGCAACCGGTGATCCTATCATTCCAATCTCAGTTTCCTTCGAGGAGCGTCTATCAAGATTTGAAACGGTAGCAGAGGCAGATGAAGAGGCAAAGAAGCTGGGCACCAAATCTGCATTGCCCAAGATCATCACCACCATGCGCAAAGCGCTTGATCTTGGCTCTTTCTTCACAACTGGAACTGATGAGGTACGGCAATGGACGATCAGAAATGGCACCAAGGCGCCTCGTGCTGCTGGTGTGATTCACGGCGATTTTGAGAAGACCTTCATCCAGGCTATCGTGTACAACTTCAAAACATTAAAGGAGCTGGGCAACGAAGCGGAAGTAAAAGCACAGGGCAAGGTGATGACCAAGGGTAAGGATTATGTCGTCGAGGATGGAGACATCTTGCTATTCAAGGCTGGAGCTGCCAAGTCATAGATGGCTGGGTAAGCTATGCTGTGCCTCCGCAGGGTAGATTACATGCATGTTGATGAATGAAGACCTTGACTCTACGTCGGTCTTAATGAAGAATGCCACCATTTCAAGTGAATCGCAATAATACACTGCCGTCTCACCACATGACCACTACTACATTTCGTCCGGTATGACCACTTTCGCACACGCACCAATCCGCTGTAGCTCTGGCTATCTGTCACATGCGACGCGCGATTAGACTAGGTTTCACTAGTTAGCGCCGTAGTTCGCAGTCCACGTTTGCATCACCTTCGTCTCTGCCATCATTGCGCCATCCTGCTTCACCTGGCAAATACCCCTCCGGTCGATGGAACAGTCTGCGGCGACGACAGCATGAGTGCGAACTCTCATGCACCCACTCAATCCTTTTGTGCGGGCCTTCTTCCGAAGCGCACTGCCTGCGCAATGTCAGCCTATCGGCCACCACATCCTGCTTGTGCCCACGACCGAAGTCCTACTGCGAGCGAAAGATCGCGACACGAATACAACTTATGCTGACCTTGCGGGTACCGAGGAGTTCCTAGCCAGTCATGTGTTGCGCGTACCAGGAGGAGGACCACCGTTGAGCGGAGGCGGCGGCGGCGGAAATGCGCGAGAGAACAAGAACAAGGCGAAACAGTACACCACGATCAATGGACGTACGGTGGTGGTTAAAGATAGCTTTGTGTACAGCAACAAGGGTTTCAAGACGCTCAACCAGGCGCAACTACTGAGCGATGCCATCTACTATCCGGATGCTGCGGATGGGCAGCAGTGGCTGGTGTACTTCATATCCCGACCTCTGATGGGCACATATCAGGCGACACCGATAGTGCCTGCTGTGATCAGCGATGCGCCGAGTAAGGAGCGCAAAAGCGTGCTGGCAGAAGCCTCGGGGACCTCCGGCGCATTAGGGTCAGCGACAGTGTCAACTTCGCCGAAGAAGAAAGAGATTAAAGGCTTTGGGGATTTACTTGTTCAATTCCCCATGATATCGCGACAGATGCAGAACGGGCTGGAGAAGATCATTCGGGAGTTCATAGCGACCAACGACAAGCCACTACCGAAGCCTAGGTCTCGAAGCTCCTCGTTCGGCTCGCAGACATCGCGCCCGTCCATCAGTGATTCTGTGTCTTCACTCAGGTCCTCGCTATCAGGCACAAGCACTGTCCACCCTACCTATCTCGAGCTGGAACCCGAAGAGGAAACGCTCCGGACTGCATTGGAAACGGCCATTGTCGCGGCCATCGACTTGTTCCAAAATGTGGACAAGCAGCAGTTATCGATCCTGGGCGCGAGCACTGAGCTTACTGGGCCGGCTGTCGAGCGTATGATTGAGCGCTATGTGACTGAGCAAGTACACGACCAGAATCTGTTCCCTCGCGTGTGTAGCATCCGACGACCGGACGATTCCGACCTGGAATCGAAGATACGCAAAATGTCCGACATCGACATTGCTCAGGTTGGCATACCTGTCGATGATGGGATGCAGGCAAAGCGAGCACTTGCTGTTCGCCTGACCAAAGGTGTTCAATTGTTCAGAAAAATGGGCGTTGCAAGCAGTCCACAGGAGATGTTGGACATCCTGCTTGAGACGCAAAAAGTCATCACTGCGCCCGACGGAACCGATAGCTCGGGGCCAGAAGATCCTTCTTCATCGACTGTGGCTACTAGTCCCTTGACGATCAATGCCGACGTCCTCGTCTCAATGCTTTTGATTGTGATCATCCGCAGCGGCGTAAGGCACTTGCATTCGCGCCTGTTGTACATGCGGTACTTCATCTTCATTGACGAAGTCGAATGCGGCGAACAAGGTTATGCGCTAGCTACCATGGAAGCAGTATTGGCGCACTTGTCCAGTAGCTCCAATACTTTGAGGAAAGCCAGCAAGAAGAATCGTCTCCTATGGCAAGCCGTCAAAACAGGGGACGTGAAAGCTTTGGCTACTATACTGCAGGTTGACGACCTCCCGGTGCAAAACGACACCACGGACGGCTATCCGACGGCGCTCTCGTCGGATTCGGAAGAGGACGATTCTGCGGATACCTCACTTGATGTGATCGAGTCTATAGAAGGGTCTAGGTCTGACGGCGCTTCTTCAGAGTTTGCAGCAATGAATGGTTCTCTTCAGCACGTCTTCCCCTTCCAGAGACCGCCAACGCCCCCACCCGAGCTCCCGCCGCGCAAAGCAAAGAAACACGTTTCGATGGCATCTCTCCCACGAAGCCACTCAGCATCTTCTGCGTACTCCTCTCGGTCGCACTCCCGACAAAAGAGTGTTGATTCGGATGCTAGTTATAACGTTGGAGGCGACTTATCTGTTGACAAAATTGCGCAAACTCAGGATGCCGACGGCAACTCAGTGCTCATGATGGCAGTTGAGGCTGGCAAGCATGATGCTTTGCGGTTCTTACTGAGTCTGCCGGCACACTTCCGTGCTGATTTCATCCTTCAAGATGCCAATAACGATGGCGCTACTGTTCTCAGTGCAGCGATTCAATCTGGAAATGGAAGTGTGACAGAGGAACTAATACACTACCTGGAGAGCAATGTGTCAGAAGAAGAGCTACGAGGATACATCAGACTACAGGACAACAAGGGCCGATGCGTTGCTCATTATTTATTCCACCAGCCTCACCTGATAAAGCGTTTTGGGAAAAAATTGCCCTGGCGGCTAAAAGACAAGAACGGACAGACACCACTCTTTGCGATGTGCAGATCCTATGACCATGAGAAGTACCACTACATGGTTGAGGAGGCCTTGAAGTTCGCAACCGAAACACAAGGCGACGGCGAGCCTCTGCACCTGGACGACCATGTAGACGCGAAAGGGAACACCTTGATCCACGTCATGAATGATATGCAGCTCACCATGCGACTACTCCGATATTGCGATTCTGATGTCAATGCCGCCAACGACAAGCGCTTCACACCTCTGATGGTTGCCAGTAAATATGGTCGCATAGATTTGGTGCGAGCACTCTTTGGCGATCCACGAGTCGACATGACCTTGAAAGACATTCGCGGGCTTACAGCTGTCGAGCTGGCCAAGGATGACGATGTCAGGAATCGCATTGACGACCTGACGCTGCTGTCCTCGGCGCCAGGCAAGGACG
The DNA here is from genome assembly GCF_033473495.1 of Cercospora beticola. NCBI lineage: Eukaryota > Fungi > Ascomycota > Dothideomycetes > Mycosphaerellales > Mycosphaerellaceae > Cercospora > Cercospora beticola. Next base: position 1,669,529 of record NC_088935.1, on the reverse strand, counting down.
GGCGCACTACGACTGTAGTCAGATCCTTCTTCGTGGAGGATTCCACTGTACGGCTGGTGCTCAAATCGGGCGCACCGAACGCGAATGGTCTCATTACTGTGACTACTTGTCGCAGGACAGTCGCCGACTTTGAAAATCTGTCAAAGTGGCTAACGATCGAGTGCCCTGCTAGCTGGATACCGATGCAGTTCAATCTGACTTCGCCATTTCTAATCCCATCGAAACCTTCCCGAACAGTTCTGAGGGACATACAGATCAGGATGGACAACTTCTTCCGCAATCTTCTGACGCACGGCACCTTTTCGACACACGAGCTTGTGTGGGAGTTCTTTCTGGTGCCAGAACTTGATCCGGAAATGCTTCTGGAGCGGAGCAAGCGCAAAGCTGAAGCACGCGTAGACAACGTCAAAGACGATTTCGAGCCAATATCCGACACGCATGAAGTCGAAAACTTTGTGGAACATGCAAGGGAACAAATCAAGGGTGTTGCCTCCGCCACGAAAAAAGTCATCCGCGAGACCAACAAATATCGCATGCTGAGCAACGACATTTCGGATGCGCAAAACCTGGCCTCATCCGCTTTGTCTACATTGAACTTCCTTCCTGATCAATACCACACTGCCATTGCACGGTACAGCAGACTGCTCATACCTAGCGAAGCCTCGCCTTTCGCAGGTCTGTACTACAATCTACACGCCTTCTACTCTTCCGCAACGGCCATTCAATTCGCCACAAATCGACCGGCGTACCTCATTGGATCCATGCAACAAGCGCAGAGAACAATAGATCGCAGTAAGAACAGCATCTCTCGATCCAATCGCTGGACGCCGAATATCGGTCTCTTTGAAGACGCGAAGAAGGCTGTGGCAATGGAAGCTTGGGACAAAGCCGCCAAAGCTCGGACAGAGCTCGAGACGCTCGGAAGTGAACTGAGATATACGCAGCAGACGATCGCATCGGAGCTAGCTGTCTGGCAAGAAGAGCATGTGAGGAGCGGGAAGGAGATGTTGAGGCGTTTGGCGAGAGACACGATTGTGAAAGAGAAAGCCAAGTTGGAGGGAATGAGAAGGGCGTTGAGGTGTGCTAGGAATGGCTCAGTGTCAGCACCACCAACAGCGCATCCGAACATGGCTTCCTCGTGAGACACGGCGATTAGCTTGCTTCGAGGATATGATCATGGAGTTAGTGCACACTGAGGGAACAAGAGAAAATGACATGCTCAACGCGAGGAATCTCCTCATGTGTCCCAAACGAGGTCTCATATCCTCGCGCCGCCTCACCCTACGTTGTCTAGGCCCATCAATGTTATCCACGCAAAGCCACCAACAAGGTCAAAGTAGCAGTAGCAATTATCACAGCCACAGCAACCAGCCGAACGCTCCTCCCACTTCTCGCCTCGACGAGCTCACCATTAGCTCACCTCATCACCATCATAGTCATCACACTCCTGCATGGCGCTTCCACGTGGCCATCCAAACGCATCCTACCACACCACACCTGGAACACTAACGAATGACCTTCCGCATACGCTCTGCACGCCTCTTTACGCTTTCTCGGCCCGGAAAATCCACAATCGGCGACTACGAGAAAGCTTAAATTTTTGCTCTCTCGTTTGTGGAAGACCCTGGCTAACCACAGGAGCTGAAGCTGGCTAGCGCCTAGTTCTTGTCCTCCTCCGTTGCGAGAAAGGATAAAGGTCGGATGGACTCAGCACCACATTTGTGTACAGCTTCCGAAGGCAGAAAGAATGTATTGATGCGAACGTTGTTGTTGAGTGTCAGTCTGGACACTTTGCAGGAAATGCAGCACCACTTTGACCGTACGAGCAGTTTCTGAGACAAGCTTGAATCTACCTGTTGTCGATCGACGGAACTAGTACCTGAGCTATAGTACCCTGTCTATTCGTTGGTCGTTTGATTGTTATTAGGCAGAACAGTAGTTTCTCGAACTTCTCCGTTTCGCTCGCGTGTGCAGATGGTTGCCGAATATCTTTTTGACGCGAATTGTCGTTACTACTCTTTTCAGGAAATGGTGCACGCATATTTATTCTTCGGCCGGTGAATGGCTTGTCAAGGGTAGAGGGGAGAGGCCGACTTGATCGACAGCTATAAGGACCCTTATTTTCATTTGCTGACACCGTTGCAAGCTAGCTAGCAGGCGCGAGATTCGAAGATAGGGATCCAGATGGTCGGCAGATGGTGTGCTGAGCCGACTATTGTGGCTGAGCTGTGCTCCCGGCTTGATGAAGAAGCAGAAACGTCTGACTGTTCGGAGAAGGTCGTAAGTAATTCGACAAGGGAAGCGGATGTCAATAATCTTTTCTCTTTTTGATGGCCGTGATAGGCGTGTTCGTAAAGCTATGAATTCGTTCATTGCGCTATTCCATACATCCCGGTCCTTCAATTGTCACCCGAAGATGTCTCTCGGCTTCTCCTATATCGTACAATAGATCTCACTTTCTCCCACTTCCTGGTCGAGATGATGCCGTGTTCCGTAGACTGCCAGCCAACCCAGAAAACGCCGCGCTAAAGATACAGTATTGAATCACGAAAACGACAAGTCGAGGTCTGCCTCATCGCCGCTGTTGCCACATCGCGATGACGGTTTTGAGCATCGCGATTATTTGTTCATTCCCAGCATTTGCCTGTGCCACTTGCAGAGGCGTTTCGTACGCTTCATTCCGTACGAACGGGTCAGCGCCATGTCGCAGGAGGACTTTGACCATGCTCGCTGATCCTGTGAGTATGGCACAGTGCAGCGCTGTGCTTCCGTCGGGCATCGTCTGATTGGGGTCTGCCTTGGCGCGCAGGAGCAGCTCAGCAACGTCAGACCGCCCTGAGAATACTGCCCAGCTCAGTGCTGTGGAGCCTATGTGCGAGACTTTGCTGAGGTTCGGCCGGTGTTGTAGTAATAGTGAGATGATCTCTTTGCTCGAATATTTGCAGGCGTACATAGTCGGTGTAACCTTGTAGGCATTGTCGATGTCCACGTCCGCTCCGTGTTCGAGAAGCAGGCTCACAATGTCGAAGCTGTTGCTTCGGCACGCTTGGTGGAGAGGGCTGCTGGCGGATTTCGTAGTGCATGGCGAGATTTCGGCGCCGCTCGCAATGAGGAACTTCACCGCAGCCAGCTGACCATTCGAGGCGGCTCCGGCAAGAGGTGAAAGGTGACCACTCTTGGCAGGCTTGAAGGCCTCAAAAACGCCCGGAACCAGCACGGAAGAGTTGACCGATGCGCCTTGGCTAATTGCGGATCGCATCGCTTGCAAGTCACCAGCACATGCTGCGACGAAGAGAGAATTGGCAATCTGGCTTGGCGTCCTGGCTGGTGATGTAGTAGTGCGTCTTGATGATGTCTGCAACGATGCTGGTGATGTTGTTCCTGGCGAAGCTGGAGGCGACCATTTTGATAATGCAGCTTGAAATGCAGGTACTGCCGGTGCGAGAGAAGACGGTTTGTGTGATCGAACCATTGTCCTTTTGGCATGTGAGGAGCTGGATTGCGGTCAGTACAGCATTTGAACGTCCAGTGTGTTCCACCTACTCTTGCTGAGCTTGCTGCTGCTGTTGTTTCACTTCGCTCTCGAACACACAGGAGTCTTGTCGCTTGAGCGTGTCTGAGTCGTCAGCCGCGCTTCGACGGATGGAGTGCTCGACAAAGCGCTCAAAGGAGCGCATGGTGTCGAAACCTATCTTGAAGGATCGGCAGAGTCAAGATGAATGAATATGGTTCAGGCAGATATGTGAAGTAGGCAGAAGTGCACAGGATATAACTCCCCGATGGCTTGCTGCCCGTTCAAGCCCATTCAAGCCAAGTGGAGCTCAGTAGTTAGCGCAGGTGCCGCCTCAGCTGATATGGGGGTGGTCTGGTCCGTGTAGAGTGAGGAAGGGTATCTAGTCCAAGGCTGGAGGTGGTGCGTTGCTGGTCAGGAGGATATATCACATCGCACGCATACTGGGCAGCAGCAGCGCATGAAGGCATTAAGAACAGATGCGACGCGGGCGTCAACACCACGGCAGGCCGGGCTTACTCACGCATGCTGGAGACGAAGCGGAGCAGCACAGTCATGGCGGTGACGCCAAGCACAGACGTTAGATTGCGCTGCGAGGCCGACCGCGAGCGCCCTCCGCTCTTTGCGCGGCAGCAGCGCCCTCGCGGCCAGCAAAACAGGCGGCCGCGAGCTGGAGAGTTTCGGTGAAGGATCATGCGGGTCTGGCGGCAGCAGCAGCTCCGCCCAGTCGAGGAATGCCACTAGGCAAGGTCGCGGGCGTACAGCGCATGGGTCAGCGCTGCACCCCTGGCGACTCCGTGCGGTCGTGGAGCTCGCGCGTCGCTTACGCTCCCGACGAGGCGGCGGCAGGATGCGCGTGGTGTGAGAGTTGTGTATCAGGAGAGCAGCACGGCAGAGTAGCATTCGGAGGGAGCAGCCCTACGTGATGCACTACTCACCATTCACGTCCTTCTCTCACATGTTGCTGCGAGCCAAGCAAAGGCTCGTGCCGCCCCCGCAGAGTGCCCGCGACCCGCAAGATCTCATCATGCAACTCAGAGCTGTGGAGAGCGCTTCGCTTCACCACCAACTTCCCAATCGCGTTGCACCGCCACACCTCTCTATCCACTTGCCGGACCGCCGCGTTGGTCATACCATTCGACATTATTGCGCGTATCGCTGCGTGACACCGTGCATGCGGACTCCATTCCAGCGCGCACCGGTGGACCTCCTCGCAGACACTGCCACCGGTGAATAGCAAGATGCTGAAGCTGAAAATCGGAGCCGGCACCAAGGCCGCACAACAGGGCGGCGGCGCCAGTGGAAGCGGCGATGGCGACAAGACACCACAGACACCTGGTGCGAGCACACCGGGCGGCGGCGGCATCAAACTGAAGTTGAACTTCTCACATCCTCCGACTCCCGTCGAACCAGGACCATCGTCGCTCAACCCGCCGGCGAGCGCCCCGGCGGAGAAGAAGAAGCGCGCATATACCAAAAAGGCTACTGATGGCGCGCCCAAAAGCAAGAAGCGCGCTCTGGAGGATGACTCTGCCGCCCCGGCTGCCAAACGGAAAATCTCCCTCAAATTGGGAGGACTAGGAGGGCAAGGAGGTTCGGCAGCAGAGGCCTCAGCATCGCCGAAAATCACGCTGGGGCAGAAGAAGACAAAAGCTCAGCCGAGACTGGTCGACATTCGCGCGCGTGGTAAGGTGCCACCGCGGCCGAAAGGTGTCGGATACGATTCTGAGGATTCCGAGACCGAAAAGGACCCCGCTGTCCAGCAAGCATTGATCTTGCGCATGCAGCCCGGACCAGACGCCGAATACATCAGGAATGCGATTGCCGAAGGCAGGATTGGACCATCTTCGAGCGGCGGTGATGCGGAGGTCTCAATCAAGTTCCTCGAGCGCAATTACAGGCGCGCTTACATCAAAGTGCAAGGCAGGATGTACGGGGCAGTATTGGTCGATTTACCATGCATCGTTGAGTCGATGAAGAGCTTTGACAAAAAGGGCTGGTGGAAGGTGGCAGACATCGCACAGATGTTGCTTGTGCTCGGGAGATGCGACACAGAGGAGCAGGTGAAGACGATGCCCCTTCCGAGAGAAGTGAATAAGGAGAACTATCAATACGCACACGGAATCACGCCGCCTATGCATTGGGCTCGGAAACGCCGCTTCCGGAAGAGGCTGAACTACAACGAGGCGATGAATGTCGAAGAAGAGGTTAACAGGCTTTTGCAGGCGGACAAGGAGTGGGAGGAACGGGGAGGCTCAGTCACAAGCGCGAGGATTGGAGACCTCCAGCAACAGCAGCAGCAAGAGCAACACGAGGATGTGGAAATGGGGCAGGCAGACCAACAGAACGGGGGCTACTCATTCGAATTCGGCGATGAAGATGCGGAAGGGGAGGATGCGATAGAAACAGTCGAGCACGACGATATGGAGGAGGGCGATCCAGATCTTGAAGCAGGACTGCAGGCTATGTTCGATGAGAACGAAGACGAAGCCGACGCATCGCAGCTGATTTCCGACTCACCTGCGCCTATTGCAGATCAAGGGGCTTCTATGGCCGCTGCTGCCATGCAGTCAGATATCGATGCTACTCCTGTGGGTACTCCAGCGGCCGAGCAAACGCAGGACGAGCAATCAGACGACGAGGACGAATCGGACGAGGATGAGGATTCTCCTGATGTCGTGGACGAGGATGCTGCAGCGAAGGCAGCAGAACGTGCCCAGCAGCTAGAGGAGGTTGCTGATCTGGAACGTGAGGTGGAGCGGGCAAAATACAAAGTCAACAGCATGTCGAATCAGCTGCTGCAACAACGCGAGAGGAAGAAGTTGGCGGCGCTGGAAGAAGAACTTGCCGTGAAGAAGCAGGTCTTTGGTTTGGATATGGAGGACTGAAAGTCATGCCGCATTGTCTGCAGCTAGAAACGCCTGTCATTATGCAAACGGCATTATGTGACATGCCGTAATGAAAAAGCACCCCGCGGACTTGCCGCGAGGGTAGAGTATCACTTCCCGAACTGTGTTGCTCTTGTCGCCAAGCATGGCATACTGATGCCTCTATTGTCTTTCTGTGCTTTTGCCTTGCTTTTTGCGAAGTCCGAGCGATCCATCATATTCCTAGTGACCGTTCGTCACCCCGTTTGTCACCTTTGTACCAATCACAACCTTCTCCAGTGCCTGCTTCACATCGGCAATCAAGTCATCGGCGTCCTGAAAATACAAGTTAGCACATAGTCAAGCGGATCGATAGCATATCAAAGACAGTACTCACCTCCACACCGCAAGAAATTCGTACGAGATCGTCGAACACTCCCGCAGCCTCTCTCTGCTCCTTTGGAATTCCCATGTGCGTCATGCTCGCGGGGACCTCTACCAAACTCTCCACGCCACCCAGACTCTCCGCCAACGTGAAGATCTGTGTTGCCTCGCAGAATCTGTTCGCGGCTTCGTTTCCACCCTTGATGCGGAACGATAGCATACCACCGCCCATGCCCTCTCGGTGTTGCTTGATTGCCACTTTCCTCTGCTTGTGGCTATCCAACCCAGGATAGTTGACTGCAAGAACATGTGGGCTTGCCTCGAGAGCTTGCGCGACAGCTGTGGCGTTCTTGGTCGCTTCGCGAGCTCGCAAGTGGAGTGTCTTAGCTCCGCGGTGTGCGAGCCAGCAGTCGAATGGACTGGGCACAGCTCCGATGGCATTTTGCAAGAATTTCAGACGCTCGTGGAGAGCGTCAGAGTTGTAGGCTGCCACGCCCATGAGGACGTCTGAGTGGCCATTGATGTATTTTGTTACGCTGTGGACTACGATATCGGCGCCGTGTTCGAGAGGATTTTGAACGTAGGGTGACATGAAGGTGTTGTCGACGACGACCATGATGCCATGTTCGTGGGCGATGGCGGCTACGGCGCGGATGTCGACGAGGGAGAGCGTGGGGTTGGAGGGTGTTTCGATCCAGATCAGTTTGGTTTCTTGTGTGATTAGTTCGGAGATGTCGAGCTCGATGCTGGGGGAGAATGTGACGCGGACACCGTGTGCGGAGGCCACTTTGGTGAAGTAGCGGTGCGTGCCACCGTATACGTCTGAGACGGACACGACATGGCTACCTGCTGCGAGGCTTTGGAGAATGATTGCTGTGGTTGCTGAGCCGGATGCGAATGCTAGCGCGTACTTGGCCTTCTCGAGAGCTGCTATTGACGTCTCGAAGTTCCATCTGTTTGGGTTGGATGATCGTGTGTACTCATGGTCGCCGACTGGCTTGCCAACGGAGGTTTGTGCGAAGGTTGTGCTGAGCGAAATTGGCTCAATGACAGCTCCGGTCACTGGGTCGTGTGGCGAACCTGCGTGAACAGCCAATGTACCAAACTTGTGCACTGGAGACGGAGCTCGCGGTGGCGTCTCAATGGGGCCGTGGCCGTTCAGCTGTGGAACAGTCATTGCGCCTCGTGCTTGTCCTTGGTCGCTTTCGAAGCTGTCGTGGAAAAAGTGTCGCAGAGCCTCAGGGAGCGGTATGCGATTCGAGGGGTCAATGCTAGGAGGACGCGCGGGGTCAGATGTAGGGCGCGTCTTCGGTCGACGTCAGAAATAATTTTTCGAGTCGCTTTGCGCCGGGCTTAAGAGTGTCTCAGCGTGGAGGGCGAAGGAACGCGATTACCAATGTCGAAGGCGAGGGAATGACAATGACATATACGAGTGTTGCGCCTGACCCGGCTATTGGTATTGAACTTCTTTTATTGCGTGCTTTCAAATCACAAATTTAGACTCTGCCCTCCATGCGGTTCACTTTGTCAGGACCATCTTTTGCCGAGGGGCCGGGCCAGTCGGTGTGACACTTCCCTTTCGAGCGCACAGCTCTGTGAACAGAGAGCCGAGAGTATTTTTCGGTACCGTTTCCATACCATACCGTCCAACGGAGAATATACACGGCGGTACCTGGAGCTAGTGTCAGAAAGATGCTGACATTGGTTCATTGTTGGATTGCATCATCCTCATTTGACGTCGACGTGCTCGACCGGCCGCCACAAATGGCGCAATCGACAGGAACAAAAGTACAGCCATTTGTAGAGACATAGAGGAGTGCAGGAACGCAGGAACCGCACATGTGGTTGGTGTGGAAGCCTATGTACCTGGAGAGAGTAGTCCGATAGTTGGGGTGCATGTCACTAAACGGAGGCGCTGTCATCTATGAAGCGTGCTTACGGGCCTCAAATTTGCACTTCCTTTGTTTAAATGGCATGAGCGTCGACATCTCAAGATGTGAACTTCACTCAAGTCGTGGTGAGCGAGAGGCATTAAGGACAAGTCGCAAAGGCCGGAGGCAGGCTTCCACGGTACATTATGAGTTGCCGCAAGTCCGGCCAGACAAAAGATGGTGCACGGAAATACGGTGCCTTCTTGTCAACGGGACCAGGACAGATACGTGACTGAAGAGCATGTGTGCGATACCATGCCGGAGAGGCATTTCTCGTGTGCTCGTCCACGTTACAATAGCTTGCTTCATGCCAATTGAAGATGATCGTGGGAGTAGAGGGTGTGAGGTGCCGGCTAAAGTGGTTTCTTCATTCGACATGGTTGTCAGACACTGGCAAGGAACAGTCGCGCGCCGAGCATCCTCATCAATGCTCTACCAAATTCGGGCCATCGTTGGTGTTCCGTTGGTGTAGTATGTGGCGCTGAGAGTATGGTGGACGCGCCAGAGAGTCTTGGAGTGATAGGCTTTCGGGTGGAGGCTGCGCTATGTCTGGTAAGTTTGGGGCCCTTAAGGCACAGAGCGTGTGCGTGCCATGTGTTTCGAGCAACCAGACTCGCCGGGGAGAGTCTCGACTTCATGTTAGGCGTGCTGCGATGAGCAGGAGGAGGAGGAGCCATGCCAGTTTCCTCGATAGCGCCAAGCCTCGACGCATCATCAGCGAAGTGGCCGAAGATGAAACACGGACATCAAATCACAGCGCTCCACACAAAGGCCGCGTCCCCTGCCTGGGGCCCCTTTCTGCTCAGAGCAACGACCTGCCGCACGCCCGCTGCCAATGCGATAATCGTTTCTGTTATACAACAGACTATTCACGACGTCTCGCATGTGCCACACACAGCAACAACGGCGCGGTTGGCGGTGAGATTGTGCGCAAGTGCAGCCGGGACAGCTGTCGAGCACCTTCCACCTGGTGGATGACATTCGCAGGCCGACTATGCCACCATCTGCCAGGATTCTCCAACTGGCGGCAGCCACTACTCTCGTATTCACCTTCGCCTACTTTCTCCTGACTCCGTCCAGCGTGCACCAGCCACTGAACGTCACGCGATGGCAGAAGACCGCGCCACTGGAGCAAGCCGCCAACCTCACCTTGGACGTCGAGATACTGAAGCAACTGAACGTGCCGCAAAGCTTCAAATTCCAGCGCCACTGTATTAATGCGAGGGAGAAAGACGGCCTGACTCGAACGTCACTCATCGACATCCCGCAGCCTCTCTTCAGCGATGGCGAATTCAAGGAGATCTTGCTGGATGAGAACTTCCAACCCGATCCGCAGTACATGGCGATAATGCCGCCGTGTGATTCTGCAACTGAGATCAACGTCCCCGAATTTCAATCACATGCCGATGGCAACACACGATCACTTATGCTGGGCGTTGCGACCACGATGAAACGCATCGAGGAGAGTCTGCCTACCTTCTCACGCTGGCTGTCGAATACCGGATCGCCTCTTGTTGTTCTCCTGGTCGACCAAACCGATCTGAAGAAAGTGGATCTGGACATTTTGCGGACGAATACCCAGGCCGAAGCCCTGGGCATTGAGCTCATATTCGAGCCGTATCACCACACGTTTCAGGCTGATAGCGAGGGCCTGAAGAATTTCGGACTCGCTACCGTGCTCGATAAGAATCGCCGAGAAGAAACGCAATGGTTCGGCATCATTGATGATGACACTTTCTTCCTTTCACTGCGACGGATGGTGGAGAACCTGGGAAGATATGACCATCACTATCCATGGTATATCGGAGCATTGACCGAAGGCCACACCCGGGTGGCAAAAGAAGGATTCAAGGCATGGGGTGGTGCTGGATTTTTCATTTCACCACCCCTGATGCGAACTTTGGCAGACAATGCTGTCGAGTGCACACGCCTGGATAAATTCTTTGGTGATTTGCTGTGGCGAGACTGTATTCAGGAAGTCACCTCGCCTACCGTCCAACTCACTGAGATGCGTGGCTTGAACCAGATCGACTTGTGGAAAGACTTATCTGGATGGTACGAGGCCGGCTTCAATCCTATCCTGACTGTTCATCACTGGAAGAGCTGGCACTTCTATCCTGTTGCCGTCGGCCACATTGTTGCAGACGTTGCCGGACCAGATGCGTTCCTGCAACGATATAAATTTGGCAACCATACCGTCTTTACGAATGGCTTCAGCATTGCCGAATATCCCTTCGGCTTGCCAGATCTCAACCTTGTGGAGTTGACCATGACCGAAGACGTGAATATCCATCGTCCGCCGGAGCAATTGGAGTTTCATCACAGCTTCGGACATACACGACCTAAGATGGAGCTGGGACGCGATAAGATCCAATGGAAGTTCGAGCACGCGGTGAAGACATCTGCGGGAGTGGTCAGGCAATTCTACACGAAGAGGGAGAACCATGACATTGATGTCAGCATCATTGAGATCGACTGGCGCCACGTAGGATGAAACTGAGCTTTGCACTGATTTCTGCGAAGTCCAAGCTACTCCATCGGTGCGAGCCTGGGGCACTGTGACGAATCGAAGCAGTATACCAGCGCCTGTCTAGGTCATGCCGTGTCTTTGACGCACCGCAAATCGCACCTGGTGGCTTGAAGCCTGTGACCAGAGGCTCGGTGGACGAAACCTCGACACTGTAGTCACTTGGATTGCAGACACATTTCTCGCCCCTTCACTCCCCTATGAGACGAGTGGTGTCACCAAGGACTGGGAAAGATCGGAAGAATATATCCGAGCATTCACAACGCCTGCCTGGCTGACACGCGCCGTGAAGGGAAAAGTGTTCTTGGGAGATTCATTAGAACAGAGATACCCTATTACCGGTTATGATAGCGTTTGTTGCATTTTCAGGAAGCATTTTCAGGCGGGATTGCGTAAGGTGCATAGATTCCTTCCACTTCGTGGCTCCTTTCTCCTTAGCGTTCTCTTCTAGCATTCTATGTCAGTTCACCAAATCGAAAGTATTCAAAAGCATGGGTCATGTTTGATCCGGATGAAGTAAATCACTCAATGAATTGTGCAATTCGCTCCATCTGTCTAGCGCCGATCTACCTGAGCAAGTAGAGATAACCCGCTGCCATTGTCGCTGCCTCTGCTCAGGCATGCCGAAAGAACGCCTTCACCTATGCAGCGCGAATCAACGTCTAACATGTAAAAGCAAACCGAGATCTATCGACGGAGCTCTACCTCTTCCGGCAAGGTATTCCCATTGCCGGGAAAAGGATATCGCGATGCATTCGAAAGTGCAATACTCCGATATACCACTGCCTCGACAAACAAGCCTCCCTCATTAAGCACGATCCTGTCTCCGTCTCAAGTTCCTTGTCCGCTTCATAAGCTTCTTATACTTGTGCTTCTTCATCTTCAACTTTCGCTGGCGCTTGACAGAAATCAGAAGCATGCGATTGAGCCTAGATGCACTGGGAGCATTTCGGATGAAAGATTGTCCCATTGGTCTGGCTGTCATCTTCTCTTGTTGGCGGAGGAAGTATGCTCTCTGGTTGCGCTGCATACGTTCTCGGAAGCCGCTGCGGTTGCTTTCCTGCGCAGGCTCTTCAACTACGGCCTGTGATTCCGGAATGCGGACGATGGGTGATGTAGATGCGGTATATGTCGTCTGCCCTGTCTCGCTGGTAGACTCCGTAAGGAAGATCGTGGTGGCGTAATGCTTCTGTTTTGGTTTGGAGGCCTTCTTCTTCTCCACAGCTTTCACTTCCTCGGGAAAGGGCTGTGGCGGAGGAGGTGCCTCAAATGGCCGAAACTGGGCGACCATCTCGTCCAATGTCTTCAATCGTGGCGGTCCGTCAAGATGCTTCACACCGTCGTGCTGCCCTGACTGTTCCTGCATGACTTCCCATCGCACGCCGTCCTCTTCTGTCTGCCCTGTTTTGATCTCCATGTCCTCGAATTGATGGCGCAGTGCGTACACAACATCTTCTGGCCTTCCTTCTGCTGAATTCCCATTCTCCCATGGATCTCGCGGTTTTCGAGACTCGAATATCCGGTCAAAGGCTTCGGTGCTCGATGGAGGCGGTATTGTGGATCCTAAGGAGAGTGGTCGATGCAACGAGAAGAAGTTGGATACGGAGAATTCTAGATACGAGCGACAAATGTCAGTCCAACCGCATCTCCTAGGGCCCGATTTACTCACCTGGATACTGCATGTGCATTCCAGGCACGGCAGGCAATCCCGCAAACTGATCCTCCTGCTTATCGGGCACTGCGGTAGTCCGCGAACGCTTTGCCCGGGTGACTTTCTTATTCCCTCGCTGCTGCGATGCCGGCTCTGTCATGACCGCCTTCTCCTCCGCGACGGGCTTTGCAGCTGGTGCTGGTTTGCCATCGCTCGCAGCGTTCTCCGGAGGGCATGATGACGCCTTACTGCTGCTGCTGGACGGCCTGCGCTGATGCGGTTGTTGGCGAGCGGCTAAGCACTGTGTCGTTCGCTGAACGGCGGTAGTCGAAGAGCTGCCCGGACTGGCGACTGCAGCGCATGTGCGGTTCGCAGCGCGGGCGAGCGATTTGGAGAACATGGCCTTTGTGGGAGCCTCGGTGGGTGATGCGAGGCTCTTGAAGAGTGCAGATGCACGAGGGGTGTGACGAGCTATTGTTGCGTGATGGGAGTCGGTCAAAGCAGGCACACCACCGAGTCTTGCCGCCGTCTCCACTTCAACCTTCAGCCACCTCGGAGTGCTGCCCACTACAAAGTACAAGGTCAGGCGGAACAAAAGACCGGACTACCTCTCTCACGCTTCACAGCAGTACGAGTACCACAGGCGAACTGCAATGTGACAAGTCATCACATAGGGCACGTAGACACATCTTACGCTCTTGGCTACCTGTTGATCTCGGATATCATCCTTCCCGAACAGATACAGTACACATCACATGCTTCGCGGCTGAACGTATTCCACTGTCTTACCAATATAAAATCAAGCTACAAGAGCTTTCGGCTGATCAGTTAGCTTTAATCATGGCCACATCTATCACAGACGAGAAAAGGCGTGAGTTGCCTTCCCAGGCTACGCTTGACGAAGTGGGCGAGATCAACATCAAAGACAAAGACGGCAAAGAGGTGCCGCTCAAGTCGCTGTACACTGGCAAGCCGGCGAACGAACGGCAACTCATCATCTTCGTTCGACACTTCTTCTGTGGCGTAAGTTGTTATGTCCGTCCCGCAGCGAGGCCTACACCAACACATCTCTAGTCATGTGAACAGTACATCGAAGCGCTCGCGAAAGACTTGCCGCCAGCCAAGCTGTCCGCTGTGAACACGACCCTCACCATCATCGGATCCGGAGAGCCTATTTTGATTGAAGGCTACGCAAAGCGCACTGGATCACCTTTTCCAGTTTACACAGACAACTCAGTCCAGATTTACAAGAAACTTGGCATGGTTAGCACTCTCAAAGGGTCAATGGGAGGTCCTAAGTATACCCACAAGGGGTTCTTCAAGAACACGATCGATTCTATGTGGAATTCTGTCATGTCTGGTCATCCACTTTCGAGTGGGCCACCAGCTCAGAACGGAGGCGAGTTGTTGTTTCAGAACGGAGAGTTGAAATGGTGCTCGAGAATGGTGAGTTTGATCTTCGACATGGGAGAGTCTTGATTGCTGATCGTGGCGCGCAGCGCAATCCTACTGACCACACGGAAGTTGACGAGCTGAAGGAGGTACTTGGCATCACAGAGTGATCGATTGCAGAATACCAGTCGCACAGCACAAGAATACCCTCAATCTGTCGTTCCATGAAATAACCATTTAGCTTCAACGCGCAAGGTTCACTCAAATAGCAGTGCAGGCATGGTACCTCTTACATGCAGACGAGTGTCGTAGGTTTGAACGCGTTTCTCAACATCAGCGCCAGTTCCAACATATCGCCCTCACAACAGACTCGTTCTTTCGTAGACCGCAGCCCGCTACTCAACTGATGGCCAAGACTTGAGATATATATACGCAACGGGTACTCCCGCTTGTTATTGCCATCGTGGCCGAGTGGTCTAAGGCGGTAGATTTAAGTCAGTCCACGACATGAAACTCTACTGGGGAGACCCGCGCGCGTTCGAACCGCGTCGATGTAGGTTATGAAGTAAAGTTGTCCTGCGAAGGACGTCCACTTACGCTTCATTAGGGCATCGTCACATAAGTACGAGATGCAATATCTCTACTAATCTTTTTTGGTTTCCGCAGCATCCTCCTACTTTCTCAGTATGGAAGCCACTCTGAAGGTGGAAGTAGCTACTCGACTTTTGAGGCACAGACCCGCCCTTCATAAAAGATGCCAGAAATGTCGTGGCAGGCAGCATGCCTTTCATTTGCCTCGTGATGCATCTACGGTGGCTCACACCGTCCCCATTCTACTAATCGAATCGAGTACATGTCTGAAAGTTTTGCAGTGCCACTTTCTGCAGGCTGTGAGGTGACACCAAACGTTCCGCCTCGTCAACTCAGCCTCTGGCTGCGGTTTTGTCTTCGGCAAAGGATTGAGGAACATGGTTCGCACTCTGCCTGGCACAGGCAGAGCAGTGTCGAAGTGCGAAACAACGGACGTCCCCTGTACGTTGCTGTTCTCCATTATTGGGTGAAAGTGTGCAGCAACAGGCGGCTAATGCAGGTCTGGAGCGAGGTCTTCACCGGAAAATGACGATGTCATGGAAGGCGCAACGTGAGGCCGCCAGATAATAGCCACTATGTTTTCGCTGACTTCGCCTCAGTATAGCACTCAACTTCATTGACTCCTACACACCGCACTGCCTTGGTAATTGAACATGGTGAAGTATCCTTGCGCTTTCTGCTGTCCTCTCTTCTGCTCCGCTGTGCACGTTTCTTCGTACTTTCATTGCAAGTCCCCAGGCTTGGTCGAGCTTCTGTAGCGAGAGATACGACTTACCCTTCGGCAGAGTGCTGCGCCGTGTTCTGATTGACCTACATCATTGAGGTATTCTAGCTGCCCGCGCAGCGACTAACAGGCCTCTGGATTATCGCCTGCACCGACGCCCGCACGAATTCTCGAGCCGACTCTCTCGAACGACGTTTCCGCCGTTGCTGTCGACGACTGAGCAGGGGATCGCCGCTCTATCCCACCTCTGCCCCTTCATAGCGCTCACTGGCCGCGACAACGCCAACACCGTTGCCATTCTGCCACTGCGATACATTGCCTCTCCCCATTCAAAATGTCCACGAGCCGATAGAAATCAAATCAAGCTGGCTCATCTCTTCTCTTCCGTTCGAGACTGACCCGAACAACACAAGCCGCGACTTTCGAGCAGTCTTATCCGCTGTGACAGCGCGATCCAGAAGGTTCGTGCAGCCCAGCAAGTGGTAACAAGCCAAGGCAACCGCGATCTTCGCAGTATCACAACTGGTCCACGCCATCGCTAGGCCACGGTCGCCTCCTCGTTTGCTCTCCGGCCGTATCGCTTCGAGTCTAGGTCGGCATGCTGAAGAGGAGCGGTACGGTCGCAACAGTATGACGCGAGCCAGTCAGCGCATCTTTCCGGGAATGAACAGTCGCGAGGCCCACTGGCAAATCGACGACACCTCTCAGCAGTGGCAGCTCGATCTCATTCGGGCCCGTGGTGCGTCTCCTGCGGCGTCTCGCATTGCGAAGACGCGCAAGAAGAAGTGCCTGGCGGAGGAAGACCAAGACCCCGCAGGCGCGATGGCCGTCGCGTCCAATCATGACTGGGCAAGTGGGCCGGAGCCGAAGGCGACCAGCCAGCCGCGGGCGCTCAGCCACACGACCTTCAATTATTCGAGCAGTCCCCATCCTGCAACACTCCCACCAAGCACGCAGAGCCGTGAGTCACCTAGTGGCCGTCAGCTGCCTAGCGCATTCAGCACTAATTCGCTGCCAGCATCAGGCGTCATCTGGAGCCCGGAAGTCTGTCAGAGCGCGCCGAGTCTTGGGCTGCTGTATAACACGTGCACTGCCGCACTGCCTCGACCGGGAGTCGCGGCCTTTGCACCGAGTGGGAATCTGTCGGCGTCGGTGCCTCAGGACGGGCGCATTTCATCCGTCGACTTGCACAATTCATCAACAGCGACATCGACGTGGCTGCACGACAACCAGTGGGCAGCAGGCTTCTTTACTGATTCCAGCGGTGTCGACAACTCGCATTCTTTGCCACCCCGTCTGCCGCCCAACCAGGGACCTCCGACCATAAGACTCACTACTGCGACCGCCGCATCCCAGCCTCAGGCCGCGTACCTCTCAGCATCGGCATCGCCACCTGCAGGCCGCGATAATAATCACATTCCGGCCTTTCTCTCACATCCGCATTCGCAAATGTCTCCATACATGGCGAATGAGACGATGGAACCCATCCAGGCGCCCGTGTCGCCCATCAGCCCGCGTCAGTCGCCGCACGACACGACGATGGGCGACCAGCAGCACCAACTGCCTCGAAAACGATCACATTCTGTCATGTCGCAACAGCACGATGCCGCGATAGTAGATGTGTTACATAGCCGCGCGCCTTCAACTCACTCGCAAACGGGCGCGTCGCCGACTGAAGAATTCTCCCCACGAGGCTCACGAGCTTTCAAGCGCGGCGATCCCCCGATGAATACAGAAGGTAAATACATATGCAACTTCTCGGACGATTGTAATGGCCAAGTATTTGAGCGAAAATGCGAATGGAGGTGAGTCTACCCTGTGGTGTCATCTTTGCACTGTATCTGACATGATCATAGTAAGCACATGGACAAGCACGATCGACCATACCGGTGTCCACATCCATCATGTGCCAAACTCCAAGGCTTCACGTACAGTGGCGGGCTGCTACGACATGAGCGAGAAGTTCACAACAAGCACGGCGGACCCAAGGCCCAGCTAGTATGTCCGTTCACGGATTGCAAGCGACATTCCGGAAAGGGCTTTACGAGGAAGGAGAACCTCAACGAACACCTACGGCGAGTGCACAATAATAAGGATGCGAGCTCTCAGCAAGACGCCATCTTGGAGCCAAATGGCAACGAAGTCGTTCCCGGGGCTCTCGATGGCGAAACCCAAGCGAGTACCATGACGACTACTGGCGGCGAAGACCTATCATCTCTTGAGCCGAGTCTGAAGCGAAAACGTTCTAATCCGCCTCAAGATCAGGTGGGATTATCCGCGCTGGACGAGAACAACATGATGCAGGAAATGCATCGATTACGTCAAGAGAACGCATGGCAGGCCGACCGCATTCGACAACTCGAAGCTGCAGCGGCCATGAACGCCGAAAAGACGCAGCGGCTAGAAGAGACTATTAGTCTGTGGGCGCAGCAACAAAGTCAAGCACATGCACAGCACGAGCAGCAGCAACAGCCGGAGCAACCGCTTATGCAACATCATGAGCCAGATCAGCAACAGTTCGCTCCACAGCACGAGGAGTCGCAGAACAATGAGCATCAACAACTCGCCGAGCAGCAGATTGCTGAGCATCACCTCACAGAGCAGCATCTGAGCGATCAACAGCTAGGGGAGCAACAGCTTGGTCAGCATGGTACTGTGGAAGGAGACATGAAAGCGGTATTCGAAGCTGTGCACGCAGAGGGAAGCTAGGAGCTTGCCGCCGCTCATGCAGCACCGTCACTTTTTGTCTACGGCACATTGCAAGGAGATTAGATGCTATTTGAGCTCATTCCGGTATCGAGTCTCTATCTCTATTGGCGGGTTGGCAAGGCCTCGTCGAGAATGAGGCGCAGCGTGCGCTCACCCGGCTTGTGATCGGCGGAGATTGGAGGATGTTTGGGGCAAGAAAAGCTGCTGCCTACTTCACCGACACAGCTTGTATTTTCGTCTTTCGTTATGTTTTGCGCTTCGCTGCTCACAATACCCCACAATCGTAGCGTCATAGAATGTGCTAATACTAAGTTGGTCAATCCAAGACTTTGGATCTTACATTGTGGTTGAGAGGTGACGTTGGAAGTGAAATGATATGCCTCAGGCAGATGAAATCCGAAATTTTTCTGTCATCACGCAGCTTCTCCAATGCTCTGTTCGCTACCCCTGGTGCCGTTGTGCCTCGCGCAAACATTGGAGACATTGCATCTCTGCACAGAATATCTGGTCACTTGTTTATCTGACTCTCTTACAGTGTACCGCATCCGCGTCCTTCACCACGGCAACTCATACCCTTCGCGATGCCAGAATTTGCCCGTCTCTTCGATCCCCTTCTCCTGCACAATAGCCCATAACTTCGTCGCCGCCTCCTCCGGCTGAACAGCCTCTGCGGGTGCCGAAGCCTCAGGCGTCAAATTCGATATCACAATTCCCGGATGCAACAGATCCACCACTATACCTTTCTCTTTCAATTCCACTGCCATGTTTTTACCGATACTGTTTACTGCGGCTTTTGAAGCACGGTAAGCATAATTTCCGCCTGTGCTGTTATCGCCTATGCTTCCGACGCGGGAGCTTACGATTCCAACCTTTGGGTTGGAGGATTGGAGAAGGTTGGGGAGGAGGGCTTGGGTTAGGAGGAGGGGACCGAAGGTGTTGGTTTCGAAAATGCGGGTTAGGATGTCTTTTGTTACGGTGGAGAGTTCGTCGTTGCCGGTTCCGGGGGCCATTACTCCGGCGATGTTGAGGAGGAGGTCTACGGGTTTGTTGACGAGTTGGGCGGCGAAGCCGGAGATTGATTCTGGAGAGCGGACGTCGAGACCTGTTGGTGTGAGTGGTGTGAGAGGCTACTGACTGGCGTCAGTTGGAACGTGGCTCTGCTCACGATGTAGGCGACACTGAAGGGACTGCAGTTGTACTCCCACTTCATGGTCTGCGGCCTGCGTGGACGAGTCAACTTCCCCTCTGCTATCTTGAAGTTGCTTCGTCACTTCGTACATGTACCTCATAGCCCTACCGGTCCTTGTCAGTCGCATGCTCGAGCCGCTGCTCAGCTTGCCTTACCTCGCTGATCAAGATATTGGCAAAGGCATGGCCAATACCTGAGTTAGCTCCTGTCACAACCGCCGTAGGCATCTCGCAGGTATTTTCCGACTGATATAACGAGCAAATGTGCTTGACTAGAGTGGTAGGAAATATGTTCACTTGCTCTTGATTCCGGCATTGATCCTGAGGGGACATCAACGTCATCGCTGCTCGGCCGCATGTGCTGCTGTACGCCTTTCTACAACAGCTGTGGCTCTGGTGCTGGGCATATAAAGTCAGCCGTGCCAAAGCAGAGCTCAACTGCTTTGAAAGCCATGGGCGGCTGGAGCCGATGCTGGTCTGTGTATATGATGAGCAGGAGGAAGTGGCCTGCCGTGTAGGTTGGGCAGCAGCGACCGGCACGTGACGCCCATGGAGCAGCCACGGGAATTGATGAGACTGAGTCATTGCACTGACGGCACTTGCTTAATGCCCGTCAATCCCCCTTGAAGATGAGCGATGTCCCATTCCCGTTTCAACGTTATAGGGAGGCGAGTGGACTAGTGCAGGAGGATTCCGACGACCTTGAGGTTGTTGATCTTTCCCTGCCGACTCATCATTCTCGGTGTCCGAGTTCAGAAGATTGCAATATTCTATAGCGAACAGGCGATCGTTTCAACATTGATGTCCTCACGTGGATCACAAGCTTCTTCGCTGGAAAGACAAAATTTCACTGAACAAGGCCCATCGTCGGCTGATCTCATGGTTAGGAGAGAAGTAGGCACTTCCCTGCACAAAAAGTATCAACTTCAATATAGCCGCGCAGAAACTACTGGCGCTGGCCATAGTACAGGCATTCCTGGGTTTCACCACGACCTACCGGTGCTGCGGTTTGATCTTCACTGGCGCAAGATCTTCGTCCTGACATGAAGATCAGGTGGTCGTGGGGTGTCCCATCTGCAAGTCATCGATTAGCCAATTGCTTCGACTCCTGTCTACGGTATCCACTCTATGCTGGCACAGCGACGTGGTCCGAGTGCAACGCTTCATTTCGCCAGGCATGTCAATGTGCATCACGAGCAAGTATGCGAATCGCCAGTCATGTCAGCCGCGGATAGAAACGTTACGGCGTGGATAGCGAGTCGCCTTGCGGACTACCGACGCATGCGCGGCGCTCTCCACAGACCATGACCGTGGATACCTCTGGATGCAACGACCTCTGAGTGCAAGCGCCTAATCAGAATGGCTCTCGGTCCATGACATGCTTTGCTGATTGGCTTAGCGACCTTCGGTTGCACTCAGAGGTAGTTGCATTCAGAGGTATTCAGGCTTATACTGGCGCGGCATCTTGGAATGCTGCTCGGACAGTTGCCTCGTCTGTACGACTGCCTCTGCGGCAAGCCGAGGCGCTTTGCATGGCAGATATCTCGTTTAGCAATGTGCAACATCGCCTGTTGCTGAGGTAAGTGCAGATGTGTGCTGCGATCCATGGAAGCACTTGCCCGCGATCGACCGGAAAGGAGCCTGCAGAGCAGGAAACGCATACCGCGGAGCAGCAAGCCGATGCATGTTGATAGCGTGAGAAAGGGCATCGATGCCATTTGGGTCGTGTCGCAGGTGATCGAGCAGAATCAGAGTATTTTCTTCCAGCTTCGCATGGCAATAAAGTGTGGTCATGGGACTCTCTCCGCGTTCAGACCACCTGTCCTGGAGTGGTGAAGCTCCGACCAGTTGTCGAGGAAGCTTATCGCAAGAACAGAGCGCAGCGCAGGAATGATTGCGGGTTCGAAGTGCCAGCGCGCTGCTCATGCGATCAAATTGCAAATTTGACATGGAAAGTGTCGGAAGTTTACCGTCTGCATGGATCCAAGCGTCTCGTGGCGTGATGTGACACGATATCGTCGAAGCTGCACGACTTGTCCGCGGTTTCGCTCCCTCGAAGGCAGTGTTGCATCTATTTGCATTGACCGGATGAGACGGCGGCTGCAGCAAGGCAATTTGTAGCACGTAAGCAGCAACAAGTGGTCGCTATTATTGCTGTACACGTTGTCACTGCTGCTATGCATATTGAAAAGGCTATTGAGTTTCTGGCGGCCACGTGCTCGACGCCTCGCTGTGTTGTATGCACGGGTGCAGATTGGTGTCATCGTACACGAAAAATCTCGCGTCGCTGTCAACGTGATCATGCTTTGCGTTGTGCGTCGAGGCGTGCAGAGCGCGTGCCGCCATGAGCACTGTTCCGTCGTCTCGTATGTGACAGAACATTCCATGCATGAGGCCGGTGTATCGTTCGACTCGGAAACTTGACCATGCGCCATGCCACCAAGGTAGGGTCAGATCGAGCTGGCCAACATGCTTCAATGTTGAGCGTTTCGTGCTATGTTTGTCGAGAAACACAACACCGGTGCCGACGCCTCGGATTGTAAAAAACATGACGCCAATCATGCATACCCCAGCAGGACATCGTCTCGTCTGCTTGCATGCCGAATCGCTTGGGATTCGGACATGAAAAAGGTGTGGCTTTCATTGGCGAAGCACGCCTTGAACCACGCGCGCAAAAGCCGCTCCTTCGCGCGTCGCTGCCCGCTGACGCTGCTGTGCTGTGGTGCTTGCGCTCGACGATACCGCCGGCAGTGTGGCTCGGCCAATGGTGAGTCAGACGTCGTCGTTGCGGTCTGCTATACGCCCATGACAAGTCGGCAGTGCAGTGCCGGCCACTACTGAGCAGGCCAGGGATATCAACAAAACCTGCTTTGCTTTTCTTCACCGCCAGGCTCACGGCACGCGTGATTCCTTGGGAGCGTCGTCAAGATCCAGAAATGTTCATTCGTGGTCGATTGGGCCGATGGAAACCTACTTTGGGTGTTTATGCTTCGTCGAGTCCGCGGCGGCACTGTTAGGTTCGCTGACTGTGTGGAGAGCTCCCCTGCACGAGCCGGGGGGCTGACATTTCTACGCTCGAGGGAAGAGTAAGGCATCGTATGGCAGCGACGCTATAGGCAACGCCGCGCTCGCCGCTGGCTACCGGTCCTCGGCGGTCACGTAGCTCGTTTAAGCACGGAAGCGAATGGAATGGATGGCATTGCATCGCATCGTCCGATGAGCATCACAGCATGCTCACGCCGCTCCACCGCTGCAGACAATGCTCCCTGGACGAGCGGCAGCCTCACGTGGGAGTCGGCTCATGTAACGATAAGAAAGGGAGCGGCTCCACTGCAGCGCACATCCTGGGCCGTCAGGATGGTGCGATCACAGGCACTCCGTAACGCCGGCGTTCGTGAGTGAGACTCGAGTCGCCGCAGCAGGCGGAGCTCTACGCGGGGGCGGGCGCGTTGCGTTGACGGTCGGCGTGAACTGCGAGCGACAGCAGCAGCAGCAGCAGAACCAACGGGCACGCATATTAGCCAAGGTGGATTCTACCAGAAAAAGACGAGCTGTCGGCGCAGGAGGAGCACGAGTAGTTCGCACCCAAAAAATAGCTCTCGCGATGCCTTCCCCGGGGTCCGCGTAGCCGGGACTGACACTACTTGCGGCTCGCTCGCTCTGCCAAAACACGGCGAACGACCACGGCCGGCTGCATGCATGGCATGGCCCTCGTGATGCTGCGCGAGGCATTCTTAGCCTGCCAGCGCAGCAGAGCTAGCCCGCTGGTCCTCTCGCAGGTACCAGCAGCAGTGGCAGCAGCAGCAGCAAGCGCTCACGGCCGAAACGCGCCAGCGCGCAGCGCAGCGCTGAGACACGAACGAAACCGTGTTCACGCAGTGCCATCGGCACTTGCACCCAAGATGAAAGGCAGTTTGTTGGGGCGCGCTGCGGGATGATGTCAACGCAACCGGGTCGGGAGCGCTCCTGCTTCCTGCACCGTGCCTGATGAGATTCGGGGTGAATAATGGAGCGTGCCTTGTCAGCGCTGGCGGAGCTTCTGCTGGCTGGCGTGGTGTCGTGCTGCGCGGTGATGCACATGCAACAGATCCGCGCGATTCCTTGCGCTGAGACTCCGACAGGCACGCGCACCGCCGCATCACCAGCCTGCCCGCCTGCCAGACCGACCAGCATCCGCCGTGGATCTGCAGCGACGTTTTGGCTGCACACGATTCGACGGAGCACAAGGTTTTCTCAGCCTTCTGGCGACGATCTCCAGGGTCAGGGAGGAAGCAGTTTTGGTGGCCCTTGAGCCTTGGGCCTGGCAAGCTGGCTAGTTAGTGCCGCTCGCTAGCTTTCTCGTGCTGCGTGCTTGCTCACTGTCTGAACGCAACGATTCACACATCACCGACCGCTTTTCCATCCTCGCCAACCTCACCTCAGTCATTCCTTCTCACCTCCGCCGCTACACATAGACCCCGGGCGCCAGGACGCGACCCAGCGACAGCAGCGCGCCACTCCCACCGCCAGAGAGGACAACACTTTTCGACAGCTGCCGTTACACGACCGCTCTGACACAGGCACGCTGCTGCTGCTCCTGCTGCGCGCGCACCTCATTCCTGCGCACCACGCTCTGATCCGAACTTAAAGCACCCCCACATACTGCTGCGGATTCATTCCCATTGCAATCAGCCCTGCATACTCCTGCTGGCCTGCGGCGCAGTGCACCGCAGACTGTGCCGAGCCCTGTCGTCTTCCTGCCTGGTTGCAGCAAGCGACAGATACAGCACGCCGCTCCGCAATCCTTCTCAGGCAAGCACGACTATACCACCAGGCCGGACCTACCGCGCTGTGCGCACTCAACGACTCCTCATCGCAATCAATTGCCTTGGAACCCGTCCAGAAAGTCAGCGCGCCCTCGCCTCCTCGGTGCTACCCGCAGACTCGGCCCCCATTGAGCGCTCCTGGGTTGGGATTCCATCAAACTTGGCGCCATCTTGCCAGGACGACTGTCTCCCGCTGCGCAATCCCGTCTCGACTCACCGGCTGTGCTCTCTGGTGTGACAGCATATCGTTTGGCGACGCTCTCTATCGCTGGTCACCATGAGCAGGCATTGTCGACTCGAATAACCCACTCCATCACCTACCTGTAACAGCCATGAACCTCTCCTCCGGCACTCGCAGCCAAGATGCCTTCTCGGCACGCACTGCTGCTGGTCCTGGATCCCTCCCTAAGGCGCACGCTACTCCTTCGCATTCTCAGCCGGCGAGAATCAATACAGCTATAGCCTTGACCATTACTCCCTCTTCAGCTGGCATGACTGCTTCGTCTGTCCCGAGTCGGAGCAGCTCTCTGCATCACATCTACTCAGTCAAATCGTATCGCAACGTATCTCAAGACTCTTTGGCTGAGAGCAGAATGTCTCCTCAGACATATCCTTCTCCCTCCTCGGTTCCACGGAGGGCGATGTCAGATCGTGCATTTTCAGAGCGCTCGCCTTCGCCACATACCCGCGTAGGACATCCTGGAGCGATGGCGGAGGCCATGTCTGCGACTGGTCGAGGCGATGGTCTCTTTCGGAGGTTGTCTCGAGGCGCTTCGAACAAGCTTAGACGCCGCGCATCCACCACGCATTCGCTTCGTATGCGGGACCAAAGCGCTGGACCCCTGCTAGTCCGTCGTCGCAGTGACAGCAATGGAGCTTCGGATTTTCAAGATGTGTCGGACCTGGAGCTGGACAGCAACCTGGATGATATGGACGAGTGCCCTCCCTACGTCAAGGATCGGAGCAATGCACTTGGAATCAACGTCGGGCGTCCTACCCTTGTGTCGCACGGTACGGGCAGCACATTCGTGGGTGGGATCGCGCCATCATCCTCTGCAATCCTGGAAAAGGGCACTTGGGTCTGGAAGCACACGCGGCGCAGCAGAAAGCGAATTCAATTGCGACTTGACTCAAGCTCAGCGAGAGTGTGCTGGCACGGCAAGCGACCCGACAAATCCTTCTTCATTGACGATGTCAGAGAGATGCGCGTTGGCGAGGAGTCTCGGAACGCTCGAGACGATATCAAGGTCCCTGCAGACCAGGAAGACCTACTTGTCACTATCGTCTATGCTGTGGCAGAACGATCCAAAGGCCGTAGCATCAAAACCATGCATATCGTGATGCCGGACCACTACATCATGAAACTGTGGACCAATGCGCTCAACATCGTGACGCGGCAGCGCATAGAGGTCATGAACGCATTATCCTCAAATCCGGAGAAGGCAGAGAAAGGGATGGCCTTGGCTTGGAAGCAGGTCATGAGCCAGAAAGACGTCACTCAAGAAGAGCGATTGACTCTTGCAGATGCCATGGCTTTGTGCCGGTCGTTGGAGATCAACTGCTCCGAATCTGCAGTCAAGACACACTTCAAGGCGATCGGTCGTGATGAACATGCAGCACTCACCTATGACCAGTACAAAGATTTTCTCCAGTCCTTCCGGGAGCGAAAGGATGTCACCCACATCTTCAAAAATTGGCAGCTTGGCACCGACCACGACATGGTTCTAGAAACCTTCTTGGAATTCATGCGCTACGAGCAAAAGGCTGATGTTGACAAGGATCGTGCTTACTGGGAAGCTGTCTTCCAAAGGTTTGCACGACCTGGAAACAACCGTCCAACCCTACCTGATGCTGCCCCACAGCTGTACCAAAAGGTGTGGACAACTCAGAGCTTCCAGACGTTCTTGACCTCATCATTCACATCTCCTCTTGCACCACTCGGCGGTGAACCCTTTCTGGACAGACCGCTGAATGAATATTTCATCTCGAGCTCACACAACACCTATCTGCTCGGGCGACAAGTTGCTGGCACATCGAGCGTTGAAGGCTACATCTCTGCGCTGGTCAAAGGCTGTCGCTGCGTCGAGATTGATTGTTGGGACGGCGATGATGGTCGACCCATCGTGACCCACGGACGGACAATGACCAGCAAGATTCCATTCGAAGACTGCGTGTCGGTCGTTGCAAAATATGCCTTCCACAGCTCGCCATACCCATTGGTCGTCTCTCTCGAAGTGCACTGCAACCCCGAACAACAGCTTGTCATGGTGGAGCTGATGCGCAAGTACTTCGGCACCATGATGGTCACTGAGCCAATCTCGAACAACACTGTCAGCCTGCCTTCACCAGAGGAGCTGCGCAACAGGATCTTGATCAAGGTGAAAGCATCGGCGGAAATAGAGCAACTGCAGTCGCTTTCGGAAGCTCCCACTGGTCGCAGCAGAGCACGGAGTCTCACGCAGACTTTCGGCCGCGCGCCGTCTACAGAGACTTCCAGCACAACATCGTCCCCGCTGGTTTCCGGTTCTTCGGCGACGAGTCCGTCTGAAGTCAATGGCGTTTTCACGCCCCGAGGATCGATTCCATCCGGAGTCATCACTCCTAGCAGTTCTGCAGACGACAGCGACGAAGTTCGTCAGCCCGTGGACAGGGCGAAGCGACGGGGCAACAAGACTCGCATCATCCACGAGCTTGGCAAGCTGGGTGTGTACGCGCAGGGCATCAAATTTGGTGCTGGCTTCCAGACGCCCGCCGGCAAAACCTACAACCACATCTATTCCTTCAACGAGAACACATTCGACGATCTATGCACGAAGAAGACGGACAACAAAGCTCTCTTGGAGAAGCACAACGTCAGGCACCTTTTGCGCGTTTACCCGGCTGCCAAGCGCGTGGATTCTTCCAACTTCAACCCATTGTCGGTTTGGCGCCGAGGAGGACAAATGGCTGCTCTCAATTGGCAGACTTACGATGTTCCTCAACAGATCAACGAGGCCATGTTCGCCGGTGGTTTGGATCGCTTGGGATATGTTCTCAAGCCGGACGAGCTCCGACATGCCAAGCATCAGCCCATCTTCGACGCTGTTGACCAAGGTCCCAAGGACCACGAGAAGAGGGGCAAGAAGTGCGTCAAATTGAGTGTCGACATCATCTCCGCGCAACGCTTGCCCCGCCCACGCAATCAAAGCTCGGGAGCCGGCATGAACCCCTACATCGAATTCGAGATGTTCTACGCGGAAGATAAGGAGCGCGTGATAACCAAGTCGGATGGCATCAATGACGCGTCAGTACCAGAGCTGCCTACCGAGAGGCCGCTACCGAGCCGCAGCCGGACAAGAATTGTCGAAGGCAATGGCTTTGACCCGCAGTACCACCAGAACATCACGACTTCGGTCGAGACGAAATTTCCCGGCCTCGTCTTCGTCCGATGGACCGTGTGGAATGCTCCACAAGGCAAAAAGTCGGGCTCCAACGGCGTGCTCCTTGCTGCATATACAGCTAAGCTCAGTAGTCTACAGCAAGGCTACCGACACCTTCCACTCTTCAACCCTCAAGGAGAGCAGTACCGCGACGCGAAGCTCTTCGTCAAGATCAAGACGGAGGCTCCAGTTGCAATTCAGCAACAAGATGACGAAAGCTTGTACTACGGCATTGTGGACCCCACAGCTTCGCCTCGATTCGACTCGTCCCGAGGCGCCTGGCCACGTCGCATTTTCAGTCGAGCTTCGTCACAACGTCGAAAAGACGCCTCCAGCGAAGTTGCGGGACCTTTGTCCCGAACTTCCAGCATGGACCGCGAGTCCTTGCAATGATCAAAGCACGTTTGACACTTTTTAATTCTGCGCGCATTCACGATACCCGTACCACATTCACATATTCGGCGTTCCACGGGCATAATTCGGCAAACACAGCTGGCATGCTGTTGTTCCATGGGCGGCTACATTGAGTTGAGAAAGAATACAGTCTTATACCCCACTTCGCAATTGCATTTGCAGGGCTCATCATCCGCGCATTCTCCACGTCTGGCGTTTCTCTCCCTTCTTGCACCTTCTTCGCACTTGGATCCTCTGTTCGGCTGGCTATCGAACTCTCCGCAAGAAAAAGAAGGGAAAGAATGCAAGGCGATGACGACTCAGACGCCCAAGTTGTGTTTTTTGGTTTTTCATTTGTTGTTTGTCTTCTCCTTCTGAAAGATGTACAACTTGGCACTACAAGAACAAGAAACGACACCGCACAAGGGCTGCGCTCTTCAAGAATGATCTCTGCATCATTTACGTTTTCTGTTGTTTTTCCGTTCTTCCAAACAACTTCTGCACTTCGCTGCGCCACCTCTTTGCGCTGGTCTCAAGGAGGGAAAGGAGGCACGCGTTGCTGTAATTGTATCACGAACCCTTTTGCCGCAAGTTGCAATTGCGGAGGGCGCGCCAAGAGACTACCACCTTTTGTTGTTTTTCATTCGGGTTGGAGACATGAAGGAAATAGAATAGAACTTCTGGAAAGGAGAGGAAAGTGAAGCATAGGAGGTCGACATTCGCTTTTCCACTTTTAGATCAGGCCTTGAGGGCGGACAGTTGGGGGAATTTGGCTTGAGGTACTATCAGCGCCTTGGGTCTTCCCTTCTGCCGCTCACTCAATGGCTACGAGAGAGACTCTTTGTAATTTCATGAAGATTTCTTCTTGGATGACATGGTTTTCCGGTGACTCATTTCCTCATTCTATTCCATCTGTGTCTTCCTTCTGCAAAGATGATCGCGATTCTATGCTATGCTATGCCATCATTGTCACCCCACATCGCGACACGTCACATCTGAACTATGGATTGCATGTTCCATGCTTCGGGCGGATACGGACAGAATGCACGCACAATCACATCGCTTTCTTGCGGTTGAGAAAACGATACGCCGAGTGCAAAGAATGGATTTCGTGGGCGGGTATGAGGTCAGAGCTGCAGTAGTGAAGGATTCAGAGCCTACTTCTCCGTGCAGACATACTAGTGGGGGTTGTTTTCTATTCATAGAGTTCCATTGAGAGCTAACAGATAAAGTGCGGGTACATTAGCTAGTTGGTCACGCGTTCCGAGCAGCAAGGCCAACGCAACTCCTTCTCAGTCTCGACACGGATACGAAGGTGCGAAACCGTCGTCGGCAAATCTCGTGTTCTGGCAGGGCCAAGAGCTGCGACCGTGCGTGATAACGATATGCTCGTACAGGATGCTTTTGTGCAAGAGGGGCTTTGGCGCAAACAGCAGCAGTCTTTCGGCATTCACTTCTTCGCTTTCTTGCCTGCTCCTCCATTCTTGGCCTGGCTTCCCTGAAGCGGCGAGGTCAAAACGTACTCACTGTCATCCAGGTCGACCTCGGCGTTGATGATCCACTGCGCGAACGCGGTCTTGTCGTACACCACGCGACCGTGTGTCTTGATCAGGTCCTCGGCATCGTCGTCTGTAGCATTGTTCTCGCCAAAGAAGATGACACTTTCCTTCGGTGTCGTTGCATGGCCTTTGTTCGCATTGCCTTTCAGGATCTCGGCTGCTCCAGCTTCGTTGGCAAGTTCGACCAATTTGTCCCAGTCTTCGTAGAAAGTGGCGGCTTTCACGGTGAAGAACAAAGTCTTCTGGGCGAAGAGCGAGCGCCGGGTCGCAGGATCCGCTTCGATATCCTTCAGGTCAGCATGGAGGTAGTCATCTGCGTCTAGCAATTCGCCTTCCTTGCGCGAATCGTTGATCCACGAGTCACCAACTACGGTCTTTCCTGCTACCAGTGACTGCAGAACCTTGAGAGTCCTCGGCAGAGCCTTGTCCCTTGTTACGCAGACGTAGTTTGTTCCCTTGCTTGGCGTCTCATCAACACTCTTGATCTTGTTTCTGGTCATCCACGCTTTGGCAGCTGGTGGCAAACCGCTAGCACTGAGCAGAATTTTGGGTGTTCTGCGCACTGTAGCAGATGGCGTGGCTGTTTGTCTCCGTAAGACTTGCTTAGCTGGCGTTGCAGCAGTCGTGGTGGAGCGCAACGATTTTCTCGGCTTCGTCTTCCTCTTGCCGGCTGCAGCAGAAGTAGGTGCGTCAGGACCGTTGACGCGGGAGGCTTTCGGTGGCCTGCCCCTACCACGCTTCTTGAGGGGCTGGTCGGATTGCACGGCAGGAGCGATCTCGTCGTCGCCAGCGTCCGTGCTCTCCTCATCATCGTCTGGCTCCCCGTTGACGCGGGAGGCTTTCGGTGGCCTGCCCCTACCACGCTTCTTGAGGGGCTGGTCGGATTGCACGGCAGGAGCGATCTCGTCGTCGCCAGCGTCCGTGCTCTCCTCATCATCGTCTGGCTCCCCGTTATCCATCAATGCAGCTTTCGGTGGTCTGCCACCCTTCTTTGCTGTAGTGAAAGGTGGTGAGACAGTGGCAGCTTCAGCTTCATCTTCGGCATCGGCCATCTCCACCTCTTCTGCATCTTCATGATGCTCTGTAGATGTCTGAGTCCCCGCTGACTGTCGCGAGGATTGCGTTGGGCTGGGCGCGGGCACTTTAGACTCGTTGGGCTCACCGTTCGCAGTTCGCACAGCTTCGAAAACCGCGTCGAGCTTCTTGGTAGCAGTAGGCGGGGCGCTCGATGTGTCCTCGCCATCATCCTCACTGTCCCTAGCAGCTTTCGGCAATTTGGTTCGATTTCGTCTCGCTTGGGCATCAGAGTCTGCATCTCCTGGGAACTCGTACTGGTCTGCTCGAGCCGTCAACTTGCGCTTGAGACCACGCGAGGCTACCTCAGGTGCAATAGAAGGCGTGCCGTCTTCTGCGTCGTTATCTTGAGGCTCCCCAACCTCGCGCTGCTCGTTCAGACCAAAAGCCTCGTCATCTACTGGAAGTCCTGGAGAGTGCAACGTAGTACTGTTGCTGCGTGTGGCATCGACCGGAGTTTCAAGTGGTTGTGTCGCTTGCGTGTGGAAAGAACTATCTGCTCCGTCACGGCGGTCGACTGCGGTTGACGGCGACGTGTCCTTCGAAGTTGCTCTCTTCTCCAATCGGACGTGCGGCGCGTTCAGATCGTCGCCGTCTGAATCGGTCTCGCTGTCTCGCGCGAAATACTCGTACTTAGCGGGAGGCTTGGTGCTGGGAGTTGCCATCGTGTCAGAACGCCGGGGACTTGGATTCTGGTCGTGTTGACGTGACAGCGCAATCTCGATCTTCACGTTGAGTAATCTGAGGTCGATCGTGTGGCCTGGGCTCAGGAGTATGGATTCGCCTGTCGAGGTGAGCACGTCATTACATCGATTGCGCGTGAAGCCGCAAGGCCAACATGCGGTGCTGCGCTGTGCTCTGGGCAAGAGGCAGCTGACTGTGATCCCAGTCGATTGAGCGGTACTTCGAAGGCGGGAGCTCGATCGTGGTGTCCTGAACGTAAGACTCGAGTTGAATGATTGGGCCGCGGACCTCTGCTGCAGTTAGTCAAGTGAAGTGAAGCAGATTGTGCACGACTCAGTGAGGCGTGCGGCCACGTCGCCTGCAGTCCGGTTGATCTCTGTCTGCTCCCGAAGAGTGATGGCACCGTTTCTGTAACAAATCTGCGTGTATGTGAAAACGGTGGGGTCGTCGTGCAACGAAAGGGTGACAATATCAGGCTGTGAAAGGAGGGTTCCGTACATGCACCGCAGCACTAGTGCCGGCTCTGCCATGGCGAAGACATCTCTGCATGGGAGTGTTGAAGTAGTGCGCCTGCGTTTGCCGCAGCTGGTGCCTGAGACGCGTGAGCGACGCGCCAAGACTTAACGGCTGCAAGTGAAGGAAAGCACGAGGCGCGCATCGAGCGCCCTCGACATTTCCACATTTTCTCAAGTGATGAAGCCATGAGAACAGCTATTTGGAAGCTGCCATATCGGTACGCTGGCCCGAAGTGATGTTCGAGATATCATGAGCTGGTCAATGCTGGTCCGTGCCCCTTCATATTGTTCTTTCTCTGAGACCTCGCAGCATGTCGCTCCTGCACCTCTTCAGATGCTTCCGGGCTCAAACATGCACCGCCTGCCGACCTGCTATCGCTCTTCTCGCTACACGAGCTGCAGTAGCGATCTGCGTCTGCATGTTGCAACGGCTGCCGTTGGACTGGAAGGTGGTCTAGGAACTGCCTAGGCGTGCGGCAAGAAGGCGCTTTCACGGAGCTGCCTCTCACACCTCCCGGCAGCTTCCATCTCAACACCTCAGTCTTCTGGACACCTCATTCCACTTTCCTCGGATTGGCGTTGAGCGGGCGTCGGCCACTTCGACGTGGTATTGTGCCGCGTTCACCTCCCGCAGTGAGTGGAGCGCAGCACTGAACAATTGCAAGCCAAGGCATACCCGCCGCCAACAACGTATTGTCTCAGGCTCAATCGTTCGAGAAGATACAAGAACTCCTCTGTTCCAGCGCAACGGCTCCTGTTTCTCGCTCTTTCATCACAGAACGAACGCGTGGCCCAAGCTGAACGAGAATATACCACTTTTCCCATCGCGCAACCACGTTCTTCTTTATCTGGCTTTCAAGTTGCCTCCAGCAAACTGCAGCTTCTCTGCGCATCCATCCCGGCACTGAACAAAGCACCAGCAAACAGCAATCATGGAGCTCGCTGGCCTGTCACCGAATGCCACGTTCGATCCATACCGCCAGGTCTTCACCATTATGATGCCAGATGGAACGACCGATATCGCCGTCCACATGGAGCACATCTTCCGACTTCAAGACACCACGGTCGACACGGGTATCATCTATGGCGTCCAGCTTGGCATTTCGGCAATCCTGATGCTGATCCTCGCCATCATGACCAGACCGGAGAAGCGTCGCAGCATCATCTTCTTTCTCAATCTTGGCTGCTTGGTGCTCCTGCTCATACGTGCCATCATGATGAGCATTGCACTTCACGGTCCCTTCTACAACTTCTACAACTGGGTCGTTAGCTACTACCACGACATCGATGGCTGGATTCGACTCTCTGTGGCTGCCGAAGTCGTCAACTTCCTGGTCGTTCTTGGTCTCGAGCTCTCGCTTCTGTTCCAAGTTCGAATTGTCTGTGTGACGCTCAAGACACGTTGGCGACTGGTCGTAACAGCAGTGACCACATTTGTCGCGGTAGCAGTATGCGCTGTTCGCTTTGCGACTATGGTCGTCAACGCTAGACTTGGCATCGTGAAGGTCGCCGGTAAGACCGACGCAGAATGGGCCCTGATCGATGCCATGGCTTCAGCTTCGAACATCTGCATCATTGCCAGCATCATCTTCTTCAGCGCCGTCTTCATCGCCAAGCTCGGACACGCTATCTGGCAGCGCCGCTCCATGGGCATGAAGCAGTTTGGGCCGATGCAAATCATCTTCGTCATGGGCTGTCAGACCATGTGCATACCAGGTGAGTGCCGCCAATTGACTGCTTCCGTAACAGATACTGACCTGCATACAGCGATCTTCGGCATTCTCACATACTTCGTATACGGCGCATCACAGATCTACACCTTGATGCCCGTAGTTGTCGGTACCTTCCTCCCACTTTCCAGCATGTGGGCCGCCACCAACACGAACAACATCAACATTGCCGCGCCACACCAAGTCAAGCGCAATCGCGACATCGCTCTCGGACCACGTACACCGGGTCACACTGCAGACAACGAACGCTCACAGAGCGAGAAGGCGCTTGTGTGTGATGATACTTTGATCGGTGACGACTCTCCGAAGAAAGTGATTCACCAGGATGGCACCAGCGTGGACGTGGAGCTGGGAAACGGGCCGGGCTACATCCATGTCGACCGCACCTACAGTGTCAGGTCCGACTAGGAGTCGCGTCACTACCAGGACGCGTCAAAGCATGATGGGGCAAGCATAGCGTCGTCTGAGTTGAGAGTCTTCTGATGGAATGGAAAGAACGCGTCGCGGGTGCGAAGTAAAAGACAGGCGAGCCCAAAACTGCTCATAATCAGCCTTGTTTCCCTTTGTCGATAATGATGGCATCTGGACAGATGTACCAAGCACAGCATACAACAAACGAGGTAAATTTTGGTTCCTGGGTTCGAGGTTGTAATGAGCGATGCGCGGTTGTGATGAAAAGGGCAACGTACATATCTGCTTGATGGACCCGCTGAGCTTGCCAATAATCTTCTCGTTCCCGCGTTCTGTGAGCTAATGTGAGCTGTCGCGTGCATGGCGGCATTTCTCTGGTGAAAGTGGCACGTTGACCAGAGGAGTGTTGCTCGGGAAACGTCCACGAGTGCTGTGATGCGGACTGCCGGGGGTTTTCCAGGTGGTGAGCATGTTCCTTCTCCACCATGCGTGTCTGAGCTCCTCGTCATCTCAGCACATACGTGTAGGTCCAGTGCCTGAGCATTCGAATACCAACTTTGTCTCGCTTTCGCGTACGTCCTGCAGCATTGCCTCTTTGAGCGTATCTCTTTTACCTGCTGCCATTTCCAACACGTACTAACCCACGATGATCGCATTCTCCTCTTTCTTGGTCCCATCATTCGTCTTAGCCCGGTCCGATTCGTGGCATGTCGTTGTGCTCGGAGAGTGTCGAGAGGTATTTGTTCAATTCTTGCACGCGCTCTTTGTGCGTTTTGACGCCTTCGCGTTGGAGTCGTTCCTCGAGCTAAAATGTGTCAGTTATGCGTCTTCTCCATTTATGCACCATGCGAGATGTAGAACGTACTCTTTTCTTCCTCCGCTCTTCATATCTCCGTTGCGCTTCCGTCTTACCGTACGTGGTGATTTCTGTCGCGTCGGGGGATTTGGAGGTATCGTCGGTGTCTGCGAGGGCTTTTTGGAGGGCGGATTGTGAGGTTTCGGAGTCTTTGGTTGCTGTCTTCTCGTTGTTGTCTGCTTCGGTGTTGGGTTTTGAGGATTTCTTCTTTTTCTTTTTCGATTTGTCGATTCCGGATGAGGAGCCTTTGAGCTTGAGCCCACCGCCTATGGCGGAGGAGTAGTCGGAGGAGGGCATTATTCGTGCATGAGTGGGGGATCGCTGCAGGTTCGAGACGACGTGAGAACTTGAGGGTCGATGGAAACTGGAACTAGCTATTTTGGGACGGAAAAGTGGGACTTTGGCGGATTTATTCTACGAATTGCACGCCTTTTTGGCTACTTCGTCTGTATATCAAAGCAGCGCCCAATCACTCGCAAAACACATCATTCGGCCCTCGTGTAATAATCTTCCCGAATCCATAAACATTACTTCTAATAATTTCGCACGTCTCAAGATCATAATCGTGAATCTCCTTGACAACAAGACATCTCAGCACCGGCTCGTCCGGCTGGATGAAGTCTGCTGTGACCGAGCCGTTCGCGTTGACTGAATATCGTGCATTGAGAACTCTGGCATTGATGGCTGTTGCAGCTGACACAAGAACGGCTCGAACGCCGGCGCCGGTGACTCCGAGAGAGACAGGGATAGTTGACTCTGGGCCTAGTTCGGTGTCTCTGAGGGAGGAGATCTAGTTAGATGACGAGGCTAGTAGGAGGGGAATATTTGGGACTCACTTGAGAAACGCGGTTCTGCTTGAGAGAAGAGCTAGTGGAATCTTCGCAGCATCTGCTATTGAATGCGATTCGATGGTTTTCACGAGCTGAGCAGTACCGGCAATGCAACGTTCTGGAGTACAAGGACCATTAGATCTTTGTGGTTCTGCGAGAGGACCTCCGAGGACTACTGTGGCACTCAGAAGCAGGTATGAAAGGATGTGGAGCATTGTTGCAATACTTCCTTCTCTCTTGTGAAAGTAGAGTCCAGAGCCGAAGCGTTTGAGCTGGCTGAATATCAGATTATACTGGTGTTAGAGCATGCGAGGGGTCGGTGGGAATAGCGGCATCAAGGACGACTTGGCCGATCAGCGCTACATTCGTCGTCCTGGAGGTTCTGTCAATGCACCTGGCAAGATCCGTGAGCGCTAGTGATCATTACTTGCGTAGAAGTTTGGTGGCAAGTTCGCTCGTGCTGGATGGGTAACAAGACTCAGCTTGTGCTCTTTGCGCAACACAATCCCTCTTTGTCATGAGAGTGTGAGGGATGCATCACCGGTCAATCGATAGGCTGGGCGACATTATTATTGAGCGCCATCGCCGTCATTCCTATCGATTTGCAATACATCTCCTTGTAGATTGGGTAGTGCGTCGTAGCTCGCGCCTCATGCCGATCAGCACCAAAAGTCGCTATAACCGTCGCAAATCCGCGAATCGAGTTGATCAGGAACTGTAACTACTACAACTTTCTTCTTTTTGGGTGAGCCGATCTTTCGTTCTGGCAAATAGCGTCCTGAGCCCCGCTCCTTGGCTGGTTGTGGAAAAGATATAGCGCGGTGTGGTAGTTAATATGTAGTAGAACGTTGCGCTCGGAGTGTTCGTCAACACCATAGCCGTCGCGATGTCTCCCATCGGCCAGATTTTGGTCTGCGTGCTGGGTTGGGCGCAAGCTGTGCGGAGTCAGAGATGCAATACACTACCACAAAATGAATATGCTCAGGCTTCACCAAGCAGTCAAGGCTTTGACTCTGCGAAACTGCAAGATGCGTTGAACTACGCCTCGGTCATGGGATCGTCTTCGATCAAAGTCTTCCGACACGGCTGTCTTGTTGGCTCAGGACTGCGCGATCCTCTCCTCGAAAGAGTACCAGAACTCAACGCGGGCCAGACCAAGACCGTTATCGCCTTGCTGGCCGGAATTGTGGCAGGTCGAGGTTGGGTCGATATTGATGCGCCCATCGATCAATATGTCGAGCCTGGCTTGGGGGATGCTGCTCACAGGAATCGAACTCTGCGAAACTTCATGAACTTGGTCGCCGGCCAGAGAGTCAACCACGTCACGGGACTCAATCTCTTCGCCGATATTTCTCGCTATCGCGAATACTTCTCCACAGAGCTACTCCGACCTGCTGGAGAGTATTACGAGTTCGATGAGATTACCCCTTCGGTGGTTACTCCTATCTTGGAACGCCAGGTCCAGCTCAACACGGGCACCAACGTAGATTTCCAGGATTTTGCTCAGACGGAGCTGTTCAACAAGCTGGGAATTCCACGCTCAGCTTATTTTTGGCAAAAAGATCGCGCTGGTGACACCACAGGATACTCCGGACTATGGCTTAGGCCACTGGAGTACGGGCGCCTTGGCTTACTGATGCTCAACGAGGGAGCTTTTGGCGGTCGTCAGATTGTGCCCGCCGACTTCATCCGCCAGATGAGGCAGGGCACCACCGCGAACTGCGGGTTTGGTGTCTACGCCTGGCTCAACAGCTGCAAATCTGGCGAGCAACAAGTCAATACGGACTATCTCACCAGGAGGCTGTATCCAGGTGAAGCTTGGGTCCAAAGCGCGCCTTCTGATATGTTCTACAGCCTAGGTCTCGGGACCAACACGTTTGTCATTCCTAGTCTTGACATGGTTGTGAGTCGAGCGGGTTATCAAGAGCTTGATACAATTCCAGGTGCCCTGAACCTGGACTTACACGGCGCGTTCCCTGGCAATGCCGGAGGTCCTGGCGAACATGAGTTCTTCCGCCGCCTGATGGCTGCGGTGACCGACATGCCTGCCGACGTGCGAGCGACGATCCAGAATTCGGGTCCTTATAATCGCCCCGCGGACAACAATGTTGACACCCAGCCCTTCCTGGTACCCCTGGATGCAGCTGTGGGTAGCTACCTTGGAGTCGGGCCCCATGCAGCCGAAGGCTGCAATGCTTTGCGATGCAACGGAGCGGACAATGATGGACTGCTTTACTTGCTGCAAATCCCGCGAACTGGTCTTGGTCTCATCGGACTGGAGCGAAGGCCATCAGGCTAGATGATGTGCTTGATGCAAGCAAGTTAGGTAGTATTTGTATCGTAACATAGGACTCCTCCTAGCGAGCGATTAGTGCATCGCGCAATTTGACCTGACGAGAGGTCGTGGATTGTCTTTCCATCGTGGCATGACATTGCATACCGTAACAGTTTGGTCTTGCAGTCGATCAAGCACTGCACAATGGGATCATGTTAATGCGTGACGATTGCAGTCTGGCGTCGTCGATTTAGCTCACAGACTGCATCTGTCGCTTTCATACCAATACCCGGAACAGGCGTTTGCCTCAATTGCCGGAGAGCACGCGCCTGGTGTGAAATGTCTCAGACTGGTGACACCGTCTCCATAACTGTCATCGTAACAACTGTTCTCAAGCAGTTTGTGGGGAGATCGTTGCGCCCTGCATTCGAAGATCGTTATGTAACGTGGAGTGGTTGTCGCACAAAACGTTGACCGAATGTTGGGCGTGAAAGAGCAATGTCCCAAACAATCACGGTGGATAGATTGTCAAAGGGTCCGGCTTCCAATGGTACCACTGATGAAGTGGAAGTGTGGTCCAGATGATCTTCTGCCCTGCAAGCGAACATTACTGCATAAGTCAAGTCGCTCCAGAACAGGCCACTATGCGCAAAGTGTAGGATCTGAATGCCCCCATCGCGCTCTGATCAGTATCTGTCAATAGCCAAGTTACATCTGTCATCGGGCCCACCGCGCATAGGTCATCGTCATTGCCACGTTCGGCAGCGGTGACACATGAGCGTTTGGAAAGAGTGCAGTGGGCTGGCTTTGTCGGTGCGCTGTCGTGACGTGCAGGTCATCTATCGAAAGACGGCCTGAAGCTTGCGGTCGATATCGATCCT
Source organism: Cercospora beticola (assembly GCF_033473495.1). NCBI lineage: Eukaryota > Fungi > Ascomycota > Dothideomycetes > Mycosphaerellales > Mycosphaerellaceae > Cercospora > Cercospora beticola. The sequence goes on along the minus strand of NC_088935.1, from coordinate 1,630,622 downwards.
GTGTTGCTGATCATGTCTTTGCGCAGAGTCGCAGAATGCCAAGTTTTGCGGTTCGATGATGCATCGGTGGATCCTCGGCGCGGTCGTCACTTGCGGGGTGGCTGGTAGTTCAGTGGCACAGCACGGCTCGTGCCCTGGCAACGGAGAAGAGCTTCATCGTCACAGCTGCATTTACACGGACGATTGCATTGTTCATCGATCTTGATTGCGCGCTGAACTGGAATCACTCGTGGCACCTCATGCTGTGCACACAGCACTGGGAGTACTGCGGCGCCAACGAAGGGGTTAGGTTGCGGGAATGCCTTCAAACAGTGGGAGATTAGATGTTGTACATAGTGTCGACAGCGCGCCACAGCGGGCAGGAGCCGTCCTTGGCTCACTTCCCGACGTCCAACCATAGGGGAGGAGTAGCGAGATCAATAGTCGGGCATCTTGTCGCAGCGCGGTGTCGTTCGCGCCTGAGTAGTGTGCGCGAAACGACGGCAGCAGGGAGCAAGCAAGCAGCAGCAGCAGCAGGGCTCGCGCCACACGCCGGCCGTTGCCATCTGGAAGTCATGCCTCGGCCGCAAGATTGCGACGCGCCGATGAGCTGCCCGCCGTTTGCGCAGCGCAGAACAGTCGCCGTTCGGGAGCGACGAGAAACATGTTTGCCAACGCAGAAGCGGTCTGCGCAAAGTGAAGTCATGGTGCTCAGTTTGCGCTGGGCCGGCGCTGCAATTCGACATGGTTATCAAGCGACGCGCCTATCAGAGGCGGCGAGGACAGAACGCACGCTGGCTCCAGCGCGAAACACCAGCCCCACGCTACTGACCGCGCTGCAGGAACCTGGCGCGGCATCGCGCGAAGTTGGATTAGACTTTGCGACCAATATGGGAAGCTTCACAACGCTGCTCGTACGGGGCAACCGACTCGCAGGCAACGGCCACGATCGCTGTCCCACCGATATGGCGGCGGAGCGCGAACGCGAGATGGGCGTGTTCCAGGCGCATCGTGCGTCACAAGCCGGGACATGTGAAGCGATCGTGGGCAAGCGCGAAGTGCAGTCACTGCAGCAGCAGAGGCGTGCCCGTGCCTCCCCATGATTAAAGCTCGCCCAACCGCTGTTCCCTGAGCCGACGACTCCTTCCCTCCCTCACCCACCAGCTCACAGCGTTCGCATTCCACGCGCCTCCAGACGTTGCTCTTGGTTCAGATCGCAAACCACATCCATCTCATCGTCGCCGCGCACATCGACTACCACACATCGATCCCAGTAGCATCACTACCACCAGCATCATGAAGGCCGCTTTCACCGTTCTCGCCATTGGCGCCACCCTTGCCGCCGCTCAGGACCTCGCCTCGCTGCCATCGTGTGGGGTATGCTCTTCCATTCCACGCGACTGCGTTGCGCAACGTCGAAGATCAATGGCTGACAGGACAACAGCAAACATGCATCAACAACATGCTGGCGCTGGCTCCATCGCTCGGCTGCCCAGACGCCCAGGCCGACTGCTTGTGCCGCAACGCTGACTTCGGCTTCGGTGTGCGCGACTGTGCCAACCAGGCTTGCGGTGACGCTGCTGCTGCTCAGCAGGTCATCGCCTACGGTACCCAGTACTGCGGTGGTGGGTCCTCCTCAATTTCAATCCTCCACAGCGATCCCCAGCTAACAAACTTTCAGGCGCTCTTGCTGGCGGCGACGACTCCAACGGAGGTGCAGGCGGTGCCGGAGGTGCTGGAGGTGCCAGCGGCTCTGCTTCCGGTTCTGGCGCAACCCCATCTGCCACCGGCAATGGCGACGACAGCGAGGAGGGCGGTGCTGCCGGTGCTGCTGCCATCACCACTTCTGCCTTGACTGCTCTGGTCTCTGCCTCTGACTCGACCTTCGTCACCACCACTGGTTTCACCACCATCTTCGACACTGCCTCAGGCGGTGCTGCGGGCGCCGCTCCAACCGGCACCAACAGCGATGGCCAGACCACCGACTCCGCTGGCAACGTCGTCAGTGCTACTGAGACTCCAACCGTAAGTTGATCCCCCAAGAAATTATCCCCTGAATACACAGACTGACTTGCAAAAGGACGCCATGGGAAGCGCAAGCGCTGCTGCATCCAGCGTGACCGATGCTGCCGGCTCTGCCGCCTCCAGCGCCAGCGACGTTGTCATGTCGGCGACTGACAGTGGCAACGGAGCTGCCATGATGACCGCTGCACCAATGCTTGCCGCTGGTGTTTTGGCCATGCTCGCGCTCTAAGCACATCGCTGACCGATTTCTTTCTTCATCAACATGAGGACGACGAGCGTTATCCGCGCTCTGATTACGACTTTACGATACAGCCGAAGTCGACTTACAGGGGCATTTTGCGAGAGGTTTGGGGCATTGCGGAATGATACCACACTTGGGCATTGAGCGAGCCTTCTGCCTCGCAGTCTTGTATTGAGCATATGCGTCGACGATTCTGACGATATAATATTTTAAGCGTTACTTCGAAGTAGCCATCAATCAAATGGAACAACTTTCGAAGCATTGATTGAGCGTTCCTCCATTGTCACATGTTTTGACTTCCCTGAATGCAACCTGGTGACGTTCACTTCCCCTGAACAGTCCTCATACATGACCACAGCCACCTTGACCGTGTAGTTCAACGTCAACGCCTGAGAACTGCTGACGCAGGCAGTAAATGCCGCCTCGACAATCGCCAGAAGGCTGCTCGAAACATGGAGCAAAGTCGAATCCATTGCAGGTGTTGACCGCGTGCCCAAGCTCCTGAATGGAGCGCCATCGCTTCACAATTGAATCGTGCGCATAAAGGACAGGGCTTGCAATGGCATCCCTCCCTCGTGATGCAGACGGCGATGAGGGCGATAGCGTTCTGAATGAAGTTCAAAAGAACACATACTAGAAGCCCCATACAGACCGCCAGTTCCTTTCATTCATGATTCCGAATGCAATCTGACTCTACTGATACACATGCTTCATCGCCAGCTCCGCGCTCAAATTTCCCAAACTCCCCGCCTGCCTGCCTGCCGCCTAGTTCAGAAAGTGGTTTAGTCACTCAACATGATGGTATTAATACAAAAAAGATTTTTGGGGGGTATCTTCCCATTTTATCCAGATTTAAACGCCAGCGCTCTTCTCTCATCTTTGCTTCTTTCTTTCTGGTTTCTTGTGCTTTTCGCCTCGCTAATCGAAAAGCAGCCAAAGGAGGGATGCTATGCTTTTGGCCCATCAAACTCGTAGATGCCGCCGTTTTTGCTCAAGACTGTTCCCATCGCAGGTATCACTTCTGCTTGAAAGGGTTCAAATGGTATTCTTTCGCCGTCGACGGCGATGAGTCCATCGTCTGAGCCTCCGACTGTTGTACCACCTAGCCATCTCCGAATCCTGGGTCCCAATTTCCGAGACTCTGCAGGCGCCGCGCGCGGGGTGATCCTGTAGGCGAGGATTTTGCTGTATTTTGCATCGGAAAAGTCTATCATCGTCCCGTCTTCGACTTTGAGAAGCATGCTCAGGCAAGTCGAGCGTTTGATGTCGCCGTTGATTGCCATCATGTCCATGCGGCCGTCGGAAGGTAATGCACAGGCGAAGAAGGGGGCATCGGGGGACATGTAGCACATGTTTCCAACATAAAAGTTTCCCAGTTTGGGCATGTCGGTTGTGATGAAGGATGCGGGAAGGGGATCTGTCGCTGTGCCGTATTTGAGCGTTGGGATGCCAAGTTCATCTTCGTTTGTGATGCTTTCGGCTTCGTCATCGTCGTGGAGTGAATTGTGTATATTCTTTGCTTTCGCTGCTTCGTGTTCTTGCCGCGCACTTCGATATCGGTCTTTGATTGCTCGCTTATCGTCCGTGTCGGTCAATACGCTGACCTCCGCAGGATATATCGTCTTGCCGAGCATCCTCACGAGAATGCCCCACGTGAATCGAAAAGCTCCCATCCAACGCAAACTCTCAGTCCCAAGATCCGTATCAGCAATCACGCCGACGGATTGGCTCAGAAAGCTGTATAATTTTCTGTCTCCTTGTGTGATGGCGACGAGATCCAGCGAAGTCCGGATTCCCTTCACAATCTCCAGGGCGGCCAGACTCGGGTAGTTCGTCCCGTTCAAGTTCAAGCTCATAGCATTTCCACTTCCACAGGGTAGCTGCACCACAGCAATCTTCCTCAGTGCCCTTCTCGCATCCCGTCTCTTCGCCAGCCCATTAAACACTTCGTGTGGCAGTCCGTCTCCTGACGCGCATGCCACGACATCAAAAGCATCTATGTCCAGCTTCTCCGCGATCTCCACAGCATGACCTCGATATGTTGTCCGCTCCACATCTATCTCGCAGCCTGCTGCGGCAAATATGGGCTGGATCTCCCTTGACCACAACTTCTCAGCATTTCCTGTTCCTCCGTAAGGGTTGACTAGCACCTTGATTCGCTTCCGCCTCTTGGTATGTACTGGATACGCTCGATCGAGCAGCTTCTGCAACCATGCTCTTGTATGAGCGTACAGACTCTTGTCCGTCACTGCATATGAGATCACACCAACCCGGCACGCTTTCCCTTTTCTCCCTATCGGCTGTGCATAACGTATCGTGACATCAAACGTCGATTCATCGAATTCCGCCCATAGTATATCGTGGAAGGGTATGGCTTTCGTCGTCTTCCCCAAACGAGGTATAAGGCCGCAACATGTCGATGCAGCCCGTCGATGTCGGAGTCCTTCGTCGAGCACGATCAAACTGTCTGTGCCGAGTGTGAGGGTGGCGTCGCGGTCCACGGTCAGCACCAAGGCATCCTGCGAGGATGACGCTGTATCAGAGGCATCGGGATCGTCAAACGGATTACTATCGTCAGCCTGGAGGTGAGTTTTGCGGGAATTGTCGGCCATGATTGTACTGGACTGCGCTGAGCAAGTGGAAGCGCGAGAGTCCGCAAATGGCGTATTGTCAGAGGGACAAGGAAAGGGGAGGATCCGGTGTGCACGAGAACAGGAATGTGGAGAGTTTGTGCTGAGACGTTGCTGACCCTCGCTTGGGGCCAGTTCGTCATCGGGACCCCGGCGCGCCGTGGAACGCGAGGGTTCAGCTCGCATGCCAAGATAATCGCGTGAATAGTGCTTGAATAGAACAAGGCAGGTGAAGAAGTCATGCGGGTATTCTATAGCGTCTGATATTCCATGCTCTGCTCCTACAGCTCGAAGACAGGTCCCACCTGTCGTCCATCTCCAGCCCAGTTTCTTCGATTATCCGCCAGATCCACTCTCCACCCCTTCCACTGATCAAGACCTCGTTTGACATCTTTGATTCTCTCCAGCCGTCGCTTCTGCTCTTCCTCTTGAGCGAGTCTGAAAGCCTCCTCGTCGAATCCGCCATCATCAGACATCAAGCCGAGACTCTCTGCTCTATTCCTAGGCGGTTGATTTCTTTCCCTCCCCGTGAAAGCATTGATGCCCGAATTGATCACATCTTGGAATGTGCTCGTCTGACGGGGAAGAGAGCCCTGCTGTCTATTCGTGCCATCAGGTGTGTACAGATCCACGTCCTTCAATCCGTCGTCGTTCATGCCTGGCTGAAGTTCGGCTCGCTTGTCTCTCCAGACTCCGCGTCGTAGATCAAAGTTCTCGGCCTCCAATGCTCGTAACCGTGCTTGCAGCTGACCCGTCTCGGTTTCTGATTCAGACAATTCGAAATCGTCCAAGTTGTCCGGGCGAACGTGAGAGCTTCTCTTATTTTGACGCTGCAGCTGTGATCGAAGGTCTGCAAGTTCTCGATCTTTGGCCTGTGAGGTGGCATTGGCATCCTTGTGCAACTTTGTCAAGGCTTCGATCTTCTGTTCAAGAGACGTTGCGCGTTTGGCAGCGGCCTCGAGATTGTTGTTGGCAGTGCGAAGATCAGACTCAAGAACGCTGATGCGCTTAGTAAGAGCTTCTGGGTCGTCTTTCGCCGATGCTGTTTCGTCGCTCGGGAACGAGATAGATGCTCGCAGAGCATCAAGTTCCTGCTTGACAGTCTCCGTCTGCGCTTCTGCCACCTTCGCGCGGTCCTCCAAATCCTTTGCTGCAGCATCACGCTCCGATATTGTAGAGTCCAGAGTGGTGATCTGGTTGCGAAGATTGGAAATGTCCAGCTCCAAAGACTGAATTGTCGAGTCCTTCGTCGCAAGTTGCTCGACCAGCTCCGGACTTGCGCTTGACGACGCTCTGCGTGTAGTATTCTTTTGCTCCTTTTGAGCCTGGGTCAGCTGTCTCTGGACAGTGGCCAGCTCAGTCGTCAATCGCTCAGTCTCCTTCGCCTTGCTGCGGAGTTCTGCAACCTCGCCGCTACCCTCACGCAGGCTTTCCAGCTCCTCCTCGGCCTTGCTCAGCTTCTTTGTGTTCTCCTCTTGCTGCTCCTTGAGCGACTTGTTCTCTTTCTCGAGCTCCTCGATCTTGGCCGTCTGCTTCTTGTAGAGCTCTTGAACTTCAGATTGCGCGGCTGATGCCTCCTCTTTGAATGATTTCGTTCGCTCTTTGCGCTTCACCTCTTCGCGGATCTCCTCCTCTTGCGCATCTGCCTCTGCATCCTCGGCGTTGGCTGTGGCATCCGCTTCAGCTGTCTCCTCGCCTGCGTCTTCGGTCTTAGTATCGGCATCGTCTTTCTTGTCGGCCTTCTTCTTGCCGCCTTTCTTGCCCTCCTTGGCTTGCTTCTTCTTCAATTGTTCAAACTAAACCGAGAGTCGCGTTAGTCAATGCGTCGCGAAAGCGCGTTCGTCATGCATACCCGCTTCTTGGCCGCGGCGAGCTTCTCCGCCTTTTCCTTGTCTTCGTCTGCCATATCGACTGCGGTTCTGAAGGGATCGTGATGTACGCGTGTTTGAAGATCAGAGCTCAACAAGAGGAGGGTTGACCTTGGCAAGCCAGCTGTCCAATGTCAATGGCTCGGCGTGAGACCTTCAACGATGATCTCACACCATCAACGCGACCACGACATCAAGATCTCGACATAGCGAAATTTTATATCGCGAGAACAATCAAGGTGCAGTCGGTGCAGGTAAGAGGTAGAGAGTGCGCCAGGCGAGACTGATGGCGGTGGAAGCTGAGAGTCCAAGATGTGGCTACACGCCATCGCGCTTTTGGCTCTGCCCACCAAGGCACCAAGCATACACATCTTGAGTGCTGAGCTGACGTTGAACACGAAAACAGACAGTAGTTATTGTTATTGGTTTTCCAACAATCAGCACGCGCCTCGTCGAGTCCCCCAGCAGAGCCACGCCCCTAGCTGGCCAACGGGATGCTGTAGTCTACCATTCGGCTGCGCAATTGGTAACAAGATGAGTAGCACCAGGACTTGTCCGATAGCGCGCGAGACAAAATCTCATCAGCGGAACCTCGTTCGATCACAAGCAAGTTGTTGAGCAAAGACCGTGACAACTGTGTCAATCAACACAAAGCCCTTCGCACTGCATCAAGATGCCCGCTCTGGCCGTGGCACATTGGCTTCGGCTGTCATATGGCCCGCAGTGCGTCTTGGGACACTTTGCACAAGCAACTGTCAACAGCACATGGCATGTATACGTCTGATGTACCTGGACTAACACATGGTAGGATGTCCTGGGAGGTGAAGAGTGCAAGGGCACGAGTATTCGATTCACATTTCGTTGCTATGCTACTGCACGGTGGACGACATGCACAGCACATCGCTGCCTTCATGTCCTTGCATCAAGTCGCAAGATTCTCTGCCAAAACCCCATGCAAGACCAGCTATCTCCAATTCCTCTCTTGAGCTCGACTCAGAGGCGAACGCTCATTGATCTCGGTCTCCGATGCTTATCGTGCTGGATCAAGTTAGTTTACGATCAATACGATTGAGAAATGGAACTCACGAGGGCAGTTGCAGCCGCAGTAGCAGTTGGCAGTGCCTGCACCCACGACGGATGAGTACGATGGTGTGCAGCATAGCCTCTGAGCCTGATAGCTGTTTCGACACGCACTTGCGCACGCTGTGGTGCTCTGGCACTTCAACCTCCAGTTTCGTGGTGGACAGCTTTGACGAGTATCGAGGTCACTCTCAACGGAGTAGTCGAATGGCGTTGGATTGCCAGAGACCACAGTAAGGGTTGCAAGAACCGTTGCAAGGATGGAGTTGAACAACATCTTTAATGCTGACTTTGGCAGATTGTTGAGCTTTGAAGTGTGGTGTTGCGAGTTGGGCTTTGTCTGGACTGATACAAACCTCTACGGCTACGAGACATCCAGCAGTCTTTTATACCACTTGCTGTATCGTGAATGCGATCTGCATTCTTCCACGCATATCGTGTTCAGACGCTGTGTCGCTGAGATCGATACTTGCAATACTCGACTGTGATGCTGGGCATGAAGTGTGCCTAACCCTCTTGCGGCGGACCAAGCTCCTGGGCATCTAGGCATCTGCAAGCACATGAACCATCCACCACCGCCATTGCATCGGAGGCGCCATAGAAGACTTCCCCGCATCGTGGCCTAGCTATTGAACAAAGAACGAGATACTGTTCGGATAGTTCGACGATCAAGTTCGAGGTGGGATCTGATAATCCGCGTAGTTCCAGGTCAAGACAGTAGCGTGACTGGGCGATTGCCCTAACACCTGGTCGTGATGGAATGGTCATTGGCCCAAGACTATGGCTTGCATACACGAACCCCGCAAGCAAAAGGAACAGTAGCACTATCTGGCCATCATTCCTGCTTTGGCAGGACTACTTGCTTGACAATAAGCTTGATATGCGCCGCTTTGCTCACTGGTGGTTAGGGCCACCTCGACATTCGACTCCATTGGTGATCGAGAGTTCGATCGTCTTTGATCGTCCGGTAACACCTTAGCTAAATGCGAAAGCCCATCTGTACTTACTATACTGGATCTCAGCCAAGCTTCGAATATCTCTCTTGGTACATACTTCGATCTCGCACGTGGCTTTGCGGCGATCAGTTTTGCTTCTACGTGCCACGAGTTCCCATGCATAACGATCGGTGCTTTTCACCGCGGCAGGAGCACAGATTCAGCACATCGACTCTTGAAGGACCGCCGAATCTCTCTATCTAGCATCGTAATACGACCGCGTCGGCCATACTCGCGCTGCGTCTACGCCTAACGCAATGCTGCACGCTGACCTCACTATTCTAGAAACAAGATCTGGAATCTTGAGATTGCGACTCACTCTGTCACGGCGAGGCATTTCGTGTTCTCTGGGCGACTGAAGGAAAAATCATACTGACGTCGGGCCTTTTTTTTTGATAACGGCCTCGAGGAATGTAGTCGTTCTTGCCACCAATTGAGTACCCACCGGCAAGCTCGTATTTTCCTTACAGTGCTGCTGATGGAGAAGCTGGCTTCTTCACTAGTTTGGAAGCGAAAGCAGTGCTAACGAGAGGTGAATACAACCTCACAGCAGAAAGCAAGATGGATGGAGGGGAGGGGTCTTTGATCTCCACTCATGTCTGGGCCCAAGCGAGTCGCAGACCCTCCGACCTCATGTCTGTCCTTTCGCCGAGCTAATATTTTTGCCATTTTACGCCACAACTCTAACATGTCGACCACGACACTTTCAAATGCGAGACTCTGTCGGAGCGGCGTACTCATCGACAACGAGAAGCTCGTAATTTCCACTGAGACAGGCAAGATCCTTCCAAATACTGTTCACGATGAGGGTAACATCATCGACCTTGCAGGAGCCATCATAGCACCTGGTTATCTCGAGCTTCAAACGAATGGCGTGAGAGGCTTTCACTTTACGCACTTTGAAAACAAGACAAAATATGCGGAGAAGCTTGACGAGGCTTCGAGATTTCTGGCTACTACGGGCGTTACTGGGTTCTATCCAACCATTCCGACTGTACCTGTTCAACATTACCACAAGGTAGGAGCGGCTCTCCTCTATGAACATAAGTATTCGCCAGAGGCATAATAGCTCCCCTCAATTGTCGCAGAAACCACATCTCCCAAGTTGGCTTCAGTATCCGTGCGACCGCAGCTCACATCGTCACAGCTTCTTCCAAGTCTCAAGCCTCGCACAGTCAAGAACGGCGCCTCTATACTCGGAGCTCACGTCGAAGGCCCATACCTCCATCCTTCAAAGAAAGGCGCCCACACATCATCACTCTTCCAACCTGCCACAACCCCACCAGAAGAAATCTACGGCCCATCCGGACTGTCCTCCCAGATTATCAAACTCATCACTCTCGCTCCGGAACTCCTCTCCTCAACCCCTCTCATTCGAAACCTCGCCTCAAAAGACATCATTGTCTCCCTCGGCCACTCCTCCGCAACCTACGCTGAAGGCCTCACTGCGCTCACCGCAGGTGCAACGTGTCTTACACACACCTTAAATGCCATGACACCCCTCCATCACCGCGACCCAGGCCTCGCAGGACTCATCACGCTCAGTCCCGATCCCTCATCCCCTCCTCCACCCTATTTCAGTCTAATCCCCGACTCACACCACCTCCATCCCAGCATCGTGGCGCTATTTTACCGCGCCTCTACCCAACACTGCATCCTCATAACCGACAGCATCGAACTCCTCGGTCTTCCCGATGGAACCTATCCCGGGAATTCTCAAATCGACACATCACAGACAAAACTCGGATCCAGAGTCGTCAAAACAGGCACCGATACTTTGATTGGCGGGTGCGCGACACTCGACCTTTGCGTGAGAAATTTGGTAAAGTGGACGGGTTGTACTTTGGCTGAAGCGGTGAGATGCGTTACAGAGAATGTGGCAGGACTGATGCGCGATGAGACGAGAGGGAGATTGGAGGCGGGAAGGAGGGCAGATTTTGTGGTGTTAGATGATGCAGGGAATGTGTTGCAGACGTGGATTGGTGGGAGGAAGATCTGGGACAAGATCAATGGCGAGTAGGAGGAATTGACCAGACGACGGCGGAGATATAATCAAATGATGACTGTAACAACTAACGATATCCTGGCCATTGTTGTGTCCAGTAACATATCTGCTCTACTTCTTGGTCACGCACACGCCGAACTTCGTCGTCCAATTCTGCGTTACGAGTATACATCTCACTATGATGCCAACCTTTTTTGATCAAGTGCACAACAACATCCAATTCAGGGTCGCTCTGCAGCGGCCCACCAGGGCGTCGTTTAGCCGAGACGGACATCTCTCGCCATACGTCCATCTCCCCGGCACTGTAGATAATGCGCCGTGCATTCGTCGGAGACCAACCACCAGTATATGTATTGAATGCTTTGGCGGTACGATGGCCTGATGCTGTATCTTCGGGCTCTTCATTCGGCTCTAGCGGATGGACTATCGTGCATCTCGTCTCAAAGTAGTTGTAGGTTAGGAAGCGACTCACCACCGGAGTTAATAAAGCCCCTACAGGTGGCCCAGTGACATATCCACCCATCATGTCGTTGCATAGAAGCCATTCATACATCTGGCCAGATTCGGGAGGGTCGCTAAGTCGGAAGTATTTGTCGTCCAAACATGTTCCGTCGATACACAAACTAGGGGCAATATGTTTTCGAAATCCTGCAGAGTAAGTCTGAAGAGCCCGAACGGTTTGCTCTGACGATGTAGCCCAGTCTGCCCGGGCTTCTAGTGATTTACCGAGTTGCTCGTATATGTCCTCCAGTTCCTGTTCGTAGTCCAAGCCTTCAATCCAAGCGCAGTAGGTCTCGATTGTCGTGTGATTCTGACCAATATCAATGCTTTCCCAGTCGCCCCAGTGCAAGCTTAGACTGTATATAAAGTCTGGCGTCTTCATCTCAGCAAGTCCAAAGAGTGTCTTGATTGCCTGCAGACTCTCATCGTCCCCGGCTGAGATGACATCGTCTATAAATCGGGTGACGCTGCTCAACAATCTTATACAGCTCTTTGGTCCATGCTCTATTAGAGGCAAAAAGTAAGCCCAGTAAGAGGGAATTGCCTGAAGAATAGGCGAAGCCGAAAGGTATGCCCAGAACGTGCCTGGAAAAATGTTCGCGATCCAGCCAGTCTGTGCTGCTGAATAGCTTCCACCTAATAACAATCAGTTTGGGTTCAAAATTCACAGCGAAACCTACATACCAATTAGAATCCAAGGCACGTCCTCTGCAGTGCTCGGGTCGTTAGTCCACGGAGCGATGAAGTTCTGAGCAAACCGTACCACGTCCTTCAGTGCATTGTCGACAGTTAAGTACTGCAAATTGACCTTGGTAAGGTTGCTGTATGGAAAGCTTGAGCCGAAATAGCGATGCTCGAGGATGATAGTCGCAGCACCAAGGTTTTCGGCAATGACGCCTACCGTTGAGAATTCGGCCTGGGTAATGATCCCATACTTGTCGATAGGAGACTCCCCGGGTAGGAAAACAACGATAGGTGCGCCGGGTCTCCAGAAACTACTATTCCACAGGTACGCCTGGGAGAAAAGCCCTAACCCCGGGTCGGTATGATCAATGAGCTGAGCGAAATTTTCTCGGCCATGAGGAGGTATTGACTTGTGAGATGATGTTGGCCTCAATGGCAGATGGCAAGCATTATTAGATCTGTGATTTTCTGCGAAAGGTACATCGTATGGGATGGGAGTACTCTGTGCTCCTAAGTTGTGTAGAATGGAGACGATGAAGTACGTGAGCATCGTGCTAAGCATCGTGCTGAGGATTGTGCTGAGGATTGTGCTTTTGGTCTGTGTGATGTTCAGACCACGCACGTTGGTAATCACGAGAATCTCTATCACAACGATTGTATCTATATATTGCATGCAATGACGATTACTGTCCAGCCTCAGAGGAGTGCTAGGGAGCCTTACCTTTGAAATATTGACCGACCGTTCCGGCCGACTTCATCCCAAGCATCAGCTCCTCTACTTTAGAGCTTGTTGGCGGCAGCTGGCACATGCCGTGAACGAGTGAAACTAGCTAAGAGGGTCGCCCTTTGAAGCACATTTTGCTTTTGCCACTACAGGAGCGTGGAGACCGCTGTGAGAAGCCACGGTAAACTACAGTGATTTCTTCGTGATACGGTATGAGGGCAACGTTGGTCGTACGCTCGGGTGAGTAAGGATCGGAGATCGCACAGAGAGGCGTAAGTGAAGCAGAGACAAACTTTTGTACGTCACATCATATAGCTTGGCCGTAAGGTCTTGAGATACTGCGCAGTGGTTTCCTGTGATGCTCCGCCCCTGGCTCGCGCAGAAGACGAAGCGAGCACCAATTTTTGAGAGATCTTGAGTCTCCTGGCCACTCAAAAATTTATGTTGCAACATTTGTCTGATGCAGAGAACTGTTTATAGATTATGGTTGGTCGAAATATCGGGATACAGTATTGTGGAGAGCTTACACATTGCCCGAAGCAAGCCTTTGCCTGAGCTTCGGTTGAACTCGCATCCTAATCGTATGCGTTAGCATGTGGATCAAGAGTGGTATCGAGTAAGTGGATCCAAAACTAACGCATCTCTTGACACACGCCTTGACCTCCGTGCCACAGGCAGGAGGGCAGCTCGGTTCACCAGCCGAAGACTCCAGATTGTCGTTAGGGATGTCGTTGGACGCGCGGCGTCTGCAGTTCTGGTATTTGACCTCCACCACAAGGAGACAGGCCGTGCGGTAACGTCCAACTGCTTCGCAGGCAGCTTGGTCAAATATATGGACCGCTCCGCACTGAAGTCTCTGAAATGCATTGTGCCGTTTGACGAGAACATCGAGCGCGGGGATGTTCTCCTCCTTAGCTGTATCGAGGGACGGCGCTCCCGCGCTAAGGGCAATCAGGGTAGCAGAGAGCAAAAATGATAGATGCATCGCGTAGAAGGACAACTGATCGACAGACTTGGTGTTCAGACGAGTTAAACAAGATAGTTCTATTGTGATGATGGGCCGTTAGAGAATGCGTACAGTGAGCAGCCTTTTATATCTCTCATCGGAGGGTGTCGCGACACAATGACAGCTCCTAAGTCGGTGACGAAGACACAAAACTTGCAACCCTATGCGTGATTGAAGTGGCCCACTTGCGGTACGAGGAGTCGGTCCAATTGTTCCCATGTAAGGTAGAGCGGAGACAGCTAGCCTGCATAGAGTTCAATACACCTCGTAGCATATTCACGCAGCGTATGTCGCATCCAGTCCCAACAGATACGGCGACCTTGTAAGTTGGACCGATAGAGACGTGGAGAGCTAGTCTCCGGTTCTAATAGATGCTATAACCTCATACGTAGACCGGTATAGCGGGGAAAGTTGGCCTGTGTAGAGTTCGATACAGCACGTCGCAGGTTCTCGCAGAGTATGCTGTATCCAGTCCCAACACCAGAATTGCTGGGGTAGGCAAAGCTCAATGGATGGGATATACCTACTGCTCCTTTGACAACAGTTAACTTCCAGTCACGGGTTCTGACGCGCCTCGAGGGATACATCGGGACATCCAGACTGTCAAGCATGCTGAAGCAGTGCCACTTCCTACCGTCGCACCTCTTCTGCCGGGAGACACTGATCCGGGGACAGATAAAGGCAACATCGCATTCATTGGTGTCATCAGCCCATGGATCGATCTTGGAATGCCAGATGCCCTTATCGCTTCGGGCTGAACGAGACGGTACCGAATGATGCCTTGATCTGTGCCTGCTGCTTTCGAGGCTTCGGTGCCTTCTTCGGGCTCGTCTTGACGGTCCCATACCATGGATCAATCTCTTGGCCATGTGCCTTGATGTACTCGCCGACCCTCATCGTCAAGTCTGCGTGCTTGCCACCGAAAGGGCCGGGAATGCTGGTGCTGGATCTTGAGCCAGGCTCGAAGCTGGGTGTGGTCATCGCGCTCGACTCTAATGCAGCTTGTACTGCTGGTGAGACTTCAGACGAGGTTAGCGGACCTTGACACCCAGATCCAGTCACTCACGAGTCCGGGCTTTGACACACGCTCGTGCCACGCGAAGTGCTCATCGCTCTGAATCAACCAGAATAGTGACCACCACTTTGCTCTTCGTCGCGTGCTTTCAACATCGCGTAGCCGACCTGGCCGCTGTTGGGACTGTCGTGCGAGGGCAAACTTCATGACTCGATGCTGCACAGTCGGAGCATGCGCCAGCCTTGCCCAACATGCATCGTGTTCTAAAGCATCAGAGCAACCGACAGCAAGGGACAACAGAAAGAACGTTAACTTAAGTTCTTGCCAAGCCTCGATCGAAGAACTTAAGCCAAATACTATAGCTGGGGCTGGTCGGGTGGGAACGTGCCCACCAACCAGGCCACATGCCTGCAAGATGTGGCACACGAGATCGATCCTCACCTCCTCCGCGCCCTTTCAGACTGTGAGGTATTTATCCTTTGCACCCGTCAGGACCATTGAACATGGCTCGTGCACTTGCTCGATTGGGCAAATGCGACCTGTCGCCTGCATATACAGTACGGATTCCAGGAATATTGTATAAACCCTAGGGTTTTCGGGGCTCTTCTGCGAACAAGCTGCCCTAAATCGATTGCCAAAAAGTTTGCAAGTGCCCAGAAAGTGAGATCTACTCTGCTACTCGATTCTCGTATGCAGGTGACAGAATGCACCCGGTTCCAAGGAATGTAAGCTCAAGGCTTACCGGGGCTCTCGTGTGAATAAGTTGCCCTAAGTCGGCTGTCAAAAAGTTTGCAGATGCCCAGAAAGTGAAATATACTCTGCTATCCGGTCCCTGTAGTCTACGCAGGTGACAGTCTGACAGATCGTACAGCGCTGGAGAGGTCCATCGGTGGATCGTCGCTTCCGCATTGTATTATTGTGCTCAACGGCGTGAAAGCTACCGCCATAGAAGAAGAGTGGTTCGTATCTTGAAAAAGCACTGGCGGGACATGAGGCATATCATCAGAAATGTGGAAGAGTTGCTACCGTCCGGCTTCGTGATAATTCGCGTCGTCAGCCTCCAGTTTCGACATCACTTTGTCGCAAAGAGAGAAGGCCGTTGAGGGCTTTCGGACAAGCGAGACTTCATGTCCTTGAAAGTGTTGGTAGACTTCGACTGGCAAGAACTGCTAGGCTGCGTTGGCCTCCAAGCAAGTGCCCCACGGCAGGCTTCCAGTCTACTAGCTCGGCCGCAGCTTACCACTACGCTGCTCACTACTTGCATCTGCCAATTGACTTCGTTCACGTCGCGGATAGTCGTCGGAAGTAACGCGGAATTTGAACACAGTGGACGTGACCACCACAGCGAATGGTTTGATCGTAGCTGGACGCTGCAGGAACTGCTGGCACCGTCGAGATCACACTTGCGAGTAAGTGCGGTAGAAATCATCAGAAATAAGACAGTTCTTCATCAGATCATAACACATTTTCATCTACAGAGGTATATTCATTTATCCTCGTCGAGCCCGAATCGTCAAACGCATTCCGCTTCCTGCTAGCCATTCCCATAATGGTAGCGCAAACTCTTACATCGCTCTTGTGAAGCATCTAGATGAGCTGCTGGAAAGCACGGTTCAATGGAGATCGGAGAGGCTTGACTTCCTTGTAGAAGTCAATGGTGGCGACAGCACGCTTGGCAATGCCCTCTGGAGTGAACTCAAACTTGGCGTAAACCTCCTTGTAAGGACCGGAAGCACCGAATCGGTTGAGACCGAATTGCTCGTGCGAGTACTTCTCCCAGCCAAGAGTGCTCATGACCTCGACGGAAAGAGATGGGATGCCGTCTGGAATGACCTTGAGCTTGTAGTCCTTTGGCTGTGCGTCGAAGACTTCCATGCAAGGCATCGAGACAACACGAGCAGTGACGCCCTTGTTGTCCTTCAGGTACTTGGCGGCCTCCAAACAGAGAGACACCTCGGAACCAGTAGACACGAGAGTGATTTGAGCGCCCTCTGCCTCGACTGCAACGTAACCACCCTTGATGCCGTTCTCGATAGTTGAACCCTCGAGCTGTGGCAGGTTCTGGCGGGTGAGTGCGAGGATGGATGGGGTCTTCTCCGAAGTGAGGGCGACGTAGTATGCAGCAGAAGTCTCGTTTCCGTCAGCTGGACGCCAGACCATCATGTTTGGCAGAGCGCGGAAGTGAGCAAGCGTCTCAATAGGCTGGTGAGTTGGGCCGTCCTCTCCCAGACCAATGGAGTCGTGTGTGGCGATGTAGATCACTCGGTGGTGAGACAGGGCAGAGAGACGAACAGATCCAGCAGCGTATGAAACGAAGTTGAGGAAAGTGCCACCAGCTGGAATGAGAGTACCATAGGCCGCGAGACCGTTCATGATACCAGCCATAGCGTGCTCGCGCACACCATAGCGGAGGTAGCGACCGCTATAGTCACCAATGCCCAGGCTTGGGGGCTGGAAGTCGACGGCGCTCTTCCAGCGGGTGTTGTTGGATCCAGTCAGATCTGCGGAACCAGAGAGAAGCTCTGGTACAGCCTCGTAAATGGCCTCGAGGACGGACTCGGACAACTTTCGCGAGGCGACAGCCTTGTCCGAAGGCTTGTATACTGGGAGCTTGTTCTGCCAGCCGTCTGGGAGCTTGCCAGTCAAACGACGCTTGAGGTCAGCGGCCAGCTCCTTGTGCTCGTTGGAGTACTTCTCGAGCAGCTGGTTCCACTCCTGCTCAGCAGCAGCGCCCTCAGCGGCGTGCTTGTGGTATGCATCATACACCTCTTGTGGGACAGCGAAGCTCTTGCTTGGGTCGAAACCGAACTTCTCCTTGACCTGCTTGCAGTCATCCTCCTTCAACGGGTTTCCGTGCACACCGCCAGTTCCCTGGAGCACGGAGCCGAAGCCGATGGTGGTGGTCAATCGGATCATGGATGGCTTGTCCTTGACCTCCTTGGCCTTCTTGATGGCAGCCTCAATGCCTTCGAGGTCATTGTCGCCGTCCTTGACCCACTGCACGTGCCAGCCGTAGGATTCGAATCGCTTGGTGACATCTTCGGTGAAGGCGCACTTGGTATCACCATCTGTGTCCTGTTAGCTCCGAGAGCGATGCTATTAGTGCCCAAGTAACTCACCAATGGAGATATGGTTGTCGTCGTAAATGGCAATCAGATTGCCGAGCTGCAAGTGACCAGCAGTGGAGGCGGCCTCGCTGGCAATGCCCTCCATGGCACATCCATCGCCGAAGAAGGTGTAGGTGTAGTTGTTGACAAGCTCGTATCCGGGCTTGTTGAAGACGGCGGCGGTGTGAGCCTGGCCAATGGCAAGACCAACAGCGTTGGTGAATCCTTGTCCGAGAGGACCAGTTGTCACCTCAATGCCGGGTGTGTCGGTGGACTCTGGGTGGCCAGGCGTCTTGCTGCCGACCTGGCGGAAAGCCTTCAGGTCGTCGATGGTGACATCGTAGCCGAAGAGGTGCAGCAAAGCATACTGCAGCATGCATCCGTGGCCGTTGGAGAGCACGAAGCGGTCGCGGTTCAGCCACTTGGGGTTCTTTGGGTTGAAGGTCATGAATTTGTTGAACAGCACATGGGCCACTGGGGCCATGCCCATGGGCGCGCCCGGGTGGCCCGAGTTGGCGGCGAACGTGGCATCGACCTGCGCGGATCTCGTTGTCAGCGGTGGTGCTCAATGGCGTCGTCGTGGTGGCGGGCGAAATGTTTCGAAAGTGTTGAGGCGGGCATGGCGGGGCACACTCACGGCCAGCGTCCTAGGAAACACAAGTCAGCTCGAGTCACGGCGGTGCGGGGCGGAACAGCGGACACATACCGGATGGTGTTGATGGCAAGCTCGTCTGTCTTGTTGTAAGGCATCGTTGCGGTGGTGAGTCGAAGACGAGTGGAGGAGAGAGAGTCGGGCTTTCTTGAAAAGAGCTCAAGTTTTGCGCTGATGTAACTTCCCACGCAGGGCGACAGGGTCCCCACTTTGGACGCGATGACTTTGTTGGTGCTCAAGCAGACGCCGACACGGTCTTACAACGGCAATACACTCGCCCCCCTCGGCGGCACTGCTGGCCTCGACACCGCGCCGCCGATGACGATTGGCCTCAGCACACCGCGACCTGCGACAGTGGCCGCCATTGCTGAGCAATCTCGTCGTTTGTGTGTGCACGGCAATTTTTCCTCCTCCACCGGCGCGCGACGGATCATCTCGCCATGACCAATGCTGACGGAGATTTTGCAAAGCACGTGTTTAGCCTTGCTCTCAGGTACCATTGGCACCTCAGTCACTCTCATCCGCCCAAAAAACTCGCTGAGTAGAGCCGCATCGGCTTCAGTGAACTCGGCCCCCATCCGCAGAGCGATCGGCATCTGAGCAGAGGAAACACTACGATGCCATCTTGGCCATCATCGTCAGATTCTGCAATTATGCTATATGTACATCTGGAACTGGAATCTCTATCGTCTACTAATACAGGACCATTGCGGTCTTTCCGCTTGAACGCTGCAAATGAAATGCCACTATGCTTCCATTCATCGTCGGTCATATAATTCGTGGAAATGACTCGCTTGCGGAGTCGCAACAGACACGCTCAAGAACAGATCGTCGCCTTTCCGACTAGGCGTCATCTTAGGCTCCCACAATGGGCTTCCCAACGATTCCGCCGGGCTCTTCACGTTGACTGTTGCGGATTGAGCCCTTCCAGCGCTTGGCGGGTTTGTCGGTCGGCCATAACCCTTCAATGGATTTTGCTGTCCGCGATGAGCGCGATTTTCATTCGGAGCCTGCGTCGCATTCTTCCGTGAGGTCGTATCGTAGGACGAGTTGCTAATGTGAAGGCCTTGTTCCAGATTGTGGGCGGCTGTATCGCCTCTCCGCTTCGCGGCTAAAGTCGAGCCACTCAATGTCGGAGCGTGTCCCGTGGTCCTCTTCACTTCTGTCAGCATGTCTGCTCTACTGTCTGTCCTTTGCGGGTGTCGAACAGGCGCGCCAGAATACACCGGCGATCGAGGAATAGCCTGATTGCTAGGTCTAGGAATTCTGGGATACCGGACATTCGAGATGGGCGACTCCACAACAGGACTCAATCGTTTGTCTTCGTCTTCAGGCGGTGTCGTATCATCCGGATTGGTGCTCTCAAATGAAGTCCGACGCGATATATCTGATGCGATCGAGTCCCTCACAGCTTGTGGCTGATACGAGGGCTGGGTAATGACTATAGCAGCGGGAGCGGGTCGCCGCACTTGGATAGCCTCCTCGATTGGCGTGGAAGAATTGAGGTCCTGAGGCGATGCGCCGCTATCTGCGCTCGCGTAATAGTCCAGCAAGCTTGTCTTGCTTGAGAAGGCACCTGAGTTGGTTCCCAGGCGTTGAAGTTCGCCATGTGGTTGCAGTGCTGGGGGTGGCGGGAGAGGCCAATTGACTGAATTGTGCGTGTCAGGCGTTCGAACAGGCTGCTGGGGAATCTGGATCGACAGAGCTGGCTGTGACATGCCTACTTGTGTTGCTCTGACGGGCTTGTTCTTCATTACCGCTGGATGAGCTGGTAAACCTGGGAACGAGACATCAGGCAGCTTTGGTGTGTGTTCTTCCTCGAAGACCGTGGCAGGAGTGTATATCGCTGGGGCGTACGCTGGCGATTTCGATGGTGGCGGCGGAGGTTGACGACCTGGTCGCTCGGGCAATAATTGCGACAGTGTTCGCATGCTTGTGTTGCTACCTGGACTGTCCGGTAATGCATTGGTCGTGCGGGACATTTTGCTCTGTTTGTGGCCGTACTCCCGCTCTGCTATCGTACCATGACCTGCATAGGGTGACGGCCAGAACGTATGATGCTTTTCCGAAACGGGTCCGGCGTTGTATCCATTCCACTCGTATGATGTGTTGCTTGTGTCCACATTGCCATGCACAAACTGCGAATGGTTTGCCGGCTCCTCGTCAGCAAAATCCCAGCTATGTCTCTGTGTGCTATTCTTTTGTCTTTTGCGTCGACGCATGCAAGATATAACATATATTAGAGCTACAATGAGCGTCACTGCAGAAACAGTACCGATGGCGATGCCTACAGCTTGCCCGCTCGACAGTCCCGAGTCATCTTCAGGACGGGAAGATGCGAAAGCTCCCGCAGTCGCGGCACTAGAAGAGCTGGTCGTCGCTGCCTGTGTTGTCGACGTTCTGACAACGGAAGAAGTTTTTGTTGACGTCGAGGTTGCGGAGGAGGTCCTTTTTGTTGATGTTGATGGGGCCACAGTCAGTGTCGTATGCACGCCTGGAGCAGCGCCATATCGGCCCGAACACAAGTTGAATGCCACCGCCGCGGCTTGCTCAGTTATCTCAACGCCATCGCAGCTTGGTCCTTTTACGCACTTCAGAGCGAGCTCCCCAAGTGAATACTCTGGTTCCGAATTTGAGGTAAAGCTGCATATGCAATCTGCTGCGAGACATCTTAGGTTGAATTGTGTCCGGATGAAGTTGTCTAGACAAGTGCGCGCACATGCAGGCACTGCACTTTGCAGCTCCTTGTCGAGAAGTGACTGTGTTGTGTTCGAATTGCCTTGTCTGTCTGATCGCGGCGCATTCTGGAGTGACGGTGTCGGAAGGCCCCACGGCATAGTGCCCAGTTGCTTCCAAGCATGGAGTCCGGTCCTAACGATTATCGAATGCAATATTACGGCTGTCCAGCAGCCTGAAGAAAGAGATGAAAAGAAAGCAGTACAACTATACCAATGAGATTCGTGCAGTCGTAGCAACAAGCAGCGTCATGGCCGGAGGCCCGTGGACGTGGCTACTATGTTCAATTTGAACGAGACGACTCACCTCGCCAGGCTGTCGTTGCCGCCAGAGACTTCGTCATGGGAGCAACCGTTCGTCATGTAGCCGCCAACAACGCCGCAGCCAGGTATCGAGAAGGATCGCATGCGGTCGTGAGTGGCGACGCATGCTCGAAGACTGGATGGGCGCGTAAATGCGCGCCTGATTGGCGCTACGGAGCCAAGACCGCCGCAACAGTAAAGACGCTGTGACGCGCCATGTTGGTGCAGGATCAAAACATCAGCTCTGAAAAATGATAGGCGATGGGCAAGATCTTCTATAGGTCTGCTGTTGTCCTCAGCGGCATCCGGCAAGGTGTCCAGAGACGCCATAGATCTGCTTGGTATCGTATCGTGCTCAAGCGAATAATCTTGGTGTCCGCTTTCATCCTGCGTTCGCCTTGATTCTTCGCGCCGCTGGCATTGGGTCATATGCTCGCATCGGCCTTTGGAGAGACACTTTGTGTTATTAGCTGACCTGATTCTCACTGCTCACCGTGTTCAAGGATGGGCAAATCCGAATCTTGTCCTTCCATGGCTGTTCTTGATACTAGCCATTGCGAAGATGTGTTCGTTGCGCGATTGTCGCAGACAACAATGCGCAATAGATGCTAGTCGTGCATCGGAACTTCCGAGGCCTCTTGATGGTATGTGTCGGTACAACATGGATACGAATGGAGAGGCAAGTCGAGGAGGGGCGAGATTTGGACCCTGCATGGTGAGCTCATCTGGCTCGGACGTCCAATTTTGTTTGACGGCCGCCGGACGCCGAACAGCCATTGACTCACAAGACTCTTTATTACTGTTGCTATCCTCTCACAACACAGCCCACTCCTTTCCACCTACGAGAGTGCACCCGACTATACGACATCCATCCTCCGTGAACGAGATCAGCCACCATGGCAGAGGGCATCCGACAGGCGTTTGCCCGCGCAAAGAGCGAGGGCCGGGCGGCTTTGGTGACATACACGACTGCTGGCTACCCCACGATAGCAGAGACGGCCAACATCCTGCTGGGGATGGAAGCCGGTGGCGCCGACATCATTGAGCTGGGAACGCCCTTCACCGATCCTATTGCAGACGGACCGACTATTCAGACAGCTAACACCATCGCGTTGGCCAACGGCACAACAACTACTTCATGTCTGAACATTGTCAAAGAGGCCCGCAGCAAGGGTCTGAAGGCCCCGGTCCTGCTCATGGGCTACTACAATCCGCTACTTGCCTATGGCGAAGAGCGTATGCTACAAGACGCCAAAGCTGCTGGCGTCAATGGCTTCATCATGGTGGACCTGCCGCCTGAGGAGGCTGTGAGGTTCCGCCACCATTGCAAGACCTACGGCTTGTCATACGTCCCACTGATCGCACCATCAACGAGTGACAAGCGCATGAAGTTGCTGTGCAGTATCGCAGACTCTTTTATCTACGTTGTGTCGAGAATGGGTGTCACCGGTGCAACTGGCGCCCTTAGCACAGGTCTTCCACAACTCGTTGAGCGCGTGCATCAATACTCGAATGGAGCGCCGGCGGCCGTTGGCTTCGGTGTCAGTACGCGAGAGCACTTCGTCGAGGTGGGTCAGGTGTCGGAGGGTGTCGTTATCGGCAGTCAAATCATCACTACAATCAAGAATGCGCCGAGTGGGCAAGGAGCGAAGGCTGTTGAGGAGTACTGTCACAAGATTACTCAGCGGAGAAACCCTCGCGTTAGCCCAGAAGCGACCAATGGACACAGTATTTCGACCGCTGCGAACACAAATGGTGACGGCAGCGGCTGGATCAAGCAGACAAACGGCGAAGCGCCGAAAGAAATCTCGACTGCAGACCCCACGAAGCAACCCGCGAGCGAGAGCAACCCGGCGAATGGCACAGTGCATGTTGATGGAGTGATAAGAGATTCGGACACTAAGGGTCCCGGCCTCGCTGATCAACTGGAGGCACTGAACACAGAAGAGAAGGACCCAGAGCTTGTTCCTTCGCGATTCGGCCAATTTGGTGGCCAGTACGTGCCCGAGTCGCTCATGGACTGCTTGCGAGAACTGGAACAAGGCTTCAGCGATGCTATCAATGACCCAGAGTTTTGGAAAGAGTTCAGGTCATACTATCCATACATGAGTCGTCCTTCGAGTCTCCACAAGTCAGAACGACTCACGGAGCTAGTACGAGAGGAAAGTCAGCCTGGTCATGGCGCAAATATCTACTTGAAACGTGAAGATCTGAACCACACCGGCTCACACAAGATCAATAACGCGGTCGGGCAAATATTGATCGCCAGACGACTCGGCAAGACAGAGATCATTGCGGAGACAGGTGCTGGCCAGCACGGTGTTGCCACTGCCACCGTCTGCGCTAGATTCGGCATGAAGTGCACAGTCTATATGGGTGCTGAAGATGTACGGAGACAGGCTCTCAATGTCTTCAGGATGAAGCTTCTGGGTGCATCTGTCGTTGCGGTCGAGGCTGGCTCTCGAACGCTTCGCGATGCAGTCAACGAAGCTCTCCGAAAATGGGTTGAGAAGCTCGACACTACACACTACATCATCGGCTCTGCGATCGGTCCTCATCCTTTCCCGACAATGGTGCGGACGTTCCAAAGTGTTATTGGAAATGAAACGAAGGAGCAAATGCAAGAACTGACTGGCCGTCTTCCGGATGCTGTCGTCGCGTGCGTTGGCGGTGGCAGCAACGCCACGGGCATGTTCTACCCATTCTCGAACGACCCGAGCGTGAAGCTTCTCGGCGTTGAAGCGGGTGGTGATGGCGTAGAAACCAAGAAGCACAGTGCCACCCTCACAGGTGGAAAGCCTGGAGTTCTGCACGGTGTGAGAACGTACATTCTGCAGAACGACGAGGGTCAGATCGACGAAACACATTCTGTATCAGCAGGTCTGGACTATCCTGGAGTTGGTCCGGAGCTGTCTGGCTGGAAAGACAGCGAGAGGGCCAAGTTCATCGCTGCCACGGACACAGAAGCTTTCATCGGCTTCAAGGTCCTCTCTGAATTGGAAGGTATCATCCCAGCCTTGGAGACCAGCCACGCCGTCTTTGGCGCCATTCAGCTCGCGAAGACCATGAAGGACGACCAAAACATCGTTATCTGCTTGTCTGGACGCGGTGACAAGGATGTGCAGTCTGTCGCAGAGGAACTCCCGCGCATCGGACCACAGATGGGTTGGGACCTGCGATTCTAGTTCACAACATCCTCTTCATCGCGTTTCTCGCATGCATGAATTATGACCGGCGTTCGGATCGCGGATTGGACAACATCATTGCGCTCTCATGCACTTATGTATAATGACGGCTTCTTCGCTTCAGTCTTGTTGACGATGTAAAAGTTCCATAGACGTCGAAATACGACTGACCGGCTCGATGCCGATGATCAGCTCTTGAAGGCTGAAGAAGTATTTCCCTACTATCCTTGCAAAATGTACACTCTACGAATCACGCTGACCTCTGGCAGCTGACATGTGTCGTAGAGCTTCGACGACTTGCTCCTCAGTGCCTGTAGGCACGAAGAGATGATCGTGATAAAATCCGCTCACTGGATTGACACCTATGCCCAATTTCGACGCCAACTCTGTCGTGATGGCGGCCAAAAACCCCACAGCATCCAGACTAGAGTGGACGTTCAGAGTGATCTGTCGACACTCGAACATGTAGTCGAGCTTCTCGGCAGTTGCCATTGACTTTGGAAGTATGAGGGTCCAGGCTTCCTTCTCTCTGAACAACATCTTCACGCCTAAATCGGATATCTTGAGAATGAAGTCCAGGGCTTGATTCGAATCCAAGGGAAGCTTTGAGAATACGAAAACTTCGTCGTCTAGGGTTGGATTCATCGATTCAATGAGCTTGTCGAGATTTCTTTCGCCTGAGTGGGACATGTTGCAGGTGGCAATCACAATACCGGAATATTCGTCTCTCGTATTGCCAAGAACTCGGTCGGGAAAGGTATGCGGCTGTCCTGATCTCTAGCTCGCTGATATGAAACACATCAAAAACCCAAGACCATCTGGATTGTCCCTAGGCATGGTGTAAGGCTGCTACGCGGATTCCACGCACGTCGTTGGCTGCAGTACTCCACACTTCTACCCCTCCCCAGTGGCTTCTTTAGTCGGGAGCGAGGGGAGCTCCAAGGGCGGTTTGCCCCACACTTGCTAACCATCCAGGCAAGCCACCTCTCGTTGGATCCAGACAACAAATGCATGCAGATCCAGTCAAAGGCAGCACCACACAATGTACGCTAAGTCAATGCCGTGGAGCAATGCTGCATCAATTGGAGCTGCCGAGGTCCTCTCTCCCTCCTGGTCGTCTTATCTCATAGCTCTACCCACATGCTGTGCACGAGTCGAGACGTACGATTAAAAAGACCCATAAGTCTACTTTGCAGTTTCTGGTTCTTTTCTTCGACATACCAATTTTTGTGTAACTGTAATTTAAACAACTCATCAAGACCACAGTAGCTTGGACAGACATACATCCACAATGGCAGCTCCAGAGATCCCAAAGAAATACAAGGCCGTCATCTACGATGAGCCAGGCAAAATCTCCACCAAAGTCGTCGAGCTCGACACACCAGAGCCAGGTCCAGGCGAGGTCCTCGTGAACCTCACACACTCTGGCGTCTGCCATTCTGATCTCGGTGTAAGTTGAACAATACCCCAAAGAGTCTCTCTCTCACGAGAAACTAAACACTATCCAGGTCATGACAAACCGCTGGGCAGGTCTCCCATACCCAACTCAAGCCGGCCAAGTCGGTGGCCACGAGGGAGTCGGCAAAGTCGTCAAACTCGGCCCGGGAGCAGAGAACAGCGCCGTCAAAATCGGAGACCGCGTAGGAATTAAATGGATTTCCGCCATTTGTGATTCTTGCCCAGCTTGTCATGCAGGACACGATGGTGTTTGCTTTAATCAGAAGATCTCAGGGTACTACACTCCAGGAACATTTCAGCAATATGCTCTTGCGCCAGCGAGGTAAGTGTTACTATCTCGTTGAGAAAGGATGCACATACTGATGTTCATTGGTATACAGCTACGTAACACCAATCCCCGAATCCCTCCCCTCGGATGCCGCCGCTCCCATGCTCTGCGCCGGTGTAACAGTCTACTCCGCCCTTCGCAAATCTAGCGCCAAAGCAGGAGACTGGATCGCTATTCTCGGAGCAGGAGGTGGTCTCGGACATTTGGCCACACAAATTGCCTCGCGGGGTATGGGAATCCGAGTCATTGCCATTGATGCCGGCAGCAAGAAAGATTTGGCCAAAGATTGTGGAGCAGAGGTCTTCATTGATCATACGCAAGGTAAGGCGGAAGAGGAGGTTAAAGCTGCGACGGGAGGATTGGGTGTTCAGGCTGTGTTGGTTTTGACTGCTGCTAATGCGGCTTATGCGAGGTGAGTTCTTCTTTTCTTCTTGAGGGGTTTTGGCTGGGAGTGACTGACATTTCTCTTTCTCCTATAGCGGCATGGGCATGCTCAAGTTCG
The DNA here is from genome assembly GCF_033473495.1 of Cercospora beticola. Classification (NCBI taxonomy): domain Eukaryota; kingdom Fungi; phylum Ascomycota; class Dothideomycetes; order Mycosphaerellales; family Mycosphaerellaceae; genus Cercospora; species Cercospora beticola. The sequence continues at coordinate 1,603,599 of NC_088935.1, read as the reverse complement.
GCGGTACCCTGGTCTGTGTCGGTCTGCCAGAAGGAGACCTCAAGCCCATTGCCACAGCTTTCCCACAGTTCCTCGTTGCCAAGGCACAGAAGATTGTAGGCGTTGCGGTTGGTGATCGTAAGGAGGCGATTGAGACATTGGAGTTTGCGGAGCGAGGAGTGGTGAAGACGCACTTCACTACTGCGAAGCCAGAAGAGTTGACAAGTATCTTTGAGAGAATGGACAAGGGAGAGATTAGTGGACGTGTTGTGCTCGATCTGTCGTGAGTGGAGAGGGAGGATAGGTAGTCTATCTCGCTTTTCGCTTCTCCGGCGGGGTGAGTTCGTAGGACTGCCATGTACATACGAGATTCAACTCGACGGAGGCCGATCATGGTTCCGACTACGACGTAAGCTTCAAAAGTACGTTCATTCATGATTTTATCATAGCCATATCTCTATGTCTGGTGTTGATCCTCTCTAATCACGCTTACCGAACACCTTGTCGTATCCAGTCAAGACATATCTGTATCGGACGGTGTTCTCAGACACAGCCTTCACGGCCTCTGCGCAGCCCGACTCAGAGATATCGACTGTCTGGATCCAGCTCTTGATGTTCTGCTTCGAGGCCAAATCGAACATGGCAAGCATTTCTGGTCGGTTACCAATGTGCGAGGCACCAATGTAGCAACCGTTACCAGCGAAGTCTTGTGCCATCAGCTCTGGAAGAGGGTGGTCGCCAAAGCCGACGTTGTGGAAGCGACCCATGACCTTCAGTGTGCCAAAGTAGTCCTTCAGGTTGAACTTGTGCGTGGCATCGGCGCAGTTGAGGATGAAGTCGAAGGTGAAGGCCAAATCCTTGTGCCAGCCCTCCTCGTTTGTGCAGATGAAGTGCTTAGCTCCCATCTTGAGGGCATCATCCTTCTTGTTCGGGCTGTGGGAGAGGACGTAGACTTCGGCTCCGAGAGCTTGAGCCCAAAGCACAGCGAAGTGACCGAGTCCTCCCAGACCAACGATTGCGACCTTCTTGCCTGGGCCGGCTCCGAGACGTACGAGGGGCGAGTATACTGTCAGACCGGCGCACAGCATCGGGGCTGCAACTGCGCTCTCGATGTTGTCTGGGATCTTGAAGGTGAAGTATTCGTGAGCGCGGATGTGGGAGGCGTAGCCACCTTGCGAGATGGTGCCATCTTTGTATGGAGCACCGTATGTGTCTGAACACAAATCTGTCAGTTCGGCGTCCGCTATCTTGAGGTCGCGATCACTCACCAATTGAGTTAGGGCAGTAGTTCTCCTGGTCTGCCTTGCAGTTGCCACAGGTGAGATCGGCTCCGATCTGAGCACCAACACCTACTCGGTCGCCGACCTTGATAGTCTTGACGTCCTTGCCAACCTTGACGGCCTTTCCAATGACCTGGAGACGCCATTAGTTTTCGTGGGGGACGCGTGTCTTGCTTGCAGTGATAACATACCTCGTGTCCCACACAGATTGGGAGTGGGCAGTCACCCCAGCCTCCGTTGATGGTGTGGACGTCTGATCCGCAGACACCGCAGCACTCAATGGCAATGTCAATGTCGCGGTCCTCAAACGGCTTCAGCTTGAACTCCTTCTTCTCGAAGCTCGTCCAGTTCTTCTGGTCGGCGATCATAAAGCCCTCGGCGGTCTCTGGGTAACCCATATTGGCGGTTGTGTTGGGATGTTTGTTTCCTGTGTCAAATTGAGAAAGTCAAGAGGTTACTCTTTCAACTCTGCAATTGGCAGGCACGCGGCTATAAGACAGCGCGTCCGCGGGAAAAATTGAGCAGAGGTGCAGCTGCCGCCAAGTGACCTCATCAATCGTCAAAGATAGGTGGGCTGGCTCATCGTGATGCCCCCAATTGTTGGAGGCCCTTCCAAATAGCATGGCCCTCAGACTGCTTTTAGAGCCGCCATCTACGATATTCCAGCGACCAGATTCCTCCTGAAGACTTGCCGGGGACGCAGTCAGCCTTACGCTACAGTGTTGCGTGCGATCTACGCCTTCTTCATCAGTGAGATTCGAGCCTCAGCGGCTCGGGTCAACTGTGCCCGGCGGGACCAGCTCCACACCGCGCTCCCCCAAATCTCAGCATCTCTCCACAGGCAGAATGTTGATGAGTCGCAGCAGCAGGCCCAAGACTTCGTCCACTTGTCAGGTGCTCCAGCCTCGCGTTTCGCTGCCCTACAGGGCAAGCGCCATCTGTGTGTCTCACTCCGTCGTTGCCGCCGGGATATCCGTTGTCAGACATCTCTCGTCCTCATCCCATACCATCATCTCACGTTCGCCCTGCACAGCCTTCGCGTGCGACGCTTCTGATCACTCGTGAGCGCCCGTCGTCTTGCTGTATGCGGTGATCCTTCGACATGTCGCACCACGTCGGTACACCGTCCGTGCCGTCTCCCCTCTCTTACCCCTCCACACGTGGTGTCGCGGCTCGAATAAGCTTCCAAAAGGACACGAGGCTTCGCGGAGAGTCCGGAAACGGCAATCCGGCGTGTGTATGTGCTTCTTGCTCGCTGTGATGGCCGGTCAGTAGGAAGACCAGTGTTGGCAAACCTGTCCTTTCTTCTTCTGCTCCCCATCTCAATTCATCCTTCCCTAGTCTGAACCTACCTCACCGGTTATAGATTGATCATCAGTATGTCACAACACGCTACGATTCAAGATAGCTCCCTCGACCATGCTACCGAGAACAAGCCTGCAGCCGAAAGCGGCAAGACGATGAAGGCTGTACGATTTTATGCCAAAGAAGACCTGCGATTCGAAGATATCCCGGAACCCGTCTGCGGTCCAGGTCAGGTCAAAGTCAAACCAGCGTGGTGGTAGGTTGTGCAACTCCAATCCTGTTTGAAGCGAGACTGAGTCGTGTTATAGTGGCATTTGTGGAAGCGATTTGCATGAATACCTAGGTGGCCCTAATCTCTGTCCAGAGGATAAACCACATCCCATTACTGGAGAGACGGTACCATTGACATTTGGCCACGAGTTTGCGGGTGTCATCGAAGAAGTCGGCGAAGGCGTTTCCGACAGGTTCAAGGTTGGTAGCAGAGTAGTAGTGGCGCCAATCATTTTCGACGGCGATTGTGGAGCATGTGCAGAGGGCCTTGTCAATTGCTGCTGGAAGAACGGCTTCATTGGGCTCAGTGGATGGGGAGGTGGTCTGTCCGAGCACATCGTCGTACCCGAGTACACGTTGTACAACTGCCCTGACAACGTCGGACTAGATGTTGCTGGTAAGTGCCGTGCATTGGGGCTTCTCAAAACCGACTGACGTCTTTCACAGCTCTGGTCGAGCCGTTAGCCGTGGGCTGGCATGCCGTGGAGTCATCGCCATTCAAGCGGACCGACTCATGCCTGATTCTAGGAGGAGGCCCGATCGGACTGGCCGTGATCCAAGCACTCAGAGCGCGGGGCTGCGCGCAAATCATTGTTTCAGAAGTCTCTGGTATGCGCAAACAGTTCGCCAAGGATTTCGGTGCTCATGTCGTCTTGGATCCCACAAAGGTATGTTGTCATTTAATGTATACTGCGCGCCGAGCTCCGAGCTGACCGATTCGAACAAAGGACGACATCGTGGCTGAATGTCTCAAATTGACAAATAATCGTGGCGTGGATGTCACCTTCGATGCCGCAGGTGTTCAAGCAGGTCTTGATCAGGCAGTGAACTCGTTGAAAGCACGAGGCACGCACGTCAACATTGCCATTTGGGAGAAACGATGTTCGCTCTTTCCTAACGACCTAGTATTCAAGGAGCGGAAATATTTGGGAGTCGCGACCTACGTCAAAGCAGATTTCCAAGCTGTGATTGATGCATTGTCAGATGGTCGACTGGACAATGCAAAGAAGATGATTACGAAGCGGATAGAGTTGAATGAGGTTCTCGAAGAAGGATTTATGACTCTGATCAACGACAAAGAGCGGCAGGTGAAGGTGTTGGTGAAGGGTAGCGGAGAGATCTGAGAGAGTGTGCCATTGGGGTGCTGCTTGGTAGATATGTTTGAAACGGGAAGTCGGGGGGAAGTCGGATCACGACATGAGATAATGCCATCAAGGTCGGAATTCACATTTGCAGCTGCCCTCGGTCGAGTGATGGCCGAAGTTATGTAGCATTGAAGCATCTCCATACTCAGTCTTGTATTCTGCACAGTATATCTGTATACTCCAGTACTGTAGAGGTGAAGTTGGCAAGAGCAATCGTGATGCGGAATGCCACAGCGTTGGTGGAAAGTAGCAGAGTCCGTGCGGCGCAATCTCCTATAGTTCAGACTGTGAACTGCCAACACACGCGCCGCTCCAATTGCAAGGCAACGTGATCGCGTTAGGCCGAGTGACGGGCACAGGCGCTCTGTGCCTTGGAAATTGAATGAATCGAAGGTGAGGTCGTGCCGTGGTCGAGCGGAAGGTTTCCATCATCGGATGCTACCTGCTCGGTGGAGCGCGTCGAGGTCATCAGCCATTGATCTGCTCGCCGGTGCATGCATGATGCCAGCTCTTCATGTGGACGCGTCGTCACTGACGAGAAGGTGATGTCGTGGGGACTGCAACGTCATCTGCAGCCAGGAACACTTTTTGCAAGGAGTTGCGCTTTCCTGCTGGCAGCTGCAGGTGGGCGTGGCTCAGCGCGCTTAGACTTTGTGGCTGCCTCACCAGATCCGAACACCAGCCAGGAGGATCTCCAGGATCGAGGTGGAAAATGACGAGAGGCAGCGAATCAGCTGTCTTTTCACGCCTCCAAAACAAGTTCAACCCGGGCAATTTCTGGTCTGGGCTAGACTGTGCGCCACAGTGCTGTCTCAAACGGTGACGTCGCGTGGCTCAAGGATCTGCACGGCACATCACCACAAGCACCTACATTTAATCCTCCCAGTCCGCCCAGCCCAGCACTTCCCGCATTCGAGCACCCTTGCCAGCTTCTTGCAACGTCCGTACAGCATACCCAGCATCAGCACTAGCCAGCGACCACCGCCATCATGGGTCTCGTCAAAGGAGGCTTCCTCAGGTTCTTCCAGACCTTCCTCTACGCCCTCGCATTTGCCTGCGCAGCAGTCATCCTCGGCATCTTCAGCTACTTCCTCGCGACCATCGCCGACCGCAATGGCACAATCTTCACATGGGTCAAGGCCGTCGAAGGCATTTCGGGCGCTGCCGTCCTGTACACCATCTGCGCTGTCGTCTTCACTTGCTGTCTAGGCGGCATTTCATTCTTCGCATTCGTCGCGATTGTAAGCTTCACCCGCGTCGCGTCGCGCCCTCCAATTCCATCTAACGGTCGCGCAGGTCCTTGATATCGCTTTCGTCGGTGGCATGATCGCCATCGCTGTCTTGACCAGATATGCTACGGACTCCTGCACCGGCATTGTCACCACTCCGCTTGGCACCTTCCCAGTACTGAGCACTTCTGATGGTTTCGGAGGCGAGGTCACGTACCAAGTCAGCCAGCGCACCGCCTGCCGTCTGCAGAAGGCTTGCTTCGCTGTCGCCGTCATTGGCGCATTCCTCTTCTTGGTCACCGCAGCCATGCAGACCGTCTTGGTCCGCCACCACAAGAAGGAGAAGCGTTATGGACCCAGCCCATCCAACAACTACACTTCAGGCTTCGGCAAGAGGAAGTTCTGGCAGCGCAAGCCAAAGAACGCCACTCGCGACGCTGAGATGGCCGGCGGCGCTGGTGGACTCGCAGTCCCTGCCAACCCAAACAACCGCGCTAGCTACGAGACTGGAACCACGGTGGGCAACAATGCCGCTCTGCACGACAAGGTCGATAACACCACTTATGCCCCACAGCCAGCCACATCCCACTCTGGCTACTACACGCAACCAACTGGCACTGGTGTGAGCAACCCATATGGCACGACTGGCACCGCCACCAACTACTAGGAAGTTCCTGCAATTTGATGACGCATCACACGCTCGCTGGCTAGTTGCCATATCACAGGTCATAGAATATTCGACCGCAGCGGAACCCAACCCTCCAGGATGGGCTTAATGATCGTGTACTACTATAATGATTGGACGCAGCGAAGGAAATGATACCCCATATACATATGCCTTAATCTAATGCAATACAATACGTTCAACCAATATTCATAAGCGCATTCTTTCTTAGGTCATGTTGAATTCCCACCAGTTGCTGTCACGGCATCCTGGCCGCGATTGTGCTAACTTGGCGACATGAGTGCGAACTAAACGGAAGTTCCGAAAAGCCCCTGGGTAATACTCGGAACGGAAAAGGGAAATAATTGAACAGTGAAAGAAGACGATACTCGCTTTATTGGCAACAGTGAACTCAGTATATGACAAAATCCCAGACGCCGAGCTAAAAGAGCAAGCAGTATAAACAATACCTGCAGGAGTTGTAGCCTGCAACAGATCGAAAACTCGCATCTCGCTCAAGTCGGCACGTCATTCCAGAACAGATCAGTCACTCCTCCAACCGTTCTCTTGCTCCTGTATCAATGGCGAAGCGACAACCCGCGGACCTCTTCGTCCATTCTCAACATGCGTCGCGAGGGTCGAATCTTTGTTCAACCTGCTTACTTCCTCCCGCAGGCTATCATCGTCACCCTGCTGTTCGATATCCCGATACATAATCGCAGGTCGCGGAAGATTCGAGCCTCTCGAATTCTCACTCGGTAATCGAATTCCAGAAGGCAACCATGTCGACTCCGAAGCAGCAGCAAAGAACAGAGCAAGCTGGAGGAAATGTTAGCACCTCTTCTCCAACGTCCACAAATCAGAGACAAAAACAACGAAGAGAGAAGAAATAACATACCTTCCACAAAAACACCCCCACAGGCACAACCAACAACATAACAGCCACTTTCCTCTCCTCACTTCTCCAAGGCTCCAAACAAGCCCTCGTCCTCTCCTCAAATCTCACACTACACATCTCTGCTCCCCCGCCTCCATTTCTTCCTTGCCCAGGAAACGGCCACGCCATATCCTTCATACTCGCGAACCCACAACATTCCAACGCATCTTGAATCGCTCGAATATGCCTTCCATCTTTGTTCTTATACAAACTTTGCCAGCGATCATGAAGCGGACACCAGAGGCCTCCGATGGGGGCGATATGGGTTCCGGATAAAGTGGCGAGGACGGTTTCGTAGATGAGGAAGAGGGCGGTGAGGGTTTGGAAGGTTTTGGTGTAGGGAAGATTTTTGGAGGTGGTGGAGGCGGGGAGGAGATCGGTTTTGAGGGCGAGGGAGGATTGGAAGGATATGAGAGTTTCGAGGACGATTCCGGCCAAAGGTGGGAGGGCGAGGGTCAGAGCTGCTTGGACGTTGGGGATGGGGAGGGAGAGGGTGTTGTTGCGGTGGAGCGCGTAGCCGGCGAGGATGGTGAGGAGGAGGAGGTACTGGGTTGGGGGTTTTGATGTTAGTGATGGGGGTTTTGAGAGTGGCTTGTGTTTTGTTTCTCGACTTACGAAGACGCTTAGGGTTGTTATGATTTGGCGGGGCGTGAAACGCGCCATCACACTATGGACTTGTTTTGCTGCTTGTTCTGTCTTCTTCTTGATCAGCCACACGAGACTGTCACCGCGAGGACGAATCCTTGAATGCTTTTGTAGATTGCTTCGTTTGCTCACAGCACAGAGTGAAATCAGTCGATACCTCTCGAAGCTTGAACTCGAATACAATCAGTTCTTGACCAGCAGTTTCAGCATGTGATGATATGTCTCTTCCTTCCTTCCATATGCAGGCCGTAACAGCATGACCTTCTCATCGTCACGCAATCGCACCTGCACGACTCAGAGTCTGAATTGGCGAATGCGGTGAAACAGGTCTATCAGCGGGGTAGAGTATGCATAGCACTGTGGTCACACCCTCTACCTACCTAGATGTTGGTAACGAGTACAAACTGCGCGCCAAAATGCTGTGCGGCAGATTAGCACGAATCTTTATCGATGATGGGATCCGAATCCTTGAACTTGGTGCGGAGTTCGACGCGCCTGGTTGGCTGGATGCAACGGAGGAGGCTCGAAGCTCTCGTGGGAAGAGGTGGGAGCTTCCCTGCTCGAGCTTGTGGAGCGCATGATCAGGAGTAGACTCCGTGGAATGCTGCGTGGAACGGATCGCTTCGATACGATGGCTGCATTTGTGCAGATACCTGGTCTATTAGAGCCACTCCGCTGGTGTACGGCTAACTTGACCTCTATGCACGAGACAGTGCTCTCGCTTCTCGCCGTACTCACGCCAGTAACCAATAGTTCATACACAAGCAATGTCTTTGGAGATGTGCGAACCACGCCAGGTTCATCATTTCGCTTCTCAGCCGCTCGGGACTGATGTCTTCCATCTCAGAGCCGCATCTTCTGCAAACCCTTCTCTGCATATCGCTTTGCATGGGAATCTTTCTGATCACATCATACGTCTTCCCATCTTCTGCTTGCCGACAATTTCGGAGCCCAATTCCTCGAGTGTCCCAAAGCATGAGGTCAGTCAGGTTGACATTGTCACTCAATTTCGGCAGCATGCTTTCCAGCAGACTGTTAATCGGATTCTCCAACTCTGCAGGAATGGCGCCATCGACAACCATATTCGTCTCCACTTCGCTGCGCTTTTCCGCAGAAATTGAAGATTGGCTGTAGGCGCCTCGAATAGCCGTATCGAGTTCTGACATCATCTGTTCGAAGTGCCGGAGTTCGAATGGCATGTCTTTCACTCGCTGAAGGGTCGCGCTGAGCTCTTGTTGTTCCTGAACCGATCGAGCGCGAGGGAGAACAAGCTGTGCTGCGTGTGTGAACTTGATCACCCACATCGTCTGAAAGCGTAACATCACCCGTGAATAGCTGCACAAAAGGAGATGCAGCGCCACGCTTCCTGAAGAGCTTATGAGATTAGAGAAGGCCTGTCTTGGAGCGAGGTCTGCGTTCAGACTACGCTTCGTCTCAACGAGCGTATTGACGATGTAGACCATGAGGTCCACACTCCACTTCACAAGTCCTCGAAGAGAGTGCACTGCATCTGCTGGGATGGTTTTCATATCCTGCCGACTGAGTGTTTGAGCGCAGGCTGTGCCAGCTAGTCGAAGGCTGAGCATGGCAAATGCATACTGGGCCGAAAAATTGCGTTCACCAGTAACTGCGTTGGTGCCGAGCGCCATCTGCGCACTAAGACAGCGTGGCACGAACGGCTCTTTGAGTACGATCATTTGTTGCCTGTTATTCTCTTGGCAGGATATGTCCGGCGTCCTTTGTAGCATCTTTAGAATCATCTTGATGACCATCGACCGGAGTTCAAACTCGGCGTTATTAGGCAAGAGGGCGAGTACTTCGTCCGTGGAAATGTTGTTGAAGCACAGGAATGCATACTGCCTTGCGAGGCACACTGTCGCCGCTTCAATGTACGCCTTATTGTCGCCACCGAGACTATCGTCTGCGACCTGCCATCCGTGTGTAAACGTCATGTTTTGCGTCACGATAGTCTTGTCCGGACGCTGCAAAGCTAGAGCACTACCATCAGGGGAGATGGCAACATTGAGGTTCTGTTCGCCAGGCATATGGTAGAATCCCGTTTGTGAAGCATTGGCCACTGTCTCTGTACTGCCAAAAGATCCCAATCCGGTCATGGTCACGCGATCTCTGAAGTCGACACTGCCGTCGCTGGCCGCAAACACATGGATTGTGTCGAATGCCTGCGAGGCAAAGGCCAAAACCATCTTATTGATCGTGACATCAGCCTGCCGTCTAAGAACTGTTGCCTGGTTCAGTACGTGATGAGCCTTTGCAGCAGCGCCTGGCTTGAGCTTCTTAAAGCTTTCATGTAGAGTAGGTGTATATGACTCTACTGTCCATCGCGAGATTGTGCTGCTGCAGTCTTGATTCTGTGAGCCGTCTAGGGGAAGCACGGCGTGTGTGAAGATAGCCTGAACAGTCGGTAGGGTAGGTGCCTGTTGGGCAGCTTCAGGGACTGCAGGTATAATATCGAGACGAGATAACTTTGCAACATCGACTTGCTGAGCGCGAACCTTCTCGACTGTTGTCAGGTGGTGCACATCCAGTTTCGGCGCCACTTGGGTGTATTGCTGATTCCCTCGACTGAGCTGACTTGCGTTCCAATGAATTGTGATCCGATACAGTCGTAGTTGTGAGCTATGATCGTATGTCACAGCCAGCAGGTCTGCGCCGTCTTCACCTAGAGCGGCATGTGAGATGTAGTCGTCGCTTGACCTTGCCGTGTGAAGCACCACGCTCGTGGACTGCCACCCACTGCCTTCATTCTGAAAGAGAAGAGTGAGCTCAGTTGAGCGACTGATATGTAGCAACGCTTGTCGGCCTTCAGCCGGATGACGGGGTTTCAGAGCATTCTGGTCTCGATGCTTTATTTGCGCTTCCCACTTGTCGCCGTGCTTATGAGCCACATCAAGGTACGGTCCCTGGAATCCCAGTTAGTCGTCTTTCAGTGAATTTCTCAATTCCGCACGTCCGCTCACTTTGAACTCAGCTGGAAATAATGGCAGCCAATGCAGGCCAACCACCACATTCAGCTCATGAGCTGCACCCTTCCGTGATAATTCACCTCCGGCAGCCGGCATCATCTTGCTCAACGCGCCAGTCAGCGTGTGCATGTGCACGACACCGGCACTGTCAATGACTGCAAGCTCTATACCGAGCCCATTGAACTCAACGTGGACGAATTTACGACCCGACGGGGCTTCGATGGTGTGCTTAGAGGGCTCGCTGATGGTCCAGGCACCAGTCTTTCGATGCCGGACCATGGCACGAAAGGCGATATGAGAGCCATCAGGAGTGACTTGGGCTATGCTTCCGGTATTTGACCAAGCCAGCTTTCTACCATGTTGTTAACACCGCACCGCAACGAAGCGTGCTGCTGGGGTCAACTGACTCACGTGCAGCAACCACGGCTCTGCATTTCTGCCACCCGCAAGAACAAAGGTGCTGGCAATGGTGTCGCAGGCATCGCTGCTACGAGATCATTCGCTGCATCGCCAAATAAATCGTCCATATTGGTGTCCATCATGGATGCGTCTGGTATGGCTCCGGAGTCGTCCATGCTGGGCACATCCATGGCTGCGAGTACGAGGCTGAAGCCAGCTCAATCGGGGCTGTTGATGATGGCCTTGAGATGTCTTGTACTACTGGAAAATGAAGACTCTGGACAATGGTCTGCGCGGAGTTACGAAATGGTCAAGCTTGACACCCGGCTGGAGTGTCCGGATGGCCGCAAGGCTGAAACCTCGCCGGATCTGTGCTACGCGCCAAGAACAGTATTCTCAGGAAAGCAGTATCGTCACTCCTGCCACGGTGAATAGAGCCTGCTACGAGACAATTGGATCGACCAGTATTGTCATCAGGAAGCCCGCAGAGTCATTGTCGCATTGCTGCAGCACAGTGTTGTCCTTGTAGAAGACGTGGTCGGCCTCTTGTTTACAATCATAACAATCGGCAGTTCCCGTGTCCAGCACGTCCGGCTACAACTCGACTAACGTCGTTCTACCGTTCCAACCAGCCTTCTTCACGACTCTCACGCGTGCCTCGCCCAACGTCAGCAATCGCGTGCCGGACCTTGCTCACTGGACTCGAGAATATCGCGCGACATCCTTACGATGCGATTGTCGCAGTAGCTGGTGCATTCCATCCCCTGTTCGCGCCGGGCGCATTGCTTCTGCACATCGCATCATACCGACTGCGCCTACCCGCCGACTGCCCCTACACCTTCACCATGGCCGCGTCCTTGAGCGACCCGGGTCCCTCCTCCCCCCTCAGCAGTGCGCCTCCCTCGTCCCGCTCCTCATCGCCTCTCTCGGAACTCTCGCGGAGCCCGTCGCCGCCGTCCGCCGACATCATGGCGCGCGCCCCATATCCCTCACCCCCCGCCAGTCAACAAACCTCGCAGAGCGGTTCGCCTGCGCCAGATGGCGGCATGTCTTCCGATAAAGACGGCCCTCCACCAGCAAAGCGCAGAAGGATATCAGAGAAAACAGAGCGTTCGACCGAGCACTTGGACTTGCGCGGCAGTACAGTGCGTCCCGACCAACAACATCAACTCGACCGCCTCGTCAATGTCCTCCATCGGCGCCAGAAGATTGTGGTCATTGCAGGCGCAGGCATCTCAGTATCAGCAGGCAGTGCGTATACCTCAGTGCGGCAGCGCAATTGACGCGTCCTTTGCTAACAACAACGCGCAGTCCCGGATTTTCGTTCCTCGCAAGGCCTCTTCCGCAGCCTCAAGGAAGAGTACAACCTCAAAGGCTCTGGAAAAGACCTTTTCGACGCGTCCGTGTACAAAGACGACGTGTCGACCTCGTCCTTTCATGACATGGTCAACACCATGTCGCGTCTGACCAAGGATGCCAAGCCTACAGCATTTCACAACATGCTCGCAACCATTGCTCAGGAAGATCGATTGCTTCGATTGTACTCACAAAATGTCGACGGCATCGACACTGGACTCGAGCCATTAAAGACGTCCATACCTTTGGCGAAGGGCCCTGATGGTAAATGGCCGCGCACTGTCCAAGTGCACGGCGGACTCGACAAAATGGTGTGCTCGAAATGTCACGACTTGGCAGACCTTGATCCAAGCTTGTTCGATGGACCTGTCCCGCCAACGTGCCCGCGGTGTGTAGAAGTCAACGACATCAGGGTGGGCGTGGAGGGAAAGCGCAGTCACGGCATTGGCAGAATGCGTCCGAGAATGGTCCTGTACAACGAGCACAATCCGGACGATGAGGCGATTGGAGCGGTCACAAAGGACGATTTGCGGAAACGACCTGATGCGGTTATTGTGGTTGGCACGACACTGAAGGTCCCCGGCGTACGAAGAATTGTGCGCGAAATGTGCGCTACTGTGCGAGACAGAAGAGGCGGCGTCGCGATCTGGATCAACAGCGACCCGCCACCGATCTCCAAGGATCTTGAGGACTGTTGGGACATCATCGTGCAAGGCCCTTGTGACAAAGTGGCTCGACACGCAGCCATGCGCAAGTGGGACGAGCCGGCCATCTCTGAGGAGTATTCGGAGGTCAGCGAGAACGAGGCCAAGAAGACGGCTGCTAAGAGAATGCGCGTGCAACTGCCACCAAGGAACAACGCAAAATTCGCTCCGAAACTGGCCCGACCTTCTGCTTTGCATAGAAACAACAGTTTCAAGCCTCCTGCAATTGGCGAGATGACTCCACAGAAGCCTTTGGAACGTGGTCCTGTTGACTGGAGCCCAATGCCGATGCCACGACTTCCAGTTGTCCAAAGCATCGAGGGCGATTCACAAACGGAGGACAATATCACTGTTATGACGGATCAGGCGGACACACCAATCGACAGTGGGCTTCTAACGCCAACAAAATCATCGCGAGGCTCGCCAGGGAAGAAGGCCATAGCGAAGGCAATCAACTTCCCAAATCTCACTCAACCCGCGAAAAAGCCGCAAGGCGCGAAAGGCGTCAAGAAACCGGTGGTCGCAAAGACCAAGAAGCAGTCTAACGTCAAATATTTCCCGGCAGCGCAGCCAGAACCGAGGGCGGCGAAGCCGGTTGTGAAACCGAAGAAAGCTGGGCTGAAAGGACCGAAAGGCAGGTCGAAACGTCAACCATCTCCCAAGAACACGTTGAAGTCGACATTGGGTGTGAGCAAGACGGCAGCTGATGCAGAACAAACATCCAAGGAGGCGAATGTCCATCAGAGTCCCAGCAAGCTTCGCCAAGTGAGCAACGCATCCTCGGAGCCCATGAATCCTGTTTCACCACAAGATCCTAGGATGAATCCGAGCCCAGTGCATTTGCACGAGCAGTGTGGGAAGCCCGAAAGGCCGATCAATCGCATGAGCATCAGCAGTCTTGTGGACTGACGTTTAAGCCGACGTCTTGAGGGGTTTGCTCGTCGTATATTTGGTATTTGAGAGCATGACATGTGTAGCGTTAATGCATGGCGAGGCGTTCTTTGAACGCAAGACGGAGTCTCTGACCAGAAGTCATGGAGGCTAGAAACCGCTGAGAGACGGCGCGGCATATTGCACGCATTGCTGGATGAATCTATCATGGAGAGTTACGCATAATGATCAGCGCGTCTGTAAGAATACAACGGACGCGTACAGAGTGCCGTGGACGCGACTGCGTTGCTGTGAGGGCATACGTTGTAGAGAGATCAGTCGCAATCACCGCTATACACGAATCGACTGTCTTTCAGTTCATATCTGGGTAGCATCTTCGCAACAATCACTTCTCACACTAACGCTTTTGAGGCCAATGATGAGCTTCCTCCTGCTGAATCTGAGGATGTAGAAAAAAAAATTGATCTTGGTATAGTGCTTGTCATTCCATCTGAAGAAGCCTGAGAATCCAATGCGGCTGAACCTTAAAGCGCGAAAGTCTCCACTTTCAACTTAGCCGCATGCATGATCCCATTGTCCATGCGCTCATGGAGCTTTCACAACATACTCTCCGATTCATCGTTCCACATCATCCAGTATGCGAGGCGGGAATGTGGCAGGCGCAGCGCTAGCGACTGTATGCGGAATCGCTACTGGTACGTACTGGACTACCACGTTGATCTCTAGCGAAACGCGTGAGGCGAGGTTGTCAAGATTGTGATACTGACATGCTATCTCATCGCAGCTTACACAACCTTTGTGCCAGCACTGGAAGAAGAGGCGGAGAGAAAGGCTGGGACATTCGAGGCGCAGCATGGGACTGAAGGTGACAATGCGAGAGAGAAAGATACACAATTGAGCAGGGCCATTCTCAGCGATCTGAAAGAGGCGAAGAAGCAGGCTATTGGGGAGGATCAAGGACGGGGAGGCTTTGCGTGGGGAATAAGGCAGTGGTTTTGGTCTTCTGGTGAGCCTGCGACCAAGACAAATGGAGACGGCAATACTGGAAAAGCAGCATCTGGTGTTACGGAGCGTAAAGAGGAGAATGGCAAGTGAAGCATAGAGAATGCACAAGCTTGCCCGCCTCTGCCACCGGACTGGAAACACGGAAGTCGAATAAGACACAAGATCGCGCTACACAGGCCAAACGACTGCAGCCGCAAATATGTCGTGAAAGGGTATCTGGTTTCTTGCTCTAACGGTACTACTCCGCCCGGCATATTGGCCCAACACCAACGCCCGCGCCCGCGCCCCAGCATTCGACTATGCAAAGTCTTCCTCCTGGCTTTGAATATTGTCCTTGACCTTCAACAGCAGCGTCGTCTTCCACTTGTCCAGCTTTGACATTTGGTCATACTGGAACAGCTTGTCCGCGAACTTCTCCTGGTCGCCTTCCTCCACAGCTTCGGCCAAATCTGCGAGTAGTTGGTGTTCTCGTGTTTGCTCAAAGGCCGGGTCGAGAACGCGGTAGGATTCGATGGCACGTTTCGTAGCGACATTGTCGTTGTTGGCGAGGTGGCAGATTCCGGCTTTGAGGAAGTACTCCTTGACAGACCACTTCATGAGATTGTTGTTGATGGCGGATTTGGAGATGCGCTCGTAGTTGGAAATCGCTGTGAGATAGTCGCCATTGAGGGCTGCGAGGTCTGCGAGCTTGAGGTACAGCTTGTTGGCGAGTCTGTAGCAGTGTTAGTACGAACATTGGTATTGTATGTTTAAGCAGTACGTACTGCTCAGCACCGTCTGTCTCAAACCAGCCTGCTGCAGTCTCGTATGCTTCCTGCGCCCGCTTGTCGTCTCCCAGGTCGATCTCGTACAGCTCCGCCAAGTTCTGCTTATGCGTGGCTGCTCTTCGGAAGTTGCCCTTCGTTGTGTAGTGCTGAATTGCTTGTTCAAGTACCCGCGCCGCATCCTCTGGCTCGTCTTTCTTGTAAGCCTTGTATGCCTCGGTCAAGGTGTTGGCGGCATCATCTGGCTCGTTGAGTTTCTGTTGTTGTATTTGCGCCGCGCGCTCGAACGCTTGCCCCGCTGCTTTGCCATCCTTCTGTAGTCTGAATGCGTTCGCGGCCTGTGTGTACAACTCGGCGGCCTCTTCCAATTTCTGTGTCTTGCCGCCGAAGAAGGAGAAGCCTCCGGAGGCAGCTTGCGCTTGTTTCTCTGCCTGATCACCCACCTGATTAGCCAAAGAGGTGGGATGGCGATACCGAGGGGTCTACCTTTTGCAGCAGCGCTCGTGGGTCTTGTGCCATAGTGAGGGTGCAGTGGTCGAGTTTCAGTAACGAGAGGACACGGCGGAAGCTGAAATCACAGCGATATGGGGTGAAAGATCGGTACCGTCCTGGCCAGCTGGTCTGTCTCGTGTCTGGGTGGTGTTGCCTTCTGTCCTTTGGCTGCGTCACTTTGTCTTGGCGCTGTTGGTGGACGGTGGACCCTTGCAACGCCCCAAGTCGCGTCGTCGCGTCTTTCGACCTCTTCAAATGTGCGTGTCTCTACTCTGCAAACGACAGCTCGCATTTCGACGTTCGAGCATGCTACAAAACATCGATAGACATGCTTACACAGTCAAATGAAGCGGTGGCAAGATTGTGGCGAGGTGGAGGATTCTGAAGACGATGAACTCGAACTGAACCTATCTTCTCCAAGCCCGGAACGACCTATAAAACGCGTGAGGCAGAAAGAAGATGCGGCCGATGCCCAGGACAACTCCGTTGCGCCTTTTGCAATCGAAGATGGCGCCGACGACGAGGACGAGATCGCGTGGCTGCCTGCGAAGGTGGCAAACACCTATGGACGAAAAGGGAAGCTAACACGGCCATCACGACGAACTCGAGCGACCCCGGCGAAAGCCTCAAAGCGCGAAGCTTCGAATTCACCATCGCAAGGTGGGCCGCCATCTTCTGGAGAGCGATCGGACTTCGGGAGCCCAGACTCTGCTCCAGAAGCGGCCGCTCCAAACAGCATTGTAGGACAAATCCCTGCCTCTCAAGGCGAAGCATCCAAAGCCATTCTTGCAACGAGGACGACGCACGAACAGACGCGCACGATCAGTCCACAACCTTCTGCAGCCCCCACGCCAGCTTCGAAGAGGTCTCCGGCTCCGACCAGTCAAAAGGACTCGTCTTCAGTGAGGCCCGCGTCCACGTCGTTGATCTTCGGCGACAACGTCAGCTCGACACAAAACAGCAGTCAAGAAAGTCTTCCCGATGCGCGAGAGCTGTTCGCAGCTGCAAAACCAAGACTCCCATCAGCTGCACCCTCGTCACCTTTGAGTGAACGCGAAGTCTCGCCACCGGCATATTTTGAACAGCGTAATGGGCAGATTGTGGTCAACAAGGCTAAGGCAGTCTCCGGAAGCTTGGAAGATGAGAACGCAGTTCACGATGAGATACTGCGAAACTCCATGCTCGTTCACACACAATCAGAAACGACGACCGGACGACGAAGTCTGCGAGCTCGGAAGGAAATCCAACTGCATCCGTACCTGATCGACAAAGCTAAGTACCAGAGACAGTGCAAGGAGCGTGGTATCAAGCCAGTGCGTCTCATTGACGCAGAAGCGCCGGAGGAGGAAAGCCAAGTGCTCGACAGTAGCCAGCAATCGCCAGTTGAACCACAGTCATCAAGCTCAGGAGGACTGGACGACGCCTTGAACTCACGGCCCAAGGCTTACGTCAGGCTGGCTTCACTCAGAAAAGAGCAATCTGTTGCAGAGTTTGCTACCGAACGTGCGGCCAAGCGAAGAAGGATTAGTCAAGGGAAAGGTCGTTCTGCCAGACTTGATATGCTGGATCCAACACGCTCAACTCTTGGTACTCAACGAGACAGTTTCTCAGTTCCTCCATCCCCTCCGCAAACGTCGAGCGAGACTAGCACTCCAGGACCACTGAGACAGCCTATGCAACAGACAGCTTCTGGTTTTCAGCGTCCTCGTGGATTGAGCCCTGCGCCGCTACCAACGCCACATTTCTCGTCCGAAGTCAAAAAAGGTCAAATCAACGAGAATGCCTCCACAGAATCGGTTTCGAGACCTCGCGGCTCACGCAACCGAACACACAGCCCTGATGCTTTGTCGAGCGCCGAGGAACGGGCGACGTCTGGGTCAGAGGCCGAGTCGGAAAGCGAGGTGCTAGCACGACGATTGCGTCGCGAGCAAAAGCGCATCAGAGGCGTTCTACCTGCTTCGTGGCTGAGGATCGACTTCAAAGCACAAAAACCCAAACCGATTGCACTACTGACAGGGCATCGGGTCAGCTCGACCTCACCTGAGCGCTGGACACCACAGCGCGGTGTTGCGCAGAAGATCACGTCAACTCACCGGAAAGCTAACGATGCCGCTGCCGTGAACATGTTGTCTGATGATGGTGGTGATTCGGATGATTCAATACAGTTCATACGTGCAGAGCCGAAACAGTCGCACTTGGCATTCGATGCAGATCGTCTTACCGTTGCTCCGAGCGAGACCGTCGATGATGATACCATGGAGAGCGATTTTGTAGATGCAATGCTGGCTGGCCGTCCTCGTTCAACTAAAGCCGAAAAAACGAAATCCCGACAGCCACGCATCACCGACAAGTTTCGAAAAAGTGCAGGAAATGCAGACATATTCTCAGGGGAGCGGGAAACGCGCAAGCAAAGCGGTAATGCTCGTGGTATGAGAGGGGGACAAGCGAGGACATCGAAGAAACCACGGCGTGCCACTGTACGGTTGAGCATTGCTGATGCTGCAAGTCCCACAACGTCGTCGGATGCCGGCATGCCACCATTTATTCGTCTTGCAAAGAGGCAGGCAAAGAGGCTCCCTGATCGAGGTCGACATTCGCCATCAAACAAGATCATCCACCTCGCGACCGCCGACGATACTCGCGAGGCTATGTCGGTCCTGCGTTCATGGCAAGACGGCACCCTGGCACCTCGACAAGATGGAGTTCATACGCAGCCTCAAGGAGATCACTCTCATGGCGACGCAGACGCCGGAGATGCATTACCGAGTCCAATGACTGAGCGGCAGCCTCTGAGAGTAGTTTCTGGAAATGCGGACCAGCCGCATGCTTTACCATCCGCTCGGAAAATGGCAACGCGGCGTAATGATGCCCGGAAAACAAGTATGCGCCAAACGCAACGCGCACGCGGCACACCACAAGTCCGGCGACCTTCAGGTAGTGGAGCAGATGTCACTCAACCAACAAGACGAGCAGTTGTGCCTTCACGGCCAGTTGTCTTGCGACCAGTGCAGCTCGAGTCATTACAGCATGATTTTGATGAGCGCCATCGAGCAGCTGTGTTTGAGCGTCGAATGCAGTGCTTGACTGAGAGTGTTGCTATGCGCGGGCGACGACCTCATACTACCGATTTCCAGCTTGCGAAATACTTTGCGCAAGAAGACAGCATATCACCTACAACTGAACACGACAGCCTTGCTGCAGCTGATCATATACCGCTAGCATCGGACGAACAACCAAAAGTTTTGCTCCCGCACAGGCGAAGAAAGCGGCAAGCTCGAAAGCTTGAGGTCGAAGAGCATCAGCATTGGCAAGGCGACGATGCGGTCATTGACTTCGTAGAAGACGTGGTCGAAGTAGAGCCCGTGACTGACATCTCGAAACCTGTGCTCCAAGGACTAGGTGCGTTCGGAACTGGTTATCCTGTTGATTTCGACGTCAAGCAGTTGCCGCCTCGACCCTTGTTTGGACCAGACAGCTTCATTGGGAGTGGTGACTTCTACGATGCGATAAATCTGGCATCTTTAAGCCTAGATTCTCCGCGCAATCACATCAGCGTACACTTGGACCGATCGATCGTTTCATGGTCAGCTTGGAACGAGGAAGTCGCCACATCATTCTCAAGAATACCTGCGGTGATCCGAGAAGCATTGAGTAAATGCCATGCTGGGTCAGCAGGGGCAAGCATTCCTGCAGAGGTGAATGAGTCAATTGCCTACCTTCTGCGCTCTGTTGTACGGTACTGCTCCAAGTGCTTGTACTTCGAGGACCCAGTCGATCGCGATGAATGCGTTCAAAGTCTTCAACGCCTCATTGGGGAGCTGGCGGAAGCCATTGCAGAATGTCATGCCGATGCTGCACTCATGCATGATACATTCTCACTTGTCATGCAGTATCAGGTTGTCTTAGCGGCTCAGGCGGTCCAGATCAATGCCAGACCGAACGTGCATCGGCAAACTGGGCCACCATTACTGGGACTTCTAGAAGGGTCCGCCAAATCTCTCGCAAAGCACGCTTTAGCGGGCAGTTTCGATGTCCTTCGAAACTGGTGCCAGGTAATGCGAACGACCGAAGACTGTATCGAACACTCTGCCGCGACTACGATCATCATCCTCGCCCACACATCGCGTCATCTTGGACATAATTCTACTGTGTGGCAGACGATTGGGGAAGTCCTGGACTCGGACATCCACAGCATGATTAGCGTCAAGGACCTTGACGGAGTCTGGCACAACCTGTTTACTGTGCTTCCTGTATTATACATCGATGCCAGAGGGGTAGTTGAGCGGAATCCTGACTCCATGCCGCTACAAGAAGACTGGACAATTGTTCGCAAATTGCTACAGCGAGTCTTCGAGCTTTACGAGAACACAAGCCACGTTCGGGGCTTCACTGCAAACTCATATTTGCGCACTCTGTTGCATCGCTGTCACAGGCTGGTCGACAAGTGGCCGTGGGCAAAGTGCGAGATGATGCTCTACAGCATCTACGACTTCTTCTCTAAACAAAGTCGAATGCTGCTGAAGAATGAGGAATGCAAAGGCTCGCCACAATTCCTTGAGGAGCTCAATCTTTTGCCGTCACTGGACATTCAGCCCGATGACTTGTCATTTCACATCTTTCTCAAGACACTGGTCAAAGGGCTGGTGGCGATGCGCGAGCGAAGTGTATACAATGATAGGAAGATCGGCTCCAGCATCACATATCGCATGATTCCGACCCATGGGCGCACGTATCCGAAGGAAAAGGACATGCAGCAGAGCGATGTCGATGCCCTTCGCAACCATCATGACCTTCTGTGCACTCTATACTATGCCTCGCCTCCGGGATATCGGCCTGGCGTTGATATACTCAGAAACCTCGTAGACCACGCCAACTGGCATCGCAAAGCATGTCAATTGAACGTCAACGCATGGACTATGCTCACTGTCTTCCAGGCTTCGACTCAGGAACCTGCTGGAAAACTACAGCCCCTGACCGTCTGGTTCTCGGAGATACTGCGACTGACGATCATGCAATACCGGCTCGCCAGATCTGAGGCCGAGCATGACTTCCATCATGCAAGAGGCATGGGAGCAGATATTGGCGAAGCGTTCTTGCACGGTACCATTGCCAACAACCAACTGCAAATTGCAACAACCCTCGCTACTGCCCTCGCTGGACTCAAGAGAGCAGTCAGTGCAGCTTCCAGCGTTGTTGTGATGCAGAAGCTAATGCAAGATACCAACTTCTGGACGATTTTTGAGCTTTTCGATACCTCACAGCGCCGCTTGCTTAGTACAGTGAAGGAAGCCCTGCATGTCATTGACGCCGCCTTTGACACTGCGCATCGACTGGCCGCATCAGGAGAGAGTCAGATCACTAGCAACGACAGTCAAGACTTCGGAGACTTTAGTGCTCTCGATGAACTTGTCGGGGCTGATGAGGCAGATTCGTCATTGCCTGCAACAACCGCCAGAGATCTTCAGGCACACGTCGGCTCTTTCTTGTCAAACATTTTCGGCGCAGACGTGCCCCCTGACGATACGCTTCTGGAGCACGTCGTTCGCATCTGGATTCGCATGGGCAGGGATCTGGTCAGCAATGGCGAAAAGAGCTGGCTGAGTTACGTTGATGACTACTCGCCCAACAGCTGGACACAAATGCGCGACACGAAGCAAAAGCGGAAGTTCACGCCGTACTACATGTCGCGCATTGTAGAGCAGCCGAACGTCGATGATGCCGCGCTCGAAAGCATCATCACAAGCTGGCTGTTGTCCCTCGTAGAACGAGAGGCATTACTCAAGTTTCAGCATAGCTTAACGAGCGCACTCCTGAACCGCTGTGAATCCGAGTTGTTGCTACAGAATCTCCCCTTTGCCAGAGACGTTCGAAGTGGGCGGTATATCATCTCGTTGGAGGACCTACGGCAGCGGCGACTGACTTTGATCTCATCAACCTTAAACAACATGCGGCGTGCTTTAACGCGGGTCAGACACAATGTTCCTACCCAGGCACAATGTGTCCGGACCCGATACACAGAGATGCTTCGTCGCTTGATGCAGACCATGAAACACAATTACCAGGAGTTGCAGGCTAATGGTAGCGCTGATGTCGCAGAGGGCAGCGTACAAGGTGCCTACGTGGAGTTTGTTCAACAGGTGGTCTCATTCTTGCAACAGCACACTGCCGACTTTTGTCCTGTGGACAAGTTCTTCACCGACTCGAGTGCTTTCCCTCTTCCAGCAGCGGATCCGACATATGTGGTCGGCAAGCTCAAGGGCTACGCTCTAAAGCTCGCTGAATCTGGCCCGCGAAGAGAGTTGACAATGTTTATGCAGTCCGTCATCGAACGCGCCGTGGTGGATCGACAACAGCAATATCTCGTCAGTCAGATAGCGACAGCCATGTCTGACGAGCCCGAGACGGGCGACAGCAGTGCGCCAACGCTACGATATGTGCTGCTGACAAGCATATTTCCAGCGTACTTCGATATAGCTCTCAGCTCGCCACCTGGATGGATGCTCTCACTCCCGCTACTGCAGGCTTGCGAACTCGTCGTTCGAGATGTGCTATACAACTTTGATATCGACTCTGACTCCAGCCTGAAAGCTACGGTCGCTACCTTGACAGCTATCTTGCGAAGCTTCAAAGGCCAGTGCGATACTGTCCTTTCACGGAACGACCTCGATGGACAGCCATCGGCTTTATGTGTCATCTCCGCTATCTACTCTGTCTGCTCGGCCGCATTGCCAATCATCACCTGCATTCAAAGGCTTTCATCATATGGCAAAGACCTCCTGAAGCTCATTCGAGCACTGTATGCACAGTGCGATGAGCTCAAGGATCACCTCGAAGGCGCGATGTCACTGGACGAAACGAATAGGACGCATCTAGACACACCGAGTCCGTGCCCCTGGCCTGACACAAAAGCTTTCGCCGAAAGACAAGTCCAAGAGTCCGCAAACTCCTGGTATGTTGCAGAGGGCAAACATTACGTCAGGAGAGGGAATCTTTCCAGAGAGGTGGAGGTACAGCTCGGAAGCGCCGAAGAGGAGGAAGCAGCTATGTTGCAGGCTATCGCTGCTTTCCAAAGGGCTTACGAAGCAACTTTCAGTGGGGGAAGGGTCAGGAGACAACAGATTGCCAGGCAGGATGCAAGTGGACTGGCGGACCTGATTATCTGAACGTCAACTTTGTGTACAGTGTATAGCGTTCCGAGCGATGTGGGAGTGTGAAATGAAATCATTGAGAATGAGTATGTTACACTTGCCCTCAGCAGACGAGTCTCGTGATATGAACGTGAAAGAGCGACATTCAGGCGCATTTGCTGATTCTGATACCCTCACCGTCATCCAGTTGAGCGCTCTGACAAAATCACAGGCAACGGGCAGGTATTGCAGCGTCAGCATTATAGCGCACAGATCACGCGTTGGGTACCTCCTAGGACGGCAATGCATCTTTCGTAATTTCGATAATACTACCATATGGTCTCTATAGACATGCAAGAGCAAATGTACTGTTGAGCCATCGCCTCGTTCTGCCGTCCCCATTCTTGACCGGCGACATGTGCCATCTATCTATTCATCCTCGCAGCCCAGCCATTCATGCTTCTCCGGACGCCCAGAGTCTTTCTCTGCTGCTGCGATAGTGCGCTCTTAGCGGCCAAATTGCTCATGGACGTTGCATGGAGTGTACTCGCAGGCTGGAAAGACTCGGAGTACCCGCCTGCCTTGCTCCCATGTTCTGCTTTCGACGCTGTCGTTGAATAAACCTTGGTATCATGATCCGGTTCAGGCTTTGCAGGTGAACTCGACAAGAAGACGTATGTCTCTTCTTTCTGCACCGCATCATCGTCTTCATCATGGGTACAGTCGTTGTTCTCGTGGTTCTGCCGTTGTCGTCCTCGACCTGTCTGCATCGAAGAAGCAGGTTTGGTGAACATTGGTGTCGAGCGTGGTTTGTGCGTTGGTAGACCGCCTTGCTTGGCGGTCATGAAGCCTGCTGCCGCGGCAGATGTGCTGCGAGTATCCGATATGTTCGAGATCTCACGCAGTGGTTGAGGTCTCGCGCTCGTGGTCGCTGAAGCCGTCGACTTATGAGAGATATCAAGTACAGCATCGCTTTCCTCGACAGAGGCGTTGGACTTTTGTTTCTTCAAAGCAGCCGGTCCAGTGCCAGTGTTGTTGCTATTCGAAAAGAAGCTCGCGATACTGCCTTGGCCAGCGATCTGCCGTTTTCGGCCTTTGGGTACAGCCGCGGATGCTGATGCTGACGTTGAACTCTCGAATTTATCTTGGTGTTGCTTCTGTTCGATTCGCTTTTCGACTTTCCGCAATTGTGCTTGTTCCATGAGTTCGTCATAGCGCGCAGCCACGCTGACAAAACCTTGCTGAACGGGCATTGTTGCTGTTGCAGTGGAGAATCCTTGCTGCACGGATGTCATTGTGTGCGTTTGCGCCGTTACGAACCCGGCATGAGAGAAGGACTGGCCAGGCTTCGCACGGTTCCATTTTGAGAGCTCCTCGGCAGGCTCCTCGCCATTCAGAGGCCAGTAGTTGTCTTCATCACGCTCCAGTGTCTTTCTCACCTCAGCCAGCTTCGCCTCGTCGGGACATTCTTTCCTCAGCGTGATCGATAAACTCGTCAGTGCTGCCGTAGGCAGACTTGGGCCATGCTCTTCGAAGAAACTGCCCACCCCTGAATGGGTGAGGAAAGAGGACATGTCGGTCGTCTCACGCTGGGTGTTCTTAACGGGGCAGCTCAGATATAGCAGAGCCTGCGCTCTCGTCATACCGACATAGAGCAAACGACGCTCCTCATCATTGTCGTCAGCACGTGAGTGTGGTATGGAGCCATTGTAGCATGCAGGAATGAACACCACAGGCCACTCTAAGCCTTTTGCGGCGTGTATGGTCGAGATTGTGATCTGTTGCACCTTTTCATTCTCGTCATCTGCCTTCTTCTCCGCAGATGCTGTCAAAGCGATGTTGTCAAGAAAGCTTGACAGCAGGTCTTGGTCTGTGTCCAGTCGTTGTTCGATATCATCAAGTACTGGCAGGCCGTCCAGCTCGACAACCTGTGCCAGGCTTTCAGGCTTGGTGATCTCCGCTGCTTGTGCCATGAGCTCTTCGACATTGGTCCAGCGTGCCTCGAAGGTCTCCTCCGCCTGGAACTTGTCCCTCAGATATGACTGCAGCTTGATCTTCTGCGAGATCAGATTGATCAGGTCCACCACTGATGGCGCTGCGTCTTTCTCGAGTGTCCACGACTCCACCTTTTTGCGACCACTGAGGATGACATCCACGAAACTTGAAAGTCCTTTCAATGTCTTCTCCATGATCTTAGTCTCCGACTTATGCCGCCCTTGAGCAATGCCCAGTATCAATGACCACAGAGACGTGGCTTTGCTTTGCGCCTCTGCTCGCCACTTCTTGATGGTAGTCTCTCCGATATGTCGCGAAGGCACATTCAAGATTCGTTCCACCGCTTCGCTATTGTCAGGCTGATGAATTACTCGCAGGTAGTCAACTACGAGTTTCACTTCGACGCGATCATAAAATCGTAAACCGCCCACCATGCGATAAGCAAGTCCCGCATTGCCCAGAGCCGTCTCTATGGCCCGCGAGAGCGCTGCTGATCGTAATAAGATGGCATAGTCGCTGAGATCCATCATGTTCCCAGAAATACAACGAGTCCGCTTGATTTCTGACACCAACCAGTCCGCCTCCGCAGTGGCTGATGGCAGTTTCCGCAGCACTGGACGCAAGCCGAAGGTATGTGTTGCCTGCAACTTCTTCGGTGGGCGGCTTTCATCCTGTTCTATGACATTCTGTGCAGCATGCAAGATGGCGCCGGATGATCGATAATTCTCTTCGAGATTGATTGTAAGGGTATCGGGCCATTGCTTTTTCATCCTTGACAAGTTCTTGATCTCGGCAGCTCGAAAGCCATAGATGCTCTGATCAGGATCGCCGACGATCGTGATGACATTATGTCTCTGCGCGAAGAGTGTCATCAGATCATATTGGATGTTGTTCGTGTCTTGGAACTCATCGATCAAGACAGCTTGCACATTCGCCACACATTGCGGGTGGCTTTTGAGCAAGAATGAACATCGTAGCAGAATGTCGTCGTAGTCGAGAAGATTTGAGGCTGCCAGCGTCGCCTCATATTCGTCAAACAGTCGCGTGAATTCTTGCTGATCAACACTTTTCGGCGCGTTCTTCGTCGGCTCGCCTTTGACTTTTCGAGACGAGATTCGACCGAGAGCTGGACCGGGCTCAATTGAGAGTCCAAGCTGCTTGATGAGCCGCTTCAAGATGGCCTTTGTGTCCGAGGTATCCGCGATTCCAAAGTCTTTCGGCAGACCAATGTGTTGTCCGTAGGCATTGAGGTATCGCAACGCCACCGAATGGAAAGTGCCCAGTTTGAGCTGTTTCGCCAACTCTGGTCCGACAAAGCTCGTGATTCGTTCTTTCATCTCACTCGCCGCTTTCACGGTGAATGTGCAGACGATGATGTTCCATGGCTGCAATCCGCGATGCGCGATCAGGTACGCGACGCGTGCTGTGAGAGTCTTCGTCTTGCCCGAGCCCGGCGGTGCCAGCACCTGTAGCACGGAGCTGTCAGAGGCCACGGCATCCTTCTGTGCAGGATTCAGGCCCTGCAGAATGTTGTCCATGACATGGCTTGTCGTGTGGTGGGAGAGATGTTGTTGATGATGCTCGAAGCGCGGACGTCGCGACATTATCGCGTTGACACGTGATTGCCTCGGCCAGAGCTTCCTACCTTCAGCCCTAACTACTCCATGCTCATGATGCTCTGAAGACTGCCAGATTGGACGCTATAGGGCTATACGCACGTCAGCGCATCGATGGAACCACTACTGCTGCGCCAGCAATCTGGAGCCTTTGTCGGTCAAATGTACTGCTCGCTCACTGTATCCACGTCCCTTCACCGTGGACCGTTTGGGGGCGGCAATCGGACGCGAAAAGAGATGGCCCCACCAGGCTCAGCCTCAGGTTCATGCAGGCACGCACCGCCAGTTTGTCCATCTCACTCACTGACGCCCATCGAGTCCGCGCAGACGGCTATCGGTGTGACACCAAGGCTTCGCCTACTCTGTGCGGCCTGGCCATTGCATACTGCGCGGACCGGTCAAGCTGGTCACCACAGCTTCAGTCGCACCCATGCTGTAGCACGGAGAGGATGCTTGCCGGGCATGCAGCAAGCAGCGCCTTCAGAATGTACAAAATGAAGACAATCCTACATGATGCTTCTTCGCAAGACACACCACCTTCCCACCTTCCTCCTTCAGTATTCGCCCAGCAAGTCCGGCAGTCAGCGTAGGAACCTTCAGCGTGGAGTGAACTTCAAGCCACTATCACACTATCGCTGCAGCTTCCAGCCCACACTCGCCTGTCAGCCTCGGCGCCATTTCTGGCCGACCTTAAGAATTGCGTTCAACTCGCCGTCTTATCACAAGATCGAGCAGCAATATCAGAGATAGCGTGACAACGGCAGCAGCGAGTAGCCACGTGCGAAGGCACTAGTTGTGTCGACACGGCTATTCTGGACACCAAGCGAATCTTTGTCGGCCAGTGGAAACCCTATACGGGAGTGTATTGTGAACAAGAAGATATCAAGATCTAGTAAGAATTAAAGGCGTGTTGCGCCTGAGGACGACTCCTTGATGGCTCCGTTACTTTCGAGTGCTCCCGCTGCAATGCCCACCGCTTCGTATGGCGTGCCAGAGACATGGGAATCGACACTCCTACGGGTAGATTCACCCTTCAGCAACAGCTCGATGCTGTTTACAGATTCCGATGCGAGTAATGGACGCGAGTACCTTACACCTGGCAGCTCTTACGTCGCATCAAGCGCATCGCCCGAAGCTTGTGTCCCTGTGAGGCCGCGAAAGTCGATTGTCACAGCCCTGCAGACAGCAAGTGAGCCCACTGCAAAATCAACAGCCTTACGATTCTTCGTGGTCGACGATCCGAAAAAGCTCAAGGACAAGACTCAACTCAAGGCCAATCGCCAGCATGTTATGCATGATTACCTCGACAAGGAACGGCAGAAGCCGACGAGCAAAGACATCCGTATCACCAAATCTGGAAATTCTAGAAAGCGGAAGCGGTCGAGTGTGGCTACAGCAGTGACAACTGATAGCGCTGCACCAAGCAAGGCTAACCCTTGCCCCCACAATACTTCATCTGCAGATCGCACACGCTCAGTACGCAATTCGTGCTCCAGTGATCAAGCACTGCAATCAATAGAGAGCAATGTCGCTGTGTCCCGGGCAGCCCGAATGCCATCAACTCAGCAAGACTTGATGCCAAAGCCGGTCAGGTTCGCCGACGATATAGCACCCCTCATCCGAGGGATCGCAGGTGGCTTCAATAATTCACGGTACCTGCGAGCATCGATGGAGAAGATCCCTGGTCCCAATTCGTATATTGGCAGCAACATACAACCATTTGCATGCTGGCCGACGCTGAACGATCCTTCGCTGAATGTTGAACAGCTCAAATGGAGTTGCAGTCGCAAATTTGGGACTCGCGGGATCAGTCTGCACTGGGTGCCAACGTTGCTCAAATCGCGACACGCATTTTTGAGCACAATCTGCATTTCGGCTTCACATGACGATATCATGATGAGAGGCCAACAAGCGCCGCACGAGCGTCTTCCATATGGCTCTACAGCAAGGCTGAAGGTCAGGTCGGAAGTCCTGGCTCTTATCAACCAGGCCCTAGCAGATCCCGAGACGCAGAGCACAGATGGCACAATCATTGCCATTCTACAGGTTTTAAACAGCGAGATGATGGGCTGTGACGATCAGATCATGCAGATACATCAGAATGGTTTGCACGATCTTGTCGGTCAGAGAGGAGGTCTAAGCAAATTGGGCCTCGATGGACAGCTGGCGAGCATTATCACCATTACGATGTACGTGATTGGTGCACTTCGTGAAACCCAACCACGGCTTGAGTATGTGAAACATGCGAGCCAGCCGCGGACTTCAGTACCTCACGCATCCGGGCAAATACCAGAGTCCCCTTTGTACACTCGGCCGACGGGCTATGAAAGCGTGAAGCGGGCGATACAAGAATCAAGCCCGACATTCGAGCTCCTGCAGCTCCTCCGCCGCCTGACGCATGCTTTCGTCCGAGAAACTACAAGGCTGGTGCCCGACTCGGGATTCAACGCAGAACTCGACAGCGTCTGTTCTCTGCGAGAAAGGATTTTCGCTCTCCCTTCGTCCTGCAAGATCGCCAAGTCCTTCAGTTCGGCGCACACGCGATCACAATATGAGTCGCTGCGGCTCACTGCTCTCGTCTACTCCCATGCTCTGGCGACTAGACTCCCTTTTTCTGCTGCATCAGCTCAACTAAGCCGTGTCTACAATGGTAACACGGGAAGCTGTAATCTCAACTCCGACCACTTACACAACGACGACATTGGAAGCCTAAGCTGGCACACTTTGGTCCAGAAAGCTCTTGTCACATCAAACCTAAGTGACTGCTGGGGCCACATGGCAGGAGTTCTATTCTTCATCACACTGATTGCTGGCGCTTGTGCGAATCCTGATTCGGTGGGTGTCAATTCTCAGAGAGAGCCCGGTGGCGAGGAAGATGAGAGTCGTAAATGGCTGGCTGCGGTCACCATACGATGTAGCATTGTGCTGAGTTTTGAACACGGTGGAGTGGTCTTGGACACGTTGAAAAGACTTGTCGGTATTCAGCAGGTCTTGGGAAGAGCCGTCGGAA
The DNA here is from genome assembly GCF_033473495.1 of Cercospora beticola. Classification (NCBI taxonomy): domain Eukaryota; kingdom Fungi; phylum Ascomycota; class Dothideomycetes; order Mycosphaerellales; family Mycosphaerellaceae; genus Cercospora; species Cercospora beticola. The sequence goes on along the minus strand of NC_088935.1, from coordinate 1,573,802 downwards.
AGCCTGGTCTTGTCGAATGCCGTGCAGTGCAATCGAATGCTGCCATGGAGCTCGATCGGAGGGTGTATGGCCCAGCGGAGCCGCCGAGAGTGCAGCAGACGTTTGCAGACTTTGCGATGGATTTCATGAAAGCTGCTGAGTAAGCGCATTGGCCGACGGTGCCATAACCCTGTTAGGTATTACATTCCTGTTATGAAAAGCCTCATCTCGTGGCGCAGATGCTGGATGGAACACTCGAACTCCATCTACACGTGAAGAGTCCCAGGTCAGGCTCGGATTAAGAGTCCATATCCAAACGCGAGACTCTTCAAATACAGCTTTTCTTTGCGCAAGATCTCAGCACTCCAAAGTCGACAATACTGACATTGAACATGTTCGTCGGTCACCTCACTGTTGGAGCATCCGCCTTGGGAGCCATGGGAACATCAAATCGGCTTGGAAGTGGTTGTGGCTGGACAGCGCATACCCCTCGGCACAAGCAAGATTAGGTGAACAACAAGTGAGCAAGATTAGGTGAACGTCAAGCAAGCAAATTGTGTTCAGCAACAAGGTGTATCATACCAGGACAGGGTTCACAGACCGCTGATTTGTACCCAGGTGAGCCTTGAGTCTAGTAGGCCCAAACCAGGTTGGATGCGGCTCGACATGGCACAAAAGCTCAACCGGTGCATTTCCTGAAAGTCCAAGTGCTATTTCCTTTCCGTTGCAGAACGCGCTCTGGTAGCAAAAACCTCGCCCAACATGACCGAAGAAATCGTCTCTTCTGATTACCTGGTGATCGGGGCAGGAGCTATGGGAATGGCTTTTGTAGACACCATGCTCACGGACTCCAAAGCTACTATTACCATCGTGGATCGATACCCTCAGCCTGGTGGACACTGGACTACAGCTTATCCCTTTGTTCGACTGCATCAGCCCTCAAACTTCTATGGTGTGAATTCGAGGGCCCTCGGCATGGACACGATTGACAGAGAAGGTTGGAATGAAGGACTATTCGAACTCGCGTCTGCACACGAACTTTGCGCATATTTCGATCAGGTCATGCACCAGACCTTCTTGCCCTCGGGCAGGGTGGCATACTATCCGAAGTGCGAATATGCTGGCAATGGCAGGTTCAGATCTCTGGTCACTGGCAAGACATATCGAGCGACCGAGTCGACTTGCATTGTTGATGCAACATACATGAAGGTTAAGGTTCCGTCGATGGGTCCGCCACAGTACGGAATCGGTGAAGGAGTCAAACTTGTGACACCCAATACCATGCCAGTGGAGTCCAGACCTTACTCCAACTATACGGTTGTTGGCGCAGGCAAGACGGGCATCGATGCATGCCTTTGGCTACTTGGGATCGGTGTTCAGCCCTCTGCCATTTCGTGGATCATGCCTCGTGATCAATGGCTCGTGGACCGCCGCTACCATCAGGCGGGGGACATTTTCGCAGAGTGGCGTTACTCGCTCGTTCCCAACCAAGCCAAAGCCATCCACGCTGCAACGACTGTTGACGACCTCCTACAGCGACTTTCGGAAGCTGGCCAGCTGATGCGCTTATCAGAGGATGTTTGGCCAACCATGTTCCGTTGTGCTACCGTCTCGCGGAAGGAATTCGCGGCCCTCAAGCAGATCAAACATATCATTCGACAAGGCCGAGTGCTCCAAATTGACCAGGATAAAGTGACACTAGAGCGTGGCTCCTATGCCCCAGACAGAGACACACTTTGGATTGATTGTACTGCCGATGGCCTCGCTCAAAGAGACGCTGTGCCAGTATTCCAGACGAATTTGATAACTCTCCAGTCAGTCCGGTATTGCCAGCAAGTATTTAGTGCTGCTTTCATCGCACATCTTGAAGCAACATACTCCGACACCAAAACGAAGAATTACCTCTCCCGTCCAATTCCTCATCCTAATCATGGCGTTGACTGGATCGCAATATCGCTCTTGAACTATCAGAATACCATGCGGTTGAGCGAGTATCCCGAGACGCTCAAGTGGCTGGCAAACTCCCGCTTAGACTGGTTCAGACATATGGCTCCGCCGTTGCCCAAGATTCCGGAAGAGAGGAAGGCGACAGTGGAGAGGATGAAAGAAGTGCGCGAAGGGATGTGCAGCAAGCTTGAAGCGCTGCTTGATACGATGGCACCCGAGGATGCCGCCAGAGTGAGGAAGCAGGTGTATAACAGTTCAGTCGCATCTCACCAGATCAGCATGCTTTGAGCAGCTTGTCCATCTTCCATAGAGGACCGCGGTCCTGAGGTGATGTATTAGAGTAATACAGTACAGCATTCTTCAGTGGATCTTGAACTACTCCAAGAACATCTGTATCTTGTGCTTCAGAAATGGTGTACTTGCTGACTTTCACGTGGATTATGCCCAGACGTTCTCGGATCGCATAGAAAACAGTAAGTGTTTGAGCGAAATTGCCATCTAATGCAGTATGCTGGCCTCGGTCTAAGAATAATTGGCAGGAAGTCGTCTCTCTTGAGTGCCTCCTATTGTTTGTGTTCTCTGTATGACGCCGCCGATAATTTGTTCTTGAGGTGGTTCATTGCGGCAATGTTTGTTATTTGAAAGGCAAACCTTGTGTTCGCACCAATGGAGGACTTGCCCAGACTCCAAACTCAATGGCGACCACCACCCACGTCACTGACGAACCAGGGTAGCTCACCGAGCTCATTATAAACGGAGCTCTGGCCGCATACCAACAGCATATAGTGTTCTTCAGAAATCCTTCGAGGACCCACAAAAGCATACCATACAACACGATATTGCTATACGCAGTCCATCATGGCCACCATCCGCACCCTCCAACCCCTCCTTCGCAGCGCTCCCCGCCTTGCAACCCGCAACATCGTCCAAGTCCAGCAAGTCCGCTACCTCAACAAATCCACCTCCCCATCCCTCTACGCCGCCCATGCAACCGTCACCGGCGCCCGCAATGGCAAAGTCACAGCCGAGAACCTGCAACTCCAACTCGGCCAGCCCAAAGACCTCGGCGGTAAAGGCGGAGCCACAAATCCAGAAGAGCTCTTCGCAGCAGGCTATGGAGCATGTTTCCAATCTGCTATGAATGCCGTCGCTCCAACGATGGGGATCAAGTTCCCCAGTGATAGTGTGGTTGATACGACGGTGCATTTGATTGGGAGTATGAAGGAGTTGGATTTGGGGATTCGAGTGGACATGAAGGTTAGGGTGAAGGGCATTAGCAAAGAGGAAGTGGAGAAGTTGGTGGAGAAGACGAAGGGCGTTTGTCCTTATTCGAGGGCTACTGAGGGGAATGTTGTGACGAATGTCGAGGTCGTGGTGGAGTAGATGGGCCTCCTTTGCGCGTAGGCGCCACGGCGATCTTGGCTTGTGGCATGTATGATATTTGACATGAGAAAATTGCCACGACACTGGATATGAAATTCCATAGCATTATGGCTGTTCAAGTCACTCTCCTATGCGTAGTCGTCATGCATGTAAAACGCTGGTGTCTTCTACTCCCGGCTATGGACCCAGGCCTTGTCAGGACGGACCTCCTGGACGACCAGCTCTGGCTTTCCAATGCTCAACTTCTGATCGCCATGCAAGTCCAGTGTAGCTCGAGCCATATACTTGGGCAGAGGATCTTTCCCGGCGAGATCCTCTCTCAAGTCGGCACCAATATCTGCGTTTCTGGCAATACGCGCCACGCTGGAAAAGTCTGCTGTGAACGATGCGCCGACACTCAACATTGCCCAGAGTCCACAGATAACGTTCAGCAAGCTGACACCCAACGCAATGCCATACGGTATCCAAAGTTTATGCGCATCGTACGTGTAGACGTTGCCGTGCACACGAAATGTGACATTCTGGGGTGGAGGTGCGTAAGGGGACGAATGGTTGTACCTGTAAATTGATGTTAGAAGAAATTGCAGTGACCAGTGCACAGATTGGACTCACAGCAGAGCATCAGAGCTTGCCATTGAGATTGTTGCATTGAAAAATAATTCTTCGAGCATTTCCGATAAAGGCTTTCGCGACTCTGGCTTGGTTTGCACTGGAGCATAGAGGCTCGCCGCGTCGTCGTAGGCCGGACCAGAAGTAGCGTTGCTGATGTTCGAAGCCGATGGCTGCCAAAGAGCGAGCTTCGAGATCTCGATACTTTCAATCAGGGAAGTAGAGAAGATCTCGGTCGAATAAGCGTGGCCGTCCATGTTAGCGGTGCCAAGTTTGCCAGTGCTGTACTGATAAGCTCCGACGAAAAGCGACATGAAAGATTGATAGATCGCCATGTAAGAGTGGCTCCGCATTCCTGCTGGACTGCGAGTTGGCCCTTCGCAGCCATAGTTGCAAGCATTCAGCACCAGACTGCCGTTGCTGTCGACTTCGAAATTGATGTTATTTATGGCGGGCACGAGTGAGGTCGGTTCGACACTGGACACTTGGATATGTTGCGCTTGGTTCGAGTAGGAGAAATTCAGTGTGTATTTGGCCGCTCCCAGCTGACACCTGAGAAAGACTGCATCCTCCATGTACCATTTAAACAATCCACGGTAGCTTTCACGGTACACCTTGCTGAGATTCCGCCAGGTGAAGCCCTCCCAGTCATCCAGACCTATGGGCTCTCCCGGTTCTTTCAGACTCCATTGTGGCGCTGTGTTGGTTTTGGTATCGAAGTAAGAATACTTCTCCGGGATTGAGCTGTCTCTGGCTCGAGGAACCACACCGAACCAACTGTCAAGTTGTGCGTAGTTACTCCGACCATTCAAATAATCTTGCACATTCAAGTAATATGTCTGGTTAGCATCGGCTTGTGGGAAAGGCAGTTTCCAGTTGCCATTTGGAGACCCCACCCAAGCCAGATATGCGAACATAGCCCTCGTCAGGTAAGGCCCTGTGTCCTGTGAGAAACCATGCGCTGGACCAGACTTTGCGTCGCCGGTCTCATATATAGCTTGTGAGATATTGTCTTCGACAGCTTCCCTCGTCTCTTTGTCAAGCGTAGTACATGAGAGCCTGGGCAGTTCCAAAGTTGACGTCCAGGATGCATTCGTGTCTGGGGGAGTAATTGGAAGGATCTCGCCACCTGCAGCAACGGCGCGAATTATGCGTTGCGTACTTTCTGCAGGACTTCTATACACAAGGCCACTGGTCGTGTTGACGTAATTACCATTATATGGCGTGACACTCCAGAATGCGAGGCTGTCAAAAGCTGGTTGCGGAACGTATACCGATCGCATAGGAGACGGTGTAATCTCCTCAAAGCTGAGTGAAAGCGCAGCTGGTGAGAAGATGGCGGCTAGAGGAAGTAACCTGCGGGATGTGTTAATGTCTGAGTAGATCATTGGCAAAGCGAAAGTGTGGTACCACGCAGTGATGGCCATCAAAGTGAGGCACGGATGCCTCCAATAAGTGGCCACGCAGCCAAGCGAGCGAATGTCATCCAGCGAGGAAAACCACCTGTCCAGCTTTTCGAGAGTGAACGTACCGTTCACCAAGGTAAGGTAGAAAACTTGCATGTATGCGATCGTCGCACAGAGTACCAGACTGGCCTTGAAGACAAAAGCAAAAGCCGTTCCACCGACAGAAATAAGCTGTTGCCGCGATGTCTTCCATCCTGCCATGGTGAACGGCTGTCCTGAGACTTGAGATTTGTGAAGGCTTTGGTAAAATGCATGATGTCCGATCCCTAAGCAGATTCCAAAGAGTAATGAGCCTAGCAGAAGAGCGAACGTGGGCCAATGTGTCCTGCGAGGGTAAGGGCCGGTATGCTGCATGATGGGTAGATGAAAAGACAGAAGGAACTAACGAAAATGCTGCAGTGCAGCTGCGGCAAGACGACCTGCGAGCAAAATGAAAGTGATGAGGCTTGAGAACCGGATCTATCGTGTAAGAGCAGTGTTGTGATCGGCATTATAAGAATATGTCTTCCTTGCAAGGTCTGGCGCTTAGAGTCAACTGCGCCGTACAGCGGCGGCTCGTTAGCTGTGCCGCATGCACATGGTCCTTGAAGTCTCCAAGATTAGCTACATTATTCTACTTGGCGACCCACGCAAACATGATACTCAGCCTATCTGCCATGCTCTCCGGAGGCGAAGAGCTGTCATTAGAATGAGATGGTGCAGTCACGTAGGAGGTAGTGTGGAGCGTGTCGGCTAAATGGTGCATCGCAGGTGAACACTTCGCGCCGGCCTTGACACGATATGGGGCTGGGCGGCAGTTTCAAGTAGTAAAATCATCCGACTGCGGTCGCAGAGTGTTGTGGGTGTGGTCAAAGATGAGGCGAGTGTAGGAACGAAGTGTAGGGACCTCGAGGCTTTCGTGCTTTCGTTTTCGTCCCACAAATTTCAACCTCAGGCATATCTGACTAATCACATAACATGTTATGTTCAATATAGGGAACGGCAAGGAAAGCGGCGAAGAAATGATTCATTGCTGTGTATTCGCAGTATCTAGCTGGCACAGTCCGGGGCCTTCGAGGCTTGGAATCCATTTTATGAACCCACGCTATGCAATAGCACAAGAAGAGATGAGAACCTCGGCGAAATCCATGCTATGCAATTTTGCAACCTGATCACGCAGGCTGAACATGCATTTCTAAACCCAGCCGACGCTATGCAGAAAAGTAGTCATCGTGTCGTCGTCACTGAACGCCTGCTACCATTCTCGCTGAACAAAAGGGTCCCATGAGGTACCAAAAGCGTTAGTGAACCTCGAATTTGGCCACTGCCTAGATACGACCAACGTTTTGAAGGTGTCGACGGACATGAGCGTGACGGAGAGAACGCTTGCGGTACGCAGCGATTTGCTCGCATGTGGTTCCCGCAGCGACCGCTCGCCACACGGTCTCATCTCCAACGTTGACACCGAATTGATTTGCGTGAGAGGCATCGCAAATGATACCGTTGCCAGAGGACGAGCCTTCACTAGGAGCAGAAGTGCTGCCAGTACCAATCGGAGTGTAAGCAGACGCGGTGCCTGCAGCTGGAGCGTTGACTCCAGCACCACTTGATAGAGAGAGCGTTGGGTAGCTGATGGGAGCCGACTCAACTTCTGAAGATGCCATGGTAGAGGTGTCTGCTGATGCTGCGGCAGATGTTGCGACAGAGGTCGCGGCGGATGTTGTGACGGGTGCGGAGTACTGGCCGTTGTTGTAACTGCTCGGAGCACCACCGTAACCAGCGGCAGAAGTAGCTTGGGCAGCGCTTGAAGCAGGTGCACTCGCGCCAGGGCCGCTGCCACCAGCTGGAGCCGTGTAAGCAGCACCATTGTCGCTGACTTCGGACTTGTAGCCCTTGACGTTCTTCGTCATAGCGGCTGCAGATGCTTCGCAGGAGGGACCAGTGGCGGAGGCCGGCTTGGCGCCTTCTCCCGTGATGATGTACTGGCCCGGGAACGGAATGATCTGGTCAGAAGTCTCAACACTGGAACATTCTGACGTCGGCAAGTTGATGATGTAGTGCTCAGGGAGTGAGTCATAGACATCGTTGTTATCAGCACCTCCTGTGACCCGAATTGGGGCGCAGTTCTGATAGATCTCGCGGTTCCCAATCTTGTTGTACCAGGTCCAGGCTAGTGCGAAGTCGCCATTTGGGAATCCCTGAGGAATCTTGAAGGTGAAAGGGTGCGAGCCATCATTGCCTCCGCCAGAAGTTGGACACCCACCCTCAAAGACCTGGATAAGCTTGAAGACCGAGTCTTTGGTGGGTTTAGCATCGAGGGAGATCGCGAGCTGACAAGTGCCACCACCATGAGAAGCACTGCCGTCGAATGAGAGCGTCTGGTTGTCGCCGACCTTCATCTCGTTCATCTCGGACGGCTCGAAATTGTAGGTCTGCCGTTGACACGGGTACTCATTCCTGCTCTGAAGTGGAGAGCTCGTTATGTCCTTCTTGTCGTAAGGAATGGGCGTCGCCATTTTCATGTGTGCGGATACCTGGCCGAGGAGAGCGAGCACCGCAACGGTGGAAGAGAGTGCGTTGGCGAACATCTTGTTCGTTGCTGTCGATTTCGTGCTTCGAGTCTGTTTGGTTGTGTGCTTGCAGTTCTAGACCAGCTAGAAATGCACGCAGTTGCTGTTGAGCTGTAGGTAGCTTGTGGAAGCTGGTGTTTGTTTGCAAGAGAGTGTGTTGAGGCTGTCTGTGCAGACGATTTGTGAGTTGATTCGAGTTTGAATAAGGGAAAGAGAAGAGAAGAGAAGGAGAGTGGTCTGTGGAGCTTAAAAGATGAAGTCGAAGGGTGTCGGAGGGCCTTTCATTCACGATCTATTGTGTCTGTAACACAATGAATGGCTTCTCGTTGTCGACCTTGGACAAAGGATTGGCCGCACAATGGTCGCATTCACGCGTTCTAGGTGGGTCCTGCAGGAAAGTGACGGGCGTCTCTTGAGACTCGAAGCGCTCATTGGCAAAGAGTGTACAGTGCTCGACGCAACTCGATGTTTCACGAACACTAAGCATTTCCCAAGCTTTGTGCCGATATGGAGGTGCGCTAGGGATTCAAACATGAGACGAGACCTGCGATTAGACAGAAGCACAAAGATTTGAAGAGAATGCGCATTGTGCCGCGCTCAAAGTCCCATAGGCGTTGTTGCAGATGTGTTTGTCGGCATGAGGTGCCGAACAGCCAGGCGCTCTCGTCGTGCGGTTGCAGACAAGACGCCCGACCTGAAACACGAGGTACGCGCCGCCTTGCTGCAGTGAAGACCTCGCTTCGGAGTCGCCCGCTCGAATGCCGTCATGCAGTAGTGAATCATGTCAGCGTATGCCCTTGATAGCGTGCGATATGCGATGAATCGATCGAGGCAGAGTGCAGGGTGCTTGTTGATGTGTATGCGTGAAATGCGAAGTGAGATGGAAAGGATAAGATGGATCGAGACGTGTTTCTTAGTCAGCTGGATTAGGGCTTTTCGGCTGTGTGCCGAGAACAACTCCACACGTCTCGAAGAAAGCGCGCTGGACAAGCAACACACGTTGGTCCCTTGCATGTCCGACATCCACAATCAACACCACAACCAACGTACTACCGCACCCAGAACGAACTTATCGTGATCGCCAGACTGATGCGAATTCGATGATGTCCATGTCGCCATAGTCTCCTAACGCGTTGCGCCGCCAGCTTCTTCGCGACTGAGAAACCCGCACCGCTCCACGATCGCGAGTAGAGAAGATGGCCACCGCAGCGGTCAATTCGACGCGTGTGAACGCACCACAGGCGTTTGTCTCGAGTTACGCTCCACGAATACGCACATATGGGAATTCCCTTTTGACGCCTGTGGTGCCACAAACTATCCTTCCGCCAGCACGAACAACGAAACGAGGCACGACCGTTATCAACTACGCCGACGATTTCGAAGATGATAGTATAGAAGACTCAGATGGCCCTTCGCGGCGCGCAACCGGCTTGCGCACCGCGCAGCAACGCAATGTGCCTGATCCTATGGTCGAGAAGGTCAAGGAGCTGGGCAAGGAGATTCACGCGCCAGTAGACGTGCAGGGCATTTGGAGAGATTGGATGGGGAAGCCTAAGCGGACCCTGACTGAGAGGCAAATGCATGTGCAGTCTGCACTGCCGACGACGTTGATACCCATCAAGATCGATTTGGATATTGCGCCTTTCAGGCCCGAAGCCGCGTTACCTACGCCTAACAATGCTAAGGATTTTGGGATTGATGAGAACCTCCCCGCATACAAGGCACCGGAGCCAACACCGCCGTATAGGCTCAAGGACACGTTTTTGTGGAATCTGCACGAAGCTCTAATCACCCCCGACATGTTCGCCAAAACCTTGGTCGATGAGCTGGACTTTCCTGTGATGCGCAAACAGCACATGATTAACGAAATTGCTACTCAGATTCGTATGCAACTGGAAGAGCATGCGCCGACTGCACTTCACCCGCTGTTCCAGCCCGACGCAGGAAATGGACCGGCCACCACCACAAATGCCCCCACACCGTCAATACGACCTGGGCCGTCTCGCGAAGACTCCTCCACGCCGCTGCAAATTGGCACGCCGATCAACAGAAATCTAGACCTCCCTCATATGAACGGCATCGAGCCGTCATCGGACGCGGCCACACCCAACGAAAATGGCAGCTCGACTCCTGCAGTGGCAGTGACAGCGACACCCGTCGCACGCGACTCATTAACATCGTCAGCTATCAACCCTGCGGACTCACATCGCTGCATCATAACACTTTCCATCAACGTCCAAAACAGGCTGTACACGGACAAGTTTGAGTGGTCACTGCTACATCCACCTGGATTTCCTGAGATCTTTGCTCGTCAAACATGTGCTGATATAGGACTTCCGAGTGAATGGGTCCCAACGATGGCACATGCTATCTACGAGGCCAGTCTGCGTTTAAAGAAGGACATGGTGGACAACAACGGCACTCTTGCTGGTGTGGTCGGGAGTGGTGTGGACGGTTGGGGCGTGCTAGAGAATGAAGTCTGCGAGTTTCATGGCACTGGCAAGACTTCGCTCGGGGTCGGCGCAGGCTGGAGATTGGACGAGGATGGTCTTGGCGCTGATTGGGAGCCAAAGATCGAAGTGCTCAGCAAAGACGAGATTGAAAAGCGTGAGGGCGATCGAGAAAGGCAGATCCGGCGGCAGCGACGAGAGACGGCTCGATTTACAACAACTCTCACGTACCAGACACAGAGCAGTGGGCTCAACGACTACTTTTCGGGTGGTCTCGGCGCGTCACAAGCTACGGTTGGCGGCGATGAGGAGCGCATGGGTAGAGGCGCACGATCGAAACAGAAGAGACGGTTTAGGAGTCTGTCTCCGGTTGGTCGCGAGACTCCTGAAGCCGCAGGCTTTGGCGGCACCTCCTATCAACTCACCGAAGGCGAGCGTCAGTATTGGCATTGTTCGCACTGCTGTGTGTGGGGCTCAGCGATTTGGGGTGTTCGCGATGGACCTGCTGGCCCAAGAGTAAGTTTGCTCCCAGCTGCTAAGCTTGATGATTTTCTAACGTGCGCGCAGACGCTGTGCAATAATTGCGGCTTGCTCTACGAACGGGACAAGCGCTTGCCACCCTGGAACGCCCGACTATTCGCACACGAGAAAAATCAAGGCTCCCGCGAAGCTCATATTCCACAATATGCGCAGCCAGCGCAACCTCAACGGCATATGTCTCAATTGCAGTCTGACGTCGCCTCTTTCCCGGTGTCGACGCCTGCGCAAACGCCCGCACGCCCTCGCGATGATAGCATCAACCCCAATTCTCATCTCTACACGGGCGCCTCAACCGGTGGTCAGGGACAGATCAGTGCGAGCACAATGGCAGATATCATCAATTATGCAGAACCTGGGGAAGACCTCGATTGGACCAAGATCACAGAGCCCAGAGAGAGAAAACGATTGCAGAACATTATTAATGGACGCAAGTACCGAGAGAGGAGACTGGCAGCTGAAGGGCACGGAGGAAGTGGTGGCAACTATCCTGGGGCCGCTGGTGTTGGTAGTTACCTCAGTCAGGGCTACGGTCAGCGGCAAAGTCTCCTGGCAGAAAAGGCGGCAGCAGCAGCGAGTGGTACCCCTGGTGCGTCGTGAGCATTCGGCTGAGAGTGGGCAGCGATGTTGTACAACTAGCAGACTTGTAGACTTAGAGCCGCATCACAACTGTTCTGACATGCGATGGGCATGATCGATGAAGAAACATTGACATGCTCAGCATCGCAGTGATCTCCTGCGACATTTTTGATCCTATGCGGCAACAGTTGTCCATACTCCTGGCCGATCACGAGACCACCTGCCGTGCTTCGCTCAGCGCGCACGCCGGCGAAAGCCATCGAACGCAGAAGCCAAGGGCGCCACGACGATCATGGGCATCTCGCAAGGGTCCACAGGTGCATCGTGCGGCAAGAAAGTCGCGGCCACTTTCTTTCCTATTTGGACCTGGATTGAAAGCGCGGTGAATTTCTCTTTCAATGTGCCCACAGATCAAGAATCTTGACTGGGCATCTGTACGAACGAGCGTCGTAAATCTCCTTGAAGCGAGCCCCTGCATATATTCAATAGGCAGATGGCTGATCTGAGGAGCGGGTCGCTTGACGGCCGAACCAGAAAAGCACCGCGACTTGTCCACCACTTTTCTGCGCCACTACAACCACGTCCACGTCTCCCACAGGCTTCTGCTGGGCCGCGGTAGCGTCGTTTTCAACAGAGCAGCTCAATTCGAACAGCAAGACGCAGTTGCTCTATCGAAGAGGGAGTCGATGCGAAGGCGGAGGAGGGTACGCGGACAATGAAGGTGCCCCGACAACTATCCGCCGCCCCATTTGCGCCTGAGGCGGGCGTCCGGCTATTCTTCACATGCCAGACGACCCTGGCGGTATTCAGGAGCCCCGCTCGGCGGCTGCATGATGGCACGTCAAGCTACCAAGGGCCCGTCAGGCACACGCTGATGGTCAGTGGCAGCTGCCGAGAAGGCACACTGCTACGCTGCGCGTTGCTGCTATAAGTGATTGCCGGAGGCCTGCAGGTGAACATTTCCCTCTCCCACGACGCACGCACTGAACACTTCAACCGAAATTGGCGTGATCACCGGCCGACAGATCCCCCTCGTCGACCGCGACTCTCCTTATGCGATCTCCTTGAAATAATGAGATATTGTGCTACCGCTCACACCACAGACAATGTCTTCGCCTCACGCCGTTTCGACAGCCTCCCGACCTGACCGCGTCGACTCGCCGCTCGCCCTCCGACACATCTCCTTCCACTTCGACAGCTCCGAGTCAGAGAAGAGTGCCCTGGCACTCATCGAGCAATATGACCCGAAATGGAAGACCGAGGAGGGACCAGTGGAATTCGTGCGCTTCACAGACGGCATCACAAACACGCTCATGAAGGCAATCAAGCGGCGGCCATGCATGACGGAGCTTGAGATTGACCGCAACGCCATATTGATGCGAGCATATGGCGAGGGCACAGATGTTATCATAGACCGTGAAAGAGAGCTTCGAGCACATAACCTCCTGGCAAATCTCGGCCTCGCGCCTCCTTTGCTCGCACGCTTTGACAATGGTCTGATGTATGCATTCATCCCTGGTCATGTCTGCTCGCACCTGGACCTCGCAAAGCCAGAGATCTCGCGTCAAGTAGCCAAAATGCTTGGTCAGTGGCATTCTCTGCCCATTGGTGCTATCACTTCTACACCCATCCTCGATCGCGAGCCCGAAGCCCAAGAGCACCTTGCGCCTGTCAATGGCAACAGCACACGCCCGTTTCCAAACACGTGGGCGACCATGCGCCAATGGATCGACGTCTTGCCCAAAAGCACCGAAGAGGAGAGAGAGCGCATAAAAATGATTGAAACAGAACTTCAATGGCTAGAGCCAAAGCTCGGCAGTACCAGTTTTGACGGCCGAGAATTCGTGTTCGCACAGTAGGACTCGCCCAGGAATATCTCACAATTTTCTGAACAGCCATATACTAACATATGTCTGGTAGCCACGATCTACTTTGCGGCAACGTGATTGTCGATATTCACTCCGACGCCAAAGAGAAGCCAGTCAGCTTCATCGACTACGAATATGCGACTCCCGGTCCTGCGGCTTTCGATATTGCAAACCATTTCGCAGAGTGGGCAGGTTACGATTGCGACCATGCCTGCGTACCCAACAAATCCCAGAGGCGCGAATTTATCCAGCACTATGTTGCTTCATACCGATACCACTCGATCCCTGAAGGCGATGCGACGATCGAGATTGACTTCCAAAAAGACATCGATACTCTTATGGTGCAGGTCGACTTATTCCGCGGCTTGCCTGGATTTTATGTACGCTCTACTGTCTTCTCCGAAACTGTTCGAACGTTTTTACTGACATTTGTGCTTTTCTACAGTGGGGCATCTGGGCATTGATCCAAGCAGACATCAGCCAAATCGACTTCGACTACGTGAAATACGCAGAAGGCCGCTTCAAAGAATATTGGTCATGGAAAGAAGAAGTTACGGGCGAGCGCAAAAAAGCTGGAAGGGAACAATACGTGCGAGAAAAGAAGTGGCAATCATCTTGAAGGAAGTAATGGTTTGTAATGTTCAATCTGGAGAATCTTGAACATGCAAGAAAGTCGGCAGATGTTCAACCACAATGCCGCAGAGAACTTGATATTGCGCATGAGTCGTTTTTGGGGACTTAGCGGGATAGGCAGGCGCTGGCTGGCTTTGGAAGGAAAGTGTGCGAACTGCATAGCGCGGGAAGTTCTTCTCCCGCGATGACTCTTGGGTCTTTGCAGGAGGGAAGGAGAGCAAAAATCTCATAAAGGAGCACGCGGCTCACAGGACGGGGATTCGGTCACGGACGTGGTGGCACCGGTATCGAGGCGAAGTTTAGTCCGGGACACGCAGGATAGAACACATCGCACAGCGGTATCTGCGCCAAAAAGACGTGTTGTCAAATGCTCACATGCGTCCCTTCTGTCACTTGCAAGTCAAGAAGGAAGAAATAGCAAGTGAGTCATTCATGGTTCAATGTCTGTTTGCGACATTAATTTCCTGTACATACATGTCGAGTCTATTCGACAATGACGACGCAGTGGTCTTCCGGTTCATTCTACACCCTTCATATCAAAACATTTGATACTCTTGCGAGCATTTAATAATCATAAGAATAACGTCTCTTGATCATAAGCTACAGCATTGCATGCTCTCATGCAAGTGCACATTCTCCAAGACTGCACGGGTAACGAGATCCTTTCCTGGATCGTCTGGCGTAGAGCCAGCAAATAAGTGCTTCTTTCGTGCATAGCCTCCGGTGAGCCAGATGAATGGCCAAGGGCAAGCGCTACGATCTGACTTCTTGGGAATTGTAATCTCCAAGACCTTGTGGCGGGAAATCCGCGGGCATGAACGGATTCAGTCTTGCTGGTTCATCGGCGGAGGTAGTTGGCATGGTGGGCTTCGTATAGTGTGGACTCTGAGTGGTTCACATATCTCTTCCACCTCAAGACGCGCCGATCCTCAGCGGCGTGGGGTCATCAGTGCGCAGCCATTCGCCATTGAAAGCGTTGATGAGCCAGTCCCGTAGCTTCTCATAGACCATGACCTGGCCATTGTGGAAGAAGATGCTGTGATCGCTGTCCGGGAAAATGTGTACATCGTAGTTCCTCACGTTTGCAAGATCGAGCTTATCCAAAAGTTGCAAGGTGTTTTGGAAATGTACGTTGTCGTCGCTGACGCCATGCATGACAAGGAAACGGACATTGCTCGACAAGCCGCTCATGTCCGAAATGGTGGCGTTGTCGTAGCCAGATGGGTTGTTCTGTGGCGTGTGCATGTATCGCTCTGTGTAGACCGAGTCGTAGAAGCGCCAATCGGTGACAGGAGCAACAGCCATGCCGTATTTGAAAGTCTCGCCAGCATCGAGTTCGAGACATTTCAATGTCATGAAGCCACCATAACTCCAGCCCCAGATGGCCATTTTGTCGGAGTCAATGTATTTCTTGGCTTTCCACGCTTTCGCGGCGGCGATCTGAGAGTATGCCTCCCAATAACCAATGTTGTCCCGAATTTTGGTCCTTTGCGCTCGGCCCAAGTAACCAGTACCAAATCCATCGAGAGTGACTACAATGTATCCAAGGCTGCTTGCAACAAAAGATTGGAAATCGACAGTGAACTGGCGGTCAACCTGTTGATATCCCGGTCCATTGTAGAGCCAGAAGAGCACTGGGTACTTCTTCTTCTCATCGAAATGTGGTGGACGGCGCTCAATGATGTTCATGTCAAAGCCATCAATATTGATAGTGGAGTATATCTCGATTGGGAGCTCCGTTCTCTTGGCCAGTTCGTTCAGGCGCGTGTTCTCCTCAATTGTGACATCAACAGAGATTTCGTTGTTTGTTGGGGTAGACTGCACTTTCTGCCATGGAATGCCAGGTCCTTTGCAAGTGAGCAACATGAATTTGCTTTCGGCAGAGAAAGAAGCATCATAGTAGCCAATTTCGCCAGTCTTTGTTACAGCGGTAACACTGGATGGGCCTTCGAGCAGCTTCGTGGTGTAAACATGCCGCTGAGTGCTGCCATCTTTCGTGCCAATGAAGTAAACAACGTTGGCCTTCAGGTCAATAGCAGAAGGGGCGCTGACAACCTCCCATGAGCCCTTGGTGAGCATCTTTGGCTCCGGGTTGTCGAGAGGTGTGAAATACGCCAAATGATCGAAATTGTCGTCAATGATGGTGTCGATGTAGCCATCATTGGGTCGTCCATTGGCGGGATCCGCAGGTACATATTTGGTGGTATGACTGACCTCAAACCAGCCACCATCAAGGCCCTGTACGTCCCGCTCGCGCACAGTCTTGCCAGTCCGCGATTCCGCATCGACCAGAATCATCTTGAGCTTGTCGCTCTCCCTGTTTGTCTCGCGGATGAGCACCTTTCCAGTTTCGCCAGCCCAGATAACTTCAGTAATGAGTCGGTCGTCGTCTGGGAAGTCATCCTGAATGGGTACATTGAAGACTTGTCCCTTGGCGACATCGTAAAACAATAGCTCAATTACAGACATGGGGGCGCCGGCCTTGGGATATTTGATATTGCGCACTTCCGGATAGTTCTCCTCACCAGGCGAGGGCTGTTTACCACTTGGCCGGCTGAAGAAGTACTGTACGGGGAATGTAGGAACTTTGCTTTCCTCGGTCTTGAAAAAGGCGACGTATTTGCCGTCGCCACTCCACCAGGTCGCGCCGCCATCTGCGAGTACTTCTTCTTCGTACACCCAATCCGGAATACCGTAGAACAAATCTTTGCCGCCATCGGTCGTGATCTGGTTTACAATGTCCGAATCGAGATGCCGGATGAACATGTTGTTCTCTCGTGTGAACACAACAGCATCGCCAGTCGGGCTCCACGACGCCAGCTGTACGCGTCCAGTGGTATTGGCGGGGTCGAGCGGTTGTCCCTGTTGTTTTTCAACATCGAATATCCAGTACCTCCCAGTGTTGCTGTGTCTCCAATTGCTCTGGTAGTCGCTCTGGACGAGAACTTTCTTGTGGTCGCGGTTCGGCCAGGCCTCGTGAACCATGACTGTTTCGCCTCCCACTTGGAAGACACCCCTTTGCATCAGGGTTTTGGCATTCTGTTTTTGCACCGATACGTCTTGTCCCCTGTACCGCACATCTTCGACAACCAGGTATTGACGTCCATCGGCGCCGCCTCGCTCCAGTAGCAAGCCATCCTCGCCAGCAGGGCCCGGAACCCATCGTATTGAGTGTTGTTGCGGGAACCACGAGCCTGACAGTACTTGCTCCAATGTGACCTTTTTACCATTCCCTGTCGTGCTTGTAGCGTGTGGATCGTGCGGTCGTTCGGCGTGTGTCAATTGCCTGTTCTGACCCAAGAACAGGAACAGCGCTGCGATCCAGCCTACGGCACCTATGGCAACCAGCACGTATAGTATGCGTCGCGCTTTCCGATCGACCGGCTTGACTTTAGTTTGCCAGGCAAGATCCTCCTCGTCACCTCCATCGTCTTCCTCCTTGGTATGCGGCCCATCGGCACACAAGGCTTCTTTGGCTTTGTCGTTCATGTTCTCGAGAACAAACGATGTGGTGCTGGCCGAAGAGCCCGATGGCCGTCCTTCATCGTCTTCGTAGGGGCTCGGCGTGTCTCGCGAGCGGTTCAGCGGCTGCATTTCCTCGCTGGCGACCTCATACTTGGAAGGCGCCATGGCAAGAGAGTTCAATGGAGGTTCAGTTGACGCGCGACATGTGTGTGTCTGAACATGAACAAGCAGCTAGGGGCGTGGCCTTTTAGTCCAGCAGCCGAGCTCAGCACGGAATGAGCAGCGTGTGGTGATGTTGGTGGTGCAATTCACCGAAAGAGCCTCTGGACTACCGTCCCTCGTGTCTCACGCCGCGGGTCACGTAGGAGGTATATCTATAGCAACATCAAGGTTTCTGGGGTCGCGACAGCCTACGTCGCCAAGCTCATCTCGGCCCTCCGTCGAGGTCGAAAATGGTGCACAATAAACACACTGGGAGCAACCTGTCCGCTGCCACGTTGCAGAACAAAGACGGCAGCAGACAACAGCATCCAGGCCACGTCTGACCTGTGCTGCTTCCGAAGTCCGGCATATCTGAGCAATGTCCATCGACCGAACTTGCTCCACCGACCAGGGTTTCTCCACGCCGCGCCCAGGACTCTAGAAGGTGTTCGGAGCTGTGAACGAGCAGCTAATCTCCCGCGACAGCTCTGAACTGCGGGAGAACTACAGTATCAAGGCTACCGCATCGTATACTACAGTCTGCTCCCAGCAGGTAGTCATCGGCGCTTGTCCACTGCCGCTCTGAGAGCGTCGATGACATGCCCTGGGTCTTGAGCGCCAAACACTGCACTTCCAGCCACAATCACGTTCGCGCCTGCATCAGCCGCCGTGTCAATCGTCTTCTCGCTCAATCCACCATCCACCTCGATGTTGAGATCTGGATATCGTGCCCGCAGAGCTTCCACCTTGGGCATCATGTCTGGCATGAACTTTTGGCCTCCGAAGCCTGGCTCAACTGTCATCACGAGGGCCATCTGCACAATGATCAGTGACGATATTCGAAGGGAGCGAATGTAACCCTTCACTCACCTCAGGCACCTCCTCTTTGACGTCGCTGTCGAAGATGTCGTACAGCACATCTACTGGGGTTTTGGGCTTGATGGCAATGCCTGCCCTCATGCCTTGGGCATGTATATATCTAATTAGCTCCTTTGGACTCGTCTTCTGGTCGCTATGCCCTTCCGGAGACTCCGCAGCTGTGGAAGATACGGCGGCCTCGTAGTGGAAGCAGTAGAGATCACAGCCCGCATCCTTGAACGACTTCACCCACTTCTTTGGCTGTGGTGCTGGTCAGCACGACAGCCATCCTACCGTATCACCTAGTGCTCTCTCCAGCATACCTCAGCGATCATCATATGGCAGTCAAATGTTCCCTTGCCCAGTGCCTCTTGCGGCCTATCCACATGCTTTCGGATCATGGTCACTACAGGCGCGCCAAATGTCATATTGGGCACAAAGTGCCCGTCCATGATGTCCACATGCAGCCAGTCTGCGCCCTGGCCGATCGTATCAGAGCATGCCTTGCCCAGAGCGCCAAAGTCTGCGCTCAAAATCGAGGGCGCGATAATGGCTGGCGGGGCCATGCTTCGAATGCGGAACGAGAGGCAGCGAAGTGTAGAGGCTGCTGTCTGCAGGTAGCGCGTGGTCTGGGCAATTTCCAGACAGCTTGTGCTCCCGCAAAGGCGATGTCGTGACAGGCGCGGACTGATGAACAGCAAATATTGTACTGTAGAGGCGCCGGGTGCCAGTCAAGCTTTTGAGCAGAGATGATCGCGTGGGAACGCGGTGCGTCATTTGCAAACGCCGACGAAGAACGTCGCGATTGCATCCGACAACCTAACCCTCAACACTAACCTCCACTTCTTCACTTCCACCTGAACCACGCCCATCGCGTGTCTGCTTCATCTTATGACTGCTAATGAACGCTGCCTAATGGCGCAATTTCACTCTCGTGCTGCGCCGCCAGCGTATGCGGATAATATGCCTTGGCCGCTCGATTGGCTGCCGAAGCGCCCAAGTCCTGTCAGCTTTCGTCCTGGGACACTTCATTCGATGTCGCACGCCGCAACTGCAGACGGCTGTGCCACAGACCTTCCCTCCCGCCGTGGCAGTCGTGGAGACTCATCCTTTTGAGATCCAACCAGGCTCGTGGCCGAGCGTGAGGCTCAAGTGGTAGCGCCAGCCCAGACCACGTCCTGATCGCAGGACCGTGGGTCCATTTAACCGCCCTGCGGAGGATAGAGAGTTGGCTGCGCTGGCGCTTGCTGGTCGACTGCGGCTTGCCACTGAGGTTTGTATACATACGCCGCGGGCCCGACCTGCGTAGGCCTCTGCCTCTGCTCTACTGCACCTGTTTTACGTTCGGGGTGTGTGTCAGCTACTACTCTCTTTTGTGCTTAGTTCCTGTTGTTCCTTCCAGTATACACTTCGTTGATCGAAGACTAGCACACAGTCACCGCAGGTCGGCCTACAATCATTCCAAAATCACACAGCACTCTCACAAGATGACGAACACGACATTTCTTCAGCCCGTTGCTTTCATGCCACCTGCGCCGGCTCGCAAGGTCAACGGCATGCGTAATACAGTAATCGAGGATGAATTCCAGGTCTCAGTCCGCCGAGCGCCCCCACAGAAGCTCCAGGCACGCGTACAAATCGTCTCGCCGATGAGCGATGATTTCCCAACTCCCCGAGCCATCTCCTCATGCACCACTGTCGAGAGCAGCCCGAACCTCAGCAGCTCCGATTCTGAGTCCGACCAGAGCTCTCTCTGGAGCAAGCGTAGCTCAGAGAGCTACGACGAGCTTTACGACATCACCGAAAGCGAGTCGGAAGAAGTGCCAATCAAGCTATCGACCTCAGTAAAGCGAAGGGTGGGCAAGAAGGATCAGAAGAGTCGATTTCCATCCATCGTCATTCCAAGCCCAGGACAGTGGCCGACTATCGAGAAGCTGAAGTCAGCATCGGCTCTGTCACCGCCCCTCAACATCAATCTTTCACCATCGATCCTTGCCCAACTCCAGTCAAGGAATCTGCGAGTGCCAAGCACATCTTCTGCGCCTTCTCTGGACGGAAGCCTGACTTCTGAGGAGCTTGCAGATTCGAGCTGTCCTTCGACTCCTGACATCTCCCTAGCTCCCGAGGATGAGAACACTTGGGAACCTCCAGTCCAGCTCAACCCATCCTCGATCAACCTCCTTCAGCACATCACTCGCGAAGCAGAGTCTCAACATCATGTGGTCCTTGAGATCTCACAAGAGGCCACCGCAGAAATGCGAGAGGTCGTCGATTCACCACCAATCACTGGCCGCTTCAGGATCGACACCCAGAACCTCTGCCCGCCCAGCGAGGAAGACGCAGATGACGAGCTATCTGCACTCTCCGTGCCATCTCCAGGAGGCTTCTTCGCATCGCTCGACTCGACCATGGCCAGGAAGACTTGGGCTGGTGCAGAGCCAACGCCAACCACGAGCACCGCGACAGAGTTCTATGGCGTGCCATTCCGCTCTGCACGCAGCTCTGCTCTGCCCACAAGCACCGCGACCTCATTCTACAATGTTCCATGGTCCGCTCGTCCCGAGGACACCGAAGAGCACGTTGTTTCAATCGCGTCTCCAGCCTCCACGGAAGCTCCAATCACCGCACGCAAGGTCATGTTCTCGCCAACAGATGTCATTAGCGAAGTTGATGAGATCGACGAGACCTACGAGCACACTTTGCAGCAGACGGCCACAGCCAATATCGATCGCACCCAATTGTGGCTCTGTGCCCAGGATGCATATATGGTTGCGATTTGCGAGGAAGACGAAGTCACCAAGTCCTTCGCCGACGTTGAGGACGCTTCACCCAAGACTCCCGAGCAGCCTTCTCCGGTCGCTGATTTTGAGTCGCCAAGCAAGAAGTCTGTCCGCTTCGCTGAGACCAAGGCAGTATCGCCGAAGAGCGGTTTGACAGTTACCGAGGACCGTCGTGTCTCTCCCATCCACGATGGTACATTCTGGGAGGCATGGCGCCACAACAAGCGTTCGCAGCGTGCCCGCGATGTGTTCCAACACCGTCAAGCCCGCGTAGAGGCAGAGCAAGTCCGACGTGTCAGCTTGCCAAAGAACCATGCTGAGCAATTGCAGGGCAAATTCGAAATTGTCGCTGCCGAGAGACCAGCACCTGCGCGACCAGTCTCCAACCTACTTCCTGTAGCGCCAGAGGACAAGAGAACCGAGCTCATTGCGACCGCCGACCGAGAACGCCAGGCACTTGAGCAGATCCAGTCTTCCAACTGGCATCTTGCTGCTCAGCGTGAGGTCAATGGAGGCAAGCTCCTCACCAGCCCAATCGTGTCAAGCTTCAAGAGCCGCAAGGACGTCCGAATCCTCGATCTTGCCGGTCAAGTCAACTGCAGCTGGGCCTGGTCTGTTGCTCAAGAGCACCCAAATGCCGAGGTTTTCACGACTGTTGCATCTGATATCGAAGCCCACGTCTTGTCTCTCGAAGGACCAATCAACCACCACGTCGTCACTTCTCCAAGGCTCTGGGAACTGCCCTTCGCTGATGGACACTTCGATGTCATCTCTGCTCGCAACCTTTACACCCACCTCAAGACCACCTGGCCAAAGGGTTTCGCTGCGGATGAGTGGGACTTGACCCTCCGCGAATGCCTCCGCTGCTTGAAGCCAGGCGGCTACCTCGAGTTTGACCTTCTCGATGCTGAAATGGTCCACACCGATGCCGTCAGCCAGGCCCTCGGCGTCGAATTCGCCTTCAACCTCAAGACCCGTGGCTACGACCCTGCCGCTGGCAAGAGCTTCCTTCCACGTCTGAAGCGTGCTGGATTCTGTGACATCAAGCGTGCTTGGATGGTGCTTCCTGTCGCCGATGTTGTTCCTCGATGGAATGATGCGGGTAAGAGGGCTACCATGTCCAGTACCACCTCCATCGTTGAGCGATCCATCAACACTGATGGCACTGTCATGCAATTCGAGCCCCCGCTCACGGGTAGCACGACCGATGTCCGCGCCATGACTGGTCTCGTTGGCGCGAGGATGTGGGAGCAATGGATGCTCAAGCTCAATGTCGAGATGGGACGTAGCGAGAAGCGTGTTATGGGTGATGTCGCTAAGGCTTTGGAGGAGGGTGGTAAGGGGAATGCGGGATGGAGATCTCTTGTTGGTTGGGCGAGGAAGGAGGAGTTCTAAATGAAGAATGTGAATATGCTTTTATGAGTCAGGAGGACGTTTCTGGAGAATGAGATGGAGAGGAGAGGTGTATAAAGCTTTTTATAATAATGACCGTAACTATCTTTGATGTTTGACCAGCGGCAGATATGCACGCATGCTCTCTCTGGGGTGTCACGCGTTGCCTGCACTGACACAGCTGTGAATGCGAATGTGGTGTTATTGGAACAACCGCAAGCCGTGCTGTCATTTGAGCATGCTGGCGCGCATGCAACCTTATATCTCTGGGTGGGAGGCGCGGGCTGAATCGGTGGATGGATCTGTAGCAAGTGCTGGAAGCACAGCAGAAGGATTTCATCTATGTTCGTAGAGCATCACAGCCAAACTGGCGTCTAACTTCGTGTCTACCCACAAGGTCGACAGCTTCTCAGCTCAACGTCAACCTCACAGGGCGCATCGCGTCGTCTTTGGGCATCCATCGATGGCACTCCAACTTTTGAGAGTGCTTCCGAACTCTATGCCCTTTATGGCATTACTCATTCCATCCAGCTCCGAACGCCGCGCTATGCAGACCCGACCCATGTTCAACATCAATTCCATCACCTCAAACAGTCTCGCCAGGCAAAAGGTTACCCTTGACACCGAACATCTTTCCAGTGACAACGGCGGAGAATCCATCCACTTGTCTGGCGTACTGCTCGACCTGTCTGCCGACCAGCAGCGACTCGAGGCGAGATGGCTCCTGAGGCAGCTTGAAAAGCTTTTGCCATTCATCTTCTGGAAGAGGTGGCTGCTTCTGCTGGACGCGGAGCGCGTTCTCCTGCTTGCGCTTCTGCTGCCATGTTGTGATCTTGGCCTGTTCTCGCGCAAGTGATCGCTGGTAGTACTGTGCGTTGTTGTTCTCGGTCTGGTGCTGCTCTATGCTATCCAAAATCAGATCGCAAGTCTTCTCCAGGAATGGGTCGATGGATAAGTCCAGGCTGTCGAGGTTTGGTGCCAGAGGAGTATCGGAAATCTCTGGATCCCGGGACAGCTCAGCGAGAGACGCTGGGAAGTCCAAGGCGGTCTTCTTCGGTGCCTCCTTCGGTAATTGGTGCAGGAAGCTTGTGAGCAAGTGTGAGTTGTGGATTTGCACTGGAAGCTCGACCAAGATATCCTGGAATCGCAAGTTGGACTTTTGAATGCTGCGGGTGTGTGTCAGTGTTATTTCGCGACAATGCGTGCTGCCAGTCTCACCTTTCTGTAGTGAATTTGCCCTCCTTGTACGCAGCCATGAAGCTGGGCGACAAGCGGTAAGCCTTCAGGCTCAACGACCCTTGGCTGCTGCGTGACACATCGAAGACAAGCGCCACTGTGCGCTCGTCCTGAGCCCGCTGGTAGAAGTATTGGTTCTCCACAAAGTTCTGGTTGATGAAACCACCCATGTTACAGCTGATATACCATCCAACATTTTGCGCATCTGTGTTCACCTCGCGCAGGAATTTAATCATCTCATTCTGGTAGGCGACATTGCTCTTGGCGCGTGGAGCGGCGGCGGCGAGCGAGGCGGCATCCTGCTGGTGATAGGGGTCGTTCGAGGTAGAGGCCTCCGGCACAGCGGCTGGGAAGGGGAACGAGTTCGTCACTTGGATCTGAGAGTTGACGTCGAGGCCAAGCAGGAAACCGGTGCTCGGTGTGGGATACGTCGTAGTCGCGTGTTTGATGATTCGCATGGCCACCAGCGCCTCGATCTGCACCTCCTTGATCGGCGAGTCCTTGTTGAAGTTGATTTCTGCCATGATTGCGGTGGCGGCGGAGCGGTGCGATGGGGTGGTGACTGCTCAACTCGTGGCCGTGTCCGTGTCGTGGCATTTCTTTGAATTTTGGGGTTCACTGGCGGGAGCCGCCGCCAAGACTTCGCGGCCTGAGCCCCACGCGACTTCCCCCGCTAAGGCCGACGACATACTAACTACATCATCTGCCAGTCACGACTATAAACATGCTTCTGTTCAGAGCTTGCGTTCTCGAACTCATCGTTTGCAACCATGTCGTCTAATAAGTCTGCTAACGGGGAGCTGGACCCAAACCAAGGCGGAGACTCGTCGAAGAAGACATATCACAAACAGCCTACTGGCAACGCACTTGAGACTGCAAATGCTCATTCCGCTGAAAAGGAATTGAAGCTGTAAGGACGGCATGACCACAACATCACAGTATTATTCGCTGACTGATATCTGAATTATTCAGTTATGGTAGTTGCTTCTGTCCATTCGTGAGTCGATCACATCGATGCTGTTGAACCTCATCGCTGAACGAGCTTCCGCTCAGGTCCATAGAGTGTGGATTTCTTTGGAGTTCAAGAAACTAGACTATCAATACGTCGAAGTTGACGTCTATCGGAAACCGAAACTACTTCTTGATATTAATCCTCGAGGTCTCGTTCCAGCGCTCCGACATGGCAATTGGGGCAGCTACGAAAGCACAGTCTTGATGGAGTACCTGGAAGATCTAAATCAAGGCCCGGCACTATTATCAAAGGATCCAAAACTTCGCGCACATTCGCGTCTTGTGAGTCTCTCGTGAGCTCAGTGACGCATTGGCAGCACTGACGCGATATCAACGATCCAGTGGTCCGATCACATCAACAGACACATTATCCCGCTATTCTACAAGTATCTCCAAGCTCAAGAACCGGAGAATCAGGTCAAATTCGCCCAGGAATTGACCGAACAGATCGCGAAACTCGTCGAAGCTGCTGATCAGCAAGGCCCATTCTTCTTGGGCCGCACACTGAGTTTTGTCGATGTTCAATTCGCGCCGTGGGTCGTGAGATTGAATAGAGTATTGAAGCCATACCGTGGTTGGCCCGACCCCGAACCCGGTAGTCGATTTGAGGTATGTTTACCGCGATCGGGCATATAATATTCGCAATTCGGAGTCCGCGACGAGCGCTGACGTTCGGCAATCAGAGCTGGGTCCAGGCGATCGAAACAAGTGAACCTATCAAGAACACGACAAGCACCGATGAGCTGTACCTGGATAGTTACGAAAGGTATGCGGAGAACAGACCCAACACGTCTCAGGTTCGAGACGCAATCAATGCGGGTGGTCACCTACCTTGATATACAACCAAGGGCGTAGGGTCTTAGCAGAGAGCCTGTCGTGTGCAGCTGAAGTCGCGTGCGTCAGGTAGAGATATCCTTGTCCACACCCTGTCTCATCTGCAAGCATGATGAGGTGACAATCAGAACATGGCATAGTGTACCAGTCGCAAGTTCGAATATCCTGTTTGCTGTGCTATGTCTCTGGTCAGTGGTCCATGGCCGACGTGAGGCTCACCTGTTCCTTTCTAGTTGTTCACTATGGCGGTAAATTGATCTCCATGGCGTGTGTACTGTACAGTGCTCGTAGCAAGAGACTAGAAGCGAAGGGCCGCGTGCCTCCGTATACTTGAGAATTGGTTCCTCGTGCATGATCCGCTAAAATTGATGCACCATGCTCGTGGCGGTTGATCCCATTCTGGCTATGTGATACACGCAGGCTGTCACCCGCGAACGCCTTATAGCTTGGCCGAAGGCCGGAAGCTGAGCGGGGTCTAGGATTGTTGTAGACACATGTCACTCGTCTCGCCTGCTCCGGCGGCTCAGGTCGTGGGCGCAGCGGGACATGCACAGAGCACTCTTCGTGTTTGGGTGCTAGACAAGACAAGGCGATGACCTCAAAGGGAAGAGCTGCCAGGCATGCTCTGGGGGCCTGTGTGAGATCTGGACGCATACAGCCCCAATACTGCAGCCGTGGAACGGGAGACAGGGCTCTTCTAAAGTGGATATCAAGCTTACCCCCTTGACAAGGCAATTGCGGATTTATCTTGTTCTATCTCGAACCAATTGGCAGCCTTTGCGTGCTCCCTAAGGTCGTGTCTGCCAATCAAACGGCAGCGGAGAGACCTTCTCGAAGGCGCGTTACAAAGGTGTGTGCTTGGAAGTTAAATACGGACCCCTACTCCCGTTCCACGGCTGCAGTATTGGGGCTGTAGGCGGATTTCTCCCACGCGCCTCAGGTTCATAGTAGGGTTTTGGTCGGTGATAGGGCACACCAGGACACATCAGACGCGTCTCCTTACGCGAGATTCAAAGTGAAGAGCAATTTTAGGACCCGCACACGCTGGTTACACGGGACTTGAGGGTATCCATTTATCTCTCGGCTGATGTCGTGGAGGCAAGGGCGCGGCAGCGCACAATGTGGAGAGCTGACGATGGCCCATCGGACAGGAGCTAGTTCCGCGGACGCAAATAGGCGATAAGAGAGCGCGCGCTCGCACAGCTGCGAAATTGAGATGTCATATCGAGCAGCTCCTGTGGTTGAAGATGTCCATCCCGGATGAAGCGGCATTATGCGTGCGGAGCACCGATGCCAACGCTGCCCCTAGCATGGTCTTCAATGCGGCATTGCTGGACGGTCATGAAGAATCTGCCGCCATGATATCTATCGAGGATCAATGCGACAATCAAGATTCATTGCCTTGCGAAGGATCTTTGCTCGAGTAGATACTCATTCCGTGAGGCTTCAGGACGCCACACATGCCTATTATGCCGACAACCTGAATAGCAGCGCAGGTCGACGCTGTGGAACAGTCGCCCATGTGTAGAGCAGAATGGAGGCAGCTCCGATGACGGGCGAGCGTGGGCTTCAGCCACCGCTAAGTACTCGTTACGCAAAGGAGATCGTCAACAAGAGAGTCCCTGCCTTATGTTAGATTTATCGACCCTGATGAGCCTCTGCGTCGGTACACGGGCTTGTGTCCGGCTGTACAGTCCCTCAAATCTGCAGGCGGACTGGCCATGCTTTCGAGTGCTTTCAAGCATTGTTTGTTGTCGTCAGGTACTTCAGATAGTTGCTCCGCAAGCGCGTTTCTTTCGAACACATGAAGTTGGCGAGCGGGATCCAGCACATGACTAGAAAGTGGTATGAACTTTCGGTGTAGTTACCCAGGTGGTCTGACCGTTCGATCAGTCCGTGAACATTTGCCGATGCCGCTGCGATGGGGAAAGGTCAAAACAACACATCCACATGTCCTAGCGCGGCTGCATTTGAGATGTATTGCCTGGATTTAGACTGGAGATCGCATCTGTGAAGACTAGTGAGTACCAGAGTCATTGCATACTGGCGCCATCGAGATAGCGAATCTACTGTATCGCGGGCCCAACAGTCGCGGGTCGCAATTGTCAGCTCCCGGGCGTGTGATTTGCCCAGCGCACCTCACCATGCTATGCGATCGAAGATTCACACGGAGGGGTTCCCGTCGCCAAGGTGCAGGACCGATAGCTACAACTCTATTCGGTCGGAACGAGGAGGCTGATCAGACCAGCGCACATACCGCTGATATGCAGTTGCGCTGGTCCGGGATGTCGTTGGCAGACGTGGCATCGCAGATGGTCGTTGCGGACGAGATGGCATGCGTTTCAGATGGAGGGCGGCGCGAGAGGGAGTTGCTTGCTGCTGCCACGCTGCCAACGAACGTGTTGTCCAGCATGTTGCAGGTCAATTGAGAATGGCGGGGTCGAAGCCGTGCCGCGAACTCTCCTCTGGTGACTTGCATGAGGGAGCTCACAGGTATCACGATGGCAGCAGCCGACGTCCAATCTGCCCGTTTCGGCCGGCGAAAAACTCTGCAGTGCGTGATGATTGCAGGTGCACGACTTCGGTTCCGGGGCGTTCAAGCGTTCGTCATGCTGATCTGAGGCTCTCGTGCGATGACGTCGGGTCGAACGCGCCAGAAGTTGGCCGGGCGGTGGGCTGTGGAGACGCGTCTGTGTCCCCTGTAGGATGCGTTCCTGATCAGGCAGGGGCTACCACGCGCCTGGCAGAGGCTGTCGAGCGGACCTCCGTTCCGTACAGAGCGGGCAGGGCACGATGAAATTGGGAGGCCGCGGGAGGGCGAGCAGATCGTAGATGGACGCACAACGTCGGGATACGCGGAGCAGGCACCGCGGACCACGGCGCAGGTGTGAAGCGGCGCGGTGATCGAAGATGAAGGGACTGATCGAAGGCTGAAGCACGTTTTGCGAACGGCCCGCCTGCAAGCGACCTGCAGAAGGCGGCGCTTGGCTCGATCGGGGACATGGCCAACCCGGCGGGTCGGCTGCCACAGTGCAGACGAGGCGCGCGTGCCTGACCAGGGCCGTCGGTGGCTCAACTCTGGCATCGCGACAACGGCAGCGTTTCGAGTGCGCGCTGCTGGCGGATGGCCTTGCCGGGTGCAGCGCAGGCGACGCGCGCGAGCAATGCCGACGTGGGCAGCGAGTCGTCCGCCTTGCTTGGGGGCAAGCCACCGACACGGTGTCGACAGGATGTGCCCGCTGTGACAGGCGTGTCGGTCGGCGACAGCAGACGTGTCGCAAGCGTCGCAGTCCGCACACGGCCATCCTCGACTGCTATATTGATATGGGAGCCGCGCTGCTCACTAGCCACGCGACGCGCCCACCACGACGACCTCGTTGTGGCAGCACGGCGGCTGTTTTCCTCCTCCTTGCGCGGCCACCTGCATCATGACTTGCGGTAGTTGCCAATCGCAATGCCCAAGACTTCCTAGCGGCGGCCAGGTCGGTATCGAGAGAGAGCGCCTATTATTCTCGGGCAAGCCGTTTCAATAGCGACAGCATACGAACGGCGGTCACAGGATCGTCGCAAGCCACCAGTCAGTGCCTTGGCGCGCCGTGCTGGCAGTGACATCGACACTTTGCACGTCGCGCCCGATCTCGATCGTGAGCATGGGAGCACACTAGACGCCCGGGTGGGTGCCAACTGGGGCGGTGTCTCTGATTTTTCGACGCCGGAGCATTGCAGCGGGACGTCATATCTTCACGGCACAGGACGGGGTATGCGAGGTGCTGCAGCGAGTGCAATGCTGAACGTGTTGCTGCTGGAATATCGCACCGCGTGAAGTCGCAACAGCCTCGCTGTGGCAGTAGAGTTCACGAGCCACAGGTGCAATCGGCGATCGCGTAGGTCTGGCAGGGTCGGCAAGGCTCAAGCTAGGTAGTTAAGGTTAGACGTGCAGGATGCAGGATGTGTGAACATGGAACTGTGCCCGTTACCCACTCTTTTCGTCTCGCTCGCGCAGCTCACCACCACCGACGCGCATAACTTCTGCGCTGCTAAAAGGCACCCTCACATCCAGGGTCCTGCTGTTGCGCTGACCCTCTCTCCAAACATCTCCCATGCTCCCTCGGCGCAGTCTGGGATGATGAACAATTACACTCTCTCGTCTGCTGCCGGTCTCTAACCTTGGTCCCGCTCCCACTGCCTGCATTACTGTACTGTTGTACTCCAAATAGTCTGCCTGCCCTCGAGGGTCCTCCATCCTGCTCTCGCACCACACCCAGACATCCAGAGACCGACCTTGCTGCCGCTGCTGCCCATACCACCACCGCACCAACACCTCTACTGTGCCTGCTCCACCTCGCTGCCAGTACAGTACAGCTCAGTCCCGTCAATACTCCCACGACGACAATCACAGCAACCACCTGGAGCGCTTCGCCAAGGCCTCATCTGCAACACGCGTGCTCACTCGTAGCTGCCCACAACACAGTGCTGTCCGCGGCACTCTAAACCCTCCTGCTCATCCACCCCACCTCACTCTGGACGCTGGCTCACACATGATGGACGGTAGAAATTGCATGTCTATCACATCACTACTCAACGACAGTAGTGACGACAGTTCGTCGAACCATCATCCACACGCCAACGCCAAGATCCAGCTGCCGCCGCTCAACCTCCACTCGCGGGCTTCGTCGAGTTGCGACTCAACACCGAGTCTCTCGCCGCAAACCCCACAGTTGTCGCGCAGCTCGTCAAGCGACTCCCGCGCCTTCTCAACTCCGTCACCGCTCACCCCGGCTTACAATAGCTTTGACCAGGCCCAGCACCTGGCGAAGCACCACCCGCACGCGAGCCATCAATCCCAGCACCACCAACGCTACTACCTGCACAACCACTCACACGCCAAGATGGACGATCACCAGAATGCCTCCATGTATCCGCCAATTCCCGACGCGACCGGGTCCATGCCGCAGGCCTACCCAATGCCACCCCAAATGGCTCCACAGCAGCAGCAACCGCCGCTACAAGCCCTGCCTCCTCAGCCGCAGCAGCAGAACGCCCAGGCCTTCCGCGCATCCAACTCGCCTGCCTCGGAACCCTCACGCCTGAGCACCGCGTCTGCGCAGTCGAATCAGAAGCCGCCGAAGAAGAACCAGTATCCCTGCCCGATGGCGAAGCAGGTGGGATGCAACGACTTCTTCACCACCTCGGGCCACGCAGCGCGACACGCGAAGAAGCACACCGGCAAGAAGGACGCGTTCTGCCCGGAATGTAACAAGGCGTTCACGCGCAAGGACAACATGGAGCAGCATCGAAGAACGCACCAGAACGGTCGAGGTGCCTCTCGCACGAGCACTGACGACTCCAAAGTCAAGAAGCCCAGCAAGACGCCCGCAAAGAAGACCGCCGTGAAGTCCGAGCCTGCACTCGAGGCTGCCGTAGAGCAGCAACTCGCCGAGCAGCAAGCCCAGGCCCAAGCCCAAGCTGCACAGGCACAAGCAGTGCAAGCCATCGAGCAAGCTCAACAAATCCCGCCACCAATGCCCATCGATCAGATGATGCTTCCGGGCTCAGGGCCGTACTTCCTCAACACCATGGACAGCGGGCCAGTGCCTAGTCTGCCCATGGCCATGCCGGACCTGACTACTCGGCCCCCACTCCATCGCGCCAGCCTCGCCTCGTCTCTCGAATATGTACCACCAATCGCACCCATGATCGATCCCGAGACACTGCATTACAGTTACCCGAGTCCGGGTCTCAGCAACGGGCTCAACAGCTTGGCCTTGGCAGCCAGCGAACACCGACGTATGACAGAGAAGACGCAGCAATCGCGCAGCCCCTCTCAAGAAACGCCTGATGAGAGTTCCTCTTAAGTCGGACTTCGCTTTAGTTTTTCGAGTACACTGGATTGTTTTTCAAGCGATATACCCACAGGTTTGGTTTGGTAGGAGTCTTTGACTTCAAGCGGGCAGCTTCAAAATACAGGGACTGTCCTGGTACACGGACGCGCAGGCCGTCGATGGCTGGGAGGATAGCCGAAGTGTCTTACACATGACCTGTGAGACTAATTCTGTTCTGTTACGAATATGAAGATGCAATGCACACGCGCAAAAGCGAGAGAGACTTCGAGGCCAGAAGTACAATCGCCACGAGCAGATGAGATACACTGAGTCTAATGACGAGGCATGATTTGTGGTGGAAATTTTGTAGCTTCATCGAGGTTGCTGGACTTCCTCTTCTAGTTACTACCGCCACGTCAAAAATGACAATTCACATTGTCCTCTCGATACTCTGCTCCACTGTTTCCCAATTTCTGTTATGTCCATCAGCCACCTCCACCATCACCACCTCCACCTCCACATCCACATGTAGAGGAGTCGTGAAGTCAGATTTTTGATGTGAGCTATTTCCAGGGTTCTTTACTCGGAAGCTACCTGCATATGTCCTGCAATGAACCCTGGACCAAGCTATCCAACCACGACCTTAACAAAAATTATTATACCTCTGTAAGCTTCGAGTTTCATTCCCAGTGTGATAGGTGCGACCGCAATACAACTTACGCCTCATCACATAGCTCTTCTGTCTAGGCCCTACTACACACGTTCACATTGCAACACATTTCGTCACTGCCTTACCAGATAGTATGCATCGCGATGCGATCTAGAATTGACATTGTGATGGGCTATCGATCGTCCGTACAGAGTAGAACAAGTAATCTCGAAGACTTCGAAACCGTAACAGAGAAAACCGACAAGTAAGGAGAGTCATTTGATTCACATCGAACGAAGAAGAGGACAGATTAGCATAAGACACACCAACACCGTGCAGTGTGTGCGCGACAGACCAAAACCAACGACGAACAAATCTTAAGCCACAGCGAACCCGAAGCGAAGATCGGCACTAGATCGAAAGATCGCGTGCATGATGTATGTACAAGGGTTCGATTTCTTTGGTTCCGGGGAGCGTTGGAGGGGAACAGACCGACAGAGGGAGCGGAGTGCAAAGAGAGAGAGTCTCTGTGCGTGCGCACGAACAAAGAGTCGTTGGCTTTTGTGTCGCACAATGCAGGAACCCGTAACTCTTTCCCCCGTCTGTGCTTTTGCGCATATGTCATGTCCAATACAACGGCGACTCTTAGGGTTGTAGAAGTTTAATTATTAGAAGAAAGGTAGCATCGTGGAGCATATAGACAGTCGTGCATGTGCATTATTTCCAACCTGGTGATAATTCCCTGACATTAAAATGTGATTGAGCCACAATGCCAACATGCAAGGACTGAGATAAAACCCGCCAGGTTGTTTCGTTGACAACGTAGCAACAAGCTCACAAGCATAAAAAAAGTCAATTGGGGTGATGAACGAGTCGTGGAAAAAAACGTTGATTCGGTTGGTCCCCCTTCTTTTGCTCGGGTGGCTTTTGAGGTTCCATTCTATCTTTTTCTTCAAGGCTTTGCCTCGACCGTTGGCACGGGGAGCGAAGCGGAGGCAGTTGCAAACGAACGTGGCTCGCACGAACCGTGCAGAAACGTTGAAGACCAATCCCTATCTGCCTATCGGCCGCTTGCATCTTTAATCGCGAACATGCCGGTCATCGATGGTTCTGCTGTGTACAAATTTATCGATTTCGCTGGATGTGCATAGACCTGTTTTTTCTGCTTTGATTAGGGAGCGATTCATGTGCTCCTACCACAGCGATGGAGATCACGGTGATGGGAAAGACAGCTACCATGATTCGCAGGACAACAAGTGGCAGGGTGTCTCGAGTATAGTAGAGGTCGTGCTTTGGCCAAGTTTGTGCAACCAGCACAGCTTCAGAGCGCTGGAAGCTGATACATAAGTCTTGCTCGTTGTGTCGCAGGCATCCTGGGCCCAGCGATAGCAGAGAGACGATATCAAGCAGGAGCACGCGAGCTCTCCGAGCTTGTCTTGTGGAAAAGCTGTTACCCATGAGCTTGATCAATGGCCATAGCTCCTCGAGCGTGATCACACGGCAGTATTCGTGGTTGTCGCCAGGACAAGGGTCCCTTCGGGGAGGCGTCCAGCGAGTTGACTTTGGCGAATGCAGCGTTGCTGAATTCAAAGCTCCATGCCCGAGTCGTAGTTCCGCCAACGCCGAGTGCCCTATATCACGTTGCAACACTTGCAACATCGCCAAAAGTTACTGATGTGATAGTACTTATAGGTGAGGATAGCACCTCAGCAGTTGGCAGAGCATCAGCCACCTGGTTGCACTCGCGATGCATTGTCACTAGCGTTTCAACGCTGACTTGATCGAATGTAGTCTGCAGCAGATTTTGTTGCTGCATCCGGGCCTTGGTCTCGGAGAGCTGCTTCGTATCGAGCCTTGAAGCTCTCTTCGAAAGCTTTGTCGACGTCTTCTTGTTCATCGTCCCGAGCGTCGGAATCTTCGTCGTCTTCTTCATCCTCCTCCATGTCCTCCAGATCACTGACTGTTTCTGGCTCGTCTTTCTTGGCATATTTTCCGGTGCCTTTTGCCTTCGAAGATACACTCATGTCTTTCATCATGCGGCTAACTTCCTTGTCTCGGATCTGAGCCTTTTGCTCCTCGGCTTCCTGCCGTCGCCGAGCCAACTCAGGTTTGTAGTCTTTCTCAAATTCCTGTCGCTTGGTCTCAACAGCCTCAAAGAAGTCATCTATGCCATCACCGCTCATGGCTGATACGCCGACCACGGAGAGGTGATTATAGAACTCCTCCAGCACCAAACTCATACTGTTCAGCAAAGGTCCCATGTAGCCACCTCCTTCACGTTGATCCTCCTCCTCGCGCTGCACTGCAGCCTGGAAAGACTCAAAGTCCCTCATCCACTCCACGGCGCCTTCCTCGGACTTGACATCAGTCTTGTTGAACACGAGCACCATGGGTAATTTCGTCTTGTACAGAATGCTGATGGCATACAGCATGTTGGACATGAATGTGCTGGTGTTCTCCGTGCTGCGCGGGGTATCGATGATGTATGCGATGACTGTAGGGAAGCTCGAGGCTAGCGAAGAGAGGAGGATGTTGCCCGAGGCGGACCAAACGAAGACTTCGATCTGGCCCGGCGTATCGACGATGATGTGGCTAGGTAGTGAGAGCGAGGTAGAGGCAGCAGAGGCAGCAGCAGGCGGTAGGCAGCGCTTTTCGAGGATGGCCATGACTTGATCGATCTTTGTGGTGAAGAGGTTCAGGCTGGTCAGGATGCCGCCGTTCGGACCCAAATTGTACTGCTTCATGACCTCCTTGTAGTTGACAGAGTCGCGAATATCAATGTTCGAGTCGAATGGCACACTGCGTACTGCTGGATCGAGGTTGACAACGTATGGCGGCTGCTGCTGTTTCTGCGTCTGGCACTGCGCGTGCAAATGCGCGTTGATGCGCTGCATGAAGGTCGTCTTGCCGGAGCCAGCCATGCCAACACACACAATCGTGCACGGCGTCGCCATATTTGCGCGCGTCTCCTCGCTGATGTTGGATGTGGTATGCAGAATGTAAGTTCAGAAGTCTGCGCATGTGAAGGCGGAACTTTCTGCGGGGACCTGCTTCACTTCGTCATTGCTCGCCAATCGTCTCGATAAATGAAACGCAGGTCCCGAAGCCAACAACTTTTCCACACCTTTCCCTAACCATGGCCGCCAGTCTCGAAGATTTCGAAAAGCAGTTGGCTGCAGGCAAGTCGCGCGACGAGGAAGAAGAGACGCACCGCGAGAGCCGACATCGTCACCACCACCGATCGCATCGTAGCAGACACCACGAAGACGAGGACCGAGAAAGGCGGCATCGCCGCAGAGATGAGGAAGACGAATCGCGAAGGAGCCACAAGAGGCGCCATCGCGACCGCGATCATGGAGATTCGGATAGACACCGAAAAAAGCATCGCAGCCGCTCTCCTCGCGACGACAAGAAAAAGGATCGCGACGAGGTAAAAGTCTTTGACAGCGATGGCGAGGATGCGTGGGTTGAGAAGGAAGCTGCGACCGCTCCGCCCGAGGAAGACATCCTAGATCAGCGCGACCAGAACCAGAGCACCAAAGTACAGCGTGATTCGTGGATGCAGGAGCCATCTGCACTCGACGTGGATTATGTGCAAAGAAAGCGGCCGCAATCACCTCCTAGCCAATTTGTTGGGGCAAAGGACAACCACGACTTCAAGGTCACCGAAACACAGGTCAATCAACACCTTGCAGACTTGCAAAAGGACTTCGATTCGGACGAGGGGGAAGGCGATGCGGGAGCAGTGAAAGATGAGCCTGCTCAGCACGATGTCAACTATACTTTTGGTGATGGCGGAAGCTCATGGCGTATGACGAAGCTGAAAGGAGTATATCGGAAGTCCGAGGAGACTGGGCGAAAAGTGGACGACATTGCCGAGGAGACCTACGGAGATCTACGGCTTTTCGACAATGCTCGCGAAGAAGAGCGCGAAATGGACCGACGGAAGATGTATGGCAAAGAGTACGTGGGATTGCAGAAGCCATCTGGCGAGCTATTCCAGGAGCGGAAGATGCAGGCAGGCATACATCGGGGGTCAAAAGATCAGAATGATTCTGTTCCAGACTTGACACAAGGAGGGATCGCGAGTGAAGTCGAACCGTCTTCCAAGACTGTTCCACTTGATCAGACTGCACTAAACCGGCTGAAGGCGCAAATGGTGAAAGCAAAGCTACGCAATGCTCCAAATGCAGCACAATTAGAGGAGGAGTACAACATTGCAGAAGCGGCGAGTCTCGCCAATCGGGCACAACCTGATGTGATCGTGCTAAATCAAGCCGAGAATCGCATGCTGGCAGGTGGTCGTTCGGGTGAAGTCACAGCTCTATCTGGCAAGCGCGCGCGCGAGCGAGGCACTGTGCAGGAGAATGAGGACATGTCCATTGAAGATATGGTGAAACAGGAAAAGCGTACTCGCGGTATGCAAGGCGGTGAAGGGCGAGCGTTCGCAGAACGCATCGCCAAAGACGGCAAGTTCAAGGACGACCTCGACTATATGGATGACAATGCCACCAATTTGTCCAAGAAGGTGGTCAAGTCAGACACGAATTTACGCAATGCGGCAGTTGGGGATTTCCAGAAGATGCAGAGAATCTTGGAGCATTGTCCGCTGTGCTACCACGAGGAGTCCAACACGCCGCCTGTTGCTCCCGTCGTAAGTTTAGCAACTCGCACTTATCTGACACTGGCCACCGAGCCAGAGCTCGCCAAGTATGGCGCTGTGATTGTTCCACTACAACACCGCCTGAATCTCTTGGAATGCGACGACGATGAGTGGGAAGAGATGAGGAATTTCATGAAGTCGCTTACTCGCTTCTACCATGCTCAGGACAAGAGTGTCATCTTCTACGAAAACGCTGCTTTCATGCATAGCCGGAAAGGTCACGCCGCACTGATCGCAGTACCTCTGCCCCATCACCTTGCTGAGAATGCGCCGGCTTACTTCAAGGAAGCAGTGCTCGCCTCGGATGAGCAATGGAGTCAGCATAAGCCGATTATCGACACGCTCGCTCTCACGCAGAAGCCCGGCTACGGGAAAGCAGCGTTCCGAAGAGCCATGGTCAAGGAGATGCCATATTTCCATGTCTTCTACACGCTCGATGGCGGAATGGGGCACGTCATTGAAGACGAGCGGCGCTGGCCAAAAGGGGATTTGTTTGCAAGAGAAGTCTTAGGGGGCATGCTTGACAAGGGCCCTGAAATCATCAAGAAGCAGGGCAGATGGGAGCGACACGACAGAAGGTTGGACAGCTTCAGGAAACGATGGGATGCCTTCGATTGGACCAAGGTATTGATGGACGCTCAGTAGGTAGCAAGTAACAGACTTGGTCGTGCAAAAGAGCACAACATGAGCTAAGAATACTGAACATGTACACCGCAAGGGCACATGCACGAGATTTTGCAACTTCTCCAGAGTGTTTCCAGGCCATCCGTTGGCTATAGTTAAGGCAATGTGATCTTGTGACCAAGGGCAGCATATCAAGAGACTCCATTCGGTTTGTAGACTTGGATGACCTGTAGTAATCATGTACCCCTCATGCGGTGTTCATTCTCAAAATCTTGTATACTGTTCCGTGTGAAGTCATACCCCAGCTTGGCGGACAGATCAATCCTGGACGCGTTTCGCCAAGAGTGCGTCACGAATGTGAAGCTTGCGACGCGACTTCGTCCTCACTGTCGACATGCGTCTTGGTGTTCAACGCGAACGTGAGGAGCGCACAGCCACACAGCAGCTCGATATTCGCGATCTGCAGCGAAATCGCAGGTGATCCTGTGCGACGTACCACAAGCATTTTTACGCGAACCAGATGTGCAGAGTTCCGCGCAACTTGCTGCGGGATGACGTTTGTATATCATGGCCGCAGGACCACGCACAATCGCACTCTTTGTTCCTTGATTGGAGCGACCGGCAAGCCATTACGCTGCCATTGAGCTCACTCCTCTCCACTGCTGCCTTACATATGCCCCTAGCTCTTTCTTCACCCACCTTCCTGCCCTTTTCATTGACAGCTCCTCTCGACTCTGACTACTAACCGCAGGCGGGCAGGCAGGCAGGAGGTGGCAAGCACAAGATCGTGTGCTCGAGGACACCATGGCGGACCAGCAGCCTCTTCAGCAGCATGCGCCTGGCGGGCACTATTCTGGCCAGAACAAGGTCCCGAACATTAAGCAGTTCGTGGAGAGCTTGGACAAGGACAAGAAGGAGCGGGACAAGCAAATCGATCAGAGGAAAACCCCTGGCGGCGCAGCAGAGGTCAGGCCTCACAAGAACGAGAAGAAGGACCCAGCGAAGGGGAAGACAGTCACAGATCCAACGACCGGCAAGCAGGTCGTCATTGAGGACGTGAACGATGCCTTCAGAGACCGCGCTGTCAATCCACACCTATCGGTTCCTAACGCGAACCTGGGCAAGGATACACCAGTGAAGACCGACCCTTCGCAGACAGGCGCGGAGTACAAGGAGATGCAAGACATTACCGCACCACCTGACCCCATCGCAGAGGGCTCCACGAGCGATGTGCCGATTCACGGCGAAAAGACGAACATTCTGTTCCACCCCACACCGAGCGTCAGCTATGAGGCTATGTTCAAGAAATTGGAAGGGCGTGGTTTGTGGTTGATCGTGGGTGTCTTCTTCGGAATCGTACTTATTGGACGTGTTTTTGGAGGCAGATATATTGGCCTCATCCCTCTGGGAGCCTGCGTGTCGAGCGGCATTTGGCTGTGGATCAAGGAGCTCATTCGATCGGGTAGAGAAGTCGAGTGGGATTCGGAAAAGACTCGCGGCGAGACCGCGACCGCCAATCTTCTGCCTGAGAGTGTGGAATGGATGAACACCCTGCTTGGAATCGTCTGGGGTCTTGTGAATCCCGATATGTTTCAGGCCGTTGCCGACACGCTCGAGGATGTCATGCAAGCTTCAGTGCCGGGTGTTATCGAGAACGTCAGAGTCGCCGAGATCGACCAAGGCAGCAACCCGATCCGTATCCTCAGCTTGCGAGCATTGCCAGACGATCATATGAAGGACATGAAGAAGGCAATCCATGAGGAGAACAAGAAGAACAAGGACCCACAAGAGGCAGCCGCTGATGAAGAAGGCGGTGACTACTACAACCTCGAGATCAGCTTCGCATACCACGCCCTGCCATCCGGCAAAAGGGCTAGCGATCGAGCACGAAACATGCACATGCAACTGGTGTTCTATCTTGGCATTAAAGGGCTCTTTGGGGTCCCTTTGCCCATTTTCGTCGAACTTCAAGAACTTGTGGGAACAGTACGCTTACGACTGGCCATGACACCTGAACCACCATTCCTTAAGACGCTGACCTTCACCCTGATGGGTGTACCTCACGTGTCTGCAGGCTGCATACCGATGGTCCAGAAGGGCGTGAACATCCTCAACCTTCCACTGATCTCAAACTTCGTCAACTATGCTATCGGTGCAGCGGCAAGCATGTACGTCGCGCCAAAGTCTATGTCTTTGGACATGCGTGCAATGTTAC
Organism: Cercospora beticola; assembly: GCF_033473495.1. Classification (NCBI taxonomy): domain Eukaryota; kingdom Fungi; phylum Ascomycota; class Dothideomycetes; order Mycosphaerellales; family Mycosphaerellaceae; genus Cercospora; species Cercospora beticola. The sequence continues at coordinate 1,534,052 of NC_088935.1, read as the reverse complement.
AGGGCGACGACATTACCAAGGATGTTCAGGCACTGGGTGTGCTGTGGATCCGCATTCATAAGGCCGTTGGATTGAGCAAGCAAGACAAGCGAGGCTCCAAATGGGGTGGCAGCGACCCGTACATCACGCTTTCGTTCTCCAAGTACGGAAAGCCAATGTACTGCACGAGAGTCATTACCGACGACTTGAACCCGGTCTGGGAAGAGACTACCGCTTTACTGGTGACGCCTGAACTCATCAAGGCTGATGAGAATCTTAGCGTCGAGCTTTGGGACAGTGACCGACACTCTGCTGATGATATCGTTGGCAAGGTCGAATTGAGCATGCAAAAGATGATTCAGCATCCTGGAAAGATGTACCCACAAGTGTCGCAACTCGCAGGTATGGACGAAGGCTCGTCTATGCCAGGAGAGCTGCACTGGGAGGTTGGCTATTTTGGCAAACCTCAGTTCCGTCCTGATCTGCGCACTGATGGTAAGAACAAAGCATTGCCAGAGACTCTGCGTGACAACCCGGAACTTCAGGACGAAAAGGGGGTTACCAATACCGCCACGGATGATGCTGTCGCTCACACACCTCCGGACCCACTGTGGCCAAGTGGCGTGTGCTCAATCATCGTTCATCAGATTGTCAATCTCGAGCTCGAGAATGTGAAGGGCACTCACGGAAGCCGCAACGGGCGCGAGTATGAGCCCGCGAAGTCATATGGCGAATCGACCGAGGAGGAAGGATCAGACCTACCGACATCCTACTGCACGATCCTGTTCAACGATGAGCTCATTTATCGCACGCGAGCCAAGGCGGTCAGCAGTAAGCCCATCTTCAATGCTGGTACAGAACGCTTCATCAGGGATTGGCGCAGCGCCATCGTCACTGTCACTGTGCGGGATCAGCGCAACCGTCAGCACGACCCTATCCTCGGCGTCGTGCCATTGAAACTCTCCGACATCTTGGAGACAAGCAGTCAGGTCACGAGATGGTACCCGCTTGATGGAGGCATTGGATTTGGCCGTATTCGCATCTCACTGCTCTTCCGCTCTGTTGAGACTCGCCTGCCACCGCCGCAACTCGGATGGGATGTTGGCACGTTCCTTTTCTCTTCAGCCAGAATCGCCGCCAAGGATTACACGCATCACGCTCGACTGAAAATGCGCACTGGAGGGTCCCTTGGTAAGATCGGACGCTCTTCCTGCCATGCTGTAAACGAGGGTGGTATGTCTGGCTACTACTGGGATATGGCAGAAGCACAAAAGCACAACCACAATGAGTTGATCCGACTTCCAGTGAAGCACCGCTACAGATCGCCGGTTGTGTTTGAGTTTCACATCGCCAACAAGCGCAAGGCAGACGCATATGCCGTACTTTGGTTGCATGAGCTTGTGGACAACCAAGAAAAGGAGATAGACATCCCCATCTATCAGACTGCTGCATCGTCACGTCTGACACAAAACTACTTCACCGACGAGATGATCGCTGGCGGCAACCTGCCCGGCTTGGAAGACCTGAAGGAGGTTGGGCGCCTGCAATTTGCGGGTATGTTCAAAGCAGGAATGGACGAGTCCCACGAGGCTTTCGTCTTCGACAACAACTCGCGCGAGACCTTCGAATCTTGGGAAGCTTGTCTTGCGGAAGGTGTACGAACGCAAAAGGTTGAGAAGGAATTGCCTGAGCGTGTCCAGACGATGCACGACGAATCCTTAACCAAGGGTCGCGATATCTTGAAAGAGGCATCCGAGGACGAGAAGACGCGATGGCTCACCAAGACCGGCACAGACTGGAGTGGCGCTTTCGGCGACGATCCCGCTAATTACATGGATGAGAATGGCAAGAAGCGACGCGAACCTGGTGTCGATCCACCTTTGCGCGAGGGAGAAGATCCTGATAACGATGGCATCGTCACCGCAGACGAAGAGGAGGAAGACAGCGACTCCGATCTCGGTATTGTCGATGCTACGCATGGAAGCCCTTCGAGTCCTTCTGGGAGACAGTCTATCGGAACCATGGAATCTGGATGGACCGCAGGTACTACAGACACTGCACAGTCACAGAAAGATTTGAACAAACAGAACAAGAAGACAGAAGAACGTAAGCATCGCGGTAGGATGCAATGGAGACCAGCCCGTAATTTGCGATTCGCCAAGAATGAAGGTATTATTGGGATTAGGAAGTTGAAGGGGAAGATTACTGGTGGTCTTGAGGGTCGTCAACCTGGTGTTGTAAGTGTTTTCTGAAATCGATTGATTGATTGTGTCCGGCCCACTAATTTTTGTCACAGGAAACCGAGACGGGAAGCTAGGCATAGTATAATCTGCACAGATTATGGCCGCATGGTTAGCGAGACGGCGCTGGGGTTGTGTGGCATGGGGTTGACAGGACTGGTAGGCTTAGCGATAGGACTACCCGGCATTCTCGCCAGTGTCTCTTACTTGATTCTGTGTTTTAGACGAGAGCAACGACATGCATGAAATGAGAATAGCAAGCAAAATATATGGAAAATTGAAACACAGCGAGAGATATCGAGGAGTGATGAGTTCAATATTGCCAGCTACGTACAGCGTTCTGTCTCCTCGAAAGTCCCATCGAGCCATAAAAGAACGACTTCTGGGACTAGGCCTCGATTTTCGCCAAAATTGCAAACGAGCAACAGATTCCCAGCGTCAACTCCAAAAAAGATGGAGGACACTTTAGGGGTGAACCAACCCAGATCCAGACAAAATAAAGAAACCTCCGAAGAGGTTTCAATTGTCTACAGGGAAAAGGATAACCAGATCGCTTTTCTTTTACTTTTTCCGTACAAGAATCTCGTACTTTTCCCGTAAAAGAAAAAAAAAAAACCGCACAGCATACGCATCTCTTTCTAGTGTTCAACGATCCAATAAAGGTATGTTTCTCGTGAAGAGAGTAATGGGGGTGGTGGGATCGGAACACACGCTCGTTATCAGTCAGCTCAAGACATGTCGGCATCGAACAACAATCCTGCGCAAAATGGCAGCAAGGAAGGTTCAGCAACAACAGTCGGCGAAAGAGCGACCATACGCAAGCAGCTCCCTCTCACGAAGATCGGAAAAGCTACTCATGCCATGCAGCTTGTAATATTAAGCCATGACAACACATGTCCGGCTCATGATTGTGACGCTTGAAACTCCCATTGTCGAAAAGTGCTTCTTGGGGTGTGTTTCGGGACGATTGAATGAAAAAGATTTTCTCAGATGATTCGGCGTTCGAAATGGACCTCGTTGCTGCATCTGCTTTTGGCCGAATGGAGCTGTAACTTTCTGCAGTTCTTGTGCTGCTCTCCCGGGGCAAGCCACGACAGGATGAGACAAGCAAGCAAGAAGGAGAAGAGAAGGTCGATTGGAAAAGATCCAGTACCAGCAAGGGTCGATTGAGCGGAATTCTGGAGGAAATAATTCTTTTTTTCTGATTTCGTTTCGCCGAAGAACACAGCGTTCCCAAGGTATCTTTGCAATGTAGCAGGTCGAACAACAGAGGAGCGGGATGGAATGGCGCGACGAGGGCGACTAACCAAAGTGAAATGCAACGCCTTTGGTGGTGATTCTCTCGCAAGCTTCCAGATTTCGTCGGAAAGATGTCGAAGTTCGTCCAGTGAAAGTGAGAGTGATGTCTCCTTTGAAGCAGGGTATCTTGCATCTTCTGGTATATCTGGTGAGGAAAGAAGTAAAGGGGTTTCAGCACCGCTGCTTTTCTTTTTAAACAAGAAAAAAATAGAACAGGTGCAGAGCACAACTCAAGAACGCTCACAAAAGAAGCGCAGTTTGCGCAAATTCCAATCTGCCTCGAAAGGGAGATTGCATGATGCGCCTGTTGTCCGCGCACAGTTTTGAGGAAAACGTGCAGCAGGACAAACAGAGACCGGAAGCACCCCTCGAGTCTGAGCATATTTAAAGTCTCAAGTCGCAGTCGCAGAGCTCGGATCGTATGCCACACGAATGACGCAGAACCCTCCCGGTCGACAACGGGAGGAGGAAAAGGTCAGGTGTGTGGTTGACACTCACTCATGACAGCGGGTCAACGTCCAGGATCTGCGAATGGATTGCGCTGAGGAGGTTCGAAACTGCTCGAACTAAAGAATGGATTCGATCGCAAGGGTGGTGGCGAGCCGGCAGGAACAGGGGTTGCACGATTCCTGTTGAGCACCGGCATTGGGGCTGGAGTCAAGGTGTAGGACTGGCCATTGTACAAGTTGGCCTGGTGGTTGCCTGGTTGGGTGACGTTGGCAGCTCGCTCATATCGTGGAAACTCTTTGAGTTCGACCTTTTCTGTCCTGGCGGACGATGAGGAGCGCCGAAGTTTCGGGGTGGCCGTGATGCCTGAACCGGTGTCCTCTCCACACATGAGGAAAATTGCCCTGCCTAGGCCCATCAATGCAATGATGACCCAGATGAGAAGGACACAGGTGGAAATGATGGCCTCTTGTCGTATTGCGGATTCAAGAGACCGAATGACGAATCGGACAGCGTCGCTGATCGCATCAGCTGCAGCTCCGTCGGGTCCAGTTGCCAGAATACTGGATTCAGCATCACCAACTTTGGCCATAGTGCCAAGTGAAAATGTGTCGTTCCGCAGTTGCGGGATGTCGATCTTTGCGTGCTCACTGACCCACGTGAGGCCTTTTTGAATGCCCTGAATCTTCAACAGTATCAGGCAATTGAGCACTTCCAAGATCGGATCGTACAAGACGGTGCCTCCGAAAGTTGTGTTGAGGGCGCCAGTCATCTCGTCGACGAACACATTTAAAGTGTTATTGACGGCACCTGTGGTTGTGTTGACCCAACCAAAGACGTCGTTGTTGATATCGGTGTTCGTGTCGTTGATGATCGCATTTGTACCAACAGCCCATTGCTCGCTAGCATTGTTGAGCTGAAAGATGACCTTGTCTGTGAAGCCGACAATCTGGTTTTCCAGTTTCGGTATCTCCTGCTTGAGTGCTTGCAGGAGAATGTATTGACACAGACAAGATAGCAAGCCGGCGATCGCCAGCGATAGGACGAACAGAGCGGGCACGGTGGTTGCGTACGCGACCGACCAGCGTACTAAGGCGCGGCGGCGGGCAGAGAATCTCTTCGAGATCCAGAGGCCAAAACCAGAAGTGTATGGTCGTGAAACAAGATAGACGGCGTCCATAGAGTCATGTGCTTCATCTTTGACGATTTTGGCTCTCTCTTGCATCATGCGCCAACGACGAATTTCGCGCCAAGCCATGGGCGCCATAGCCAATACTGCCAGTGTGATAAGTACGGCGTAGAAGGTCTTCTTTGCTAGGCGCTCGATGTTGACGAGGTCATCAAAGAAGTCATTCACGCCGTTGTTGTCGGAGCAGAATGTGAGCCGCTCCTTGGCGGGCACTGGGAACATTGAGCGATTCATCGTGTACCTTGGCAAGCTATCATTCAGCAGCTTCTTGACCTCCTCAAAGGGAAACCTGATGGCGGTTTGCGTGAGATTGTTGACTTGCGCAAATGTCGGAATAGACTTGTTCAGATTTTGGAGGCCTTGGTCGTAGCCGCTAGGTAGCTGTAGATTGTCCAGTTTCTGGATTGCGTCTTGGAAATTGACGGTCGGAGGCTTGTCGTTGTCTCCAGTAAAGAAATTGCCTATGTCGTTGATTCCGTCCATGAAAGCGTTCATAGCTTTCTGGAAATCTTCGGCGACATCACCGAGCCCCTTTCCCACGTCTTTGGCGGTAGAGTTGAGGAAATCACCCACGTCTTCGGCTACTGAGACAGCGACATGTAGACCGCCGCTGATAGCAAGGGTGATTAGACAGACGTAGGTTTGTGTCAGCATGTTGATGACAAAGACGACGATTTCCTCGACTCCGGTGATGCTGAGAACGAGCATTTGCATCAGTCCGTTGATGGCTTTTTCGATGCCCTCAGCGGTAAGTTCGTTCAAGCCTGAGCTCATGTAGTGTGGCATGCTCGCCATTGCGGAGCCCACATCTTCGACGGAAGTGCAGGCGCTCAGGGCTTGCTTTCGGGCAATGCCAAGATTGTCGTCCACGCTTGCGATGGCGAATATGGTTCGGATTAGTACGAGTAGGAGTAGAATGGTCCAGCGATTGATCCATGTCTGCGAGAGTCTAGCTCGAAGACCGAGGTAAGGTGTCGGGTAAGGTTCGTTTTGTGAGGGAGGTCGTGATGCATCCTGTGCAGCGTAGTAGTCGCGCGACTCATGGTCGCCAGCGGAAAGAGATGGAGGCGCAGGATGTGGTAGTTGCTGTTGGTTCTCTGAGGGTGCCATGGCTGGCGCCAACAGCGAAAGTCGGGTTGGCCTGGAAAGCGGGTTCAGTGTGTGTGATGGTCCGTGATGTCTTCGATCGATGCTGAAGGAACGCAGTAGATACGCGCCAGGCGTAGTGAAGAGAGTGTTGAAGCAGTGAATGCAGGTGCCGCGCTATGCAGGAAATGGTATGGAATAGGAAAGCGATGCAAGATGATGGAGTGGTGGCATAGTATGGAGAGTCGAGGGGCGGTGGCCGCACAATGGCGACCACAATAAAGTCACAATAAAGCAGCGAGGCGACGTACCATTGTCAATGACGGTCATGCGCATTGTAGGTCTTTGTATGGCCGTGTGAATAGGCGTTTCGCTGTTGAACATTCATTGTCGCGCGCGGTCCAAAATTGGAAACGCGCTTGTGTCGCCAGGCACGGGACCTCGTCTGGCGAAAGCTGCCGGCGCTTCGCAGCCAGTCGCGCGACGGGCTGCGAGCTGCGCTGAAGCAGCGTGAGAGGACAGTCCCGTCGGCGGGAGAGTGCAGTGCGACCAGAATGCACCGTGGAAAGATGGCCGTGCCGATGCATCTGGTCGACGTCTGCTTCGACCAGCACTCTCGCCGGGCGCGCTGTCCCACTCGCAGTCGATGGGGGAGTTCTTGCTGGACGCACTCCGCCCAGCAGGAGGAGTGCGTCCAGTGGGCTCGAAGAAGGCGGCGGGCAGCGCGCGGGCTTATGATGTGGTGGTGCTGGGGGCATGCAAGGATGTCTTCCCTGTTTCTTGCATGATCCGGATCCACCGTCGTCGTCGCCACCAGACCAAACATGAACCTCACCTTGCATATGCACGCCATGACGCTCTTCGCACCTACCACGTTCACGTCGTCTTCTCTTCTACTTGCAAAGCGCATCGACTTCGGAAGCAGTCACGTCGGTGATGGAGGAGCGACGCGTCTGGAAGCATCGTGCTTTCCGTTTTGGCGTTGGCGTTGGCGCCGATCCGAGCTGCCTCATCTCACATCATCTCCCGACCTCACCCTGCTCTTCTTCTCGCAACAACCACTCCCTAGGGGCCAACCCAAATATCACTCCTCACGACCGACCATCTCGTCGTTATCAGTCCACTGCTCTCCTTCTCCATCCATCCTCAAGCCGCTGTCCGTTGTCACTGTCTCTACCCCATTCGTACACCCTGCAAATCACAGGGCACTCCCCGGAGCACGTCCTGTCATGGATCTGTTATCTGTTCATCAGCCACGTCGGAGAAATGGCGTGGCTGCAACATCCAAGTGAAGGTGGTGGTTCGATCGACAAGATGATATGCGCCTCATCACATGCTCATCACAGCTTACATCTGGACGCTCGGAAAGCAGTGTATTGTCGCACTCGCGCCGTGCTGGGATGCACGTATCGTCTGCGAATGATCAGAAGCTGGGAATAATTTTCCGAAGCACAGCGCGTGCGTGACAAGTCGAAGACTGAATGAAAGCGAAAGAGTGGCACGCAGGCTTCACTCTCGCACGGCAAACATGCCCACAATCTTGCTTGACTACCTCACTCCATTGATTGACCTTGTAACCATATCTTGCACTCGCCTTTCCACTTCTTCAACCAACATTCCATCGTCCGCTGAGCCGAAGCCGATCACCACTCCCTACCGTCCCATCAGCCGTACCCAGAGCATTACCACCTTGAACTGGGGAGCCGCTCGCTTGCTGGCGCCGTCGTCTAGTCAGACTAACATCGACTTGTTGCGCTTGCGGCGCGCCCATTGCAGCCTACCTGCCTACGGAATTCACTGTTGCCAAACAACAATAACAGGCCATCTTTGGGTTCAGGCAACTCTGCCCCTGAACAACTCGACCCAGCTCACTATTTGCTCTCGAGCAACTTCAAACAACGCGCACATCGTGGCTGATTACGAGGGAAACTTTATGATCGACCTTTCTAAGCCACACCCGGTCTTTTTCTCGCGGGAAAAGCGACAAAAACACGTCGCTGATCCAAAAGTCGCTCATTGTTCGTGGAGAGAAGCGCCCGGAGGGTGACTATCAACGGACCGTGGTGTGGTTGACCAAGTATCACCATCCTGAATCTGGTCCCACCCACAAGCTATCCGCATGGCCCTCAAACTCGACCCCTATTGGCGTTCCGCCGTCGATGAAGCTCGGAAGGAGCGCTCCCAGCGTCCATCTAAGCCTTCCCCGGGTCGTAACACCAGCCATTGCCACATCCCGCGCGGCCCATTCGTTGTTCATCCCACCAGACGCACCGGCTACACCTTTGCGGACGGCCGCTCGGCGGTTCTAAGCATGCCGACCATCTTCAACGCTTTCCACGCACCTCATGAGGCAGTGCATGCCATCTCCAATTGGCCATGCAGGGAGGAGGAAAAATACGAAGGGGATGGACGGATTGCAACAGATATTCTTCACAGACGTTTCCCTGCCGTGCCCCGTGTGCAGGGAAACGTCACCGTGAATTGGCAGCAGAGGAACTTCATCGAGCCGTGTCCTCTCGAGAACTACTGGCGCCCGCTTCCTTCGGAGGTCGATATCTTCATGAGGACACACTACGTTCCGGAAGTAGAGTGCAGTCATGAGCAAGGTGTTCAAGCTGTTGGGCAAGAACTAATGGAGCTACTGGACGATGTGCAAAACAGCGCTCGTAAGGGCTTGAAGCCCACGGCTTCGCCTGCCCGCAGTCCGCTCGACCAGACTGACGGTCCACATTTCGACAGACTGTGCGATCCCGGTCACTTCCATCTCGTACCTCAGACACACGGCCCGCCCAGGCCTCACCAACTCATTAATGGTGTTGCCAACTCCCCGAACGGCAACGACACTGACTCATTGACGGAGACCTTGTTGTGGGCGCAGGCTCAGGGCAACGTACACTCTTCCGCACTCAACCCTGATGACCTCGCTGCCATTGCTGTCCCAGAGGGCTTCATCAGGCGCAATGAAGCTGCTGCATCTGACTGGGACAAGGATGCCCACTTCAGGGCCTATCTAAACACTCCGATCCCGCGAACGAAGCGGGCACCGCCAAGTGATGCCACTTGGGGTTCCGCAGATGCGCGTGCTTGAGCTTCACTTTCGAAGCTATCGAGCAAATGCACAATCACGGGCAAGGCTAGAGTCCTGGCTGCAGCTCTTCCACGGCGGAAGCCTACTTTGACTTTCGGCCATGATGTTTGCAACACAGAAATCTCCTTCTGATACGGGCGATGCCCCCAGACTCCTCTCTAAGTCAACCTTGGCACGCGATGTCACCTGCTTCAAGGTACGAGGTCCGCAAGTGATCACAGGCAATCACGGCAGGTAAGCAACCCCCCTTGCTACCCTGGATTCTACCCGATCTGGAACCACTGACAAGAACTACCGTGCCCTCACTCTTCGTGTGAGCTTTGAAGGCCGGGTCAGGTCTGCCTTGTTGTGTCTCATCTGACACCACCCACCTCATCACTTGAGGAACTACTCCACTCTCTCCTTGAATGCTTCCCGGACGAAGCGTATCAATACTTTATCTTGATTATGTGTTTTACATGATGCGTGAGCAGACCCTGTATTCTGATGCAAGGTAAGGGAGAGAGAGCGACAGAGGGAGGAAGAGAACGCGAGGTTACTTCACACGCGATTCGAGACGTAAAGGACGGAAGCACATCACAGCGGTCAGGTGACAATGAGCTCGTTCGCAGACAAGACCATAGTTCGCAACTCGCTCTTCAGAATCCTAGCATCATGTCTCATGAGTTTTCGATTCGGTTTTCCTACATATTTCCAACGTGAAATTTGTCGTCATACATTCATTCTATTCTTTCGTGCTGACTTCCAGGGGATTTAATGTCCCAACATTATGCTAAGGCGACACTTTCATTTGATCGAAAACTCCAACCCCAGGCTCGTTAAACATCCACCATCCCCGATCTCTTGACAACCTACCGCCTATCCTGCGCTCCAGATAGCTGCTTCTTACCAGCTTGCCATCGCGAAAACACTTCACGCAATGGATGAAACGCGTGGCGTCTCGAAGGCTCTGGACGCTGCATGGTAATCTGCTCGAAAGTCCTGGGCGGAGACACGGGACGAGGGGCAGTGGCAGGAGTAGGGGTGTTTGCTTCCAGTGCATGAAGAGTCGCAAGACGGTGTTGCGCCGTGTTTGGCGAAATGACACGAGGGGCAGGTGTAGGCGCAGGACGGGGCTGTGTGAAAGTCGGGGTCATGGGCGGAGAAGACGATGATGGCCGAGGCTCTGTGTGGAACGCACCAGGTCTTTCCTGGTGCCCCTCGTTTCTGGTGTCGCGTTTTGGGGGCGAGGATTGACGAATGAATGTCGGTGCGGCATCTGGTTGTATGTAAGAATCTGTAGGATTAGGTGTGTAATGGCACGTACGTCTCGGGAGTGGTTTTCGAGCAATGCTGTGGTGCGCAGGTGGTGGAGGAGGCGGCGGTAGAGGTCGATAGGGCTGAGCTGGTAGCTGGGAGATGCGTTGACCCTCGATGTCCGTGGAGTAGATTGAGAAGGACCGCACGGAACCTGCGACTTCGGGATGGTTGTGGTCGAAGTCGCAATTGTCGAATTGGCGCGTGAACCGAGTGTGGCGTGACAATGCTTCTGGAGGTTGTCGAAGCGGCGGTGAAGTCGGCTCGGATCTTGAAGGTGTCGGTGACGATGAAGTCGGCACTGATGCTGGAGGTGTCGGTGGCTCACAAATTTGCTGTGGCATAGGAGAAGGGTCTACTCGGCTCTGCTGTTTGTCAGCTGAACGTGGCAAGTGAATTCTCAGTCCGCGAAGGTATACCGGCAGATCTGTTTCATCTTCTTCTTCGTCAGCATTGATCGTTGGCTTACCTTCCAAGGCAGCTAGCGCTTTTTCGCGCTCATTTCTCTTACGCTCATCATAGGCTTGGACATAGTAGTCTGGGCTATACTCGAACTCAGTAGGACTCAGTGGCTGCTGAGATGGGAGGTAAGGTAGCGTGAACTGCTCAGGCAAAGCTGGCTCTTCTGTAAGGGGCGTCAATGGAGGAGAATCGGCACGTGGTATCGGAGACCTCAGCGACGGCAGGCCATGAGTTCCTGGCATCGACGACTGGTAAGCAATGTAGGGAAGGCGTGTTGCAGGCGCATTTGCCATCGAGTGACCTCGATCAGTCGAGGGTAGCCACTGTGTCTTACCAAGTCCGACCCCTGTCTCGCTTTGAAGACCGTCGAGCATATTGGCGCTCACAACGAATCGACCGCCCCTTCGCTTGGCAATGTTAGAAGGGTTGACCTGTCCTGGAAATTCTGCAGTGAAAGGCGTCTTTTCAGAATCGGTGCGAGGAAGCATTCCTGGTCTGGGCAGAGGAGTGGCGATCGCACTTGCCAACGGAGCTGCCGTATGAACCTCCACGCACGGAGGATGAGCGACATGAACAGTCCTTCTCACTCGTGCTGGGCTTCGCATCTTTGTTTCTGGCCCAATGTGCACAGAGTACACAACTCGTCTCGAGCGTGCCGAGCTTGGAGTTGCAGGTGTGGACGCGGAACTAGCGACGCTTATCCGTACAAATCGTCGCTGTTGAGGGCGTCTCCTGTACGGCGGTCTGTTTGTTAAGCGTCGGATGATTCTCATAAGTGCACGTCTAGTTCGAGCTCTTGGCACGAGTGAAGCCGGCACCACGTGTTCCGTTACAACAAAAGTGTCCGCTGTCAGCTGATCCGGTGACTTACTGGCAACAGTGATGAAGGAATGTCTTGGAGATGGCGTCGAGATATTGACAGTTTGCCGCCTAGCTTCAACGGTCATGGCGGTAGGGTTCATGACCCGGGAAAGGCGACTTGCTCTGTCCGCCTTCATCTTGAATGTCAATAGGATGTGATGGATGTCGATGAAGTGTGGTTGTATTTGGTCGGGCAGATCTACTATGAGCGTTTGCAATATAATCCTGGACCAGCCAGAATTGCAATCACTGAATTGACTCTGAGTAGATCTGTCGAAGTTCTGAGCCGAGGAGTGGCTCGCCGAAGCTCTAAGTAATATCTTCTTGCAACCCATCGTGGCGAGGGGCGCGAACAAAGGAATCCCCTGCTGCTTCCTGGCCCATTGTGATGAGACAAAGACCCGTACTCGACTCAAAGCCGCTAGGCTGCCATTGTATCGAGTTCTGACCATACTGCGCGCCGGACGCTGCATTGATCGTGGCAGAGTGCGACGTCAAGGTGTCGGCACGACTGTGGGGCCATTGTTCGTGAGATGTCGTAGCAGTCGTTTCGGTGCTGAATCCAACGACGGTTTCGCCGTAAACCGTGGCGGCTGAGCGTGAAAATATGCGTTTTACCCCCGCCCAGTCCGATTCCCAATCATTCTTTGGTCCAAGCAGAAGTTCTTCGTGACGTGTTGTCTCATCTCCCAACCCACATACCAGCTGTAACTCCTGCTGATCTCTCATTCACCGGTCTCTTCGCAACACGTCCCTGACTCCTGACCCCTTCTACAACTCTGTCCAGCCCCGTCTCCACCACCACACCACCAACTATCATCTCCCCCAGTACAGCATGTAGCGTCTCGAAGTTGAAAATGAGATCCAATTCGCAGACATTCTCGAACAGTCGATCTAGCGCTTCCACAAAGACCTGGATCAAATCGAGCAATGCTAGCGGAGACTCGGTGTTCGTGGATATGAGGATGAAGTAGAGTGTCGCGTAGTGGCGGTAGGTCACGAGCGATGGAGCGTCATTGTGCTCCGTGGGGTTGGCGGAAGAGGAAGAGGCGGAGGCGGGCGCGAGGAGCGGTGGTAGAGGGAGGAAATTACACGCGCTGTTTGGACGCGCGGAGACGAGGGTGAAGATCTCGGAGATCAAGCGCTGCTGGACTGCTGTATCCTGGAGGTAAGTGTCAGTGGGCAGTTTCAGGCGAGGAACAGGTGAGCTGTATGTACAAGTTGGGTGTAGAACTTCGTCAATCGCGGTTGCCCGTTGTTATTGAAGACCAGCACCGCGTTGATCATTGTGGCGGTGTTGTGTCTGTGCAGAGTCGGAGTCGAAGACGTGCGACTCTTTCACATGCGAGATGCAGCAGCGGGGATGTTGTCATGATGCTTGGCGAGCAGCTGTGAAGCTATTTTGCTTGAACAATCATCCGCTCATATTGCATACATTACATTCATACTCAATACATAGATTGTATGCTCCAATTCATACCCTCGTCACATAATCCGCCTGCAAGCTGATTCATGCTTTCCTTCATTCCTCCATTTCATCCTCATTATAGTTGACCTTGCTCTTTGCCGATCGTCTGCTCGCTGTCCTCGAAACTGCTGGTCTCGATGCTGTCGCTGTCTTTGCTGACTTCCTCATCACAGGCTCATCGTCTTCGTCGTCGAGCTCAGGGGCCTCTTCATCCTCACTACTACTAGGCGTGGGCACCGGCTGTGCCTCCTTCTTCACTTTGGACGTCTTCTTCGCTGCAGCCTTGGCAGCAGCAAGCGCTGCTTTATCCGCGGCTTTGGCTTCTGCTTCTTGCTGCTTGATTGCAGCCTTCTCGGCGTCTGATTTGGCCTTCTTCTTCATTGCAGCTTTGGCTTTCTTGGTTGCGGGCGTAGCCTCTGGATCAGATTCTTCCGATTCCTCCTTGACAGTCTTGCCCTCTCTAGCGGCCTTCTTTTCTGCCTCTCGGGCTGCATACAGAGCTGCTGCCTCTTGCTTCAACTTCTCGGCCTTTTCACTCGGATCCTTCTTCTTGACCTCCTTCTTCTTTGGGCGCAACCATTCTTCCATTGTAGGCGGCCAATATACTCTGCCCTCTGGTCCACCCATGCCAATGTCCTCTTCGGGAATCAACTCTGGTTCTGGCTCATCCTCCTTCTTTTTCTTCCTGTTCATTGCCTGCAATGCCATCTTGTTGTCATCATTGCGAACGTAAGGCAAGATATCATTGAATGTATCGTATCCTGGCAGCTTGAATATCCGCATCAATTCAAACACCGCCTGCTCTTTATCCTTGGCTTCGATCATCAAGTCCATGTCTGGAGCACATGGTGGGAGAGAGGCTACGCGTGGACTATGCTTGCGACGCTGTCGACCTGTAATGGCCTGAGGAGTCGGCTCCGAATAATGCATCTTCTGCTTGATCCCCTTGCGTGTCCAGGTAGCAGTTATCCGAGGGTAGAGATCCATGATATCTTTTGTGCCCTCGCGAATCTGTTCGGCATCAAAAATGATATTGTGGTGGTGGTAGTCCCTTTCCACAAGTTAGCGCCGCTGCTGTACATGAAACAAAGGCGACGCAGACTTACAAGACGAGTGGGATGTTCAACTCCTCGCACACCGGAAGCAGATCATGCACCGACCAGATCACATCGTCGTTCTCCAGCACCAGACGATTCTTAATACTCTGCTTCAGCTTGGCATAGTTTTCTCTGAACCTCTGTAACGTTTCCTCCTTGCCTTCGAAAAGACCTCCCATATGCATAATCATCACAGCGTCTTTGTTCATTTGCTCAGGTAGCTTCAACAGTGACAACAATTCGTCGTGATATTCCAAGTCTCGGAAGGCGTTGTCGATCACAGAAGGTCGCGGACTCCCCAGCTGTGTAAACTGTCCTGGATGTGTTGTCACGCGGTGGCCAAGTTGCGCGATGACTCGTCCAGCTTCTGCGAGCGCTTCTGATGCAAATGGAGCTAGACTGTAGCCATATTCTGGGTGCGATGCAAATGGAAACATCTCCGAGGATAGCCTGAAAAACTTGATGTTATATCGATCGTTCCAGCGAACCATTTTGATGATGTCCTTCACGTTTGCTAGTCCTAGCTCTTCGACGTATCTCTGTCCAAGAGCAACATCTACTGGCTTGCTTTTATCTGGTCGATTCTTGGTCGCATGCTCAGGTTGCGTTGGATCCTGCAGGGGGTGGCGATGCTCAAGTATAGATTGTATGCGACAAGTACGCGAGCTGAACTATGCGGTGAAGTAGAAAGTCAGAAGGCTTTCACGAGGCGATCAGGAACGGGATGCACTTACTATCGGTGGATTTGACATCCTCAGATACGTGTTGAGACAGCAGTATCCTAACCTTCCCTTCCATGGCAATGGTAGGTAATCACTGTTGACCGGAGGTGGGCGAGACAATGCCTCCTTGATCTCTTCAGGATCTGCATCTTCGTCTCCATCCGCCTCAGGATCACCAGCACTCTCTATAGGCTTCTTCTTGGTTGTTGTGGCTGGTGCCTCAACATCTGCTGTTGGCGCCTCGGCGGCAGCTTTCTTAGCTCGACCTTTCTTTGCTGGTGTCTTGAGCTTTGAATGGTCGACATCGCCATCAACAGCATCTTCTACCACTTCCTCTGCAGCCTTTTTCGATTTTCCTCTCTTCTTCGCCACAGGTGCCGGCGCCTCCACTACTTCTGGAGCATCGCTCAGCGGGCTGTCTCCACCTGCGCCATTCGTCTGACCTTTGACAGGACCAGGTACGATATTTGTGTTCACGTCGCTGTCTGGTGAAGCTCGCAAAGCGTCTGGGGCGTCGATAACATCGGCACTTCGATCTGGGTTCGTGATCGCAGAAGTCGCGGCTGTCCGGGACGAAGCTCGTCGTTTGAGAGGCCGTGGTGCTTGCTCACTGCTCGAAAGAGCCTTCGCTGGGTCAATTGATCTCTTCCTTTTTGCTGGTGGCATGATTAAGGATAGATGGCGCTGCCAAAGACGCGTCGAAAGTGCGGTTCGAAAGCTGGAATGTTGTGCTGCTCCTATAGTGCGAGCACGAGCGAGGACGAACATACAGAGACAAACAAAGGGAGATGAGAGGATGGAAGAAATTGATGCATGGCGTTTACACGCCTTCTGGACTCTTACTCGCAGATGCTGCACTGTTCACCTCGATTCAATGAACGCGACTTGGTGATGTCATGGTTGAGATGCAGATCTGATCGGATCTGGATGTGGACCTCGTCCCTGTTGGCACGCGATGAAGACTGACGAATGGCAGATCAAAGATTGGGTAATCATGGAAGATGGCATTTGTTGCGGTTCGGGTGAGAACGAAGCATTTCATATGCATTGAAGCGTGCTTTGTTCTTATCTTCTTGCTCGGAAACATGTTTTGGAGAATGGACGCCCTACATTCTTGGCATCAATGAAGTAGAAACCTTGACACCAGATACTGAGCACGAAACGACTTGTCGCAAGAGTCCTCATAGGAACAAATGACAGCCATTCCTTCCACTGTACAGATATTGAGATTCAATGTGTATATCGGCCAAAGTTCCAGACTGGCCAGCACTGAATCACTACTTTGCCTTAGGGTGCTCCTTCTGAGCTTGCTGTGCTGTCTCTTTCTGCAGTTCCTCCGGGCCTTTGCTATTCTGCTCAGCCTTCACAACGGTCTCCGACGATGATTCAAGTTCCTCGCGCTGCTTTGGGTCCTGTTGCTGTTGCTTCGCTTTCTCAATCTCTTGCGGTGATTGAGGCTTGTCCTCTTTCAGTCGCAGCTGCGGGCTAGAGCTCAAAGGTCGCTGGAATACAATAGATCTTTGCACAGCATTGCGTGCTGGTTGGAGACGAGTGAATGCGCGCATGACTGCTCGTGCGAATTCGTATGAAGGCGAGGTTGGGAGCTGAAGCTGGAAGTAAGTTAGTAAGGTTTAGCTTCGCCTGATGGAGAGCAGGACTGCGTACGAAGTAATAATTTACAGTTGAACTGCGATGTGTGTGTTGCGCGAATGTTTGGAGCTTGCAGAGATAGCTTTCGCAACCGTTTGCATATGAAGAGCTCCCGCGTAGCACCAGCTTCCTCGAAAAGCACATTACCGCGGATACGCTCAGTTGTCATTGTGACGACATAGCGCGCCGAGAAGAGCGGGTCCAGCTCCGATGGCTGAGAGCAACCAAGAACGAATATCGAGAACTCGTCTCGAGAGACACTGGAGAAGTTGTTGATCGACGCGATAGACTGGATATCGTTCATGTTATAGATCCTCGAAAATTTTGTCCAAAATCGGGTCCCGTTCCAGCTTGGGCTTAGGCTTCACCACAGCACTGATCGGGTTACTGCTGGGTGTGCCACGATTTCTTGCCAGTAGGAGGGCAATTAATAAGACGATGAGACCAGCTAGAACTATCCATACAGCACTCCATCGTTGCCGGCTCGTTCTTCGATTCTGCTTCTCACGCGCCTCGTATGCTTCCATCCGATGACGAGCAGCTTCTAATCGATCATTGAGTCGATCTGTCCTCTGTTTGGACTCTTGAAGCTGATCTACCAGCCCATTGATGGTCTTCTCCTGAGGCTCGAATTCTGCAAAGCTGTCGAAAGTAGTCTTCGTGTTCTGCTCGAGCTGAGCCGATTCCTGTTTGAACTTCGCATGCATGCTTTGACTCTCCTCTGCTAGCTGCTGCAAGCTCGAGACGGTGCTCCGGAGCAAAGAAGCCTTCTCGAGTATCGCATAATATGTATCGTCCAGCTGTCTGGTGCTGCTCATGGCCACATCTTCAACCAGTGCCAGGTCGTCACGCAGCACTTTCTCGCGCTTCTCGTTCTCCTTCTTTGCTTTCTCGATGTCTTCGGGCCTGACCTCCCTCTTTTTGGCTAGCTGGGCTTGCTGACGAGTCCATTCATCCACGTCGCGTTGCTGTTGTGATGCTCGATGCTGATGGCTATGCTTGCTGCCTCCGTGTCGTCCTGACTCTGCGCCTTTCTTGTCACGCCGGAGGAGGGAATCAAAGCTGATCGGGGGCTTCAGATCCATGGCAGACTGTACGGTCTCTTTTGCAGCATGCCGATAGCCATGCTTCTCTCCTCCAGTGAAAGCCCTATTGCGCAGGCTGGACGAATGCAACCGGCGGTGGAGGTGCGTGCGCTCATCAGGAGGATCTGTTCGCGATCGCGTCGGTGACATTAGGTCGGCAGTAGCGGTGCGCAACTTGGGCAGTGCCTTGAGCGGGCTCAGGCTTTCCTCATTTTCGTGGGCCATGGTTCCTCAGGAGGCCCAGGGAGTGACATCGTCCGCCGAGAGATTTCGGTTCTTGCCCCGGTCGACCACAAAAAGATGATCAATGCTAGCCTGCTGAACGCGTTGGCATGAACGAGCAGTTTGTCATCGCCTGTATTGGCGACATTCACATGCAGGTCGTTCTGTGACGCCAACTCGGCGTCTGCCTTGGTCGCGCCGACGGAACTTTATCCTTCGAGGCTGGAAGCATGTCCGAACGCCGTTCTCGAGGTCAATGGGGCATGCTCTAGTCGCGAATTATCCAACAACTGAGGACCACAGCGTACGGCCGTACCTGTATGAGGAGCCACGATCTTCCAACTGAGTATGAGCGCCGTTCCCACCGCACGCCGCGTGCTGCATTCTCTGCTCGCATCGCCTCCAGCGGTTCGCTCGGCTGTCGTTCGGCATTGCTACGAAACCAGCATCGTGACGAGATCTTTGGCGACGATATCAGCACGCGAACGCGCGGATGAACGCAGATTTTGCTCCGGCGCTCATTCTCACAACTCCACGGCAGGATATAGAACACCCTCGTATATATCCGGCGCTCGTTTCCAGTCGTCCAGTCCGATTCTTACCTCAGCGACACCACCCGACTCAACACCACCAGACTCTCCGAAGCAGAAATCCCGAGCAGGTCGTTTTCTGTTCACGTCGACACTCTTCATTCTGTCCCTTGTTACCGGCGCCGCAATGGCAGCAGCCCCAAGCCTGGATGCCGTCAATGGCTTCATGAAGCCTCCCACCGACGCCGAGACTCTCCACCTATACGAACCAGATACTCCCACGGCTGCAGAGATCAACGAACACATTGTCAATCACCCTCTCGCACAAAGGCTGCGAGCACAAGAAGGAATGCGCGAGTCAAGACCCCATTTGAAGATCCCACCTGCGATGCGCCCTCACAACCTGACAGGCGGGACATTACTTGGAGATAACAAGATTGAAGTGCCGCCGCTCAACTTCAGCGATGCAGATGCAGAGCTGCCCACTCTGACCCAGATCGCTTATCTAGGGTCAGGGCTGTGTGGGCATCCTGGCATTGTGCACGGAGGGTTGCTGGCTACACTGCTTGATGAGGGATTAGCAAGAGCATGCTTTCCAGCGTTGCCGAATAAAGTTGGAGTCACTGCGAGTCTGAAGATTGACTACCGAGTCCCATGCCCCGGGAACAGTTATGTGGTACTCAAGGCAGAGACAACAAAAGTCGAAGGCCGTAAAGCGTGGGTGAAGGGTTGGATCGAAGTTCTAGGCGAAGAAGATGGAACTGGCACCAAAGTTGTGGAGGCCGAGGCCTTATTTATCGAGCCTAAGCAGGCTAAGCAGATGGCTAGAGTGTACAGCACGCAATAGTGCGGGCCTATGCTTGGGTTGTCCGAGGATTGAACGTTTGAATATCACGCTTCGAAGCGCTTGGGTCACACTTTTCGGGTAGTCGACCCGCTGTCAGCCATAGACATAGAGCATCCAGAAATGCTGCAACGTAATTCCCTGACGAACAGTTTCTCCTTCGCTTATCTTCGACTTGATGTCATGCTGTGTGATCGATTCGGTGCAAAGAACTGTGCGAGTAGACCGGCATTGTCCTTGGGTCAAATTTAGAAGTTCGTGCCCTCAGGAGGCTGTGGTATCTTCTTGTTCTCTGGTGTGCCCATAAATCGGCGGATCTCGATCAGGATCGTCTCCATGGTGAAGTCACGCTTCCACGTGCTTAAAGAGCGTATCGCACTAAGATTGACCTAGGATAATCTCATGAGCATCACTTTCCTTCCCTAGCAGGGCGTATCTACTGACCTTTCCCGTTCGTGCGTCCACGCATGGCAAGTTGATTTTGCTGATGAAAGTGACCTCCGGTGGTTCGTCTGGGTACTTGTCACCACAGACGATCTTCAACGAGTAGATACGATTCTCGTGCACGCTCTGGTTTGATAAGATCAGCCAAGACTATATACGGTAGCACCAGAGATGGAGCATACATGAGGAGGCCCTAGGATTGTGCCATTCCAGTTCGTCATCAAAAGATCATCACCTTCATCGAGACCATATGAGCAAGCCTCTGATCGACTGTCAGATTTTCGTACAAGGTAGAAGGATTTTCCAAAAACAGACCCGCTCCAAGTCCTTTCTCGCCCTTCTCGAGCTCCTCGAGCAGCCTGAAGTTTCGAGGCACCGTCGCCATGTCTGCGCTGTGATATTTGTTGTGGATGGTGGGATGTCGTTTGCACGACGCGCTTGCCTGATCGTCGACTCGAAGCCCCACTATCGCGCTGGCCTCAGGCAGACATGCCGCGGCACATCCATATCCACCTACGCAAGCGAGCGCCAACACTCCTCGTCGCATTGGACTCGACGAAAAGCGGCAGCTAATATGGCAGCTCTCGAAAGCATCAGAGCACGCTTTGAGAGCTTGTCCAAATCCGCGCTCGTCGACGTCAACTTACCAAGATTTTCAGACGTTGACGTTGCAACGCTCATCCGTGACGGCAAGGCTACAGAGATAGGTCGTATCCCAGCCAGGCGGAATTTGTTCTTTGGTATGTCCCACTGGAGTACTGTAACTCACTACAGCTTACTTAGACGCAGGACTTTAAGACGAGCAAGCCAACATTCTCATTGTCCTGAAGACCACAATCAAGGAAAGCGAAGTCCGTGATATACTGCCCTATCTCGACTTGATCTTGGCAGCTCATGCTACGGATGCGGTACCTCAAGGAGGCGGCAATACCGCTTCGGCTTCCGGAAAGCATGATCTCAATTCCAGGACGCTGGCGGCAGATGGTTTCGACGACTTAGTGGTGACAGAAGAGCACACTTACGTGATCTGGAAACAACAATTGCACTTGTCTCGGCCGCGCGCTCGACTGCAGCGACCAGCGATTTACTTCACTGCCAACTTGAGGATCGCAGAGCAGCTTCATAGTGGTTCTCAAAGGCCCAAAGAGCAGTTGTTGAAGCCCTTTGAACCTCTACCAGCGAACGTTCTTGAATCCCTCGCATTCAGTCGGGCGCCAGGAGCGGCAGATATTTACATCTCCGAATCAAGAATCACGAAAGTGGCGCCCAAACCCCCAAACCTCACAGACACTGTCAAGCCAATCAGAGGCGCAAGTAGGCGGGCCTTCCCAGCAGTCCCAGCAGTCTTTACGCGCATTCGATATTCCACATTGCCTGATGCCATTATTGCCAGCCTGCATCTGGAGACTTCACACGTCATCGCTGGCACAACAACAATCCACAAAGCAGATCTTAACGTCACAAATGCGGACGTCAAGGATCTGACCAATGTCGCACTACCACTCGAAGCACGAGGAGCAGACGAGACAGTGCTACTTTATAAGGTCACGCCTCATACACAAGCACATGCAGAACGCAACTCCTTGGCCGAGAGTCCTGTATCAATATCTGTTCGAGCCGAAGCTCTCCTCGACCAAGGCTCAAGAATATCGCTCGAAATCGACTGGCAAGCACATATTGATCTGACACACACATGGCAAAAGCCTCATTACCGCTGGTCCCGTGCTGCGGGTCACTCATCATATCACAAGAAATCACTCTCAGCACATTCGATCACCAGACCCTCCATGGATACGACATCTGGAGCATCGACCGATCGCACAGAACATACATCAAATGGAGGAAGCATCGTCTTCAATTTCCATGCAGCGTCCACAACGTATGAATCTTCCGAATTCAAGATCTCAGTGCACTGCAACAATCGCTCCACGCGTGCGAAGAAGTTCGGACTCATGATGCTACATCCTCGAAGTAGTACCACTACTAAGCCTCGACCAACAACAGGGCATACTACAATCGCCGCAGCCACAATCGATGGCTCAACGACATCCGACCTTCTGGCCAGCTTGTTCAATGCTCCGGCACTGGAGAAGGCTAAACCGCCCGATGTACTCGATCTCAATCCCGACGCCAGGATCGGTCCTCTCCCGCCTGGCGCTTGTTTCGAAACGCACATGCCTTTCAAGGCGCTACGGTCTGGTGTACTAGATTTGGGTGTGCTGAGGATCATAGATCTGGATACGAGACAGACGGTTGATGTAAGGGAACTGCCTGATGTGATTGCTTTAGGCAGGATTGAAAGTGAAAGAGGGTAGCACAGTACGAGGTAACGGCGACTCTGGCAGTCTGCTTGATACGATACTTGAGTGTGGGTTTACAGATTCAATTCAAGCGGGGCGCTGAAATGGAACAGAATTTGAATCACTAGCCACATCTCTGAAATGGTTCCAGTTGTCCATCACTCGAGCTTCTCAACGTGCGGTGGCACTCCATTGAAACGCGGACAGGGAGACGACATTGTCCCAGCTAGGTCCAAAGCGTCTCGACGATTCGATCGAATGTCTCAATGACACTGGGCTCCATGGAATAAGACCTCAAGGGGATGAAACGAGTTGCTTGTTTAGTCGCTCCGTCGCAGCCACGTCGGAGAACTCGTCTGCATGCCCACCTCAAACAGCATTATTGAAGGGCCTCAATCACGCAAAAACGACAGTGCAGCAGTGTGTCTCTACACTGTTCGGCAGATCATGTCCTCGGCATAACATAATTGAGCAGCACGAGAGTGAACAGTTCCCAGAGCGAAAGTCGACAGTTTACAATTCTATCGTGAGCGCGAATTAGAGAACATCGGTCTTACGATCTCGAATGCCACGAGAGAGAACTCGTAAACATTCTCAGGTTCCACACCAGGTGGCTTGAAATTGGAGGTTTGGACGGAGAGGCAATGCAATATGGGTCGTAATTCTTTCTTTCTCTCCTTGTTGAGCTCACTACGTATGCCATTACTTCCAATGACGTATTGTTGAGCGCAACTTAGCAACTGAGTTCTGCCTGAGTGAAGTTTCTGCCTTTGAGTAAAGTTTCTGCCTTACTTAGGCAGCTGGAGCTGGAGCTGGTGCGGCCTGGTCAACAGGCGCAGCAGAAGCTGGGGCCTTGGCGGCCTCTTCAGCGGCAGTCTTGGTCTCGCCATCTTGGGCAAGGTGGGGAAGGTCGCCACGGCGAAGCCACAAGTCGATGAGTGGCTGCATGGGCTCGGTGTCGCGGTCGGTAAGGAGGCTGGAAGCGCGACCGACGTTGATGAAGTGAATGAAGCAGGTGTTAAGCTCGCGGTAGGAGTTGAGGTCCCAGAATTGGAGCCAGTGCGACCAGTACAGGTGAGCGTAGCAGCGGAACATTTGCTTGTACATGTTCTTGATCTCGGCCTCGAAGCGCTGAGGAAACCCAGAGGACTTGCCGAGCCAGTTGTTTGGGTCGTTGCTGAGTTGCTGTGAGGCCGGAACTGGTGGCGCCTGCGTGAATGTGGTGGTTGGGAAGACAGACTCGTCTTGGATCTTGCCAGCGACCCAGGTCTGAATGTGCTTGATGTACGTTGCGGCTGGGAGGTTGATGGGATTGCGGTTGGTGTCAATCCAGGTGTAGGTGGTCCTGCAGCGGCTGTCAGTGAGGTGCGCGACAGCGAGGGAGAGGGAGTACTTGCCCGCCGGCGGACATGGTTGGGCAAGTCTTCTCGTTGCACAGGCCCACTCCACTAGCGCGGTCATCCGTCTGCACAATCTTCACCATGCCGGTCAAGAGACGGTTCTGTTCAACGACTGCAAATGGATGTCAGCTTCGCGGTCAGTGATAGACTGTGATGTCAAGTACGTACTCTGATGTGCCAGCCACTCTCCGGACTCAACGTGCAGCGGGTTTGCGGCTAGAGTCATGAAGTTACCCTTGACGATGAAGCCGGCGTACTCGTCGCGGAAGAAGAATGGAGGCTTCCTGCCAGCCGGCTGTACTTGCTCATTGGTGGTCATGTTGGCTGGTGGTGCGCCACTTGACGAAGGCGTCTGACCTTGCTGAAGGTTTGGTGGGTAGAGTGATGATGGACTGTTCGCTGAAGGCGACGAAATGTTGCCGCGACTTGGTGGCTGACTTGGGCTCGAGCGAGTGGGGTTGGCTTGACGACCCAAGTTGCGACTAGAAGATGCAGAGTCATCGTCAGTAGGTGTACGTGGTCCAACATCGAAACGAAACGAGTTCTCGCCGATGATCAGCATGGAGGGCTTCGGCGGAGACTCTGGCTCCGGGGCGCGGCGTCGCGGTTGCTTGGGGCGATAACACAGGTAGATGGCATCGTCTGGCACGGACAATGGCGGCGGCGTCGATGGCGACGGCGGTGGTTCTGGCTCTGGATCCGACATCTTGGGCTGGACGGCAACTGCAAGCGGATCCGGACAATGTTTCCAACAGGTGTGTGTTGTGGTGAAGCAAAGATGAACACAGCGGCGCGACAAAACAACACCAAAGCTCACATCTTCACTTCTGTTATGGCAGCCTGATGACATGCAGTAATGTAAACACTTCATTGGCGGGGTGCATCGCCTCTGCGTGTGTTTACCATCGACCGTTGAGCAGTTCTTCACTTCGCAGAAGGAAGGTGCCCGGGGTCAATGTGAATTTTGCGTCATGCTTTGGTTTCGGTACTTGAAGCGTGACAACGATGCTCATGCGGACAAAGTAAATCTCCGGATTCCAAGAAAGATCGATTGAGCACGATGGTTGCGAGGTCGTCTGTAGCATTCAAATCCGGCGTCCCGCGAGCATTGATCTTGGTGCGTTGACATGCATCGTCGAGGTCGGCCACGAAATTGCATGTTGGTGACCTTTTCAAATCGACTTGTTCGATGCATGGAGGCGGGCCAGTTTATAGGAAGTGAAGTTGACGAAGATGCCACTTCGGACTGTCAAGCGGGCCATAGTCTGAGCAGATCATGCTCGTGTCCGGATCCCAACCATACAGGTGGACCGAGCAAGGGGCAATGCCTCGAGCAAAGCCAGGCCAGAGAGGGACGACGCATGTTCGAAGAGAAAATGGATCGTACCTTCGTGGGAGTGCCGCCTTCGCTCACTGTGCCTGCCCGCCGAGACTGGAACAAGCGGTATGGAATTGGACGTCGTGCTTGGGGTGATGTCGAGTAGAGGGAGGCAGTAGGAAGGTCCGGATATATCGACCTTGTCCCGCCGCATGCAGGCCCCCGAATTTCGTCCCAGTTTCACCGACTGAAATAGAGGAAAAGCTTATTCACTTACAGGTTGTTCATCCAGGACGACATGTTCCTGACTGCCTGCTGGATCGTCTCGAAAAAGGCCGCCGAGGCCGGGGGGAGAAAAGAAAGAGAAGAAGAGGAAGGGAAGAGGTGGCGGCGGGATGTCTGGTTGTGCGTGTGGCGGCAGACTGGGAAGTGTTGTGGTCTGGGTTCAGGAGAGAGGCCAAACGTTAGCCAGAGACAGCGTGCAGGCAAGAGCGCAAGGGTGTCGCCCAAACAAGGTTGGCGGCCCGCGCGCGCTGCTGCAAGAGGAAGTTCGCGACTCGCTTGGCCTTTGAGGATTGACGAACCTCTCGAGCTGCAATTGTTGTTCGTGTATTCTACCTACCGACCTCCTCACTGGTGAATCCTGGGCAGACTGAGCTCCATTGTCTGCCTCAGTTGGTTCTCACCTCCGCCACCTCCGTCTCCGCCCGCCGCGCCGCCCTCCTTCATCCACCCTCACCTCACTCAACCGACGGACGCGTCGCGAGCTAAAATGTCTGCGGAACAATCGCCTGCTGCCACTGGCATTGCAGATGAGCGAGCCAGCTCGCCCGCTGATGCTGCGGCGAACGGTGTCAATGGCGATACTTCGGACGGCGAGAACAATGCGCAAACATTGAGAGGGAAAGTTGCAGACGACGAAGAGGACGACGCTGGCGATGACCTGTTCGGCGACGAAGATGATGAGGTAGATGCTGGAGATGCAGAAAAGCCAGCGTATGTTTAATGAGCCAATGTCGTCGAGATGAGGACTGACATTCGATAGCCAACGCCAGCTGGATGATGAAGAGCTCGATTCTGGCGACGACATGGGCCGGAATGATCGTGCGCAAAACCAGGACGAGGAAGAGCAGCAGCAATTCGAGGAACATGAAATGCTATCATTGGATCTCGAAGTTGCTCGTCAGCCTGTGCCCGAGCCCAGCGACGGCGAGGTAAGATGGACGGACTAGATGCAACGTAATTGTGCCGCTGACATTTTCCCAGATGTATGTCCTCAAAGTACCCGACTTCATGTCAATAGACCCCGATGCATGGCAGGTCACCACGTTCCAGCCGCCCAAGACCGATCACCACTCCAAGAAGCCCGCTTCTTCGACCTTTTCCGCCTTCAATACCGCGATGACTACGATACGCTGGCGACACTCCCCGTCAGATGCATCACAATTACAATCAAACGCTCGCATCAACAGGTGGTCTGACGGATCTTTAACAATTCAATTGGCCTCTGACCCGAACACACAGTACGAGATTGACGGGAATTCATTGGCACCTCCGCAGCGAAACCCAGTACGGCCCACGCCGGTCAGTGTGACAGGAGGCAATAAGGGAGGCAGAATCGGTCAAGTATCAGGTGAAGGTTACGATCCGAAAAAAGACAGCTTCACATATCTGGTTGCACCCGTCGAAGCTGCAGATTCGCTTCGGGTCACCCACAGGATCACCGCTGGCCTAACAATCAAGCAGAACGAGAGTGGTGAGGATGATGCTATACAGCGTTTGCAAGCTGCTCTTGCCCAAGCAGCAAACGCGACGAAAGTGGGTACCGGTTCAGGGCAGCTTGATGCGGTTGATGTGGATCCAGAGGAGCAGCGGAGGCAGGCAGAGCAAGCGGAACGACAAGCAATGCGAGATCGGAAGAAGCGGGAGAATGCTCAAGAACGTGAACGCTTACGAACGGATCGCGCACTGGGCCGTGCAGGTGTCTCCTCTGGTCGCTATGGTGGACTTAACGTGGGCATGCTGGAAGATGACGAGATGGAAGGTGGACGTGGCCGTTCTGGAGCTGGAAAGCCTCGCGCCAAGCCAAGGCGGCGACGCAACAGCGAGTACAGCGACGACGAAGACTATGGCCACAAGCGATTCACGAATCGGGAGGATGACTACGACCAGGAGGACGACTTTGTCGCTCCAAGCGATGAAGAGGAGGTCATCGAGGATGACGATGACCCAGATGATGGAATCGTCGACGACCGAAGAGAGAGGACGCCAAAGAGAGATCGTCCGCAACCTGAATCGAGTGGAGCCGGAGAGGACGAAGACGCAGAGGGCGAGATTGATGATGATCTGCCACAAGCCAGAGTCAAGCGGCGGCGTGTGGTGGACGACGACGATGAGGACTAGGGCTGCAAAGTGTTGTATACCAAAGCGAGGCGTCCGGTTGGGTAGGAGAACATCTCGCAGCATGGAAACTGTACTACTATAAACTCCGGGGGGGCTGATGTATTCAGGTCCTCGGAAGCCCGAAGCATGAACACCATTTTTGTGCCCTTCCAAAAACTCATCACACATTGCGCAATCGTTGCGGATGCGTATGTGCGGCCGTGAAGTATTCCTTTTCTGCCACCCAGGCGGAATTCAACATCTGCACGTGGCTGCCATGCGATTCCGATTGCCGTACATTCGAGTCGTATTTGCCATGTTCGTAAAGCCACGAAAAGAGGAAGTTGAATACGACTGCCAAGGCTCTGCTGTTAGTAGTGCTGACTGCAACAACTTCGGTGGACATAAATGCCAGGCACGCCCATAGGACCAAGGACTCGACCACATACGTCGTAAGTGACTTCTGCATTCGGTCGAGCAATGGAATGTCACTCTCACATTACGGTGTGTTGATGCTTGCTTGATGGCATTAGTGATGGGGCAGCCCGGGTCGTCATTGAGGGCGTCAGCGGCAAACGGCTGCAGACTTGGCTGTTGTTGCTTAGGAATTCCGTATGCAGCGATGGCGGCATTGTTCTCGTCGGAACCGATGGTGTTGACATATAGGACGGACAGAGTGGGTGTGTACTGTTGCATCACTGTTATTCTCAAGCCACCTTCTCCGTGTCTTTCGCTGCATTGATTCTCCTGAGATTCCGCCACTACGCCATGGCATCCAAGCTCTCTCTTGAAAACAAGGATGCGCCTGACTCTGATCAGGAGAGGCAGTCTTCAGGTGATGAGCTGAACAACGATGAGCTCGCCCGCATTGAGAGACTCGGTCGCCAGAGGCCAGAGCAACTCACATCTATCTGGCAAGAAATCGGGTTCGTCTTCTCGATAACCGTTTCCCAAGCCCTCAACGAATACATGGTCAGCGGGTTCACCATTCTACTACCCACCGTCGCAAGAGAACTCTCGATCGATCCGACTTCGCAGACATGGCCCGCCAGTGTCTTCTCCCTCGTCGTGGCGTCTTTCTTGCTCCCGTTCGGAAGAATAGGGGACATGTACGGAGGATACCCGGTATATATCGGCGGTTGCGTCTGGTACTGCATCTGGGCTTTGATCGCTGGGTTCGCGCAGAACGAGGTCATGCTCAATGTCTGTCGGGCGATACAGGGGCTTGGACCAGCAGCGTACTTGCCAGCGGGGCTGCAGCTTTTAGGAAGCATGTATCGACCTGGTCCTAGGAAGAACTTGGTCTTTGCGATTTATGGCGCAATGGCTGCGATTGGATTCTTTAGTAGGTGATGAAAGTGCAATGAGCTTAGGAGAAGTGCTGACGAACGGTACAGTTGGACTCTTCTTCGCTGGCGTCGCGGGGGAATATGCTAATTGGAGATGGTACTTCTGGATTGGGACAATGCTCGGCGCCGTCGTGGTTGTCGCATCATTGTTCTGTATCCCAAACGACATGGAAGCGCACAAGCTATCCTACGTGAAGATGGACTGGCTTGGGAGTCTCTTCACCATCACGGGATTGGTTCTGGTGGTGTTCGCTATCACTTCCTCCAGCCATGACGGCTGGACCGCTCCATATATCCTGGCCACGTTCCTGCTCGGTCTGGCTTCTCTGGGGATAGCTTTTTGGATTGAGGGGTGGGTGGCAGCACAGCCTTTACTGCCATTCGAGATTTTCACCAAGAAGCATGTCCGTCCATTCATGCTCGGCCTCCTGTTCTCCTACGGCACCTGCGGGATATACCTCCTTTATGCAACACTTTTCTGCATGAACATTCTCGGTGCTTCGCCGATGTAAGTAATGGCTCAGTGTCTGCGAGCAAATCGACTTATTTGCTAACTCGATGTAGGCAACTTGTCGCATGGTATACACCAAGTGCGACCATCGGTATAATATTAGCGATCACGGGCGGCGCATTACTGCATAAAGTGCCGCCAATGATACTTCTGGTCATCACCGGCTGCGCGATTATTATTGAGTCGGTTCTGTTTGCACTCGCTCCGTCCGATGCCTACTATTGGGCCTGGATCTTTGTGCCGATGGTCATGATGACTCTGTCCATTGACATAGTCTTGTAAGTGTATTCATCCATTCTCTGTGAGATCTGTTCTGACTTAGCATTGTAGCACAGTAGCAAATGTCTTCTTCTCGAGCACACTCCGGAGAAGCCAACAAGGTCTGGCTGGATCGCTCTCCAATGTTTTGATGCAGCTTGGAATCGCTGTGCTACTGGGATTTGCGGAGCTCGTCGGATCAGAGACCGCGCATCAGGGTCTGAAGCAGAGTTACCATAATGTGTTTTGGTTCAATCTGGCATGCGGAGCCACGGCGCTTGTAATATTCGTGGCTTTTGTACGAGTGCCCCGACAGAAGAGCGACCTGACTGCTGATGAGAAGGCGCTGAAGTTGGAAGCTGAAGCAGTGTGAGATAGTTCACTTGAATAGCCAGGACTTCGCTTCAGCTCATCGAGCGATGTTTGCAGTCGCTGTTTCCAGTCCAACGCCTGCATGACTACCTGTAAATGGAAGCAGCTGAAAATGCCGACTACGTGTAGACTCCGTTCTAAGTGATCCTTGGCATACGTTGGGGATAGGCGTAGTCGAGACACGTCCACCTCCAAGGCGCAGCAATTGTTATTTTGATCGTAGCGAGTCCGGAGAGGATGACTTCCGCTGAAGTTGAAGCAAGGAGCGAGCCTGATATCGGCAGGGCTGGCAGCCGTGGTGCTTTGTTGCAAAAGACACTGCGGAAAAGCATGGTCAGGCGAATCAGCGGGCAGAGTGCACCGGATCCAAACACGCCGTCCACAAAGCCTCGTCATTTCTGGCCACCAGCACTCGCACCCCTGTTTGGCCGGCAGACGACTCCGCTGCGGCTATGCCGTCCAGGAATCGTAAGACAAATGTATCGTACGTGTGCCTGGTTGATGAATGCCACGCCTTCCGCCCACTTCTCCTCCCCAATTGACACCAAAACAAACCACCAAATTGTCGCGCCCACTGACCTCCGCTCCTCGCGCCCCGTGCACGCGATGGGCCAGCGTGACAATTGACTCAACGATTTGACTTTCTGCATTCAACCTGCACCAGAAACGCGACTGCGACATGGACTCCGCTTGGCGGCAAGGAGGAGCTGCGGGAGGCTGCTTACAGACTCCCACCTTTGGCGGGCCCTTCGACGCAGCACAGAACAACGAGGACTGGGAGGAATGGCTGCGATGGGATCCGGCTGCTGAGCCCACTTCGCCCGACGACACCTTCAACTCCGCTTCATCCAAGAACGACTCACCCCTCCAGGACCCCGTTTTCCCTGCCTTTGGCGGGATCAACGATGAACCTCTGGCGCCACCGCTTATCGTGGGCGACGACAACCTGGGCTTTGGAGACGGCACAGCATTGGACCCCGACTTCGCGCTCTTCGGTGCTGGCGACATCAATACCGGCTTCGACTTCTCCCAAAACACCGGACTAGATGCCTTGTCGAGCATTCCAAAGATTGATACCAATGTCGCCCAATGGACATTACCCTCGAATGCAGCAGTCGATCCTATTGCTTCCCTGGCTGTCGAAAATGCCCAAGTCCCGACTTCCGCGACCTCATTGACCGCCGCGACGCCGAGCTTGCACCAAAGTCCTGGGTCTTCCAATACATCACAGCGGGGACAGAGCATTACCTCCACATCGCCTTTGCCGCCAAAGAAGAAAGGAGGACGCAAGAGGAAGGCTGAAACGCAGCCGGAACCCAGCGGAGGCGATGGTGATGGCGACTCACCCGAGGGGGAGGATCATCCGAACAAGAAGATCACCTCACACAATGTCATTGAGAAGAGATATCGCAACAATCTGAATGACAAGATCATCGAGCTTCGACAAAGTGTGCCCAGCTTGCGTGCTATGGGCCGCTCCAACAAGGGAGACAATTTGGAAGATCTCGAAGGCCTGACCCCTGCACACAAGCTGAACAAGGCGACCATCATGGCCAAAGCTACCGAGTACATCAAGCACCTGGAAAAGCGCAACAAAACGATGGCTGATCAGATGGCTGCGCTGAAGGAGCAGCTGGCGAGAGTCGAAGCTTCCGTTGGCCAGTCGAGGCAAGGAAGCGCTCACAGCAGTCCGATCTCTGAGTCCGACCGATCCCGAGCAACCTCTTCTGCAGGACATGGCGCCTCGCCAAACTTTCTCAATGTGCCTCAGGATCAAACGCGCTTTGGACAGCCCATTGTGCAGCAACAGTATATGCAGGCGCAAGGCCAGCCAACATATGCTCGGCCCCCGAATCCACCCGTTGAGGCGCAAAACCAGCAGCCAATTGCTAAAGGCCATGGTAAAGGCTTCGTGAACAAGGTGATGCTTGGAACGATGGCCGGTGTCATGGCTATGGAAGGGTACAGCGAGCATCAACAGTCCGGCGAAGGTACTTCTGGATTGGCCGCGCTACCTACAGCACTCTTCAAGCGCGGCATGGAAGGTGGCATGTCATCTTCCTCCATGGCAGCCATGTCACGTCAAGCCCTGCTGCCAATGCTCAAGGTCTGCATGGTCGTTGGCACGCTTCTCTACTTGCTTGCTCCGTTACTGAACTTCTCTCCACGACGCAAACAGAAGATGTCTACCACAGTACGCCTTCCCAAGGCTCCCTCGTTGGCTTCACCGGTAGAAGTTCGCCGGCAGGCCTGGCTCACCGCCATTCAAACTGTATGGGTTCCCAAGCACTTCCTTCTAGAAGTTGCCGCAGTGGGTGCCAAAATGTTCCAGCTCAGCCTGCGTAGATTTGTCGGCCCGGAGGTCTTCATGGCACTCACCGGCACCAATAAGGAAGAGGAGGCAGCGCGTGTCAAAGGATGGGACATTGCCATTGATGCACAGCTTGCCGGAGGCGACGCCCAAGTTTCGTACTATCGACTATTACTGACTTTGATGGAGAGCGGTACCCTACCCGACTCACCGGCCAGACTCATGCAAAAGGCCGTCCACTTCCGCGTCTTCTTCTGGGAAGTTGCTAATGCGGGTTATGGCAACATCCTGGGATTCAAGTCCTTCACCGAGAAAGTCGGCCGAATCTACTGGGATTCTGCTCGCCGTCAACAAAAGGAACTGCTTGCTGCCAAAGCCCAAGGCCGTCCCACAGAAGAGGACGACATTGATCTATTGCCGGATCACTTGGCACGGCTCGTCGAGCTGGACTGTGACGAAGTGCTCAGCGACGAGATGATCCAACGTGCGTGGAATCTAGCGTGGAACAAACCCAGTGCACATTCGCTTGATCCCAACGCGGCCAAGGACAATGTGGTCGAGGATCACGCTATCCGCTCGCCCATCGACGCTGTTGCCGCGTGGTATGCGAACACCACCATCGACGACACGCTTGCGGATACACTGACTGACAACGCCTCCACGTTCGACATTGAGTACTACCTTGGTCTTGCCTTGAGCGTGGCGCCGCCAGCGTCTAGCACGCATGTGCGCGCACTAACCGCCAAGGCTGTACTGTCCAACACCAACCGTGCTGCAAACATTGTCGTGGCTTTGGACGCACTGCCCGTCATGTCTCCTACGGGCGGCATGAATCTGGTCAGCCATGCTCCCGCGTCGCCCGATGTTTTCACATCTTTGACGCTGGCTAAGTTGATTTCACTTTCAACTAGCTCGTCACCGAAAGCTGCCCGCGAGCGCGCACTTCGCGCCCTGAACGGCCTTAAGCTTGCTCCTGGCCAGTTTACACTTCTGACGGCCGTTGCTGCTTATCGTCTGCTTCGCACGCTGACCTCCGGCAACACTGCTGCTCGTGCTATGGGCGTGGAAGAGCTTGCTGGCAGCCTTAGGGTCTGGGCAGGAACAACCACCGGTAGGGCTAGCGGACTTGGGCACGTGGGCCGGACTAAGATCGTGAAATTGTGCTTGAGCATTGCGAGGGAAATGGGAGGCTGGGACGAAAAGGACAGCGGATATGCTTCGGCGGATGGTGCTCGCAGTCAGAGCGCCAGTCCGACGCGAGTTTTCACGTAAGCACGTGCAGGTCGTGAAGCAAAATGACATGACAGGGGTTTTGAATTGATCAGTTCTAGCAATTTAGCGAGCTGGAGCATTAGACATGTTCTTCTATAGATGTGCATGAAGCACGTATTTCGACCCTTTTGAACTGTGCTGTTTCATCTTGTTCCCTTCCGCACGTTGTTGATGGCTTGGCTCTCACATGCTCCCGCAACTGCGTCATTCACCGAGGCGCGCGTGATGCCTACCATCAAGCAAGCCGCTCCACCTCCACCTTGAGCATTCATCACATGAGTCTCGCAACTCGTACACCCACTTCCATGTACCTGGAGTAGTGCTCACCTCATCGCCGCCATGGCGGACGACTATGCCAGTCCGATCGCGAACCGCGACGAACCCATTCCCGTGATCCGCATCTCTTCCAACGAAGACGACGGTTACGACTCCTCCGATGCAGAAAGCGAGGTCACGACCCGCAGGCGCGACAGACTGCGGGAACGCGCGAGCCGGAGCACCAGTAGACTGCGTGAGAAATTCGAGAGCGGCGAAGGGGGACGACAAAGTCTCCAAGATCGGCTGTTTGCCAGCGTCCTCTCTCAGATTATCCCATCGGAAGGGCCTCCTACAGACGTCGACGACGATGAGGGCCAACTGCCTAAGAAAAAGGACCGACGGAGTAAGAAGTATGTTGACAAGCCTGAGTTCGGCCCTCGTCTCATGACCTACAACTTCCGCCGCTTCAATGCTCGCATCGGTGTCGTCTTCGTGTTTGAGAACATGCTCATCCGCCTTTTTACATGGCGCCAACCTACTTCAACCCTCTCCTTCCTGGCCATCTACTCCCTTATATGCCTCAAACCACATCTGCTCCCTCTCATACCACTCGGCGTCCTCTTATTCTGGGTTATGATACCCTCCTTCCTCTCTCGACATCCGACCCCTAAGAACGACCCTCGAATCGAACCGAGCTATCGCGGCGCTGCCACCGCCCCTGCGAGCCGCGTCAAACCCGCACCGGACTTTAGTACGGATTTCTGGAGGAATATGAGGGATCTGCAGAATAGCATGGAAGATTTCAGTCGGCTGCATGATGCTGCGAATGAATATATTACGCCGTACACAAACTTCAGCGATGAGTCGATGAGCTCGGGTATCTTTCTCTGGCTCACTGTGCTCAGCTGTGCGGCTTTTGTGGGGAGTGGGCTGGTGCCTTGGAGGGCCATTGCTTTGCTGGGAGGATGGGCTGCGGTGCTCAGTGGACATCCCCAAGCGCAGAAAGTATTGCTGTCGACGAGGAATATGAAGCAGTTGAAACAGCATTTGGAGCTGTTGCAGAGGACGTTGAGGAGTTGGGTTGAGCAGGATATTGTGATTCACGAGCCGCCCGAGTTGAGGCAGGTGGAGGTCTTTGAGTTGCAGAAACATCACACTGAAAGCGACACTTGGGAGCCGTGGCTGTTCAGTCCCTCGCCCTACGATCCGCTTTCCCCAGCACGAATTGCGGGCAATCGGCCGAAAGGCACGCAATTCTTCGAAGATGTACAGCCACCAAACGGGTGGGACTACAAAGAGAAGAAATGGAACCTTGATCTCTTTACGCGAGAATGGGTGGAAGAGCGTATGATTTCAGGAGTGGAAATTGAGACTGAGGGCGAGAGATGGGTCTACGATATTCCTCCCGAAGAAGTGGATCTGCTGGAGCTCCTGGGAAGCCCTGGCAAAGGGAAGAACAAGAGACGAGTCAAGAGTATTCCTAAGAGTGGATGGGAAGAAGGCACGGGTCTGGAGCGGCGAGGTGAATGGAGACGAAGACGCTGGACGAGGCTTGTCACGAAAAAGGTTGCCGAGCCAGCAGATAAGGCGAAGGACTGAGAAGCGAAGAACGTCCACCCACTGGTACTGACCTCTCTGCCGAGTGCGCGGCCAGTGGGCTGGAGGAGCCAATTCGACTGGCCCCAATCGGTCTGCAACCACATGGATCGGCATTATTCGACATATCGGGCCCATACCTCCGACCGCGCGGCATCGAAACAGTCAAGTGTCGAAGCTGTCGCGCCTCGCCAGCGAGGTGAGCGCAGTTCTCGTAATCGTGATTGCGAATCTGCTGAAGGAGCCATTCTCGGCTGGCTATGATTCGGCACGAGCATTCATCCACGCTTCTGTCGGCCTCAACTGTCAACCATTACCAGAGAACCTTCTGCTATCTTGTTCTATCACCAAGTGTTTCTCAAGAAAGCTTAGCGTCGACCTTATCATCGTTCCAGAAGCAACCCCAGACATTGCCCGCGTTTAGCCTGGCGAGGGCATGCACGGCCGGCTGCTTTCCGCTTCGTCCGACCACCTCAGCCTGGCCATTTACATGCTTGTCGGCACGGCTTTCATGCCTCACTTGGAGAGTGTGTCGGAGGGGCGAGGGTTGCGTGCTCTCGCAACTGCAAGGTTCTGTCGCTCCATCCTCATGTCTGGTGAGCGGCAAACATACCATGGGCAGTGTTCGCGAGCGTCGTTGTCGTGATTCAACGAATTCACCAGCGAAAAGATGCACAGACTTGAGATACGGGATGATCTGGAGTTGAAGAGATACCCTCGGAGTCTCATAGGACATACCTCGCTTCACTTCATATCTATTGACGAAACAAACCGAATCGCCATCCGTACAGATCCCTGCAATGCGCAGCTCCCAAGACTAGCTTGGTGGCCTCTAAGCTCACTTAGCTCTAACACGCTACCTTGGCTTCAGACTTTACTTGAATGAGTTGGTCATATCACACACTTGTTGTTCACGCGGCATTCTTCTATCGTTCTAGAAGAGACACCAGCGATTGTCAGCAACTTTCATTAGACTGGATGGTCTCGGGAATATCGAGGTTTGTCGGCTGAGAGGATGGTGTGATTTTGTATAAGACCTGTACCGCGTGCGCGTCTACATGCATGGTTGGTGCTATCTCCTGACATTTATTCCTCTCTCTCCTCGTCTTGCCCTACCTGTTACAGTGTCGGTCGTCGAATCGACCCTCGCCGCACCTCACGTGGTTGACTAGGATTCTATCCTACCTTGGAGCTCTCAGGATCACCCTGGTCGTGTTGCGGTATTTGGGGACTGCTCGGCGTGAAGCACGCCGACCCTGGTCGAAGAGAGGGTCTTGCACATATGCTACTCCCTTAGGCCGTCTGACGTTCGACTTCACCATTCACCTTCTGCGCCCAAGGCTGCTGTTTCACCAGCATGGCGGAGTCTATAGACGGGAAGAAGGAATATAACATCGAGCATGGGCCTGCTCCAGATTATGCTGGAGAGAGGGCTACCGATGTCGCCATCGGAGAGGCGAAAGCACTGTATGGCGATATACAGGATGCTGAGCAATACGGCTACGTACGTTTCACACTCCAACAGTCGAGTTTCCTGTTCGCTGACATCCCTCTCAGGTCGCGAGAGGGCTAAAGTCACGCCATATCCAGTTCATTGCTTTGGGAGGCACAATGTGAGATCATTTCACTCTGTGAGAAAGCTTCACGTACAGCGAAACTGACCTATTACAGCGGTACTGGTCTCTTCCTTGGTATCGGCAAAGCCTTCGCACAGGCGGGACCTCTCTCTGTCTTGCTTGGCTACTCGATAACAGGTATTGCTATCTTTTTCATGATGCAATGTCTTGGTGAAATGGCAACCTGGCTCCCTCTTCCTGGTGCGGTACCTCAGTACGCAGCACGTTACGTCGATCCTGCGATGGGTTTCGCTGTGGGTTGGAACAATTGTAACCACCTTCCGCATTCCTAATACCTTGACAGCCACGCTGACTCCAATAGGGTATTCGAACGCTTTGACACTTTGTGCCGAGATCAGTGCCGCTTCTGTCGTAATCGGTTTCTGGAACGACTCTATCAATCAAGCTGCTTGGATTTCGATCATCCTGGTCGTAATCGTTCTGCTAAATGTATTCGCGGTCAGCATCTATGGAGAAGCGGAGTTCATTTTCGCTTCGATCAAGATTATTACGATTGTTGGACTGCTGCTTCTGGCCCTGATTATCGATCTTGGAGGTGCACCTAACGGAGACCGCCTTGGTTTCAGGTACTGGAGGCATCCGTGGGTGCCGATGAAAGAATACATTTCTACTGGAGATGCTGGACGCTTCTTTGGATTCTTCTCCGTTCTGGCTAATGCGGCTTTCTCGTACGGTGGCGTGGAAATGGTTGCTGTCGCTGCTGGTGAAGCAGAAAACCCCAGGAAGAATATCCCCAAGGCTGTCCGACGTGTCTTCTGGCGCATTCTCTTTTTCTACGTGCTTGGATCTTTGGCCATCGGTGTCATTGTTCCTGCTGACGACGACCGTTTGTTGAGCGGCGGAGCCGGAGCTGCTTCTTCACCTTGGGTCATTGGAATCGTGAGGGCGGGAATTCCTGTTCTGCCTCACATTATCAATGCCGTCATTCTCACCTCAGCCACTTCCTCTGGAAATGCTTTCCTGTACACTGGCTCTCGCTACCTATTTGCCCTAGCACAGAACCGTCAGGCGCCACGGTTCCTTCTCACCTGCACTAGGACCGGAGTTCCGATCTACTGTGTTCTCATCACTGCCTCGATAGGCCTCCTAACCTATATGACCGTCTCAAGTGGTGCAGCCAACGTCTTCGGCTGGTTCCAAACCTTGACTACTATCACGTCCGTCATCACCTGGGTGAACATCTTAATTGCCTACATCGCCTTCAAGAAAGCTCTTGCCGCCCAGGGCGTGGACCGAAATACCCTGGTCTTTAAATCCAAATGGCAACCATACACCGCATACATTCCACTGGCCTTCTTCCTGATCATCATCGTCTTCAACGGCTTTGCTGTTTTCACAAAGGGGAGATGGAGCGTGCAGGACTTCGTGACCGCGTACATTTGTGGTCCGATTTACATCACATTCTTCTTGGTTTGGAAGGTTGTCAAGAGGACCAAATTTGTTAAGAGTTCTGAGGCGGATATCTGGACGGGCAAGGCGGAACTAGATGCGGAGGTCTGGCCTGATCAGACTCCAAGGAATTGGGTCGAGAAGGTGTGGTATTGGATTGCGTAGGAGGGGCGTAGAATAGTGAACGATCTTAGGAGATTGCAGATATGAGTATTCATGATGTGACGTTGATCAAGGTGAAGAGGGACTTCTTTCCCTAAGCTTCCCTTGTTGAGCTGCGCCACCTCGTAGCCAAACTTGACTCCTGGAAGACTGAATCGTGCTCACTCTCAAAAGTGCGTGAATTTGGGTATCATATTAGTCTACAGTCATCCCCAACCAGCTGCATTCCTTCTCATGCTACTGCCGATTCCATCGCCTCCACCCATTCTACGGTTGCCACTTCTTCCTATACAACCGTAATGAATCACCTCGTTATCGGGATAGACTCTCACAGCACTGGCACCAAATCTCTTGTGACACACTTTGCAGTGATCGTCTTCTCCGATCCTCACTCTCCTATTCTTCCCCAGAGGCTTCTCATGTGCGAGGTTATCAGGCCCGAGCAAGAGCGTCCTCTCCGTATTTGCTCGTCTCACGCCCTCGAGCCCACGAACAATCATCTCTTCTCGCAAAATCGAAGTTGCATTTCTAATTCGACCTCGGAAATAGTCTTGGAGCTCCTTGACTGCAAGGTCATCCGGCATGAGATCGAGCGTGCTACTAGCAGGAAGGCGAGCACCGTGCTTGCTCAAGAGATCAAGAGCTTGCGGCCACTGCTTCTCTTCACCCGCTGGGGGCCGCAAGTAGAGCCCGAGCAGGACTGCGAAGATATTGGATCTGTCATCTGTTTCTTTTGGTTCCACTTGGCGAAAGTGCTTCTCATGTTTCGTGCTATTGTCCAGTAGGCAAGCTTCTTGCTCAGCTTTATCTTCGAGGTATACTTTGTTGCAATACTCTTCTGCTTTGGAGAAATCTTTGATTTGAAACACATAAATCGATAATGCTTGCTTATGGTTTCCCATGGCGCTGAGAACGATGGCTCGCGATTCGAAGAAAGTAGAGTCGTCAGTCGGAAGTTGCTGAAACGTCTTACGTTTACTGTAGGACGAACTCTTGAGCAGAAAGGATTCGAGCTTCGATTTTGTTTCGTCGCGATCACTTTCTGCGATGTCCGGCTGCTTAAGCTCGGCGAGGTAAAGATCGATGAGCCGCTGATGGAATTCCCCATCATTGTCGCTGAGCTCGTGTATGATGTGCTCAAGGTACCGCGTCTCCAGCTTCCTATCGCTCTCGGCCAAGAACTCCAGCACCTTCTGGCGTGGTAGGCGCTCCGCATTATCGGTATCAGCGATAAAGATGTCCATTCCTACGTTTGGATTTTCTTCAAGAGGCCATCGTGCGTATTCCAGGATAAGATCTACTAGCTCAGGTGGTAGCTGTTTGAGATAGCCGGCAGTGCGTTCTGGGCCACGCATGGCTTCGGGTATCGTACCCTCTGCCTGACCTTTTCCGAACTTGCTCAGAAGTTCCAATGCTTGACGATGCATCTTCTTCCCATGCAGAAAATCGATGAGCTCGCTGTATCGGTCGCCTTCGTAAAGCGCCGATTGAACGACTTCAGGATCACAGAAGTTGTCGATGCGGAACAGAGAGCCTGCGAGTGTTGGTGTC
The DNA here is from genome assembly GCF_033473495.1 of Cercospora beticola. Classification (NCBI taxonomy): domain Eukaryota; kingdom Fungi; phylum Ascomycota; class Dothideomycetes; order Mycosphaerellales; family Mycosphaerellaceae; genus Cercospora; species Cercospora beticola. The sequence goes on along the minus strand of NC_088935.1, from coordinate 1,493,977 downwards.
GTGAGCATGTATACGCGAAATAGTGTTGTATCGACAAGCTGAGCAACTTTCAATAGCTCGCTCGACCAGTCGACCTCTTTACTTGGCGCCGCCAGAATCTCATCTGTAAGCAAATGGCCGAAAGCTGGCTTCCCAGTCTCTGCATCGAAAGTCGGCGGGTCTTCCTTCAGAGTGCCATCATAATTCAGGACATTCTGTACGTGTCGTCTCGTGTCGGCCAGAAACCCTACGAGGCACCTTGCTGCGCGTTTCAGGTCATCGCCTTCCAGTGGCTTGTCTGCCGTACTGCCTGCCTTGGTGCGGACACTCATATTATCAGCATCGTTGCGAGCAGGCGAACGCACTGAAGCGGCGTCTGAGTCTGTCTTCTTGTGGCTCCCAGTGAGCTTGCCAAACATGCCTTTGACTGGAGTGACTGGGATCGGTTTACTGCTCTCCTCTGCCTTGGAATCACCATTCTCAGCAGGTTCCGACTCGCTGGACTCCTCTGTTATTGAGCTGAGGTCGCCTGCAATGCTGCGAGGATACAAGGATATCACGCGTTCGGGCGTCGTACGTGCATCTGTGAAAAGATCGAGCGCAGTGCTATACTTTTGTTGATGGAAGAGCGCAATTCCTTTCAACGTCATGATCTCGCGTATGCGACCAGCCTTGTCATCGATCAATGTGTCTTCCAGAAGTTTCAGTAAGCTTATCGCCTCATCGAAGCGCTGCTTTTCGACTAGCTCTGTGAGCTGCGTTGGATAGGAGAGAGCATTCATTCGCCAGATTGTGCGATCGGAGGCCACCAGGAAACCTTTGCCAGCATGAGCCAAGCTAATGTAAGGTTGTGGAACGTGGAGGATGGTCGCGCCTGGAACACTGATGGTCTGCAGCAGGGACAACGTGTCGGGATTGCGTATTTGCAGCGAACCTTTATCAGGCGGCTGAAGTGCTAAAAGATATGGATAGCTGTAGCCGATCTGTTCTGGCGCAAGAGCCCAGGGCACTTGTCGCTTCTCGAGCGGCTTGCCATCAACGTTGACGAACAGAGTGTTTACGTCCTTGGCCAGAAGCACTTGATCTCCAGACAGGCTGGTGGCCATCGGCTTCGGTACCCAGCTCCCCATGCCCATATATCCCATGCCGCTGCTGCTCACCGCGCCGAAGCGAACGCCTGCAAGTTCACCTGAGCTTGCATCTGTAGCTGAATTGGCGACGCGTTTGCTGATGGGCGTGACCTCTTGCGACAAAATGTCAATTGTGCTGAAGCCTGGGTCCATGCCAGCGACCAGATGTGTGCCGTCTGCCCATATCAAGCTCTTGATGGTCGCTTCCAGACTGATCTCAGCAACATCTGGGACCTGCTCCATGTCCTGCCACGTCCAGCACAGAATCTTGCGTTTGGCCCCAACAGCGAGTCTCGACACCAAGCCCGGAACGTTCGTCTCTGGGTCCTTCACGACATTGCTCGTGACAGCGAAGCATGCTGCTCCCTTGGTGCGCTCCAGGCGCTCCACGAGCTCGTACGTCTGCAAATCGTGCAGCGATACGCACGCGTCGCTCAGACTGACCAGCAGGTTGGCTTCTTTGATGATGGCCAGCTGCTGCACGGGTTTCTTGCTGAACTTCTCCTCCTCGCGCAGCACATCGACCAGCTTGGTCTTGACCGGACTCGGCGGCGCATCTCCGTTGCCGTTGGTGGTATCGGTATTCGCGGACTCGTTCACGAGGAAGACCCGCAGCGCGCCGGTGCTGAGACCGGCCAGAATGCGGTCGCCATACGCCAGCAGCGACTCGACTTTGGCCTTGTCGCGCGATTTGACCTCGTAGATCGGCTGTGCTTGGAATGCCGAGAGCATCCTGTCTCGTTACCGGCAGACCATGATCGGTGCGTTGTGGAGGCGGACTGAGGTGGAAGCTCCAAGTGAAGCTGGTCGTGGTCGGCTTCCCTCTCCACACGTCATGTGCGCGGTGTTCGCGTCTTCAACTCAGCACTTCCATGCCACCACCAACCAACACACTCCTTTGACCACTCCAACGATCATTAGCACATGGAGAACCTCAGTCTCCATGATGCTGGCCCGCCAGGCGGCCCGCAGATGCCACCCGGTCCTCCAGGACCACCACGTATGTGAAGCCTTCCATTGGGCACCTAGTGAGCGCTGTGGACAAATCTAATGCTTTGCAGAGCTTCCACCGCAGATGTTCACGACTGCCGCGCAGCTCTTAGACCTTACCGACAGTGAGTGCGGCCGCGCGACTGCCGCTACATTGTGAAAAAGAACCAAGCGATACTAGCATACGCTTAGAGAAACTCATGATTGCCCTGCGCGATGGCAGAAAACTCATCGGAGTCTTGAGGAGCTGGGATCAATTTGGTATGCTCCAAGAGAAACGTTACAAGTCGGGCGTCATAGCTGATGGGCTGGGACAGGAAACCTGGTGCTGCAAGACACGGTCGAGCGCTTATTCGTGCAGAACCTCTATGCGGACATCGAGCGAGGACTGTTCCTCGTCCGAGGAGAGAACGTCCTTCTGCTTGGAGAGATTGTACGTCAAACACGACTGCACACAGTCTTATGTCAATGGCGCTTGCTGACGGTCTCACAGGATCTGGACAAAGACGATTACATTCCCGAGCCATTCGAGCAAGCTTCAGCAGAAAAGGTCTTCCAACTTAAGAAACAAGAAGAGCAAGATAGGAAGAAGAGTGACAAAATTCGGCAAAAGCGACTGGCCGAATTTGGCTTCGAAGGGGAGAACAGCGGGGAGATCATATTCTAGCATGAGAAGACGTGCTAGTCTGCTACTGCTACGTTACATACTCCTTGAACATTGCAGGAGTCAGTTTCCGAAATCGAAGAATGAGGATTTGTCCTTCCCGGTTGCATTAACGGCCGCGTGCAGACGGCGAGCACCTTACTGTGCGACCTGCACCACGTGAATGCGACATTCGCCCAGTTATGCTTGGCAGTATTGAATGCGAGCCTGAGGACGACGGGGACAAGGTGGCTTTGATAAGTCCAGAGATCACAGACTCAGATATATAGGCAGCCATTGTCACATGAAAGTCATGCGTCGGTGTCACATTCATTAAATCCCGCGAATCGACACTAACTTAGCTCTGAAGCTCGATGCGCGATGCGCTTCACTTCGGGACGTGCACGGCCTGAGCCGTGCGCTAGCGTCATCCGCACCTGCAAACTCACGTCGAAACTTCCTCCCTTCCACATTCACGAGCGCCATCACGAAACATCATCGATCTCGCCTCGATAGCACAAGCAAGCGTTCCCAACACAAGCACACACATGACAAGACCGAATTTCTGCACATGTTCACTTGCGCGGCCGCACGTGAGACGCTAAGCCAAGGAGGCGCGCGACTGCAATTGCGCAGACTCGAGTTGGGTGAGTGCCAAGCGTCCGCAGGTTTCGTGTTATCCCCATCACTAGGCAATAGAATTAGACCGAACCGCTGTGCACTTTGACGTGCCAGAGGTCTTCCTCCCGCTATCGGGCACTATTCACCTGTTTGTTTGCATGGGCCGCGAGTGAATGATCGCGTTTTGCCAAGAAATTGTGGGGCCCGAGCAGTCATTCACCTTCCACAGCACCGAAGTGGAAATCCAGAGTGCGACGGATGTCACCCGACAGGCAACAGCGGCAAACACTGCGGAAGAGCCCGATCGATCTGCTCCACATCGCCGGCAGTCCTTCGCGCTGAGTCAGGCGACCTTGTTTATATGACGGTCGCCCGCCTCCATCACTCGACATTGGTCGCCCGCGACACTAACGTGACCAGAGCCAGCCAACGCCTCGCCTTGCCAGCGTGTGCCTCACTCGACTGACATTACGTGGAAACACGCACAGAGCATTTGGCTGACCTGCTCGGAACAGGCAAAACAGATGGCGGCGACAACCACTAAAGGCGCGGCGAAAGGCCGCCGCAGCACAAGACTCTCAGACTCTTCCAGCAATGACACAATTGATGTGAAGCCGCGCTCTTCTGCTGGAAAGCTCTCGCAAGCTGCTGTCCAGCCGATGCAGCCACAAGCCGAGCCCGACTCGAGCGAGTCAAATGGCGACATCGGAAAGACTCTCTCGCGCGACAAGGGCAAGAGCAAGGTCAGTCAATCCTACTTCCCACACTTACTGCCCGAGCTGACATGAACTACAGGCACCAGTTGGCGAAGATGATGCCATGCCAGACGCTCCTCCACCAGAGCTCGACGTCGGAGATGAAGACGACGAGGTTGAAGAATACGACTTCTCGAACGAGCCTCAGTATGTCGAGGATACTGACGACGAAGATCTCGATGATGATGCGCGCTCTGTCATCACGCTGTCTTCGGAGCCTTCTACCCCCAACGAGCCCGAGTGTCCGATTGAACCTCGCCCTTGGGCACACTTCAGCGAGAAGCAGCGCGAGGTGTGGGAGCTCATGTACTCCAACGTGACTCCGTTCGCAATGAGTGGCAGCTGGGCGGTGACCGAAGAATATCAACGCGAGAAGGATATGGAGATGCTCCGCTATCTGGAAGACCACCCCCTTGACGACTGGGTCATCACCAAGTCGTTGGCACACAGCGCCCACAACCAGCTCTTGGAGCGTATGCGTTGGCGCAATTTCGGCATTCCGATCTACGGTAGAGATAGAGTACCTGTGTGGTCGCCAGATGGGTCTCGTCCTCCACCTCCACAAGCTGGAATGCCGCCATCTCGAGGCGCACGCCCAACACCACCCGGTCCCGTACCAAGCCAACACATTCCAGGGCCACTGTACGGCCAGCTCGTGCCTCATCTGCAACATCCGGGCCCGCACATGCACCCACCCATGCCGCCACAAATGCAACCACCTCAGCAACGCATGGGGCCGGCACCACATCCAAACCGTGGCCAGCTGCCTCCCGGTGTCTTACCCTCGCAACCATACGCGCACCCAATGCCTCCGCAGCATGGGCAACCGGGTCCTCATGCGGTTGGCCCCGCTCAGAATATGCCGTACAGTATACCGCTTGGTACCTACGTTGGACACCCAGTACCATCGACTTACACAGGTCCCCCGATGCGAGTAATCCCATCAGGACCACACATTCCAAAACCCCCTAGGTATATGATGCTTCTAAGACACGCTTTCAGTGCTAACAGTAGAAACAGAAAGCCACGCGAGAAGAAGGAGACCCCTATGGCTGGGACACCACCACCAGCAGCTCCTGTTCCACCGTACCCGGCTCGCACGAAGCCAGAAGAAGCACAGCGACCTATGAAGCGCGCACCTCGTGGTAGCAATAAGGCAGGTAAGCGTCCTCAGCGTCGCCAGGCAGAGGCAGAAGAGTTCCCATGGACGCGACAGATCGACTTCCCAGAGGCAAAGAAGAATGCCACTTGGGATGACACGATCTACGACAGAGCTACTCTGGACGACATGGAAGACACTCGGCGCCACAACATTCACCTTATAGAGGGTGTCGATTCTAGGTTGCAGGAGATGCAGCGTAAGTCTTCCATCACCGTGCAATTGCGAATTGTACTAATTATGAGACTATAGGTCAAGCACGCAATGCGAAGAATGCAAAGAACGCGAAGAAGGCCGCAACGGCCGATGGCGAAACGACCAAGGCTGATACTGAGGCCATCTCAGAGACCGAGGCCAAGCCAAAGGAGCGTAAGAAGCGTGGCTCAGCCAAGACCGACAACGGCGACCCATATCACTCCGGTTGTTTCTCGTGGTCCGACGAGGCATCAGAGACGCTGGGTAAGCAGCTAGGTTACGAGGTCCCAGACGACGCCATCGATGCGGGTATGGACGACAAAGTCAGCAACGAACAGATGGTAAAGCTCAAGATCTACTGGAATCCTGGCAAGAAGGGCGGTCCTGCAGATCTCGAGCAGGCGCGGTTCAGCGTCCGCGATAGCGTGCTCACTCGCAAGCAGCTGTCTAAGACGCTCATCCTTAACCGCCGTGCCGCCGAATGCATCGTCGACTTCTGCCCGGACCTGCTCTGGCGCGGCATCCTCCTCCGTGTCTGCAGCGAGGGCGGCTACGGCAACAAGGATGTCCGTGACCGTTTCTGCTACAACGGTTGCTACTGCGACAAGGCCACCATCACCAAGCGCATCTCCGCGGCTCTCGGTCAGAAGCAAGTCAGCCCCAATAGCAGACGCTATAACCAGGCCGAACTGGAGTGGTACGATGCCAATGTTAAGGACTTTACTTGCTACATCGAATACTTTGGTCGTCGTACTGGTCATCGCAACATGCTCAAGATCCAAATGCAGAGCGAGAAGCGCCGCGCTGCTCTTGAGTGGCAAGTCAAGGTCGACGGAGGTCCGTCTACTGTCGATGAGGCTCCATCTACTGTCGAGGAAGAGGGCAAGGCTGGCCCCAGCAAGCGTCGTAAGCTCGACGCTGAGGGTAGCCATGCTGCTTCTAAGGTGGAGGATACGGAGGAGGGTGAAGAGTACGGCGAGAGCGAGCGCAGCGATGCCGTCTCCGTGCAGGATTCCGATATCCTGGACGAGATGGATGAGACTGAGTAGAATGTGCTGGACGGTGCTACTGCGTGGTGATAAGGTTTGCTAGGTGAAAGGTCGTGCAGCCTGAGCGATCGTGTTTTCTTGTACTCGAGCATGTGTGGAAGCCACACCAGACTGTATTCCGAGGATTCACTGTACTTCGAGTCTGTCCAAAATGACACATTTGAGAGAAAAGTTCCCAATTTTGTGCTTAGCCTTCAGCATTTCGGCGCATTCCGTTGGGCTTTCTGCCTCTTTGTCGGCAGGAAAATCCCGAGTCGAGGTCGCACTGGTTCTGAACGACTTGCATGAAAAGTTGAATCACCCAATTTGTGCTGAGTTCGATTCACTTGAACCGAGACTCAAGTCATATTGCTGATTCGCAGCTGCTCTGTCGGCAAAAGAAGCTCAAATCGAGGTTATACTAATTTTGAATGCCCTGCACAAGAAAGCGATTTCTTTCAATTCTGCTCTGAGAAAGGCCACTCGCAGCCCATTTCCGAGTAAGTTTCCAGTTACAACACGACTTGGTCGACAGAAAAAGCCCGAGTCGGGGTTGTGTTGATCCTGAACGACCTGCACGAAAAGTAAAATTCCCTAATTTGTGATGAGAGCGCTTCACTTGCACCGGGGTTTCAGGTAATTTGGCTGAATAGAAGCTGCTTTGTCGGTAAAAGAAACCTCATACAAACTATGAACGACCTGCACGAGGGAGTAATTTCCTTCAATTCTGCTTCGAGAAAAGATACTTGCGCCGCATCTCCGACTATTTCGCCAATGACAACACCTCTTAATCGGCAAAAGAAGCCCGAGCCAAGGCCGTATTCATTCTGAACGATCTGCATGAGAAGAAAATTTTGTCCTTCATCTTTGTTCCAAAATGGGCCACTTGTGGTGAGTTCCGAACCGTTCTCCGAATTGTGTGGTGCTTTGTTAGAAGAAGGAACTCGAATTGGAGTTATGTGAGTTCTGAGTGATCGGCACTAGAGTGCAATTTCACTTCAAACTTGCAGGGCTTCAGAGCATTCTGCTAATTACAGTGCGTCTCAATGAGTAGAAGAAGTTCGAGTCAAGGTCTCCTTAAATCTGGACGACATATATGAGATGGCAGTTCACATCATCTTTGCTTCGAGGAAACTCACCTGCGTAGCCATTTCGGATTTTCCGCTAATCACGAGGCTTGTTGGGTGGCAGAATGAGCTGGACTTGAAATCATGTTCATCCTGAGTGATATAACATAATAGAAGTGGATGGTTCCAATTTGCGCTTCGAGTAAAGTTACTTCTGTCAGATTCCAGCTGAATCTAGTACCTGCCATGCTCCCTTGACGGCAAAAGAGGATTGAGTCGAGAGGTCTTTAGGTCTGAGTAGCCAAGTATGAGAAGTCAAGTTTCGTAACGTGTGCGTGGAGCAAACCTCCTGCGCATGACTCCGGATTATGTTGTGTTCCACAACGCTCTTGTGTGGGCAGAAGGCGTTTGAATTGAATCTGCGATTATTCCAGAAGCACATTAGCTTGAGATGTTAAATTCGAAGAGTAATACTTTGAAGAGATCGTGTGTGTAGGTGCTCTGATTATTGTACGGGTCATCATGCTGTTTCGTCACCGGAAGGGAGCTCAGTGGACACTGAGTGGAGTCTGAGTGATATTATGCAGGAGACTACCGTACTGTGGCTTGAGCTCGAGTCTCGATAGGTATTTTCTCCCTTTCAATAGTACAAAATTCGGTTTCTCCAGTTTGGTTCTTGCGACCGAAGGGGCCGTGTCTCCAGTCTTCCTACAAGACTCAACAGCCTGGAGATTGGAAATTTCTTGATGCGAGTACAGAGTTATGATAATCAGACTGATGAGGATGGACGCCCAGAAGTAGTAGTACGGTTGGGTGCTTGCCTTGGCGCACATCAGCCTGAGGCATCAAAACACGATATCTCCGACACGCGTGCTGCACCCGCGTCGTTCTGACTTCGACTTCATTCCACTGTCCCCGAATGCTGACGCCACATGGAAGTATCTGGATACCAATGGATGTACAGCTGAAATCGAGCTACAGTGATACAGTGAGCAAAGTGGCAAGAGCAATCGGCGATGGAACTGACCTTCACACCACCATTCCTGAGGCAGGCTTCCTGGTCTTTGATTCACTATCAGCTGGGCTCCGCTGTCCATCATGGAACCTCGCTGTACAGTACAAGCTTTGTGAACTCACTCCAAGGCTCGGAACGTGGCGCCTAGGATGAGGCTGACAGGCTATTGCTTTGCACCTCGTGCCAGCATTGTCCGGATTGTCCGTCGGTGAAGCCGCACGGAGATGTGATCGCACTGCTGGCCTGAGAACACTGGACAAAGGGCGCTGGCGCCGATATGCTGATATTTTACAAGTCCTGCGAGTCAGATGTTCCTCACAGTGTGGACTGTGAGACCGTTGGCGGGTCTGTCATATTCGCGCGGAAAGGAGTCGAGAGCACTGGATGAAGCCTACTACAGTGCCATGCCCGAAATCCGCAGAGCTTTCTACGTTTGCGCGTCATCCATCGATCCAGTTTTGACATCCTTCGCGCCGAAAATGGACCGCCCTGACGCCATGCCCGAGGCATTCGTATACAATTCTACAAACACCTCGACTCTCGATCGTGTAGTCTGCGCTGGCGGGGACTCAATCGCAGTAGGCACCAGGTCCACTTTGATATTGCGATATCAAAGTACTTCTCCACAATCAGTGACCAAACTATGCTGTGCCCGGGCATATTTCACGGCCGGGGCTGTAGCGTCTGGCCCTGGTCGTGCCACGGTGCCAACCGTTCGGGGAAAAGCATGAGGAACTCTCACAAGTCAAATTGGACTTCAGCACCACAGAGATGAGCACGTGCGTCACGCATTAAAGCTTCCTTCGCGCGTGCGAGACACCGAATGGGCAGCCCTCTACGAGCAAGGGCCTATCGCCTAGGTCAAGCCCGACTGTTTCCCACTGTGACAGCTTCTCCATTCTGGTATGGTGCGAGCTTGCCTCTCCAGACTTCAGCTTTACATGCAAAGGGCATGGCTCTCGCGAATCACAGCGCGCAGCTGTGTGATTAAGCTGTCTGCGAAGCGCGGGCTGTCGAATCTCTTGGGAGTCCGCCACTTTCAAGACGCTCTCATACTTCACTTGTAAGAGTGGACTACTAAACATAGTCCATCTTTGTGCCATGTCTGAACAGATCCCACCGGACTGAACGACGGAGTCCGTCAATTATGAGCATAGTATCGATGCGATGGACTGGAGAACGGGCAGCATATTTGATCAGCCGCAGGTGCGGAACGCTGGACAAGCACCAGCTTGTTGATATTTATCACCAAATAGACGAAAGCAGAAAACTTTACAGCCTTGCTTCCCCTCCTCGGCAGCGGCAAATGATTGCTATGCCTGTATACAGCACGATCGCCTTTGGACGGCCTGCACACTACAGATCACGCAAAATTCTGTGACTTTTGCAGCGTGTGGATGACGATGAATAGGCGCGTTGACATTGTCTAGGAAACGCCGCGCTCTGTCAGACGACATCTCAGAGCGAGCTACTCTGAAGTCCCCATTGACCCCATCATAAACTCGTTTGGCACAAGACGAGATGAAGACCTTGTCCTCGCATCTCACGCCACTCAACACTGAAATAGGATCAGTGGGCTTCAATCCGGTGGATTTCTCAGCGAGAGGTTTTGCACAGGCCGGCCGCAGCGCCATCGACAACCTGAAGAGTCCTGTGACGGCCAGAGGCACGCACTTCCCTAGAACACCCAAGACGCCCGCTGCATGCTCGGAAAGAAGATTCTCTGATGATGGAGAGAGGTCGATCAAAGGGCTCGGTCGTCGCAGAACGTCATTATCCATGCACGCTAACGAAGTGGAAGACACCGAAGCGCTCGCGTGCTCGAGCGAGGATGACTCCCCGTCCGGACTCGGAGTGTACCTTGGCAAGATCCGCGAGCAATCGATTGCTGTTCGGTACGCCATGTTCTGTCTGCCTGGTGCCATACTGCTGGCACTTCCGTTGGTCATCACTGGCACTCCTCCGCACGACCAGTCCCGTGCAGATGGCATCCGCTTGCTAGGACTGTTCATCTGGATCGAGATAATTTGGATATCCTTCTGGGTTCGTAATGCTCTTCATATTATGAAGTTAGGCTGCATCTGTCGCTTCTGCTAACAACATATACGTCCAAAAGGTCTGCAGGCTGGTCGCCCACGCAATCCCGTTTCTTATCCAGAGTGTATGCGGCATTGTGGGCAGCGGTATGTGTGGTTTCGTCCGCAGTCTGTATACAGCCGTGTAGCTCACGAGATCAAATCTTCCAGGCATGCGCAAATACTCTCTTGTTCTTGCCGAACTCGAGCTACCGACATCTATGCTCTTATGGGCGCTATGCGCATACTCTACGATCGACGTGATCAGCGTCTTCGACAGAGCTGCATATCTTAACGGCAAGGGGAAATGGATCAAAATTGTCAAGCACATGGGCCAAGCAAGCACCGTTGCTGCAACCATCTTCCTGGTTGAGAAGGTGTCTACACTTCACACAGCCGGCAATCGAGAAACCTCACGCTGACAATCTGAGCAGATCTTTATCCAGATGATCTCTATAGCCTACTATCGAAAGCAATACGGTGAGTGCAATGATGGTTTGAAAAGTCACTGCATTGGCTGAACTCAGATATAACAGCGCGCGATATCCGAGACAGCAAGAGATTGATTCGTCTGCTCGTCTTGCTCTACGATGCCTCGAGACACCTGTTCCCCGACTTCACTCCTGATTTTGCAGAGGAAGATGCAGATTTGCATCGAGCAAATACTTTCGACTTGCGTGCCCAGCGCAAAAAGGATGTCAGCCTCGGGACCAAACTTGCTGGTGGAGTTGTCAGGGCCAAAACTTATGTGGCATCCACATTGGGATCAACCTCTGATGACACTGAGGTTCCAGATGCCCATGTGCCAAATAATTCACACACCATCGTTACCAAGGCTTTGGAAACTCAGCAGTCCTCCGAGGCGTTGGCAAGGAGATTGTTTCTGTCGATATGCGCAGAGGGTCAGGATGCGATACTGAAGTGAGTTGTGAACACGCGTTGCACTCCACTTACCGAGTGTATAGCTGAGTCTATCAGGGAGGATATGCTTCGAGTACTGGGACCGGGGAAAGAAGCTGAAGCCGATGCATTTTTCAACATTCTGGATATCGATGGCAACGGAGACGTCAGTCTTGAAGAGATGACCTTACTGGTAGTCAATTGTGGTCGCGAGCGGAAATATCGTGCAAGCACTATCAAAGATATGTCTTCAGCAATTGGAGTATTGGATAGCATCCTCTGTTGCGTGGTGATAATAGGTATGTCCTCACACGCTCGGTGCGATAGGTTAATGGTGGTAGTGAAGACTGACATGCGATGCAGCTGTCTCGCTCATCTACGCCCTGTTCTTCAGCAAAGCTTTCGCGAGCAAGAGTATTCAGCTGTGGGGGGTTATCAGTGGTCTATCATTTATGATCAGCAATACTGTGCATGAGTTCTTCCAGTGTTGCATCTTTCTCTTTGTGAAACATCCGTGAGTTGTCCCTCCCCGTGATTGTCAGTGTTGCAGTCACTGACTTTTGAGACTCTCGCAGGTACGATGTTGGTGAGTGCATCCAATTCACATGGATATGGGATATCTCTGCTGACCTACAAAGGCGACTGTGTGGTGCTCATGACTAAAGGCGAAAAGCAAGGCCTTGAAAAAATCGTCAAGCACACCAGTCTGTTCTTCACCGTCTTCAAGAAAGTAGACACCGACTCCCTCGTGCAGGTCCCGCGTAAGTGATGCCTGTACGTCGAGCGATTAAACATACTGAGATTGCGCACAACAGACAACCTCGCCAACGACATCTGGATCGAGAATTTCACTCGCAGCCGAGAGATGAAAGAGCGCTTCAGCTGGATTACTTCAGGTACCTGCACCAACATGCAACAACTCCTCACCCTGCGTAAAGAGATGGAGAAATTCGTTCGCGCACCGGAAAACTGCCGCGACTTCTCCCCAGATGTCGATCTTGAGATCTCCGCCCTCATAGACATCCGTAATCTCGAATTACGCATCGAGATCCGCCACAGAGGTGACTGGGCCAACCAAGCGATCCGGCTGCACCGCCGCAACAAGTTTATGGTTGCACTTTGGGATGCCTGTACGAGAGTTGGCCTCGAGCAACCTGGTGGAGTATGGGGTCCTCACAACCCAGTTTTCACGGCCGAATATGGTCTCAAAGAGCAGAGCGAATGTGCAGAAGTCAAGAAGGAGAAGTACAAGGCAGCCCTCGACAAAATGTACCCTGGTGGTATGCAGAACCCTGAACTTGCGCCGCCGGATCAGAAGCCAGAGCAGACTTTGTATACTGGGCTGAAGAAGAGGAATCCTTATCTGCAAATTCCGGATGCTGGAAGAAGGCCCTCGATTTGGTCTCCTATATGAGAGAATGAAAGTTAGTGTACATCATGCGCGGCGCAGGTCTTTCTTGGATTTCCACAACGTTTCACCACGCTCTGCCAGAGTTGCTCTGGGGCCATTTTGTTAAGATGAACTATACAAGGCTCTAGGCTCTGGGCTTTGATGTCGCGAAGGCGCCTCTCCACTGACGAAGTGGTTGGGAGGGGCGTTGATTTACATATGCGCTGACTGTGAAAATCATGACACCTGCCTGATCTAGACAATGCCCAAGTCCCACCAAATCAATTCGCAACCAATAGGACCATTCGCTCCGCAGACCAACTGGGAAGCATGGTAGTACCAATACTTGTGCTAGGTTTGAGTTATGAGGATCTTGTGAAGATGATTTGGTCACGATGGCCACGACCTTGCTGACAGTCGGGCTAACAGCAGCCTTCAAACGAACTCATGGTTTGCCATCCAAAGCCTCGATTCGAGGTCTCTTTCTCCGCTCCCACAAGCATGCAGGTGCGAATCTGACAAGATAAGTCCCAGCGGTCCGAACGCAGACATAAATAAGTCTCGATCTCGTGGGACCTCTGACTCCCTACTGTTTTCCCCGGACACCAACATCAATTGCAACAACTCACAGAACGGACCCGAACGCTTCATCAAGTTCCCGCAAAACATGCTCCTCTTCCCGGCATTGCTTCTGTCAGTCTTGACACTCGCAGTAAGAGGAGCTCTGGGAGACAAATGCCTCGACGACTACAACTCGTGCCTCAATCCATGCCCCCATGTAAACGCCTATCCCAAAAGCTAGCAAATGAATTGTTCTAAATGAACTGCAGACTCCAGGCTTCATAAACAACTGCGAATGGGCATGCGGCAGAATCTATACCTCATGTGTCGGCATAAATTGATCTCAATTGAAATTGTTCAAAGGCTTAGCAAGAGACGATTGACCCTCGCATTGATCAAGGGCACCATGGAGATGGAGTGAAAAATGTATGGTCAATCCACACTTCGAGATTACTCTTAGTTCTCTATTTGATGGAAAATGTAGCAGCATGGAAAGGAGTCCTTCGAAATTTTGATCGCGCATTTTTGCTCCATCGTTCGTGTTGCAGACGTCCCGAGTCACCAATTGCATCTTCCTATTGATACAACATCGAACTAACAACTGTATCGAGATTGAGTTCTTGATGGTAGTAACGTCCAGTTGACTGTCCATGGTCCCGGTATTGAGTCTCTTTCTGCCATTGAGCATGTCGAAACCTGTAGCTTAGGGCTCACAAGCTCCAAATGCCAATACAAATACGACTCTATTCTCACACTGCTTGCATTCCTCAGCAGCAACTCGCCAAATCCTTCGCTCCTACATTCTTTTTATACACACGACCAGAACAACCAAACCCGCCGCCCACCAAACATGCACCTCTATCAATCGTTCTTACTGTCGATCGTGACAATCGTCGCAGCAGCTCCTTAAGGCACCGTCGAGGTTGACCTAGCTGCGGCAATGCAGCTATGTGACGAGGCATACAATGAGTGCTTGGATTTGTGCCAACTTGTAAGTATTCACCCTCATAGCTCGGACCACGCTCGCGCAGTTTCCAGGGTGGTGTGTCAGATGATTGCGATGCCTATTGCGGTTCACAGCCATGCAATCAGTTTGAGTAATGCAACCACGCCTGAGACTGTCGGTGAATACTTCACTATGCGCGATGTTGTGTGCAGGCTAGGCGGTTTCGGATCGAGTCTGGCAATGGAAGTGCATAGCTGAACGGCGTGACGTCTGTAAATCAAGGTCTCAATCGGAGGGTAGAAAAGGCTTCCGGGTTCTTGCATGGGTGAAGGACGCAGTGGTCAAGACAAGTAATGTATTGAACGTATCGAAGTTCAGAAGGGTTTAGTTCATGCTTGCGTAGACGGCGAATGCAGGATTCTCCAAACTGCGGAGGTCGGCGTATGATTAGTCTCTTCGAAAGCGTCTGCCACTCCTGCTCAACATCCGTGCCTTGAACCTTCTCTGTCAACGGAGGCTGACGTTCCATACGAAGACTGAACCCAGAGCACAAGCTTGAATTGAGTCATTAGTAACCTATGCTTTACTGTCTAAAGCCTCGTGTCAGCTCTTGGCCACACTTCGTAGCTTAGGCCTCAAGTGCCTCGAAAACTGATAAAGTCGCTGTCACAATCTCATCAGCACCTCTATCTCTCTCACTCCTTCCACTCTGCACCGAGCCACCGAGTGTACCATCCAACTCGAACGAACACCACGACCGTCCAGTTGATCCCCTCTCAAGACGCGCATTAATCCACTCCTTTTGTTGTCAACTTCGACAATGATCGCAGCAGCTCCTCAAGACCCACCCAATGGTCCAGATCCAATTCAGAAACCTGAAGATTGCAACGCAGTGGTGGACGCTTGCTTCGTCGCTTGTCTTGCCGTAGTAGGTTTCTCCTCCATCTTCAACGAACGAACGACGCCTACTGAAACCGCCTTATAGTATGAGCCCAAAGCTTGCGATCTTGCATGTGATGATGTCTGGCAGGCATGCATTTGGAATGGTGGATCATAGAGCTGGGTCTCGTCTCATCTTTACTGTTCGTGGCAGGTCAAACCAGTTGTAGACAACTGGGAGAGATTTAATTGCAAGCTGGTTGCTGCACTGATGCCTCTCAGCCTCAGTCTCGATTGCGATCAAGATGTAGACTGAATTGATGCTGTCGGTAAGGCTGTCCTTGACTTTGGCAACGATCAAAGTTGCGGTGAGATCAAACAAGTCAAGTGCAGTAGAATGCGCCCGACGAGCTGTTCTTGGAAAGCCTGCTCGGTGTCCACGCATGTACACTTGCCTAAATATTGTGCATGTCGGCTCGTCTTGCAGAACGCCCAAGGGCACGTTACTTGCGCGACCCGGGATCCAAGGGCTTGATATGCTATCGCATAGCCGCAATGTCTTCAATGTCTGGTATTCGGCTCCCCTGCAATCCCACCTCCATTTCCACCTCCCCTAAATCCTCGGACTTGATATTGACAACAGCGGCCTGATCATCCGCCTCCACAACAGTCTCCTCCTCCTTCTTCACCACAACCTCCTCTTTCTTGACCTCAATCTCAACCTCCTTCTTCACCCTCCTCTTCTTCGGACTGCCCGCCACAGCCCCAGGACAAACTCCTCGCACTCCCAAATCACACTCCCCACACCTCCTCCCAATAGGCAAACAAACCGTCTGCCCCAAGCCAACCAACAAGTGATTGATCTCATGCCACTTCTCCTTCGGCAACCAACTCTCCAACTCCAGCCTCGTCTGTTCCGGATTATTCGTCTTATGCCAGCCCCACAAATTCGTAATCCGATGCACATGAACATCTACTCCAATGCCTTCATCTTTGCCCCACGCGGCTGACATGGTCAAATACGCCATTTTGGGACCTACACCTGGAAGAGAAACGAGTCCTCCGATGGAATCAGGGATGTCGCTATTGAATTTCTCTTTCAGGATTACAGCGACTTGTTTGATGAATTTGGTTTTGTTGTTGTGGAAGCCGACTTTGTTGATCATGGAGTTCAGATCCTCGGGCGAGATGTTGAGGAGAGCGTCGAGATTGAAACCCCCGGGTAGGCCTTCTTGGAGATTCTTCATTGCGACGGCTGTTACTGTGTCTTTGGTTTGAGAAGAGAGCATAAGTGCTATCAGAGTTTGAAGACGTTGGTCTATGGGGGAACGATCCTTCTCGGCGAGAGACTCGCAGCCCATTGTATCGACTGGGGCCACAATGTTTTTGCGCATTTCTGATGTGAGGTTGTAGAGTTGCTCCCAGTTTGCGGGTGGCTCGACTTGGACTGTACCATCTTCGCTCTTGATCTTCTTGGAGGGTTGACGTCTGGCTTTGCGTATCCTTTTGACTGGCCCTCCTGCTGCTAACCCGGCTTTGTCGTCCTCCTCTTCATCCTCGTCATCCTCTGGTTTCTCAAGCTTGGGGGCCTTGCGTGGCGATCTGCGGACTTCGGTCGTGGATTGTACGCTTAGCGTGGTCGCAGAAGTCGCGGTATTTCCACGCTTTCTCTTTCGTGCGGAGCCATTCGATGCAGGCTCCGATGCCCCGGGGCTCAGCGTCGCTGGATCGGTGAGCTCGGTGTCGGACGTTGTCGAAGCGGTGCTCGTTTGGTCCGCATCGCCATTGGTGAATCTTCGCAAGGCATGCTGCGCGGCAGCTCTTCTTGGTGGTGTCAGCGCATTGACAATGCGTGCCGTATCTTTGGATATACGTGACGTACGCATCGTGAATTCTGGTGAAGCGAGGTTGTTGCAATAGGAACGATGGTACAGTCCAATGAGGTGCAGCTCAAGGGTAAGCTGCAGGGTCCAAGGAGAGGTGCGATCGAGTTTACTCGTTTTGGCAAGGACTAACTCATTGATCATTGTGAGCTAAGGCTGCACAGCTGGGACTTAAGGCATGGACAGTGAACAGATCAAGTGCTATGTTCCATCTCTATATACGAACACTTGGGGGTATCTCGCAACGCTATGTTCATGTGCTACCAAATATGCTGCCTTCCATGCTCTTCATGTAATGCTCTATCCCAGTGGGTTCGGCTTCTCTTCTATGTCCTTGAACTCTCCTTCTGAGAAAGTCCTATTCAACTTCTTGCTGTCGTCCTCGGCGAGCTCATCGACTTCGCCTATGGTCTCCTCATAATTGCGCTGACTCTTCTGCCAGCCTCTGGTCTGGTCTATCTGAACCGTCGAACCATTCGATTGTGGAACTTTCTCTCGAGATCCATTAATCTCGTTCATACTATTCATTCGCTTGCGGCCACCTGAGTTGATCATCGGGACATCTTCCGGATCCGGGTCTTGTTCGACCGGGTTCGTGCAGCCAACGGGCACACGGCAAATCTTATGGGCCTGGGCATCTGCTGTGCGCCAGACGACTTCACGTACTTCCTTGCCGACCTTTTCGATGGCATCCATAGCCCAAATGACATCCAAATGCTCGTACCCCTCGATGATCTTCTTGTGCACCACTCTAACATGAGGTTCTCTTCCTCTGTCAAAACGGCGGAGCAAACGCCGCCCATCAACGAGATCGTCAGCGCCAGCAACCCAGAGGGCCAAGGGCGGGAATTGGGAATTATACCATGCGAATTTGCCTCTCGTAGCGTCATGGTGCTGATGAGTGAGCTTCTGGCAATGGTAACTTGAGATATTGCGCTGCAATTTTCTTCGCTCCGTAACGTGAGGCTCGCGGTCAACGTAGTACTTTCGAATGATCTCATCGTCTTCTTCATCTTCCTGGTCTTCAAGCCTCGCTTCCTCGCGAGTCGCCAATATGCACTTCTGCTTCGCAAAACATTCTCTGCCGAGCCACCACCGCATGCTTTCAGAGCTCACATACGAAGGAGCAAACTGAAACATACGATCGCGTAGGCCTCTGTCCCACCTTGCGTCAGACCAGCTGAAGAGGTAACTGAAGACGTGGTACCCCATCCACGAATATGGCTTCGCCGGCAAATATTTGTGAGCCTCCATCATGATTGGGATGAACGAATGGATGCCGAAGATCATCCGAAAGAATGCCGGGTTCACTGCTCGCATAATCTTGAAGTAGAACTTGCCGATCAAGGGACCAGCGTATGCAGCAGGGGCAAGAGCGCAGAATACTGAGATCTTCTCGCCAATATCAGGTCGCTGCTCCTTTGCAAGCGCGACGAGCGTTTGAGTGGTTCCTTGGCTGTGCGCGATTAGCGCGAGTTTAGGAAATCCCGTCTCGGCCAACACGCGACTGATGAGAGCGGGCAAGTCCATAATGCCCATTTGTCTTATGTTCCAGCACCACATTCTGGGGTCGCCATAGGAGAGCGAAGTATGTTTCGGATTGAACCCGCAGCGGTTGTTGCCAAGCCAAACATCGTACCCTGATTTGGCCAAGTAGAAAGCAAGTGAATCATCGTCGTTGCAGCAGAAGGCACCAGCGGACTGTAGTAGTCCATGCATCATCAAGACTGGGTATTTCTTGGTACCATTGGAATCGCTGCCGGCTTTGAAGAAACCAGTATCGTCACGATCCGTGTGAAAGACCTCTGGCCCTTGAGGCCCGTGGCTCTGCGACGGAGAAGCCGTGTAGTCTCTGGGGTTTATGATGTGAATAAGCTCAATCAGAAAGCCGTCCTCCGTCTGGACTTCGTGTATTTCGGCATCGAGACCGACACGACGTGCGTAGTAGGCCACGTCAGTAGTAAGTGGATCTGGTCCGCCTTCGGTCGGCACAAACTCACCATCCTGTGGAATGCCCTTCTCACCAGATGGAGTTTGAGAGCATCGCTTGGATTTCAACCACGCCTGCTCGGCCTCTGTTCGTTCCTGCTGCCTCTGCCGTTCCTCTGCGTAAAAAGGTCTCTGCTTCTTGGGATCCTGCAGCATCGCTTTCTTGGTCGTCCCTTCCAGAATTTTTGGGACTGCATCTACAATTGCGCCACACACAATCGCCAGCAAGAAGCAAAGCGATAACACTGCGGAAGTGGCCCGAAAGAACATGCATTGGATCGTCCTCCTTACAGTAGGTGGTCCATACAGTGGCAGGGGCGGAAAGAGCGGATTTGTGGTCGAATTTGGAACAGACTCTCGCAGAGGCGCATCACTTGCCTCGTTTTGCTTTCCACTGTCTCCATCGGCATGTTGTATGCCATGTGTCGTCCCGTCTTTGCCTTCACGCAATGCACTTTCCGGAGGCGAACGCGCCGTCAGCCCTCGAGCCTCGTCTCTCAGTCTGTTGAGTTTCTTCGCCTCTTCGACAGATATTCCCGGCAGTCGTTGGCCTTCCGCTGTCTCCACGACCGGATCGAAAGGTGTAACCCACTTCGCCTCGACAGCCTGTGTGGAAGCGCTATTCTCATCTTCTTGATCAATTCTCAGGATTCCCAGCTTCTCGGCCTGTCGCGCATACGCTATCGCCTTGTCCTTCTTGTATTCGATGCCTCGTTCCGAGATCTCAGAGACTCCATCGGTGGACGTATCCTGGAGCACCATGGTCTAACAACCGGTGCCCACTATCCGACTCTGACGCGTGCGCTTCACAGCGATGGGCGGTTAGAATGGGAGAAGGTGTGTGGTGTGCAGGGAGCATGGGAATAGGAAACGGTGCATAGGAAATTAGTAGAAAGTACCTGTGCTCGTACTTGCTCTGGGGAAAATGGCTCGCAACGTGCTGATCAGGCTGAAGAAGCAGGACTATCAGCTCCGGGCGATTCGAGACATATAAGGTGAGTGGTGGATGGGGGCGTTGGAGGCGAGAGCACGTCTCAACTAATAAGTTGGCCCGTTGTTGACATGCATGTCCGTCTTTTGCGTGAAGAATGACGTACGCGGTCGTCTTGTGAAAGCGCCCCCCCCCCTCCCACACGCGGAGATTGGCTGCGCACATGGCAACAATGGCGCCGCGACCTTTGTGTATCGAAATCTCCTGCGCAGTCCACAACCTTTGTGTATCGAAATCTCCTGGGCGGCGGCGATGATGGCAGTGATGGAGAGCAGCATTGGTCTGCGATGGAGAGGTGAACGACGAGCACCCGCTCCGCGTGCACTGGTGTCAGCGTCAGCCATTCGTCTGCAGGGCCGTCGAAGCATGCATGGCCATGGCAGGTCGACAAGCTTTCGCCCGCGCGCTGGAGGAGGAGGCGCCCGCTGCCTTTTCGTGCCTCACCTGACCTGACCGTGCCCTCGCCGGCCGTCCCGAGGTGTGCTGGAGCTGCCTGCTGCTGATCGTGCTGTCTCGTCTGCGTGAAGAACGCGTCGTCTCGTTCTCATGTCTCGCTCCAATTCTCGCCAATCCATGTCCCCTTCGTAGTAGCTCCAACGCCCGCCGGACCCACCCAAAACACCTCGTGCCGCGCCCAGTGGACCTCGGCAGCCTCCCAACTGGCGTACCCTCGCCGAAGACCCAGCTTCTTTGCTGAGCGATCCCCTTGGTCTGGCAACGTCTCTCTATGCTTGCTCGGCAAGCTTGAGAGCGATTGGTACGTGTCGCTGGCAACAATGGCCTACGACGTGCCCATGCCAGGCTCGCTCAAGCGGAAGCGGCGGAGACGGCTGGACAAGCCGGCCATCTCTGCCAGACTCTACCTCGACAGCGGCCTGAAAGGGGAGGTCGGAGTCATCTCGAGCGATTTGGAGGAGGACCTGTTCCCGGGGGATGGAACAGAACAGGACGGCCAAGTGAATAAGCCTTACCATGCTGCCATCACGCTGTGGACTCCAAATGCCTCGCCCTCCGAATCGAGCTGGACTATCCTGCCCGTCCGGGGCCAAAACCTCAAGGAGAAGCCTTTGCCTGCTTCCACGATTCGCTTTCCTGCCGGCGCGCATGGAACGCAGAGCTTCGTGAGGATCGTCCAAGCTCTAGCGCCGAACAAAACGTTGCGACAGAACAGTGCGGTGGAGGTCAGAGTCAGCGATGTATTACCGATTCCATTGGACACCGTGTTCGTCACAGTCGAGACCGAGGCGATCCAGAAGCTCGAAGATGTGCAAAAGAGATATCGAGGTGGCTTCGCGAACGGTCCTACACAAGCGGCGCGGAAAGCTGGAAAGCGTGCAGTCACCGAAGGGCAAGAAGACGGTTCTTCAGCGGAAGACGCGGATTCCAAGGCAAAATTGTTGGTGAACGAGGCTTTGGGCAACGTGCAAATCGTACACGCCGAAGACTTCTTGCCATTGGCGCTTGCACACCCCGTCACACATACACCGGCTCCTCCTGCACGCATTCTGGCGTGCGAGCCAGTCTCGCAGGGCGTCATATCCGAATCTACCCAGATTGTGATCGTACCTTCCTCAGACAAACGAGCCAGCAACTTCGGCAACAAAGCTGTTCTGAGTCCAAGACTTGATGAAGAGTCAGGCGATGAGAGCGCAGAAGTCTTCTTCTCTGCCCAGGAGGAGAATTCACCCGCAAAGCCAATTGTCATATCCAAGTCCACCACCGATATGTCGAACTCTGAAGACATGTTCGATTCAAGCGCTGAGGAGAGCAATTTGTCTGACGATTCTGACGATATGATTTCCCTTGCGAAGCCGGGGCTTGCCGATGCTCCCTCTGGACTCAGCTCAGCTTTGACTTCTGCCACGCCCCGTCCTTTTGGAGCTCTCAATCGTGGTATCAGCACGCCTGGGTCCGTATTCTCCAACATGACAGCAACCACAATCCGAGGTGGTCAAGCTGTGCGAAACAAAGTCTTCCGGGCACAGGCTTTGCTCGAGCGTTTGCCAACGGAGCTGCTCCACCCAAAGCCTACTGCTGACGAAGATGATGAGGCAAGAGTGTACGTCGAAGCAACGGCTTTGGCTCGTTTAGGGTGCTTTTCAGGCGACTGGGTCAAAATCGAGCCTGCGGAAAGCCACATACTCCCAAGCTTCAGCGCTTTCGGACAATTGGATGATTCTGCATCGCTTGCCCGTCCTGTCAAAGTGTATACGCTCCCTGAGAGCCTGTCAAGGAAGCCAGCCCGGTACCAAGTGAACGTCAGGGGTGGGAGGAGAGATAGCATCTCTTCACTTGTGACAGCGTCAGCGAACGTTGCTACCATACACCTCTCACCAATCCTCTTGGCCAATTTGGGCGATCCAACAAACATCAGCATGACCACTATTGCGGCAAACAAACGCGCAACTCTCAAGAGGCCTATGACGCCGCGACCGCCATCTACCTCCGCTCGTATGCCGCCCACGGCATCCGAGGTCACCCTGCGCAAAGTGGTCACGCCGATTTCAACAGAACGGTCGCTGAACAACGCTCTGTTTGCGAATCTCAAACAGTACTTTGAAGAGAGACAGCGCATCGTCAGGCCAGGTGACTTGCTGGCGGTTCCAATTGACGAGTCATTGGGCCGATCAGTATATGAGGGAGAAGTTGAACAGGACGGGAGCAGCACTGGCGCTCTGCTATCTCACCTTGGACCTCTCAACGACGTTCGGGATCACGGTGGCAGGAGAAATGTCGCGTGGTTCACCATCGAAGGCGTCAGCGTCTCAAATGCAGATGATCAGGATGCGCAAGAGGCCGACGCTTGGGGCGATGCAGCATCAATTGACCCATCCAAGATGACTATGCGGCAATCTGGGGATGATAGACGCAAGTTGCCGTCAGCATCGAGCAATCCATGGCAATACTACCTCGGCGTGCGCAAAGTGCAAGCCAAGTCTGCTTCAGCGAACGCAGTCGGTGGTCTCCCTGAAGCTGTGCAGCCTTACATCTCGCCCCTCCAACGACGTCTTCGAGAGCTGATGGCGGTGTCAATAAGTCCTCGCGCCGTTCACCTAGGAATGCCACCTCTGACAGTGCTTGTCACCTCGACGCAGCGCAACATCGGCAAGGCCAGCACTATTGAGCGCGCTTGTGCTGACCTTGGGATGCACTTCTTTCTGATCGACGCGCACGATATTGTGTCAGAAGGTGGCGCTGGTGTCGACACTCAGGTACAAGGGTTATTGGAGGCTCGATGCGAACGGGCGCTCGATTGTGGAGCAGATCTCACGGCTATTTGCGTCTCTCATCTGGAACAATTAAGTGGTGACAAGGCAGCTGCGTCTTTGAAGAGCGTCTTGGAGACAGCGCGGGTCCTGGTCGCCACCACGACTGATATCGACAAAGTACCAGATTCTGTGCGTGGCCTCTTCACCCACGAAATGGAGATGTCCGCGCCAGATGAGGGCGAGCGAGAAGGTATCCTCAGAGATGTCATTACTGAATCTGGTCTGCCAGTCGCGCCCGAGGTAGACTTGTCATCAATTGCAGTAAAGACTGCGGCTCTGGTGGCAGGAGATTTGGTGGATGTCGTGGACCGCGCGATCGTTGCTAAGTCGGAGCGTCTCGAGACGTTGGCTCACTCCAAAGGCGGCGCTGTGCAAGCACCCATCACTATCAAGGACATTCAGCTTGCCGGCGGTGCTGCTGCCACCTCAGTCATTCCTGCTGATTTTGAGACTGCTGTAGAGCTGGCTCGTAAGAATTTTGCTGACGCAATTGGTGCTCCCAAGATTCCGAACGTCCAGTGGTCAGACGTCGGAGGCCTTACCCATGTCAAGGAGGCTGTCGTTGAGACTATTCAGCTGCCATTGTCCCGGCCTGAGTTATTTGCCAAAGGTCTCAAGAAACGCAGTGGTATCCTGTTCTATGGACCACCGGGTACTGGTAAAACGCTGCTGGCGAAAGCTATCGCTACGGAATTCAGCCTCAACTTCTTCTCTGTTAAAGGACCGGAACTGCTCAACATGTACATCGGAGAATCAGAAGCCAACGTGCGACGCGTCTTTCAGAGAGCTCGTGATGCTCGCCCTTGCTGTGTCTTTTTCGACGAATTGGACTCTGTTGCTCCAAAGCGTGGCAACCAGGGCGATAGCGGTGGTGTCATGGACAGAATCGTGTCCCAATTGCTTGCTGAGCTCGACGGCATGAGCGACGGAGATGAGGGCGGAGGAGGCGTTTTCGTCATTGGTGCGACCAACAGACCTGACCTGCTCGACCAAGCGTTGCTGCGTCCCGGACGTTTTGACAAGATGCTCTATCTTGGCATCAGCGATACTCATGAGAAGCAGGCCACCATTCTGCAAGCGCTGACGAGAAAGTAAGTTCCTTCGAAATTGCAGTGATATAAGCAGGACTGACATGATACCACAGATTCACGCTTGACCCATCGGTCTCGCTACCTCGGGTCGCCGAAGCTCTGCCGTTCACGTTCACCGGAGCTGACTTGTATGCGCTCTGCTCAGACGCGATGCTCAAAGCGGTCACGCGTTCAGCTCGCGAGGTTGATCAGCGCGTAAGTGCTGTAAATGCGGAGAGAGAGACTAGAGGACAAGGCAAAATCTCCGTCGGCTACTACTTCGACCACTATGGAACTGACAAGGATATCAATGTCATGGTCACTGAGGAAGACTTCACCATGGCTCGCAAGGACCTCGTGCCTAGCGTCAGTCTTGATGAGCTGCAGCACTACGAGCGCGTGAGAAGCATGTTCGAGGGCGCTACCAAGAAGCAAGACAATGCTGCTCAGGAAGCGCCATCTGCGCCGCCTCAACCTGGACCAAATGGGACGAGAAATGCTCGCAGTCAAGCTTTGGAAGCCATGAAGCGTGCTCAGCGAGGAAATGGACCGGCCACGAACGGTACTGCTTCATCGGCTGCACAACACAGCGGCTCGAATAATGCTCAACAAGACGACGACGACGACTTTGTCATCCGCACTGATCGTTTAACGCTGAACAGTACGAACAATACTCATCACAATATTGGCAGCCCAACAAAATCTTCGCCGAGCAAGGGCAAGGGCAAAGGAAAATCTCGCGAACCTGTTGTGGATGGCGAGCACCAGCAACGACAAGACCTCCCTGTCAATGGAAATGGGAATGCAGGAGTTGACGAGGATCTCTATGATTGAGCATGTGAAAGGGGGAAGACGAAGGTTTGAAATGAAAAGCAAGCTCAATTAATTCTTGTACATTGTTGCATATTGTAGACAGATGAGAGCAGGTTGAAAGTTGCACTCGCAATTTTGTATAGCATGAAATTCTTAGTCTCATCAATGTCTTTGACAATCTCGCTGCTTTGCTTCCTCGCGCTCTCGCGACTAGGATCTGTCCGCAAAACGCGAGCGATCCGCGGATGCTGACACTGTATACTGTACCAAAGCACACGCGGCTTGTCTCACAGTACACACCACGTAATGCACAATGTTCAGTAGTCCTCGCGCTTTCATCACAGCGAGATACGATTATCTGTAGAGAACCAGCGGGGGAGGACACAAGCCGACTTATACTCCCGCGAGCCGAAAGTTGCATCCGAGCCTCCAATGAGCGAGACAAGTCCGAAGATGACCACCGCCAAGCACGCCCAAAAGAGTCCAATGCAGCCATTTGCGTTCCCCCAGTCTGCGTGAGCTGAGCCAGCCGACCATTTCGAGCTTCGCAATTCGCCGTGCTTTTCCCTCTTTCCCGCTCCGAGCAAGACTAAAACAAGCAATCAAGCTCTAACTTAGGCCCTTGCTTTGTCTTTGGTCACGACTGGCTAGCTCATTCCCCGCAGTTTGGCAATGATGCAGATGGAGCATGCTTGCCCGCTTCTTTTGTGTTTTTGTGCCTGCTGCTGGACGCCCCATGTTGGCGGGTTGTGTGGAGTTGTAGAGTAGTTGGAGACGGGGTCGTTCGAAGTTAATTCGGTGAGCTGGGCTCTCCGGCAGCAGAGACGGGAAGCATGGGTGTGGTGATGTGTATACTTTAAATGTGATTGCGTTGGCCTTGTTCTTCAATATTGTCTGTCTCCTGTTGAGTCTTGCCTGTGAAGCAGTGAATGTTGCTGCTGCTGGATTCTCCTGTCTCTTCTTGAAAGCAGAAAAGAAGAGGCAATTGGGCCGCCGCTGGACCGCTCCACTCATCACCAGAAGGTCTCTTCGCATTGGACCTGGAAGAAGCGGGACTCTCGGCTTCGTATTACTACATCACGACTCCATCGCACATACCCTTTGAAGTTTTGAACTTTACTCCGCTTCACCTCGTCCTCGAGGCCGGAACGACACCATCTCATTTCAGCAGCCTGCGCAGCTGCGCAGAGAGCTTTGGCTCAAGCCACGAGAACAGGACAAGAACAGTGCTTGGACATCCAAAAGGTCGCCCAGCATGTTCCTCTCGTTCCTCTTCACGCCATGGGCGATCCTCGCGCTCCCAGCCCTGTTCTACCTCCTGCCGTACATTCGCAACTGGTCCATTCACGACATCCCAGGTCCGTTCCTGGCAAAATTCACGAACCTCTGGTACATGTACGAATGCCGCAAAACCAGGCGCTACCTCACAGTCTTCAACCTGCACAAAAAGCTAGGCAAATTTGTTCGCGTCCAGCCGGATCACGTCTCCATTGCGGATCCAGAGGCGATCCCGATTGTCTATGGCCACGGAACTGGATTCTTGAAAGCGCAATACTATGATGCGTTTGTGAGTATCCAGCGCGGCTTGTTCAACACCAGGAACCGAGCCGAACATACCCGAAAGCGAAAGACAGTCTCGCATACCTTCAGTGCCAAATCCGTGGGCCAGTTTGAGCAGTACATTCATCATAACTTGGATCTTCTCGCCAAGCGATGGGATGAGCTGAACGAGAAGACCGGACGAGGAGAGTATACGGAATTCGATGCCTTGCACTGGTTCAACTATGTGGCCTTCGATATCATTGGAGATCTCGCTTTCGGTGCTCCGTTTGGCATGCTTGAGAAGGGAGCCGATATTACGGAAGTGCAGTTGACTCCAGATGGGCCTCCAAGCTATTCTCCAGCCATTGAGGTACTGAACCGCAGAGGAGAGGTATCCAATGCTGTGGGATGTTGGCCTTCGATCAAGCCTTATGCGAAGTACCTCCCAGATCCGTTCTTCAGTAAGGGCATGGAGGCGATTGCGAATCTTGCGGGTATTGCTACGGCGCGTGTTAACCAGAGACTGGCTGCTGCTGAGCGAGGCGAGATCGATCGTGTGGATCTTCTTGCCCGACTTATGGAGGGTAAGGACGAGCATGGCAACAAGTTGGGCAAGGCCGAGCTCACTGCTGAGGCTCTTACGCAACTCATCGCTGGGTCGGATACGACTTCCAACACGTCTTGTGCGCTGCTCTACCATTGCCTGACGAAGCCCAATGTGGTCAAGAAGTTGCAAGAGGAGCTGGATGCCGCCCTGCCCTCTGACGACGTCCCCAACTACGAGCAGGTCAAGGACTTGAAGTACCTGGACTGGGTGATCCAAGAGACTCTTCGTATCCATTCGACTTCTAGCCAGGGCCTTCCTCGCGTTGTCCCAGTCGGGGGCGCGACCGTCGCTGGTCGTTTCTGGCCACAGGGTGTTGTGCTCAGTGTACCGGCATATGTAATGCACCACAGCACGGAGATCTGGGGACCTGACGCTGAGGAGTTCCGCCCCGAGCGTTGGGAGAAGGTCACTGAAAAGTATGTGTCCTCCATTCTGCAGTCCCCCGTCCTAACCAAAGCTGACGGTGTTGTGCAGGCAAAAGCTCGCGTTCATCCCCTTCTCTTACGGTCCTCGTGCGTGCGTCGGTAGGAATGTGGTAAGCCTCGATCGATTGTGTGCTGTGGTGGCTGCGACTGACGGTCCGTGTGTAGGCTGAGATGGAGTTGGCATTGATCGTTGCGACTGTCTTCCGCCGATACGAGTTCGATCTCCGTCAGGACAAGCTAGAGACGCGCGAGGGTTTTCTGAGAAAGCCTCTCGCACTGAAGGTGGGCATGCGGCGGCGCAACTGGAAGTAGTGACGGCTAGGCTGTAAGTGAGCGGGCGTCAGTGAGTTGATTCTGTACAGTATGGCGAATTGAGCGCATTGAATCGAAGATTTTACCTGATCATTTCTTTCCTTACCATCTCTAGAACCTACGGGCAAGATTCTGCCCTTTGTCGACGTCCATGGTCATTGACTATGGGTCGTACTGCTTGCTAGGGCAGCAGTGGGGCCCAATGGCTGACAGCCACAGAGAGGCACCTTCCTCGCCGCAGCTGGAGCGTCAGTGCTGCCTGTCCCTGGACTTTTGCTTTGGCTCCGCTCAAAGTTCATCTTCGCACACACACAAACACTTCTTCCATCAACAACATTCGACCAACACATTCGTCCACCATCAGAATATCCATCGCTATGGACACGACCGCCTTCGAGGACACTCCGCCCGACATAGGCAAGGAGCTGAACCTCCATGACCTTCTCGCTCGCCCTGACGACGACATCAACCTGCCCGTCAGTTCTTCCACCAACAACAGCGCCTCACTTTTCTCTACTAACAACCGTCCAGATCTCCGCCGCACTCGCTGCTGTTCGTCTGTTGGCCTATTTGGGCCTTGCTGTCGCTGCCTTGTGTGTGCTCATTGTCGCCTACTGCTTCACGCTGACTTGGCTGGCTCTCCTGTGGCTCCAGACCCATTTGCTGGTCTTTCACACCCAACTGCTGCGACTGACGATCGATACACCGCTGCCTGCACTGCAGCTCCGCCGTACCGAGGAAGCGAAGAACGATGCGCCCGTCACTGACGGACCCTCGACTGAGCCATCGGCCACCGAGACATCCTCGCGGCCCCTTGCCGAAGAGGTTGTCACTGAGAAGGCAACAGAGCCTTTCAACGACCAGGTATTACACAATGCGGCCCACGAGGGATATCACAATGCTGACGTTTATTAGACTGAAGTAGAAGCAAGCGACGAGCAGACTCCCGTGAGCCAGTCCCCAGCGACGGACACCACGGTCGCTCCAGTGGTGGCACCTCGTGCCAACCCATTCAAGGTCGCCGCCGCTCAACTCGACGAAGCACGCAACTTCTCGAGATCGGTCAAGACAGGCACCAAGAGAGAGCGAGGCTTGCGCCAGCAGAGCCTTGCTATCCAGTCCAACCAGGTGAAGCAGCCTACGGGCACGCCTGTCTCCGCTGTCACGACGCCTTCCCAGCTCACCAATGTCACGAACGGTAGCTCTCCGCCAGTCGATTTCGTGCCTCCACACAAGCGGAAGACCATGGAAGCCGAGGCGAGGAGAGCAGCAGCTGCTGCTGCTAAGACCTTGGTTGATCGCGGCAGTGTGTTGGACACTCAGCAGCCTTAGGAGGGCTTCGATGATACCGATACACTTTCAGCACCGAAAATGGACATCGACAACGTCGGTATTGCTGTTGAGAATGATCTGGACGATGCCAAAGACCAGACTGAGGAAACTTCTGTTGAGCCGTCGAATGTCAAAAGCACCCTGATCGCAAATGACCTCTCCAAGCGCCCGCAGACTGGCGAGGAGATCATCACGCCGGACTGCTCATACACAGTATGCAACGATACGAATCGCCAATACGACCACGATGCCCCACATACGATCCAGCCCCTGCCGTACGACCACAGGGCCGCAATGGTTAGCCCGATGGAAGAGATCTTTCAATCTGCCCGCCGCCAGCGGTACCCGAACGCAGCCGTCTACACCGCCGACCCATGGCAACCGCAAGGCCGTGAAGGTCTACTGATTGAGATTGGTCCGCCATTCATTCACATCGACGACACGGCTCAGCACGATTCGCAAGAGTTCAGCTCCTTCAAAGGCAAGCAAACCGTGGCTCGCAACTATGCACCCAATGAGGACACACCGCGCGCGCTCTCTGCGTTTCCTGACGAGCTTTCTTCAACAACACCAACCATAGAAGACAAAGCTACAGACGATGGAGAGTGTGATCACTGGGGTGTGCTGCCGAGGCCAACCAGCACTGTCGTCAACCGTACGCCACCTGGCCTTGGACCAGCTGTTCATGATCGTCAGACCTCATTTGACGCTCTCCTCCTTGGCCCAACACCTCACCTGAAGCAGCCCACAGACGAGAACGACAACGAGAGTCCAGTCACCGAGATTTGGAGCCCACAATCGGACTCCACCGCTTCCAAAGCTGATTCGCCTCACCTTTATCACGACGATGCCATCTCTGGAACACAGTCTGATGATGCGTCTTCATCTGGCTCCTCTGATGAGGACGCGGGCGAGGGGTCTTCCTCGGGCTCCTCTGAGGGTGAGATGGGGAACGGATCTTCCTCTGGGTCGCCTGACGAGGGTGCGTCGGACGAGGCTGCCGCTGGCTCTTCGGATGAGGAGGATCAAGGCGACCTACTTGATCTTTCGTCCAATTCTTCTGAAGTCCAAGATCAGCACGATCTGGGTGAATATGAGCCGCACAGCAGTCAGACTCTGACAATCCAGTCAGCCGCTGCATCTAGCGATGACATCAGACAGCAAGCCAGTGGAGAACGGGAGACAGAGAGTGGCAATATCACGGAGCTGAACAAAAAGGCCGCTGCGAAAGTGAGACGTGAAGCACGTCAACTGCTGAAGCGCAAGTGGGTTGAGCGTGACATTCTCCGAGTGAACCTCATTAGCACTTCCTCGATCGAGAACATACGGCGACTGGAGACTGCCACTGCCGCCTACCTGGATCAGCGCACTGTGCTAGCCGGCCTCATGCCTACCGGTACTCTCAACGAGCTGGACAAGGAGTGGTTTCCTGTCTTCCCGTCTATCGATCTCATGCGTCCAGCGGTCACCCCAGACGGCGCGCAGCAAATGCGACAGGATGTGAAGCGCGGTAAGCAGCGCCCTGATTGGTATCGATGAAGAGATTTTACTGACTAAGAGAACAGAGATGGCTGCCGCCGCTGCGGAAGAAGCCATTCGCAACCCCCCTCCGCCTGAGCCTACCCCTATCGAAAAGGCCACTAAATCAGCTGACAGCGCTCTTAAACTCCACTTGAGCGCTCTCGAGTACTCCCAGACTGTTGATAAGGGCATACCATTCAAGAAGTGGAAGGATACTGCGGACAAGAAGCTCACTCGTGCACACAAGTACTACATGGTCAAGCGTCAGAACTTGATCGATCTTTACGGTGATGCTGGACTGCCGGCCGACGTAGCTGACTTGTATCCATCGCTTGACTGAGCAGGAGAACAGCAAGATACGGATACATGCATCGAAGGGTGCGTGTGTTGTAAAGGCGACTAAGTTGTCATTATCGGGAGCGAGTGGTTAAATAGGCTCGAACCACGATTGCTCCTCGCAACAGATAGGGAAGAAAACTGTATGCTTCTAAGCATCACAAACTATGTTTCACTTTCCAGCCCTTTGCTCAGTGCCGTTGCCCTCTTAGCGGTCTTGCAGAGTCATTTCATGCTTCTGGATACTGCATTGTCTCGTTTTAATTCCAGTCTCAGACGCAATGTCGTGGGTAGGCGTCAATTTGTCAGAACGGCTTCACACTTCTATAGCTTGGTGCCATTTTCTCAAGGTGCCAATCCCGTTTTCACTGGCTTTCTCCTGATGAGAATTTCAGAGCAATGCTGTGCTTCCTGAGTAGCGAAAAGATCCGTTTTGGTTGCTCGATTCTCGATTCATGTCCACATTCGTCGGCACTCAGGTGGGGCCAATTTTAAGAGCGATGAATTGCTGCCAAAGCCTCGGATTTGTGGATCTCGATTCATTTCCATTGTTGTTGCCTTCCAAGAAGATTGATTGTCAGAGCGACGACGTGCTTCCAGGGCTTTGGAATCAGGACTTATTTCCGTATTCGTTGCCCTTCCAGGAGGAACATTTCCAGAGCGATAATGTGCTTCTAAGGAACAAGACCTTCATTTCACGTTCCAAATTCACATTCTTTGCTATTCTATAGAAGCATCTTTTGAAGAGCGATGACAGCCTAGGCACTTTGAGTGAGCCCAGCACCAAGCTAGGTCTTTCCACCGTCAAGCCGCAGAAATCCTCGCCTCTCCATCCTCTCCGATCTCCACGCCGTCGAATAGCCCCCCAGCACCACCAGTGTCCTCCTCTCGACCCCCAGAAACGTTGCCGCCATTATCGCCGTTGGGCACCTCCACCGCCCCCATTGCCAGCACCCCATACCGCTCCAGCAAGCTGACCACACCCCCCAAATGCTCCCGATGACTCTCTTTCCAGGCGCCAACCAATCCTGCCACATCGGCAGCCACAGCGGCATTACCGCC
Organism: Cercospora beticola; assembly: GCF_033473495.1. Taxonomy (NCBI): domain Eukaryota; kingdom Fungi; phylum Ascomycota; class Dothideomycetes; order Mycosphaerellales; family Mycosphaerellaceae; genus Cercospora; species Cercospora beticola. The sequence continues at coordinate 1,461,492 of NC_088935.1, read as the reverse complement.
GAGTCCGGACGCGGAGAGCACGGCCCCGGCATTGGTGGCCACGGCATCGAGTGAGGTTTCGAAACGCGAGCCCAGGTCTCGAAGGGTGGACATTACCACCTTCGCTTCAGGGGAGAGTTTTTCGTAGACTCTCTCCATCGCTTCATCTGTTTCAGAGGCTTTCTGCTTTTTGGCACGCGTTGGCTTGGAATTCTTGCCAGCTTGCGGAGATTCGACTTGTGCTGTCTGAGTGAGCGAAGTGCTTTTCCGCTTCTTGCCTGGTCGTTTTGAGCCAGGTTTAGCGATTTCCTGCGCGCTGTTCGGCGATGATGGGATGGCTGGCGAGGTGGTCTGGTTCGGATTGATTGCTGCAGCCACCACTGAGTCCTCTTTCTTGTCAGGTTGCGGAAAAAGGTCCAGCTGGGCTTGGAGTCGCTTCATCTGCTCTTCCTGTTCGGTTTTATCCATGGGCCGGTGCTTCTTGCGTTTTGTCCTCGTAGTCTCTGTAGCCTTGGGCAAGGTCAGTGCCACCTCTTCGCTGCTAGATGGCCGATTGCCTGGTGTCTCTGTATCTCGTGTTGTGTTTCGCAATGGGGATGTGGTGTCATTGTCAACCTCTGATGCCGGTGATGCGTCCTCGTCGTTGTTTCCGTCCTCTACCACGGCATCGCCCTCGTCGTCAAGCTCACCGTCGACCATTGCATTCCCGTCATCTTCACCAACTTCCCTCTGTATCACTGCGCCATCGTCATTGTCAACCTCCAAGCCAGTCTCAGGCAGCGGCGGAGGCAACCCGCTGCCTCCTGTCTCGACGTGCTCTGGTAACCTCTTGCCCCCAATGGATCTATACGATCCCCGGCCGGGCAGTTTCTTCCCGCTCGTGGACAAGTGCTTAGGGAAATTCTCCTCGTGACTTGATGCATGCTCAGGTAGTCCCTTATCGCCAGTGGACGACTGGCCCGGCAGCCGCTTGCCGCCAGTGGTCGCACGTCCAGGTAGTCTCTTGCCGCCAGTGGTTGGACGTCTTGGCACTGTGTTGCCGCCTGCCGGCACATGTTGAGCGAGGCCGTTTGCGGAAGACATGTTGAAGGAGTCCCGGTCTCTGAGTGCCTTTGTGGTTGCCAGGCTGTTGATGTTCGAGTTTAGGTTACGCGCAGTAGCTAGTCGGACTTAAATGTCGCAACGAAGTGAGGTTTTCCAGTCAGCTCTGGCGAGCTCCAAAGTGAGCTTTCATGGGCTACACAGCGCAGGCAGACGCACGCGAGAGCTCACTTCGCCGTCGATCGTTCTGGGTCTCAGTGGTGGCAAGTTCCCTGCAATGGTCGAATGTTCATGACGCCAAGGGTCGTTTCGATGAACGAGACTGATTGAAGGCTTGGAAATGTGCCTCTACTTAGATGATCAATACCGCTGGAAGCAGATCCTTCTGGTCGGGTGGCATTGTTCGTCGTGCAGCAATGTCGACAGGGCTCCGCATCAAGCACGCCCCGTGCAAGTAGCGATGGTGACACATGGCAGTCCGATAACGTGGACGTCATAATGGTCGAGCTTCAGCGTTGCCTACACCAGTCTCTGCCATGACTGACTTGCCATTGACAGAGTGCTGTCTCCATACCGGCTCCGAGTATGCCCGCGCAGAAGATGCCCGCGCTATCTGACACTGATACGGCGCCCAAGGAGAACTCCCGCTCGTCTTCCGAGACATCCTCACGCACGGCAGCGAAGGTGCTGACATAAACCAGACCGCCAAGAAGTCCTTCCCACAGTATGATGGCGAATATGAACCAGACAGTGGGAATGAAAGGCCACAACGCTTGTGCTGTCAGAGCAAGGAGGTTGAGAACTTGAAGCCATGTTGGGATGTACAAGCTCCGAATTCGAATGAAGGGTAATGACGACCGCGAGATGAAGACGCCGAGCTGGTAGATCGTGCCATATGTGGGATAGAACTCTCGATACTCTTTGAATGGCGATTCGTCCAGTCGAAACAGAAGTGTGGGCGCCACGCCTTGGTTGATGGTGTATTCTGCTAGATAGACCAGGAAAAGTGGCAGCATGTACGGGATCACCAGGCTCTGAGCACGAATCAACTTGGACCTGAGATCGGCAAGTCCTTTCGATAGCCAATTCGCGCGGTGACCATATGCTGGCGAAGAAGGCCGGACACCTGGCGGATCCAGCCGACCCGTTTGTGACGTGTCGACATCTGCATCCTCCTCTTCGGCTGCTACGCGCTGGTATTGAGATTCCTTGCGGTGTGTGACCTTGAGCGGGCCTAGGGGTAAGAGCAGGAAGTAGGATCCCAGCATGGCAAAGCCCAAGACGCAGCTGGACAGCAATGTCGCGTGGACGCTGAAGCCCAGGGTCGTGGTTGCCAAAGTGTACGCTCCTGCTCCCACCAGACCTGCTGCTCCCGTGCCCGAGCTCCAGCTTGCCAGACTGAAGGGCCCATAGAAGTGCGTCAAGGCGAGGAAGTTGACTTCCCCCGCGCCTGAACTGATATTGGCCAGCACGATGCCAGCAATCTTGCTACTGATGCTGCCAGCGTCTGTCGTGCTGGGCGACAGCGCGACAGCCAGCATGCCACATGTTGCAAGGCCTACGAAGACGATGATGCGGAGGTGGTATGGGACGAGATGAATGAAGTAGGGCGTTACGATCTTGGTCGCGAGGCCTGGTATGATACAGCTGAGCAGCACGGTGGCTTTGGGGATGGACGGGCCGACGAGGTCGAGCGCGGCGGTTAGGATGATGACATAGAAGATGTTGTTGATCAGGCCTGTGCAGCATTAGCTCTCCGGTATCCCCCATACCGTTGCCGCATGCACATGTGGACTCACCGAACAACCAGAAGGCGATGCACACGCGCGCCGAAGCACCCTCGAACTTTGCCGCCAGACGGGCTTTGGTCAACTGCCACGACGAACTCGGCGCGCCAGGCATCGGGAGCATGTTCGCGCTGCAAAAGCCGCCGTCGACAACGTGCACACCGACAGGAGCGTCGACGGGCGGGTGCGTGAGATGTCCTACTCTCGACAGAAGCCGGCTGCAGCAGCAAACGCGATGAGGTCAGCTGGCGCGAGTGTTCACATGCAATTCTGGGCCAATCCACGATGCCGCCAGCTTCCCGCCCGTCGGCACATTCGCAGGGAGCAAGGGTGCAGCGAGCGAGCGTTTGCCCAGGAACGCCGATCATGGGCGGCCATGGCTGCTCTCCTGCGCTGCGCGCATCCACAACCCACTTCCCCGTCCGCTGTCTCTTTTCCCTGACGACTCGACGACTACTTGCAGCTGCCTCGCGACCGCCCTCTACACACACCACCCCTTCTACGCAACATCCCTTCGACCATGTGGCCGTGTTGAGGTATGCCCCGGACGTGTTGCGGGCACAGCATGCCCTCTTCGCACCATCGCAGTGTAGTCCTCACAAGCCACGCGAGCATACGACGGCGTCAACAACGTGTCGCTTGACACGCTCCCAAGACAAAGAGGCCGACAGGAAAAGGACAGCATGGAACGCACATCGTATGGCCGTCCGGGCGAGCGCCTACCAGGACAACATCCGCCGACGACGTCGTCTTCGAGTCACCCATCGCCGTACATGCCGTCGACCGCTCAACCTCCAATGCAAATCCCATACTCCGACCCTTTTCACGCGAATAGGGATCCGTTCATGCCTGGTGGAGACCGACGAGGCAGTGCAGGACTGTCGTCAAGAGCATGGCAGTTGACGCAAGGTACGTGATACAATGTTCTCAACACAACGCCGGAAGAAGCATGGGCATATGACAGCTGGCCGGCGGAGACGATGCGCAAGCAACTCGCATGTACCAGCTCTGGTACGGTGCTGTCATCAAGTATACTTGCACTCTGCCCGAAACCCTCGATCGCCTCGTGATGCGGTCAGCAGAACCACGGCGAGGCTACACATTCCCGACAGCTCCCTGCTGTGATGATGCCACATCGGTGTGGCCATGACCAAGAGCTGCAGCGAACACCGTTTGGGGAGCAGGGGCACGCGCACCATGCTTTGCCCTAGCGCCGGCAACAGCTCTGCTGCTGGGACAGCTCGCCAGAAGAACTGGGCTGCATGCATCATCACCGCAGAGCTCTCTCAACACCAGCTGCCTGTGCGATGGCAGCCCCCGGGCGACGCGTCTATCGGGCATCAGAAACGTGGAGAGCGGTCTGCCGTTGTGTTTCACACGCACAATACGTTTTCAGGACCGGCTGCATGTTTCGTGGGTGACAACAGAAAACCAAGGCCTGTGTCTGTGTCTCTAGCAGGGTTTCGGGCCACAAGCGAGGAACCAGCCCCACTCATGCAGCTAGCGAACTCAAACAGAGCTATGAGCTCAGACGATCTCGACTCGGCTAACTCTGCGCGTTTTGCGCTTTCCAGGTAATACTTCGCAACAGCACTCACCGCTCGATCACGCACCTCCGCCGCCCCCTCCACCGAGCCAGTCGGCGCACCCCGCCCCTCTGAGTGCCATGCCGATGCCACCGCCCTACGATCAATCGCGAAGACGGTCATTGGGCAATGCGGGGAGCCCGCAGTATGGAGGTGAGCAGAAGCTGTCGTATCTGTCGCAAAACTACGAACTCAGTACTGATCATGCCATATCAGCGCCGCTGGAATCGTTACCACCGCCTCCATCATACCCAACCCGAGCGATGCCACCACCTTCCTCGCCGCAAAACGCCCCTTCGTCTCATCTAACTTCTGCGCCTCGAGGGCCTCCAACTGCGTCACCATTCACTGGTATTCGCGACCTATCGAGCTCACATCATCGCCCTGGAATGTCTATATCGGCCATTCTAGGTGGTAGCGACGAGCACAAGCCGCCCGGTTCGCCCCATGGCTCTGCAAATGGCCCATCTTCGACCCCTCGGCCAATGCAACCCCCATCGCCAGGAAGGGCCAGGTCGTCGAGCATGCGCGAAAGTGGCGATCGCGGAATGAGGCGACACAGCCCGCTGAGAACATTTGGAGAACCTGCACGCATGGGATCAGAGCCACGAAGAGACGGTATTTTTGGCTCTCCACAATTCCGACGCGAGCCGGCGCATGGGTTTAGGGCCTTTCCTCCTCATGCGCAGGAGCCTACACAACATTTAAATGGACATGGCGCGCCTGCAAGGCCGAGCAGTCAGCCAGCTGAAGCGGATCGTTTACGTGGGTTGGAGGAGGCAGCACATCGTGAAAGCATGCTTGGAGGCAGGGCCACGAGTTTTCGACCTCTGGGCGATCCACAGCCCCCTGCACGCAGCGAGCCACCATTTCGGCCGGAGCGACAACCTTACCACAATGGTGTGACCTCGCATCCACAGGAGCGATCAATATTCAACAGCCCGCAAACAGAGCGCGACAGAGGCGCACCTGCTCCACCACGGTATACGCCGTCCGCAGGAGGACCTTTTGGAGGTCCGCCAAGGGAAGACGCAGCTCCCTTGTTTCGACCAGCATATCCGCCTACATCGCACCCAATAGTGGAGCCTTTGAGGGAATCCATTGAAGGGCGGGCGCAAGAGATGCGACGGCAATTTTCACGGCCATCACCACCTCCAGGAGACTTCCAGGGATATGACAGACCACGGAACGGATTCACGGAACGACCCATGACACTTGAAGAGCATCAGAGAATGGAGGCTTTACAACGGGAGCAGCACCGCAAGGAAAGCGAGGGCTCTCTTCGCAAAGGCATTCTCAATATTAGTCCAGAGTTGGATCGGAGAGGACGTAACTCGCCACTCCCGCAAGCTGTCCAGGGCGCACAGCCTAGACACGTGGGTCCCGGCGGTGACAATCCGGGGATTAAGATGGAGTTTGGCCGCATGTTCTCCGGGCTGGGATCTGGTGTCGGCAGTACACCTCACCCCGGACACCCTGCCAATGGAGCCAGCACACCCACACGCATGAGTCCCGCCGCTCGAATGTTGGAAGGGGGCGATCTCAGGCGGAGTGCAGAAGTGGATGTTCACAAGGGCCGAGGCAAGGCCGGTTCTAGGTTGGGTCGTCGCAACAATGGTCGAAGATCGAGAGACGAACTCGAAGAAGCTGAAGGCAGGAACACGCCCGACGCTCAGCGCGGAAACAAAAAGCCGAAGACCGCCGCTCAGAATCATCACCACCATCATCACGTTCACCCACACCACCATCATTACCATCATCACGAAAACGCGGAGGCTAGTAATGGTTCCCATGCTGTCCGGCATCCATCAAACCCACTTCCGCACGTGAATCCGATGGCTAACCAAGCGCATCATCACCACCACCACCACGCACATCCCGTAGGCCACCATCACCACCACCCACCTAAAGCGATGCCGATGCCGCGGAAACCAACATTGACTGTTGACAACAAAAAAGTGCTTGACGAGGCTGCGACCAAGCCACGCAAGCATCTTGGATCGCATCTGTACACGACCGAGCTATCTACTCCGCCTGCCGCGGATACTCCAGCCGATGCCAAGATTAAATACAGTAGCAAGATGAAGCCAATACCGGTGTTCACGGGTCACGAAAATTCCACTTATACTGTTCGTGTTCCACGGTACTATCTGAATTCCGTGGAAGGCGAGTCGAACGGTAATCATAGTCTGGAAGAAATCTGCAAACGGCGGCAACTCTGGGGGACCGAGATCTACACGGACGATTCGGACGTTGTTGCAGCAGTGGTGCACTCCGGCTGGCTGAAAGGTGATTGGGGTGAACTCAATGACGATATACGAGAGCTTTTCGATGAGACCTCAGGACAGACCAACGTAGACGGAATGCCTTTGTCACTGGTGGAACGACCTCCCAAACCGGTCAAGGTCCCAGATGGTCACGATGCTCATATCACTGTACTCATTCTTCCTCCGCTCGACTCGTATGCTGCCACGACTCAACATCATTTGGCATCACGAGAGTGGAAGAAGAAGCACGATGGTATGTCATATATGATACACAGCATAGAATTTGTGGACGAAGGGCCAGCAAATCGCTTCGTAGATCGCAGCGGGGCTGCGAGGAAGAAGAGAATCGCCATGGAAGAGGCTGCACGGAGGGAAGCTGCTGCTGGCCTTCTACTATTTGCCAGTGGCGGGTCAGGTACCGTGCGAGTCGGCGCATAGGATTCGCATGGAGCGATGCGATAAGTGAAGAGTGGCATTGTCTAGACAGGAAGAGGAGTTGCCAACGCCTCTGCAGCAGCCGTGAAGATGCGCGCACGCAAACTTAGCACTCTCCCTCGCGGATGTGGCAGTGCTCACGCGCAACTGTGACGAATTGGTCCAAGGAGAATACTGCTCAGGACGCTTTCATGCAGCGGATCAAAGTACAAGCTCCGCTGCTTACGGGACGAAAGACAGTTCAGTGGACAGCATAGAGTGAAAAGGGACGAGAAGCTCCGCAAGAGAGGAATGACGGCCAACGACTGATGCCGTGGCATTCCTCCATGACCAGCATGACGGCAAGCATGTGTTGTAGAAGATATATTATTATGATAATGAAGATCGGATTGTACAGACTGCTGGTCGTCACTTAGCTGCTCACCTGTCTGCGTCTTGTCAATGACTAATCCCGCCTATCCGCTCTCCAGATACCCTCTCTTTTCCAAACCAACCTTTCATGTTTAGTCACATCCACCAGTATAAAAGATGGAAGCGTGCAGATGTTCAACGAGAGCACTGGAATTGGTCGTCCGAGACCTTGCTGGGATTCATTTGCGTCGCCAGCGGGCACAGCTATACTTTAAACGATGTCGGTCCCTCAGCACGCGGACTTCTTTGCGCCAACATGAGACAACAAAGATAAGCACGACCGAGAAGGGCTTCATACCATTCGAGACGGCAGGGACGTCGAAGGAAATCGAAGCGCAGGACGCTGGGAAGATAGAGCTGGCGGCCGAGAAAGAGCAAGGCGGAGAAGTGGTCATAGAGTCCGCGCTCACTGAGGCTCAAGAGGAAGATTTGGGGAGACCTGCCATCCTACAAGGCGAAGGTGGCGTCATGGCAGTACCGGCGGTTGCAGAGAAAGAAGTTGGAAATGCACAGGAGACCACTGGGCCGACACCTGAGTGGGTTAAGCCAGTGGAACAGAAACAATCTGCTCGCGAGCAGAATGTAAAGCCCCGCAAGAACGGAAAGAGTGAGAAACCGATTTCGGAAGCTAGAAAGGCTCGCAAAGAGAGGAGACTGGCAGAGGGCAAGCTCGATCAAAGCAAAGCGTCACTGCCGTTGAAAAGCAAGGCGGAACAAATTGCGATAACCTCATCTCAGCAAGCAGCACAAGACGAGGAGCACCACGAAGAGGAAAACGAGACTGATCAAGTTCAATCCGTCCTCGCCAAACTCGACAGCGACCTAGAAGGTCCCTCCATCATCGAAGCCCAACAATCGCGCGCTGAAAAATTGGCCGCCAAATCGGCCGATAAGAAACGCAGGTCCCAACAACGCGCAGCACAGAAGTTAGAAAGCGCACGTCGTGCAGTATCCGACGGCGAAGCATCCAAAAAGAAAAAGCTCGAAATCTGGCAACGCGATAAATCTGCCCTCCAAAAGAAATTCGGCGAGAAAGCGTGGGCTCCGCGTAAACGTCTCTCTCCAGATTCTCTCGATGGGATTCGCGCATTACATGCCAGCGATCCTGGAACATACACCACGGAAATGCTCTCCCAACATTTCGAAGTCACGCCGGAAGCGATCCGGAGGATTCTTAAAAGCAAATGGAAACCGACTCCGGAAGAGGTTGAAGAGAGGAGGGAGAGATGGGAGAAGAGAGGCGTGAAGAAGTGGAGGGAGATGAGTGAGGTGCATGGGATGAAGCCGCCGAAGAAATGGAGAGTGTTGCATGGCGTGCCTAACCCGAAATTGGAGGGGAGAAAGAAGTGGGAAGATCCTAATAGTGAGAAGAAGGCGAAGGTCATTAATGAGAAGACGGGAAAGAAGGAGAGGTGGAGGAATTTGGGAAAGACGAGGGACGAGGCGGGAAACGTGAGTTTAGCAGACAGGCTGTAGGATCTTGTCGCAGATCTGAGAGCAGAAGCCAAAGAGCGATTTTGATCGCCAAGCCGTGAACAAGGCTTTCTTCAACCATCACGACCTATCTAAACATCATTCCCACTACTCGGCAAGCCCTCAGTCCCCCTCCCAAGGTCCTCTCCAAACCTCTCCCCCTTGACAAACAACGGCTTACAATCCTGCAACACAAAAATCATCCTCGCCCACTCCGTCTTACTCGGATTCCTCCAAGCATGCATCGTAGCCCTCTGCACCATAACATCCCCCCTCTTCATAACCTGCACCTCTCCCGAATCCAACACACTCTCAATCGTCCCCTCAATCACAATCCCATAATCCACCGACTGCGTCCTATGCATCATACACTCATAATGCGGAGCGAAATCTACATAGCGCAGAACTGTTCCGCCACCGGATACGAGGCCGAGTTTTCCTGAAGAGATTTTCTCTTGGTGGACGGTTACGTCGGCGTCGTTGTTGAGGTCTGCGGGGAATTGGGTGGTGAAGCCTACTGACATGGCGAGTTTGTCATCTTCGAATTTGGCCCAGTTTACGGGGTTGCTGGCGTGGATGATGGCTTTGCCGGTGGTCTGGTCGTGGCCTGTGAGGTAGGTTGTTGGACCTGGAAGATCGGTGGCGAGCTGGTTTGGGGTGGGTTTGCGGTCGTCTGCCATTGTGGGTGTTGATCGTGGGTTGTTGATGTGATGGCTTGAGATCTTTTGAGGCACTTCGAGCTTGTGTATTGCTTTCGGCTTCTCGTGGGAAGGGTTGGCAAGTTTACAATCTTTGGAACTTCTGTGCGAGCACTTGAGTTCTTGACGCGGGTTCGGGATTTGGGGAGCCTTTGAAGCATTGGGGATCAACCGGGAAATGGCTGTTAGGGTGGGGTAGCTCGCTCTTGGGCCGGGAAGGCGGTCGCTCCCCGAATGGCGATCATTGGTGTAACAGCCTAGGTAGGCAGGCTATGTTTCTTGTGCTGACACCATAATGGCCTCTTTGGCTCTAGGCCGCCCAGAGCAGATATCCTGCATAACTTCGGGAATTGACGCTGTTCGCGTCAATCAAGAGGGGTGTGATAGAAAGTCTGATTCTGGGACTTATTGTAGTTTATCTGCTGTATGTGTTTACATTTACGTTTCAATATGGCATTGGCACTGGCGCCAGGTGTCCGTCTTTATCATATTTTGCTTCTGGGTAGACAATTAGCATGAGACCTACCTTTAGCCAGGAGCCACTTACTGAAGAAGGTATAATTCAAAGTGATCGTATCGATATTCCTCATTGTAGGATCTTTGAGGAAGTCTGGATCAATGTAGAAGAAGACCGGCATATCCACGGTCTCTCCCTTGTTCAGACGTTGTTCTTCAAAGCAGAAGCATTGAATCTTGCTAAAGTATGGCGCGACCTGCGCAGGTGTCACACTGTATGTGGCAACTCCAATGATATCCTCATCCTTGCTATTATTGGTGGCTGTGTAGAATGCCAAAGCTGTCTCTCCAGGCAGCACTCTAACTTCCCTCTGCTGGGGTGTGAACTTCCAGGGCAAGATGTCGGATGTCGATCCTGCAAAGGTGATGCGCAGTCGTCGAGAGGATGTGACTGGCGTCAATCTGGATGCCACATCATCGTCGTCGGTGAGTGGCCCCGAATGCGCCGAGGACTTGATCGGCTGTCCTCCCCATCCAGTCTGCTGGCATATCGTCTTGTATAACGGCACGCTGCCGTAGCTGAGCGCGACAGTCCCGAGAATGATCGATAGCGTGTAGTAGAGGGTGTTCGCGTTCTTCTTTTCGAAAGGCTTGCGCATCTGCTCCATGCTAGGAACAGCGCCAGGCCGTGTCGACTGCGCAGACTTCTGGGAGGTCTGTATGCTTCGAGTCGTCTGCGCATTCCATTGCGGTCGTCTGGCAGATCTTGTGCATGACGAGCACAGCCATTGCCCTCGTCGCGTCGCTAGGTCCAGCAAGCTCCTGTATCGTGGAGGCGCCATTGTGTGATGGTGTTGTGTCTCGCTCTGTCAAAAGTTCAAGTCCAGTCGATGATGATGCGCGGGAGTCCGCACTGTCCACTTCTCGGTTCCGCTTTCCTATAGAGGCCTAAACCTTAGTGGTTGCTACTACGTAATCTCGCGACACCTTAGTATTTACTTAGTTTATTCACTATAATAGCAATCACTATTGTCGCTGTCGCATTGTCGTATTAAACAACCTATTTAGCTATCTATTATACGTCTAAATAATAGCGCTTAAGATCTTTATTACTTTACTATTTACTATAACCTCTACTATAAGCTTTCTACTATAGCGCGTTTAATACTATTTTAGCGATACTATTCTATAATTAGTCTATAGCTCGTACTATATACTCGTTATATATATCTAGCTATTTTCTAATATAAATTATTATACTAATAATCTTTTTATAGATATAAATATCTAGTATAATTACTACTACTATTACTAATACGAGCTATCTATAAGAGCTTAGAATTAACTAAGTTTTATAAAATAGAAGATAATACTACTACTAAACTATATATTTAAATCTATCTAGTAGTATACTTATAGTATACTTATTAATTTTTTAGATCTATTACTATCGATAAAGTTCTTCTTACTCTCTACTACTCTAAAACTATAAACTCTTCCGACTTCTAGTTCTATCTATCTAAGAAATAGTAAAGCTAGCTATATAAAGCTATAGTAAAGAATAAGTAGTAAAAGAAAATAGCTAGAAATAACTTTAATAAGTAGTTAGTAGCTAGTAGGATTATAGAGACTAATAAAGGAATAGTAGTACTAAATCTATACTATTAGTACTTATATAAGAAGTATAATATAATATATATAGTATTAAATAAGAATAATAAGACTATCTATATATATTATAAGCGCTATAGTAAAGATAGCTATAAAGCTAGAAGTACTAAGACTAAGAATATAGAAAGTAATAAGAATAGTAGTACTAATAATATCTAGTAGTAACTCGCTATACTAGAGAGTATATTAGCTAAGCTTTAAAAGAAAGTTACTATACTAGAAGCTAATAACGCTATATTAAATAAGAGAGTTACTAGATATAGTAAATAGATTAAAATATATAGTTAGTTAGTTAGTTCTTATACGCCGGTCTACCTCTTTTAACTAGAGTAAGCAGCACGCTCTATAGATATCGGTCGAGGGAAAAGCCTTCGAAAAACCCTCGTATATCCCTTTATTTGCAGCCTACGTAGCCGCTGCCTTCGCTTCTGTTCTCCTTCGGACAATACTAGATATCTAGTAAGTCCTCCTCTTACTAGGCCCTATCCTTCCCCTTCTCTCTCCTCTTATCCTCCTATACCTCTTCTCTTATAAGTAAGAATTAGTCTAGGACCCCTTCTTAGATAAGCTACTTTACTATTATATATAACCCTCTCTTTATATTAGCTAGATCCTTCTAGTTTGTAGATCCCTCTACCTAAAAGAGCAGGTGTCTTCTCTCGTTCTATTTTAGGCAGAATATATATATATGTTTTAGTATCTTATATCCCTGCCTATAGTCGTAGTCTAGTATAAATCCTAGGACTCTCCTTTTAGTAAAGTATTGCCTTATCCTAATATGCTCTGTCCTTAAAAGTATAACTATTATACTCTCTAGTCTAGTAAGTCCTTTATATAGAGTTAGTCTAATAGTAGAGGAGGTAGTAGTTTTCTATACTAGTAGTTGTTCCTCTCCTACTCTTGCCCTTCTCTCTTTCTTATTCCTTTCCTACTTTCTATCCTACTAGTGTTTAGCCTACTATACCTTATAGCCTAGGTATACCTATATCGTTGTTTCTTAGCCTTATACTATCTAGAGGATTTCCTCCTATCTAGTTTAGGTTAGTAGTATAGGTTGCCTAGTTCTCTTTCCTACTTATACTTGCCTTTTAATCTCCCTATACCTGTCTTTAATATACTAGTATATAGGTTAGGTGTCTTGCTTTTTAGATACTTACCTAGCTAGGTCCTAGGTATATAAATAGAGAGGAGCGATATTTGCTTCTCTCTCTAGGACAGCTATTATAACTAATTTATAGGCTCCTATAATATTCCTTAGAGCCTCCCTCTAGATCTTCTTAATAGGTTTAGTAAGGGTCCTATAGTAGCCTTATATACCCTCTAGGTTAGACTAGACTTAGTAGCTAAAAGTAATAGCTAGTCTTACTACTGCTATATAGAGGTACCTTACTTTTTAGAAGGATACTCCCTATATAGACTTATATAGTCTCTAAAGTAATTGTATTTAGTAGGCTCCCTTTTCTGCTACTTATTTAATATATAGGCTCTATTTAAGTTTAGTATCTACCTATACTCCTAGGAGTCTAAGTAATAGTAGTAGTTCTCTATTAAATCCCTAGATTTAGACTATAGCCTTAAGGTTATGCTTCCTACTCCTAGTAAAGTAGATTAGCTAGTATTTCTATAGGGCAAATTCTACTCTATATCTCCTTACCTATTCTTTATATTTCTAGTAGGCTTTCTTAAGTTGCCTATAGTTATCCTCTATTAATATACTATATATAAGGATATTAGAGTTATCTACAAACCTTATTACTAAAGTAGTCCCTTTATATAGTATTAGGAGTAGGGTAGAGGCAAAGAAGAGGAAGAGGATTAGGGATAGGGTAGAACCTTAGGGAATTCCTATATTTTAGGGCCTTAGTTAGTCTATAAAATCTCTAAGCCTTAGGCAGGTAGTCCTATCTTAGAGGAATAATTAGATAAAGCTAATAGTATAGTCTAGGAAGCCTTTTATTCTAATATTATAAAGTAGCTTCTAGTAGGAAACCTTATTAAATGCCTCTAAGATATTAAGGCAGAGTATAGATACTATAGCCCCTAGCTTAGTTTCCTAGATAGTTTTTACTTACTTAGTAATAAGGTCTAGTGCTAAGGTAGTAGACCTACTAGGCCTAGTACCTATTTGTTCTTCTAGGAGGAGCTTCCTTTCTTTAGTCTCCTTAGATATCCTCTTAGTAACTATAGCTTCTAGGACCTTTACTATTATATTAAGTAGGGCAATAGGTCTGTATACTCCTAGCTTTAAGTAGTCTAGCTTCTATAGTTTCCTAAGTACTACTATTATAGAGTGCTTAAAGGCTTTAGAGTAGTATACTATCCTTAGGTATATAGTAAAGAGTTTAGCTAGAATTAGGGAAAGTTGTTCCCTATACTCTTTAAGTAAGAGGTTTAGTATTTAGTTAGGTCCTAGAGCTTTGTTGCTAGGTAGTTTCCTAAGGACTCCTTCTACCTCCTTTAGTTAAACCTTAACCTTTATCTAGAATTAGGGTAGTAGTTAGGTATATTAGATATTACTTAAGTCTACCTCTCTTAGGTCTAGGAAAAAGTGTCTTGCTAGGATTATAGCTTTCCTCTTATTAGTGTCTCTATTATACTCTATATCTTCTAGGCTTAGGAAGTATAGTAGTTAGTACTCTTAGTTAGCTCTCTCTCTAGCCTATTTAGCTATTTTCTAGATTTTCTTAGAGTCCTCTATAACTTCTTTTATTAGTCTCCTCTAAGCTAGGTTCTACTCTCTCCTTATAGCCTTGCTTCTTATATATAATACCTCTAGGTATAGCTTATAGCTCTATTCTGTCTTATAGTTCCTCTATTCTCTTCTCCTTCTCCTTACTAGCTTTATAGCCTCCTTATATTCCTAGGTCTATACTATCTTTATATAGCTTAATAGTCTAGCTATTAGAACTGTCTCCTCTATAATCCTCTAGATAGAAGATTATATTCTATAGGCTAGTATATCTAGGTATTCCTTCGTATTAAGTAGAAGTTAGTTAAGTTAGTTAGTATCTTAGGCTAGGAGGTTATAGATTCTGTCCTAGTTAATAGCTTTCTACTACTTTCTCTAGCTTCTTCCTCTTAGCCTTTAAAGGTTAATATAGAAGGTTGTTCTAAGAGGGATATAGTTAGAGCTATATATCTTTTCTAGGAGGGCTTTATATTCTTAGATTAGGTTTTAGAGGGAGAGGCTAACAAAGACTAGGTCTAGTATTTAGTAGCTAGCTATATATCTTTCCTATATAATTGTCTCTAGCTCTAGGGCTAGCTATAGTTAGGCCTCTATAATTGTTTTAATAAGCTTATCTGCTATAGTATATTAGGTTTAGGTTATATTTCCCCTCTATTTTAGGTAGTAGAGGTTAAAGTCTCCTACTACTATATAGCTTACTTTTATGTCCCCTAGGGTTTGTAATAGTACTTCTTAGAGTATAGAGATAGTCCCTTCTTATCTATAGCTTATTAGCTCTAAGGGGTTATAGTAGTTATAGATAGAGATAGTTTATATAGGTATCTAGACTTAGATAGTTACTAAGTTACCTATATTATAGAAGAGTAGTTTCTAGTTATTAGTTCTAACTTTGTCTAATATAAGTATTACTACCCTTAGGTTCTACTAGGGTAGGAGGATTATAGAGTATCCTTTCTTAGCCTTAGTCCTACTATTTATAGTATTAAGCTATAGTTCTTATAGTACTATTACTATAGCCTTATCTATAGCTTAGCTATCTAGTAGCAGGGTTTAAGTAGTATTTAACCTATTAATATTATATTAGTAGATTGTTAGGGTTTAGCTACTTATAGGATTCTTAGGATTCTTAGGAGAGGAGCTTAATTAGGTTAATATCTATGTCTTCCTAGGGGGTGCTTATAACTCCTTAGGTGTCCTTATTCTCCTATATAGGCGGGAAGTAGAGCTTACTTACTTACCTCCTACTAGCTATTGCTACTACTATAGTACCTAGGGGCCTGCCTTTATATCTAATATCCCTCTATAGAGGCTTAGCTAGTAGGGCTTTCCTCTTAAGGATTAGAGGTTCTATAGTACTATCTCCTTATATTAGGCCTAAGGCTACTTCCTATTACTTTTTAAACTACTCTAAGAATGCTCTTACTTTAGCCTTTATAGTAGCTTTATAGCTATATTAGAGGGAGTATACCTTATAGTCTCCCTTATAGTTATAGTATTTAGTTTTCTTCTCTTTATAGCTATCTGTCCTATACTTCTCTATATAGTTTCTATATATTTGTTCTATAGCTTTATAGTAGGTAGTAATATACCTAAAGCTATTATACTTAAGGTATTATATAATCCTCTGCTATAGGTAGTATAGTTCGACTATATACTATATTAACCTAATTATAATACCTCTCCTATATATTTCCCTTATAGTCTGTCTATCCTATACTGCTATTACTACTAATAAGAAGTTAGTCTCTTCCCTTGCCCTCTAGTTCTTAAGCTAAAAGGCCTTCCTAATTTTAAGCCCTTCTAGGAACTAGGTAAGGTTGTCTTAGTCGAGCTAGACCTAGCTATTTGTATCTTCTAGCTTCTAGGATGTCTTAATGCTATATATAATTACCTAGGTACTTAGTATCTCTACCTAGGCCTCTAGGTATATAGCTTTAAGCTAGGATTAGTCCTTCTCTAGCCTACTTTTCTCTCCTTCTCTATAGAGGATAACTTTAAGGTCTCTACTTAGGAGTTTTTATATAGCTTTAAACTACTATACTCCTAGTTTCCTTCTAAGCTCTTTATAGCTTATCTTCTTTACTATTTCCCTTTCTTCTTAGTTTCCTATCCTTACTAAGATAGTTATAGATACCTAAGGCTAGGGCCTTAGTATTATATATTTAAATTAGGCTGTCTAGGCCTATATTTTAGGAGTAGTAGCAGCGGGTGTTAGGCGGCTCTAGAGGGTTTTCTAGATAGCTTAGAGAGTCTAGGACTCTTCCTAGCGGAGGGCGAGGTAGAGGAGGGCCTATTAGGCCTATTAGAGGAGGAGGAGAGTTAGAGAGGGAGAAAGGGTTGTCTAGATATCGAGGTAACTCTAGATCTGTTCTATAAGTATTTTTAGGTTCTTTTAGATTATTTGTTTTAGAGTATTAGTATTAGTAGTTGTTTTCTAGCCTTATTAGCTAGAGAGAGGTAGTTACGGGCTAATTTAGGCCGCCTAGGAGTTGGAGTCGCAACCTCCTCCTCCTAGGCTCCCTCCTCTACTCGCAGCGTCGCGGTGTCGGTCGGGGGGTATTGTTGCGTATTAGGAGGCCTCGAGGCCTCCCGTCGTCGTCGTCGTCGCCTACTAGGGCGCGTTTATGTTTTAACCTATATAATTAAAATATATAATTAGTAGTTAGAGTAGCTATATAGTAAAGCTAATAGTAAAGCTAAAGATATTTATACTTTATAGAAGAAAGTATAGCCTAATAGTAAGTATAAGGTACCTATAGATTAATAGCGAGTTACTATTTAAATAGTAATACTATAACTATAAGTCGTTTAATCTAATACTCTAGTTTATATCTCTAGAACTATTCTCTTAGCTTTAAATACTATTAAATATAGCTTCTAGCCTTCTTACTAAACTCTAGTATACCTTAAAATAATAGTTCTACCTATAAGTATACTACGCTATAGTATTAAGCTATACTAGTTCTTCTTTATAGAACTCCTAGTAGATATATATATATATACTACTTCTATTCTTTAATACTTAGCTAGTTAATTAGCTCTATTCTTAAGCTCTTAATTAGCTATATTAGATTATTATTTATTAGCCTTCTTTTACTAGTTAGGCTACTTATTAGCTACTTTATTTAGCTCTTAATTAACGCTTTTCTTAGCGTTCTAATTAGCTATATTATTAGTCTCTATATTAGATTACTATATAGTAGGTACTACTAACGCTATAGTAGGTACTATAGTAGGTACTATTATTATATTACTAGTTAAATTAACTATCTTAAGTAGGTTATTATAGTTCGAAACTATCTTTATAAAGAAAAGCTTCTTAATTTTAATAAACGTATTAGTTTTAATAGATAGAATAATAGTACTATATCGACTTATAGGCTCGCTAGTAACTATACTTATACGCTCTTTACGCTTCTTAATTAATCGATTATCTTACTTAATAGTTTAGACGAGAATTCTAAAAATATAACTAGGTTTATTAGCTTAATCTTTAAAGATATATATTACCTTTTTTATCTCCTTATTTTAGTAGATATATAGATTAATCTCGAATAGAATAGAAGTATTCTTATTAAAGTTCTTAATAAATATAATATTATAGAACTCCTTTAGTTCTTATAGTAAATAGTAATAGAGATACTAGAGTTTAATATAGTCTATTAAATTATATTCTTATAGATACTTATCGGATAGATATAATATAGTAGAAGTAGAGATAATAAGTAGGAACTAACTAAGTTAATTATATTAGTTAGTTATAAGTTATATCTTACTTCTAAGATAAGTATTAGCTAAGTTATATAATCTAATATTATATAACCTAAGTTATCTAATTCTAATTCCTAAAGTATCTCTTAGAATATCTAACTAGACTATATTTTCTAATACTTCTACTTAAGCTAGATAGTCTTCTATCTATATTCCTATATTTAAATCTATCTATTATAACTATAAGAACAGGTATATAGATAGAGAGACGAGTAGTCGTACGAGGTATCTAAGAGAGGCGCAGAAGCGCGAGAGACTAAATACTAGAAACAAGGGCGCTAAGCGCTAAGAAGTAAATAGATGCCTTAGGTATTAAGTAAACGGGTTACGTTTCGTAATAGTACTCCTTCTCTAGAAGAAGGAGCTCCTACGATATTTAGAATAGTATACGGCGTAGTCGCAACGTACGTCTATCTATAGTTTATAATAGTAAACGTATTAGTATCTATAGAGACGATGCTGCCGAAGCGCGTAGTAACTAAGCTAAGGTTATTATACGTACTACCGAGCCTAACCTATATCGTACGTATAGTAGTAACCTTCGCGGTGTCGCGTAGAGGCTCTTAAAGCAGTATAGACCTATAAAGCGGTTTACTAGGCTGCCTTAATATTATTACTAGAGACTTATCGTATTAATTTATAGTACTCGGCTCGTTAGAGGGACTATATTAGATTATTAGTACCGCTAGGCTAGTTTCTATCGGACTATTAAGTAATATAGGTAGTTATAGTTTATTAGAATACCTATTATAAAAGGCCGATACTAACTTCTTACTACTAAGGAGGATCTAACTCTATTTTATCTAAGACGACGTACTATCTATCTATAGTACCTTATAGTTAAGCGTACGCTAATAGACTTTCGCGTCGAGCACTTCTTAAACTTCCTATTCCTCTAAACTATCGCTATTACGTTCGACGATAACTAGGTATACGAGTAGAGCCTACTATCCTACTATTCCTCTATAGGTAGGCTATAATAGGCTTATATAAAACATATTATATATCCTTATTCCTTACGTAAGTTTAAGCTTATATACCTAGTGCCCGATCTTCTTAACTATCTTAAATAGGCTAAGCTACTTCGAGTTAAGCTTCTTGCTTAGTCGTTTAGTCTTAATATATCGCGTATCGAGCTAGACTTTATCGCCTAGGCGATACTAAGAGGATAGCGATCGGTGCGCGTTCGAGTATTCGGTCGTTCGCTACTAAAAGAACTAATAAGTAGCTCGAAGTTCTTCTAGAACTGCTTAGAGGAAGTCGTTAATCGTAGTAAGAGTATTAGCGAACTCGTTAGTATTATTAAGCTAAGGTACTTATTATATAGTAACCTATAGACGGAGAGCTGCTACTATAGTTATATTTAGATACCTACTAGTATTAGTAAAGAAAGAAGTTATACCTATACTTACGTTTACGTAGTTATTTAATACGAACTTAGCGTTAGGTAACTAGTCGACCTAGTCGTCCTACTAGTAGTTAATATATACGCGAAGGTACTACTCGAGTATCTAGTTAGTACGCTTAGATTAGCTATTAGTCTTAGAATAGAAAGTAGTAGAGATATTCTATATAATACTAAGCCGTATATAGAGGTAGCGGAAGAACGCGCTAACCTACTATATACTACGGTCCGAAATAATAACCTTAGGCACTCTATATAGTAAAAATACGTAGCGATAGAATAGCTAAGCGGAATAGTCGCTATCTAAGCTATTAGTTAGGATAAAATAGACCTATTTTAAGAGTATATCGGTTACTATTATAATATACTAATAGGTAACCTTATCGATACGGCTTTTAGACCTTAGTAATTCTACGATAAAATCTACTAAAACTTGCTTTTAAATGTCTAGAGGCGTACGTATCGTAGATAGTATTCCTTAGTAGAGAAGTCTCGAAGAGTTACTACGTTTATAGGTATAATAACTTCTAAGGAAGGTAGCTATATCTCTTGCTATAGTCGGCTAATAGTAATACTATCTCTATAGGAGTTTAAAGGTATAGTAGATGCCTTAATAACCGGCCGTAGGACTATCGTAATATAGTTTAACTATATATATTCTTAGATTCTTATAGTCGGGGATATATAGGTTGCTACCTATATATAATTTCCTATCTTAGATCGTATATTCTAATACTATAATCTTCTATTATTTAATCTATTAGTTAGGGGCGCTAGAGTTTAGGTTACTTTAGAGTTAATTAAGGTGTTTCTTAATAGCGTTCGAATCGTAAGCTTCCTATAAGAGATTAGACGTAGTAGTCGTTTCTCCTCCGTCTAGAGATAGTATAGTAATTCCTATATCTTCCGTTCCTACTACTAAGTAGTCGTCGTCCTTAGCGACTAGGTAATTATCGTCGTCGTTCTCTTCGACTACTAGACTATCTACGAGCGGAGTTTCTAGAGGTAGGCTATTACCTAGTATAGGTTCGTTAACTTCGTCGGTCTCTACTTAGACCTACGCTCGTATACGAGTAGCAAGATCTTTATAGTCGTTATAGTTCTAGGCAATTATAATAGCGAACGCTATAACTATATCTTTATTTTCTTCTACTTTCTTAATAATATCGAGATTGCCTAGCTTAAGTATAGTCTAGAACTAGTATTATAGCCTAGAGTCGTTAACGCCCTCTAGTAAATCCTAAGAACGCCGCGTTAAACTATTAGGCTTCTCGCCTTATTTCCCGAGTCGATACGTAATCTTAAAGTTAAACTATAAAAGGAATTTAGCCTATCGCGCTTGTCGGCAGTTTAGCTACTTCGTAGTTATAAACTATTCTAGATTCTTATAATCTAAGAGTACTTTAATATAGTCGATACCTATTAATTCCGGCTACTATTCTTTAAACGTCTTAATTACTACTAAGAGCTCCTTATCGTAGATATCGTAATTATACTCTTCCGGAGTTATCTTCTTAGAGAAGTAAGCGACTAGTCGAAGAATACCGTTAGAGTAGAGTTGCGACAATATACCTATAGTAATATAATCGGAGGCGTCTATTTCGACCTAAGTTAGAAGGCCTAGGATAAAATACGATAGAATTAGTATAGAGGCGAACTTAGCCTTTAGTCTATTAAACGTAGTAGCGTAGGTATCTGTCTATATCTATAACGCTTCTTTCCTAGTTAACTCTATAAGGCATTTAATAGTACCTATAAAGTTATAGATAAATCTCTAGTAGAAGCCTATAAATCCTAGGAATACTAGGATATCTTTAGCGTTCTTTAGTTATTCCTAGTTTAGAATAGCTTCTACTTTAGCTAGGTCTATCTCGATCCTCTCGGCCGTAATAATTAACTCGAGGAACTTAACGCGATATACGTAGAATTCGTATTTATTAATATCGATAGGCAGACCTATATTACTTAGAGCCTAAAGTACCTTAGATATATATTACTTATATAATTCCTCGTCCTTAGAGTAGATAAGGATATTATCGAGATATACGACGACAAATTCGTCTAGGAACTTCCTTAAGATACTATTTAGGTATCGCTAGAAAGTACTAGAGCCGTTATATAGGCCGAATAGTAGGACCTTATACTAGTATAGACTATATCGTATAATAAATACTATTATCTATTTATCTCCTTTCTTTATATAGATATTATTAAATACTATAATAATATCGAGCTTAGTAAACTAACGCGCCTTTACTAATCGGTCTAGTATCTCGTAGATTAATAGTATCGAGTATCTATTCTTAATCGTTAGAGCGTTAAGAGCTCTATAGTTAACGTATACTCTTAGTCCTCTACCTAGCTTACGGACGATTAGTAGAGGCGACGAGGTACTAGATAATAATTCTTTAATTATTCCTTTAGCTAGCTCGTTATTAATATATTTCTTCGTAACTATAAGCTGTTCTAGGCTTATCGCTTAAGCCTTCTTATATAGCGGGTTAGAACTCTCTTATAATTAAATAGCGTAGTTAGAAGGTCTATATTCTAGTATCTTAAAGTCTACTTTATAGCAGAAGACGTATACGAACTAGTAATACGTAGGTAATAGCTTGTCCTTCGGATTAGTTTTGCTACTATTGTTTATAAATTTCTCTATATCGTCGAGGTTTATAGTTCTTAACTCCTCTAGTAGTACTACTATTATTGCTAAGAGGTATTCTTCCCTCTCTCGAAACTCGTATAGCTATATTACGAAGATATCTTCGTTAGTAGGTATACGCTTTGCTATCTTAAGAAAGGCCTACGCGCTAACTCGCTTAATATTACTTATAGATATACTAGAGACGTTAGGCGGGTCGTATAGCTTCCTATCTTTAATAAGGAGTTTATAGACTATACCTCCTTAGTTATAGTTAAGATAATAGTTTAACGAGTTAAAGGCTATTATATCCTCGCCGAACTTTAGTTCCGGGTTATAATTACGGAACTATATTATGCCTAGGACTATATTATAGGTTCTAAGTTCTGTAATATAGTAGTATTCTTCGTCCGTATAGATACCGATAGTTAGGCTAAGGCAAGCTATATATATTATTGTCTTAATATAGCCGTTAGCGAGGCGGAGTCGCTTTAGAGCCTATAGAGCGAATATATCTTTAATTTTATACGCTTTAATAAAAGAGAGTAAAACGAATAAGGATAAAGTACTAGTATTAAGAAGAGTCTTTGCTTTTAGTTTCGTTATACTTATTACTATAGCGTTACTAATATAGCTAGTAAGCACTATATAGTTACTATACTTTAGGTCCTCGAGAGTATAGAGATATTTATTATAGATACCTTCCTTGTTCGTATATTCTTTATTTATTAAGTTTAGGGCCTTAGATACGCGACTTAGTTCTAAGGCTACCTATTTCCCTACTCTAGCGTAGTAGTAATTATAAGAGGTAGGTTATTAGATAGTAGTTAAGCCTATTAACTTATTATACTAAGCTAAGTAGCTTAACTACTATTATATAGGAAATTAGCTATTAGAGTATCTCGATCGATAGAGCCGAATAGGAACTTGCCCTTCGATTTCTCGAAGATATAGTCTCGGAAGTATATATACTATAGGTCGCGGTAGCGAGTATAGAGGTTACTTATAGCGACTTAGGTATAGGTAGCTTTATCGAGTTTACGAAGGCCCTTATACTTTATAGGTATAATATAAGTAGCTTCCTCGATAGTTATAGTAGCGAGGTTACTATAGTCGCGTCGGTTCTAATCGCTACGATTCGAGTTCGAATTCTAACTAGCGTAGTTATAGTTCTAGTTCCTATTATTAGCGTAGCCGTTACTACTCTAGTTCTAACTATTCTTATTATTACTACTATATTAATCTTTGCGTTAGCCGGTAATCGTATAGCTAGCTTCCTAAGTATCCTACTTACGACGAGCTCTACGAACGAACTTCTTATATAGAGTATCGATAAAGTCTTCGAGTGCCTTACGATATTATATAGTAAGTATATTCTATAGCTCGAGAGAGGTATAGTTAAGGACGCTAGCACGGGCGCTTAATCCTAGGTATTTTAGGTAGAAGTCGCTAAAGAGCTAGTTAGAGGCCTATATTAGAGACTTAAGTTCGACCCGGGCTTTAAACTAATCGTTTACGTCGGCGTAGGCGCTATCGAGGCCTTACTATAGATCTTCGGTTAACTACTAGGCGATCGGGTTAAGTAGGTTAATATACTAGTTAACGTAGTCCTAAGGCTAGCCTTCGGTATAGCTCTTAACGTACGAGGCGATCTCTCGGAAAGGAGTTTAGAGGCGGAAGCTAGTAGCTAATTTTGCTATTATATCGCTATACTAGATCTTATAGGTAGGGCCGTCCTTAACGGTATTACCGAAGTTAGTACGACTCTTAAACTTATTAGGATCCTTCTACTTCTTATCGACTTTAGAGTAGAAGTAGATAGAATATTATAAGTAAGTAGTAGAGGCAGCCGATACGCGAGGCACTACGAACTAACTCTACTCTAATACGCGAGGCACTACGAACTAACCTATTAGTACCTATATAGCGGTACCTACTACGTACTAATTTATATTATAGTACGCTCCTATAGTAGAGCCGGCGTATCGTAAGCGTAGTACTACGTCGCCTTCTTTATTATAACCTAGTTAAGCTATAGGCATTATAGTCGTCTAAGTTTAACGAAGTAAGTTAAGTTACGTATTAGTAGCGGAGAGCTATTTTTAGACCTTACTAATCTCGCCTTCTACTTAGTTAAGATCTTTGTTAAGCTATACGATACGCGAGTTTAGTTTATTATAAACCTTATTATTTTCGAGGTTAGCCGCGTCGGCTTACTATATTATCTTTACGAGTTCCTCGTTAATAGCTTCTTTATTAAGATAGTTAGTATAGACGTTATCGTTCTATTTATCCTCTAGCCTTACGAGTTTATTACGAAGCTCCTTAATTTCTACTTATATCTTCTTAAGGTTACCTTCGATACTAGTAGCGTACTTAGTCTTCTTACTTAAGCGCTTCTCGGCTTTCTTAATCTCCTTATATAGGCTATTACGCTCGTAACGTAAGGCTTTATTAGCTTTAAAGTTCTACTTAACTATAAGCTAGAAGAGCTTAGGTCTCTTCTTAACGGCTTCCTTAAACTCCTTAGAGCTATAAATATAAAGCTATTAGTCGTCGAAGTCCGTAGCGCCGGTATCTTAATCGATATTATCTAACTTAGAAGGAAGTAACGTAGAGTTAATATAGCCTCTAAAGTCGACGATCGCGCTATTATCTTAAGTTCGTAGGATATTAATCGAGATAAGAGTATTAGCTATCGCCTTTTTAATTAGTCGAGAGAGCAGGTTATTACGTAGCTTAGATAAACTACCTAATAAGGCCTCTAAGATCGAGGCTTTTCGCTTTAGAGATATAGAGATAAACTCTAGCGCCTTCTTTAGAAGCTCGAAGTCGGGAAGAGTAGAGAAGCTTATAGTACGATCGTACTTATATAGTAAGTCGTAGATTGCGTTATTAGAGCTATAGATCGATCCTAGTAGTATACGACGCTAACTAAGAAGGCCTATACTAAACGTACCTAGAGGTACTTATAGTATAAAGTACGCTCCGGTACCTAGCGTTAGTAGCTAATTCGTACCGAGATAGTTCTTAGAGAGAGTTACGAACGACTCGAGATTAGCGGCTATAAGTAGTATAGTAGTAACTATAGGTAGCAGCTACGATAGCTATAGCTACGACTAGGTTCGGCCTTCGGTATACGTCTATAAGTATTACTATAATATACGCTCGCGGCGCTCGCGCTCGCGAGTCTCTTATTCCTACTCGCTAGCGTCTATTACGTCTTAAGCGTTTTAGACGCGCTAGAGTTTCGATAGGACTTAGTCGGTAATATTATAGTTACTTATAGTAGAGTAGAAAGGTAGAGAGGAAAGCGACTATTATTACTTACTATTACGCGTATAGCGTAAACAAACCTTAAGATAATAGGTAGCTTCTAGTCGTATCTAGATAGTATATATACTTAGCTCTTATATAGGAAGTAGTATTAGGTAAACTCGAGTACCTTCTAGTACTAGAGGAACTCGAGTGCTCTTTGTCGCACTTTAGTTAGAAATACGCTCTTTATCGCGTATATTATTAAGAGTTAATACGCTTGTACTGCGTATTAAGAATAGTACGACTAACTATTATAACTATAAGAACGGGTATATAGATAGAGAGACGAGTAGTCGTACGAGGTATCTAAGAGAGGCGTAGAGGCGCGAGAGACTAAATACTAGAAACGAGAGCGCTAAGCGCTAAGAAGTAAATAGATGCCTTAGGTATTAAGTAAACGGGTTACGTTTCGTAATACTATCTCTAAATTATAATAAGTTATTAGATACTATAGTTATATAGTTAGTATTAGAAAGTATAGTCTAGTTAGATATTCTAAGAGACACTTTAGGGATTAGGATTAGGTAATATAGGTTATATAATACTAGGTTATATAACCTAGCTAATACCTATCTTAGGAGTAAGATATAACCTATAACTAACTAATATAATTAACTCGGTTAGTTCCTACTTATTATCTCTACTTCTACTATATTATACCTATCCGACGAGTACCTACGAGAATACAATTCGATAGTTAGAGCTATATACCTAATCTATTTTAGTTTAACTTCTTAGCCTAGTATTATAGAAAGGTCGTACTTAGGAGCTTATTTTCTCTAGAAGTTTAGTTATTCTATTTTATTTCTTTTCTAGTCTTTTTCTTTTAGACTATATATAGATTCCTAGATCCTAATTACTTATTATATATAGTAAGCTACTTCTTCTATAGTATAATTCCTAGGCTTAGTTTTATATATACTATAGTATTACTAATACTAGAGTATATATCTTTTATTAATTATCCTAAGGTCTAGAGTTTAATCTATAGTTAGAGTAGAGATCTTTCTACCTTTTCTTATATAAGCTAGAGTTATCTTATAAACTTCTAAAACTATAGCCTATTCTTTAGTTTAGTTAGGCTATTAGTAACTATTTCTTTTATTAGAATATATTCTACTATAATCTTTCTCTACTACTAGAGATATCTAATATAGTTATATATAATATTAATATATTTAGATCTCTTATAGGTATATTATAGGTAGGCTCCTCTATAGAGAGTATTTAGTTAGGTAATAAAAGGTAGTATATAAAGATTAGTATTTATTCTATAGAAGGTAGCGAACGAGCTAGCTCTATATACTACTACTAGAACAGAATATCTATATTCTAGTAGTTAGAGCTTAAGCTAGTTTATATAAGGTAGCTACTATACTATACTAATCTAATACTAGTAATCTCTCTTTTCTCGTATAAACTCGCCTAAAAACGTAATAAAATAATACCTCTAATAGTTAATAGCCTTTCTCTAGCTTATAATTAGCCGGTAGCTACTTCTCTATTCTAAATCGTCTTTAATTTACCGAATTCGAATCGCCTTATTAAGTTAATTTATCTCTTAACCTATCCTTAGATACTATACGTTATAGTTCCTTAATTAATAAAGGTTATTAAGGCCTTATTCGGTATTATCTTAGTTATAGTATCGGTAGAGTTCGTAGTTCTATTAATCTAGCGTACCTTATAAACCTCTCTAGCTTTATATATCTGCCTTAGTACTATAATATCGATTATTAAGCGTTTCTCCTTAGTAGTACCGAGCTTAACTATATATTTATAAAGTAAGAGTAAGTTAGTATAGACGATTAATAGTAAGGCTAGTTTATCTAGTTACTATAAGATTATAGATAGGATAGTATTAATACTAAATACTATATTAATATCGTAGCTAATTATTATAGGCAGAGACTAGATTTACTTAAATTACGTAATCGTAACGGGCCGTCCTATCTTAGTACCGGCGTCCGGCCTATATAGATACCTCGTCTCTAGGACCTCTTTCTAGACTCGTACGTAAACTTCCGAATATATAAGGTTACTCCGAACGACTCGTTATACTTTTACGTACTGCTTCGCGTTACTACGGACGTAGTTAATAAGCGCGTATACGTAGAAATTAGAAAATAGAACGCTATACTAAGTTACTACGGACTCGAGTATAGTAGAATAGTAGGAGGAATTAATAATAACTTACTCTAATCTACTTATAAGCCTTTAATATAGCAAATAAGTATAGTAGTAGTAAGGCGCTATAGCGTCGCTCGCGTCTAAGTATTCTACGTAATTCTCTTTTTAACTCTAGAGTCGAGTCGTAGATATTCGACTAAGATAATAGCTCGGGCTCTAGCTACTCTAATCTTACTAAGTATCTTAACTATAAAGGTTATATTTCGAGTAAGCTACCTACTATCGAGAAGATAGTAAAAGAAGAAGAAACTAATATTAAAAGCTATATTAACTTAGTATATTTCGTACGACTCGATAATATCTATAAAGAAGAAGATAGCGAGCTATTTATTATAATCGACTATATTCTTATAGAAAACGAAACGGATAATAGTACTAAGCGACTATTACTATAGATTAAGAAACTCCTAGTAGCCTAGTACTAAGGTCTTAACGTTATAGACTTTATTAAGTTAGTATAATAGGAGCCGATACTTACTTACTCGCTTATCTTTATACTATAGAAGGACTATTAGGATTTAGTTAGCTAGATTAAACTACTATAGTAGGCTAACGACCTTAATAAGAAGAAGCTCGAGTATATTTCGGAGTTATTTCGAGAATAATCTAAGCTACTTACCGCTTCTAAGTTAAGGATTAAAGAACTCGAGAAGCTACTACGTAATAACTTAGACGAGCGTATATCGGAACTAGCTATAAAGATAGAGAAGTACTAAAGCTAGCTTCGGGAAGTTAAGTAGGTACTTATTAAGTCTAAGAGCTAGGTAAAAGAGCTAGAAAAGGCGGTACTATTTACCTAGTAGGATCTTAATAATATTAATAAAGACTACTAGGATTAGATTAAATTACTAAAAGCTAAGGTAGCGTAGCTTAAGAAGAACTCTAACTACGCCTATAGCCGTAGCCGCTATACTTAGTTAGAAGAAGAGATAGAGCGTTTCCGAGAGACTCTCTACTATAGCTATAATAACCTATCTCTATCTAATAACTCTAGTACCGATAATAATAGTAGTTATAGCCGCAGCCGTCGCCGTCCGATAAAGAAGAGTAATAAGAGCTTAAAGAAAAACGACTCTATTAATATTTCTAACGACGAAGAAGTAGTAGTATTAAAGTATCGCTATACTATAACGGGCGATTATAGCCTAGTATAGTACGATCCTACGTAGTCTATTAGAGTTAAAGAATTGTCGCGTAATAAGGTCTAGAAGTTTACTAATAAAGGCGAACCTTTATATAAAGAATAGTAGTTATAAATAGAAAATAAATTCGATAGCGTTATCTTTAAAGACGTCGGTTATACTTTACGCTAGACTTATAACTAGGTTAGAGGAGAGGTTTAGTATTAGCTTAAGCCTATAGTACCTACTAAGATATAGGATAAGGAAAATATAGTAGATAACTTTATCTTAGTATAATATATAATAAAGTATATTAAGGAGAACTAGAGTCTTCGAGACGAGATAGATAAGGCCTATTAAGACTAGTACTTATTAAAGATAGAAGAAAACGAGAAGTTCTCTACCTTCTACTATAAGTATTAGATAGCCTATATCTATATTAAGCTCTTACTAGAAACTAAGATCTACCTATTTTAAGGCAAGCTTAACGATAACTATAATAGCTACCTTACTAGACTAGAGTTCTCGTCTATTATAAGTATAGTTAAGAAGTATTAGAAGATTAAGGTCGACTTAGAGCGTTAGGCTAATACTCGTCTAAAGAAGACTAATAACGATAAGAAGAATACGAAGAAGGATAATAAGAAGAGTAGTAGTAGTTATAGAGGTAGTTACGGCGGAGCTAATAAGACTAGAGGTTCTAATAATAGTAATACTACGCCGAAGCTACTTTAGAAGAATCGACTAGCTATATTTAAGAACTTACTACTACTATCTAAGTTATACTATACTACTCTAATAAAGGAAGGCAAGTACTATAAGTATTAATAGTATAGTTATATAAAGAACTCTAAGGCCTGCCTACTATTCGCTTATACTATACTACGCTAGGATAATAAGAAGCCTAACGCCTCTTCCTTAAATATAACTAAGGATACTAGTATTTCGGGAAATACTTAGTCCGCCCCTTAAGCGTAAGGAGTAGTAGACTAAATAACGAGTTACGAGAAGAGCTACTATTACTAAGAATACTAGTAGTAATCTTACTCCCTAGAATTACTAACTATATAGTAGTAGTAGGTAGAGTAAATAGAAATTATACTATAATATTTCTTAATAATAGTACTAACTCTATATATATAAACTCGTCTTTTATATATAACTCGAAGAATAATATAAGAATCGCGAAGCTAGACAAGCCTCTAGTTATAGGTCTAGCCGATAGTAGTACGTCTTTATATATAATTATAGAATACGCTAAAGTATCTCTTTAGCTAGGTAGTTACGTCGAGAAGGTTCTATACTAGGTAGCTTAGATTAACTATAATATAACGCTTAGAAAGATATAGTACGAAGATTACGACTCGAAGAAG
The DNA here is from genome assembly GCF_033473495.1 of Cercospora beticola. Taxonomy (NCBI): domain Eukaryota; kingdom Fungi; phylum Ascomycota; class Dothideomycetes; order Mycosphaerellales; family Mycosphaerellaceae; genus Cercospora; species Cercospora beticola. Next base: position 1,431,180 of record NC_088935.1, on the reverse strand, counting down.
AGATACTAGAATAGAGTAGTTATCTTCGATAATAAGTAATATCTAGAAAGCTATACTAATAGTAAGATAGTACGAGTACTAATAATTAAAGGAGCCCGCCTAGGCAAACTACTAGTAATAGAACTACCTATAGTTAGTATTAAGAATATTAGTTATAACGATACTATCGATATTTAAGAAATCGAGTTATAAGCCTATATAATAATATCTCGATAATAGAGCGCTAAGGTATACCTTATCTATATTAATCTATAAGAAAGCAACTAGTATAAGAGCTTAGCGGATCCGATTACTACGATAATACTAATAGCTTATAGGATAATAGTCCGACGTATACGATCTAGTAATAAGGTCTTTATATACGTAATATATATCGATAATAGTATAGTAGATATTATAGACTAAGGTCCTTTAACTACGAATACGCTATTAGTTTCCGATATAGAAGTATTTATATTAGATAAGGATAAGGACTAGTTACTAGAGAAGCTACCTATAGAATATAGCGACTAGAAGGATATATTCTTAAAGCGTATAGTAGACGAGCTACCTCTATACTATCCGAGTATTAATATAGAGATTAAGTTAAAGGATAACGCTTAACTACCTTTTAAGAGACTATATCTAATATCGAATACTAAGAACGACGTTATAAAGAAGTAGATTAATAAGTAGCTAGAGAAAGGTAATATATAGAAGAGTAACTCTCCTACTACTTCCCTAGTTATTATCGTTAAGAAACCTAGAGGTAGCCTACGAGTATATATAGACTACCGAGTATTAAACGCAATTACGGTAAAGTCTAGGTACTCTATCTCTCTAATATAGGGATTTACTCCTAGACTAGATATAAAGAGAACATTTTTAAGAATAATCTATTTTCCTCTTTTCCTATCTATTACTATATTTCCTATATATATAGCTATTAGATAGCTACTTCTAACTTTAATCTACTTTTTCCTTTAAAGAGGTTTTAGTTCTCTAAAAAGTAATTCTTAGTTAGTTATATATAATAAAGTATAGGAGTTAAGTAGCTATCTTAATAGTATATACTTACTTTTTACTTCTATAGTTAAGTATATAACTTTATTAATATTATTATCCTCTAATAGAGATTAAGATACTTTAGATACTATAGAAAGCTCTATATCTTCTTAAATAGTATATACCTTCTTAGAAAACTTTCTTAAAGTTTATCTCTTCTTAAAAGATTAGACTTTTAAGTTAAGTTTCTTTACTATTTCTTTTAATACTTCTCTATTTAGTAAAGATCTTCTTCTAAATATACTCTCTCTAGGTAGTATTCTTCTCTTCTCTACTCTACTAGCCTATTTTAAGTTAATAGTTCTCTTAGCTTTATTAAGATATAGATACTTAGTAATACTTCTAAAATACTCCTTCTTATAGAGGTAGTATTTTAGCTTTATACTTTAGATCTCTCTACTCTTAGTAAATATTACTATTTCTTATAACTAGTATCTATACTATATTAACTCCTCTACTTTAAAGAGTTAGAGGATTTCTTTAGAGTTTAAGTTCTTTTAAGCTTAGATAGTCTACTTTATACTTTTATACTTAGCTAGAAGTATAAAGAGTAGATACTTAATCCTTATATTAGAAGTTTTATAGTATAACTCTCTCTAGTTAATCTCTATAATCCTCTTTCTAAGATTACTAAAGTAGACCTATAATTTCCTAATTATATTCTCTAGTTCTATTTTAAAAGTTATAAATTCTTAGATAATAGCTATTATATATACCTATTAGACTTTACTATATTTCCTATATAGCTTTATCTAGATATTATATACTCTTATTTTATCTATTACTTTATCTTAGTTATCTATATAAAGACTTTCTATTAGAATATAGATTATCTTTATATTATCCTTCTACTATTTTAGGCTAAACTCTAAAAAGGTAGTACCTTTCCCTTTGCTTAATAAAGCTTTAGATAAAGCCTTAGATAACTTAGCTAGAGTAGGTACTAATAATCTCTTTAAGTCTAAAATTATCTAGAAGATTTCTTTTCCTCTAAGTATATTTTCCTATAGCTTAAACTATAGTTTCTAGTTCTCCCTTATTAGGATTAGTATTCTCCTCCTATCTAACTTACTTATTAAATCTATTTCTATAAAATTAAATAAACAAATCTAAACTCTAGAAATATAAGCCCTTTTAATCTAATTAGTAGCTTCTAGATTTCTGTCTTTTCTAGTTACTAAGACTCTTCTCTCTTAGATAAAGTATCTAAGAACTCTTCTCTCTTATAGGAGTTAGTTAGATTCTTAGGTAGAGAATCTCTAAAAGATCTACTTTCTTAGAAGAGTACTAGTAGCTAGTTCTAAGGTATTAGTAGTACTTAGTACTTAGGCCTAGTCTTATCTACTTAGGTACTATAGTCTAAAGCTAATCCTTTCCTCTTTATACTTCTTTAGTATACTTCTCTTTTAAAGTAGAGTATACCTTACTAGGCTTTTCTCTATCTTACCTACTCTTTAGAGACTTCTAGCTTATAACTAGAATCTTCTAAAGCTTTAAAGTAGTATAGATAGGATATGCCTCTAGTCTCTCTTATACTTTTTTCCTACTTCTCTATCTAGTTAATACTATAGGTCCTATAAGAGGTAATATATATTACTTTAAAGATAAGAAGGCTAACTCTTTCTACTTAGAGCTTCTCTATAAACTCGAGCTTATAACCTATTAATTTATATTCTCGTAGGTACTCGTCTAATAGATATAATATAGTAGAAGTAGAGATAATAAGTAGAAACTAACTAAGTTAATTATATTAGTTAGTTATAAGTTATATCTTACTTCTAAAATAGATATTAGCTAGGTTATATAACCTAGTATTATATAACCTATATTACCTAATCCTAATCTCTAAAGTATTTCTTAGAATATTTAACTAGACTATACTTTCTAATAGATACTAGTATAGAAATAAAGACTATATATATAAACTAGAGTCTCTAAGCTAGTATAATAGCGAAATCCTAGAGCTTTGTTTCGTTGCCTCTCGGCTAAAAAGGTATAATATCCGAGCTTAGTAAGTACGGATAGCTCTAGGTTATAAATCTTTAGTATATTACTACGTAACCTAGGCATTACGTAATATTACGTAACCCGCTCTTATAACTATCCCCTTCCTTAGAAGGCGACGCCCCGGCGCTAAGCCCGGATTACGTACTTAGAGGCCGTAGTATATTACGTAACTAAGAGTGCTTACTAAGTTATATTAACTCTAAAGCGATAGGTAAGGGACTATAGAAGTATATAGGTCGCACGCGTACGGAACCTAGTTACGTAATACGAGTACGTAATAAGGCAAATCTATAAACGTTATCTAGTACTAAGGTATTTAGCTTTAGTACGTATACCGACGCAATTTTAACTCTGCTTTTTAGCTCTAAGCGAGGATCGAACTAAAGACCTCGGATATACTAAGCTACCGACTTCGGCCGAACCTATAGTAGAACTATTAAGCTTAGATATTCTTATAATAGCGAAATCCTAGAGCTTTATTTCGTTACCTCTTAGCTAAAAAGGCATAATATCCGAGCTTAGTAAGTACGGATAGCTCTAGGTTATAAATCTTTAGTATATTACTACGTAACCTAGGCATTACGTAACATTACGTAACCCGCTCTTATAGCTAGTAGATAAGAGGATCGGGCTTCTAAGTAAGTAATTATATAAGAGCTAGAAGTATATAGCTCGAGAGATATAGCTTATTAGACGTTAAGATATAATAGCTAGTACTACTTATACTTAGTATAGAATAAAAGTACGTAGAACGTATATAAACTAAGAAGATAAGAATTATTCTTAATATTTCTAGATAGAGAGTCTAGAGGCGCTTAATATATTACTATATTCTACTCTTATAATTATAATTCTTCTACTTTATTAAGAGTAGCGATCTATTAAGACCTATTATACTTACGCGAAATATATCTACTTAGCAGACTAATTATAATAACGATATACTAAACGATAGATAGCTATTAGACTATATTAAAAAGATATTAGAATCCGGAATAATATAAGCTAAAGAGAAATAGAATAAGGATATAAATAATACTAACGACGCTAGTAATATATATATAATATATAGGCGCCTCTAAGCTAAAAATAATACGTTATATAAATAGCTAGAAATCTATACTCTTAAAGCTAAGAACGAATACTTACTAAGAGAAGTTACTATATCTAGAACGAATAAGCTATAAGTAGCGAAGTATATATTTTAATTATATCTATCTACTAACTACTATCTAAAGGAAGTACTAGCCGCTAAGTATAGCTAGTATAGTAGTAGTAGCTATATAGTTATACTATAATAATTACTTCTCTCTTTATTTTAAAAAAGTATTATTCTCGATATAGTATATATCTTAGTACTAAATACGCGAGAGTATATCTTAGTCTTAAAGCGTAAGCTCTCTTTATATCTTTTAGCTATCTTAATATCTCTAGACTAACTAGCGCTCCTTCTTAGTAGTAGCCTTACGTTTTATAAATCGAGTAGGAGTAGCTATAGTAGTCTCTTCCTAAGCTTCTACTAAGTAGCTCGAGTAGCGCTTAGTCTTCTCGATAGGCGTTTCTATAGAACTATCTATTAAGCTAGTTTTTATTATAGACTTAGCTAAAGTTAGGCCGGTCTTTATTATAGACTTAGCTAAAGAGAATTTAGCGGCCGAGGAGTTAAGCTTAGTTAAGAAAGCTAAGAGTACTAACTTTCTAGTAGTTCTCTAGCTCTAGCTCTTTAGTATCTCGATTATAGTAGGCTTACTCTTCTTTAGCTAGGCCTTAGAGATAGTCTATTAAAGATTATCGGACTTCTTCTTATAGCGAAAAGGCTTAGCTAAAGCTACTATAGAGAGTTAGAGCTCGTCCTCTAAATCTTCTCTAATCTCCGAAGCTAGTAGAGAGTTAATAGTACTATCGGAGTTATTATTAGTAGTATTATCTATTAGGTATAAGAATAAGTATAAGTAGAGCGCCGAGTTATCCTTCTATATCTAAGTAAGAGTCTAGTAGTAGCCGCGGATAGAATATAAGGAAAGAAAAAGGTAGTCTAGATATAAAAATATAGTATACTTAAATTTTAACTTATCTATTAGAAAGTATAGTCTAGTTAGATATTCTAAGAGATACTTTAGAGATTAGAATTAGGTAATATAGGTTATATAATACTAGGTTATATAACCTAGCTAATATCTATTTTAGAAGTAAGATATAACTTATAACTAACTAATATAATTAACTTAGTTAGTTTCTACTTATTATCTCTACTTCTACTATATTATATCTATTAGACGAGTACCTACGAGAATATAAATTAATAGGTTATAAGCTCGAGTTTATAGAGAAGCTCTAAGTAGAAAGAGTTAGCCTTCTTATCTTTAAAGTAATATATATTACCTCTTATAGAACCTATAGTATTAACTAGATAAAGAAGTAGGAAAAGAGTATAAGGGAGACTAGAAGCATATCCTATCTATACTACTTTAAAGCTTTAGAAGATCCTAGTTATAAGCTAGAAGTCTCTAAAAAGTAGATAAAATAGAGAAAAGTCTAGTAAAGTATACTCTACTTTAAAAGAGAAGTATACTAAAGAAGTATAAAGAGGAAAGGATTAGCCTTAGACTATAGTACTTAAGTAGATAAGACTAGGCCTAAGTACTAAGTACTACTAATACCTTAGAACTAGCTAGTAGTACTTTTCTAAGAAAGTAGATCTTTTAGAAATTCTTTATTTAAAAACCTAACTAACTTCTATAAGAGAGAAGAGTCCTTAGATATCTTAGCTAAGAAAGAAGAGTCTTAGTAACTAGAGAAAGCAGAAATCTAGAAGCTACTAATTAGATTAAAAGAGCTTATATTTCTAGAGTTTAGATTTATTTATTTAATTTTATAGAAATAGATTTAATAAGTAAATTAGATAGGAGGAGAATACTAATTCTAATAAGGAAGAACTAGAAACTATAGTTTAAGCTATAGAAGAATATACTTAGAGAAAAAGAAATCTTCTAGATAATCTTAGACTTAAAGAGATTATTAGTACCTACTCTAGCTAAAGCTAAAGTATTTAAAGCTTTATTAAGTAAAGAGAAAGGTACTATATTTTTAGAGTTTAGCTTAAAATAGTAGAAGGATAATATAAAGGCAATCTATATTCTAATAGAAAGTCTTTATATAAATAACTAAGGAAAAAATATAAACGCGCTCTAGTAGGCGATAACGACGATAGTAGAAGGCCTCGAGGCCTTCTAATACGTAATAATACCTCTCGACCGATACTATAATACTATAAGTAGAGAAGGAAGTCTAGAAGGAGGAAGTTACGACTCTAACTCCTAGGTAGTCTAAACCTACTTATAACTACCTCTCTCTAGCTAATAAGGCTAGAAAATAACTACTAATACTAATATTCTAAAACTAATAATCTAAAAGAACCTAAAAATACTTATAGAATAGATCTAGAGTTATTTCGATATCTAGATAACTCTTTCTTTCTCTCTAACTCTTCTTCTTCTCTAATAGGTCTAATAGGCTCTTCTCTACTTCGCTCTCTACTAGGAAGAGTCGTAGACTCTTTAAGCTATCTAGAAAACTCTCTAGAGCTACCTAATACCTACTACTACTACTTTTAAAATATAGGCCTAGATAGCTTAAATTAGATATATAATACTAAGGCTCTAGCTCTAAGTATCTATAACTATCTTAGTAAGGATAGGAAACTAAGAAGAAAGGGAGATAATAAAGAAAATAAACTATAAAGAGCTTAGAAGGAAACTAGGAGTATAGTAGTTTAAGGCTATATAAAAGCTTCTAAGTAGAGACCTTAAAGTTATTCTCTATAGAGAAGAAGAGAAAAGTAGACTAGAGAAGGACTAATTTTAGCTTAAAGCTATATACCTAGAGGCCTAGGTAGAGATACTAAGTACCTAGGTAATTATATATAGTATTAGGATATCCTAGAAGCTAGAGGATATAAATAGCTAGATCTAGCTCGACTAAGATAACTTTACCTAGTTTCTAAATAGGCTTAAAATTAGGAAGGCCTTTTAGCTTAAGAACTAGAGAGTAAGAGAAGAGACTAACTTCTTATTAGTAGTAATAGTAGTATAGGATAGACAAACTATAAGGGAAATATATAGAAGAGGTATTACTATTAGATTAATATAGTATATAGTAGAACTATACTACCTATAGTAGAGGATTATATAATGCCTTAAGTATAATAGCTTTAGGTATATTACTACCTACTATAAGGCTATAGAAGACATATATAGAAACTATATAGAGAAGTATAGGATAGATAGCTATAAGAAGAAGAAAATTAAATACTATAACTATAAGAGAGACTATAAGGTATACTCTCTCTAATATAGCTATAAAGCTACTATAAAGGCTAAAGCAAGAGCATTCTTAGAGTAGTTTAAAAAGCAATAGGAGATAGCCTTAGGCCTAATATAAGGAGATAGTAATATAGAACCTCTAATCCTTAAAAGGAAAGCTCTACTAGCTAAGCCTCTATAGAGGAATATTAGATATAAAGGCAGGCCCCTAGGCACTATAGTAGTAGTAATAGCTAGTAGGAGGCAAGCAAGCAAGCTCTACTTCTCTTCTATATAGAAGAATAAGGATACCTAAAAGGTAATAAGTATCCTCTAGAAAGATATAGATATTAACCTAATTAAGCTTCTTCTCTAAGAATTCTATAAATCCTATAAGTAGCTAAACTCTAATAATCTACTAATATAATATTAATAGGTTAAATACTACCTAAACTCTACTACTAGATAGCTAAGCTATAGAAGAGGCTATAGTAATAGTACTATAAGAACTATAGCTTAATACTATAAATAGTAGAACTAAAGCTAATTTATAGTAGAACTAAAGCTAAGAAAGGATACTCTATAGTCCTCCTACTCTAGTAGAACCTAAAAGTAGTAATACTTATATTAGATAAAGTTAGAACTAATAGCTAAAAACTACTCTTCTATAATATAGATAACTTAGTAACTATCTAAGTCTAGATATCTATAGAAACTATCTCTATTTATAACTACTATAACTTCTTAGAGCTAATAAGCTATAAATAAGAAAGGACTATTTCTATATTCTAAAAAGTACTATTATAAACTCTAGAGGATATAAAAGTAAGCTATATAGTAGTAGGAGACTTTAACTTCTACTACTTAAAATAGAGAGGAAATATAATCTAAACCTAATATACTATAGTAGATAAGCTTATTAAAATAATTATAGAGGCCTAACTATAGCTAGCTCTAGAGCTAGAGATAATTATATAGGAAAGATATATAGCTAGCTACTAAATACTAGACCTAGTCTTTATTAGCCTCTTCTTCTAAAACCTAATCTAAGAATATAAAGCTCTCTTAGAAGAAATATATAGCTCTAACTATATCTCTCTTAGAATAACTCTCTATATTAATCTCTAAGAGCTAAAAGAAAGAAGCTAGAGAAAGTAGTAGAAAGCTACTAACTAGAATAGAATCTAGGACCTTATAGTCTAAAATACTAACTAACTTAACTAACTCCTACTTAATATAAAGGAATACCTAGATATACTAGCCTATAGAATATAATTCTCTATCTAGAGGATTATAGAGGAGATAGTTCTAATAGCTAGACTATTAAGCTATATAAAGATAGTATAGACCTAGGAATATAAGGAAGCTATAAAGCTAGTAAGAAGAAAGAGAAGAGAATAGAGGAACTATAAAATAGAATAGAGCTATAAGCTATATCTTAAAGTATTATATATAAGAAGTAAGGCTATAAGAAGAGAGTAGAACCTAGCTTAGAGGAGACTAATAAAAGAAGTTATAGAGGACTCTAAGAAAATCTAGAAAATAGCTAAATAGACTAGAGAAAGAGCTAACTAAGAGTACTAGCTACTATACTTCCTAAGCCTAGCTAATATAGAGTATAATAGAAATACTAATAAGAGGAAGGCTATAATCCTAGTAAGATACTTCTTCCTAGACCTAAGAGAAGTAGACTTAAGTAATATCTAATATACCTAACTACTACTCTAATTCTAGATAGAGGTTAAGGTTTAACTAAAAGAAGTAGAAGGAGTCCTTAGGAAACTACCTAGTAATAAGGCTCTAGGACCTAACTAAATACTAAATTTCTTACTTAAAGAGTATAGAGAATAAATTTCTCTAATTCTAGCTAAACTCTTTACTATATACCTAAGGATAGTATACTACTTTAAAGCTTTTAAGTACTCTATAATAGTAGTACTTAGGAAACTATAGAAGCTAGACTACTTAAAGCTAGGAGTATATAGACCTATTACTCTACTTAATATAATAGTAAAGGTCCTAGAAGCTATAGTTACTAAGAGAATATCTAAGAAAGCTAAAGAAAGGAAGCTCTTTCTAGAAGAATAAATAGGTACTAGGCCTAGTAAGTCTACTACTTTAGTATTAGACTTTATTACTAAGTAAGTAAAAACTATCTAGGAAACTAAGCTAGGAGCTATAGTATCTATACTCTACCTTAATATTTTAGAGGTATTTAATAAAGTCTTCTACTAGAAGCTACTTTATAATATTAGAATAAAAGGCTTCCTAGACTATACTATTAGCTTTATCTAATTATTCCTCTAAGATAGGACTACCTATCTAAGGCTTAGAGAATTTATAGACTAACTAAAGCTCTAAAATATAGGAATTCTCTAAGGCTCTACTCTATCTCTAATTCTCTTCCTCTTCTTTGCCTCTACTCTACTCCTAATACTCTATAAAGGGACTACTTTAGTAATAGGGTTTATAGATAACTTTAATATCCTTATATATAGTATATTAATAGAGGATAACTATAGGTAACTTAAGAAAGTCTACTAGAAATATAAAGAATAGGTAAGGAGATATAGAGTAGAATTTATACTATAGAAATATTAGCTAATCTACTTTACTAGAAGTAGGAAGTATAACTTTAAAGCTATAGTCTAAATCTAGAGATTTAATAGAGAACTACTACTATTACTTAGACTCCTTAGAGTATAGATAGATACTAAACTTAAATAGAGCCTATATATTAAATAAGTAGTAGAAAAGGGAGCCTACTAAATATAATTACTTTAGAGACTATATAAGTCTATATAGAGAGTATCCTTCTAAAAAGTAAGGTATCTTTATATAGTAGTAGTAAGACTAGCTATTACTTTTAGCTACTAAGTCTAGTCTAACCTAGAGAGTATATAAAGCTACTATAGAAACTTTACTAAACCTATTAAGAAGATCTAGAGAGAGGCCCTAAGGAATATTATAGAAGTATATAAGTTAGTTATAATAGCTATTCTAGAGAAAGAAGCAAATATTACTTCTCTCTATTTATATACCTAGGACCTAGCTAGATAAGTATCTAAAAAGTAAGATATCTAACCTATATACTAGTATATTAAAGATAAGTATAAGAAGATTAAAAGGTAAGTATAAGTAGGAAAGAGAGCTAGGTAACTAGTACTACTAACCTAAACTAGATAGGAGGAAATTCTCTAGATAGTATAAGGCTAAGAAATAATAATATAGATATACTTAGGCTATAAGGTATAGTAGGCTAAATACTAGTAGAATAGAAAGTAGGAAAGGAATAAGAAAGAGAGAAGAGTAAGAGTAGAAGAGGAATAACTACTAGTATAGAAAACTACTATCTTCTCTACTATTAGACTAACTCTATATAAAGAACTTACTAGACTAGAGAGTATAATAGTTATACTCTTAAGGATAGAGTATATTAGAATAAGGCAATATCTTACTAAAAGGAGAGTCCTAGGTTTTATACTAGACTACGAATATAGATAGAGATATAAGATACTAAAATATATATATATATTCTATCTAAAATAGAACGAGAGAAGATACCTACTATTCTAGATAGGAGTATCTATAAACTAGAAGGACCTAGCTAATATAAAGAGAGAGCTATATATAATAGTAAAGTAGCTTATCTAAGAAGAGGTTCTAGACTAATTCTTACTTATAAGAGAAGAGGTATAGAAGGATAAGAGAAGAGAGAAGAGGAAGAATAGAGTCTAGTAAAAGGAGGACTTACTAGATACCTAGTATTATCTAAAGGAAAATAGAAGCGAAGGAAGTAGCTACGTAGACTATAAATAAAGGAATATATAAGAGTTTTTCGAAGGCTTTTCTCTTAACCGAAATCTATAGAGCGTACTATTTACTCTAGTTAAAAGAGGTAGACCGGCGTATAAGAATTATCTATCTATCTATCTATAAATAACTAAGATAAGGTAATAGATAAGATAAGAGTATATAATATCTAGATAAAGCTATATAGGAAATATAGTAAAGTCTAATAGATATATATAATAGCTATTATCTAAGAATTTATAACTTTTAAGATAGAACTAGAGAATATAATTAGGAAATTATAGGTCTACTTTAGTAATCTTAGAAGGAGGATTATAGAAATTAACTAGAGAGAGTTATACTATAAGACTTCTAATATAAGGATTAAGTATCTACTCTTTATACTTCTAGCTAAGTATAAGAGTATAAGATAGACTATCTAAGCTTAGAAGAACTTAGACTCTAAAGAAATCCTCTAACTTCTTAAAGTAGAGAAGTTAATATAGTATAGATACTAGTTATAAGAAATAGTAATATTTACTAAAGAAAGAGAGATCTAAAGTATAAAGCTAAAATACTACTTCTATAAGAAGGAGTATTTTAGAGATATTACTAAGTATCTATACTTTAATAAAGCTAAGAGAACTATTAACTTAAAATAAGCTAGTAGAATAGAGAAGAGAAGAATACTATCTAGAGAGAGTATATTTAGAAAGAGATCTTTACTAGATAGAGAAGTATTAAAAGAAATAGTAAAGAAACTTAATCTAAAAGTCTAATTTCTTAAGAAGAAATAAAGCTTAAGAAAGTTTTCTAAGAAAATATATACTACTTAAGAAGATATAGAGCCTTCTATAGTATTTAAAGTATCTTAATTTCTATTAGAGAATAATAATATTAATAAAGTTATATACTTAACTATAGAAGTAAAAAATAAGTATATACTATTAAAATAGCTACTTAACTCCTATACTTTATTATATATAACTAACTAAGAATTACTTTTTAGAGAACTAAAATCTCTTTAGAGGAAAAAGTAGATTAAAGTTAGAGGTAGCTATCTAATAGCTATATATATAGGAAATATAGTAATAAATAGAAAAAGAGAAAAATAGATTATTCTTAAGAAATATTCTCTTTATATCTAGTCTAGAAGTAAATCTTATTTCTTAGAGCTAATTTAGCTAGTAGTATAGTATTTAACTACTAAAATTTATACTTATTTTATTATCTAGGAAACTAGTTATCTAGATAAAACTATTAGAAGAAGTACTATTTATTAAGAAGATTAATAATATATTATAGAAGCTTATAATATTATACTTTAATTAAAAATAAGAAAATAAAGCCTATACTTTTAAAGCCTAAGAAAAGATCTAGAAGTAGTAGAAGCTTTAGTATAGAAAACTTATATATTTTAGAGAAAGTCTTCTTAGAAACCTATATAAAGTATCTAACTTAAAGGCTTAGATTTCTATTCTAAAGGAATACTAACCTTATAGAGTATATTCCTTAGTAAAAATAAAAAAATATAGAGAGAAAGAAACTAAAAGAAAACTCTAAAAGTTATCTCTAGTTTCTATTAATATCTATAGTTCTTTACTTATTTTAAAATTAGAATATAAATAGTAGCTTAAGATTATTAATAACTTCTTAAGAAAGAAATAGACTTTTCTAATAAAGTCTAGAGAAGATATACTAAGTATTCTTAAAAACTAGAAAGTAAAAGCTAAGCTATAATTAGAAAACTCTTTCTAAATTATAAGGAGTAATAGAGTAAGAGAGCTTCTTACTATACTAAAGTAGTAGGAAAAGGAATATAGAATTTCCTTCTATATAACTAAAGTATATAACTCTATCTAGAATAGAGTAGTTAAGAGGTTAATCTAAATCTCTAAAGACTATATAAGAATAATACTAGAAGATACCTATATATCTATTAAATTCTAGCTAGAAGCCTTAGTAGCCTATATAGTTATTAGAAATTCTCTTTCTAATAGTCTAGAAATTAATAGATTTAAAGTATTACCTAAGAAAGCCTTTTTAGGTATTTAACTCTTAGTATTATACTTTAGAGTTTAGAGTTATAAAGTAGTAGTCTATATAGATCCTAAGTTCTAGCTAGTAGAAATAAGATTAGATAAACTAATAAATAGAAGTAAAAATACTATATTTATTAGGTATATTCCTAATACTACTAAAATATAGCTCTTCTAAGAGTCTAATATAAGAGCTATTAAAGCCTATAATACTACTACTTAGTTTAAGTATAAGAAAGGAGAAGATATAGAGCTAAATATTCCTAAGCTTAATTAAGTAAGTAGTATATCTATTAGAAACTTAGTTAGTAGACCTCTAAAGAAACTAATAGTAGTTATACTTTCTATAGCTACTATATCTATAGCTATAGTAACTAAACCTATAGGTCCTAGCTAAATACTTTTTATATAGTTACTATCTCTACTAAAGAATAAGAAGAAGTACTAGAGAATAGAAGATCTAGAAGAAGAAAACTCTAGAGAACTATAACTCTAGTAGAAGAAAAGTAGAACTACTAAACTACTTAAGCTAAGCTAGGAAGTTAATAGATAAGCTAGTCCTAGTACTAGTAGAAGACTATGTTCTAAAGTAAGAGAATTAAATATTATATAGTAGGACCTATAAGGAAATAGAGATTAGAAAAGGAACTAAAACTAAACTTATAGCTAAAAGAGAAGAAGATCTATCTTAGATAAAGGACTAGGCCTAGAGCTAAAAGCTTATAGTATAGTAATAAAATAAGTACTTTAGAAGAGATAGAGAGAATATAGATAGAAGGAGGAGCCTAGTACTAAGTATTATAAAGTATTTCTAAGCTAAGTCTAAAGCTAAGAATAGAAGTAGATTTAGGAAGCTCTATTAGAGATTTAGAAGTCTATATTTATAGTAATTACTCCTTAAGTCTCTATATAGAAATAAGAGGTACCTATTCTAAAGTCCTATAAAGAGGTAATTTAGAATTCTAAATAGAAATATATATAGAAGGATATAGTCTAAAAGGAACTAACTATATTAAGAAGTAATAATATCTAGATAAAGATTATTCTACCTAAAGGAGTAAACCTTATTATATCTAAGTAGGTATTTAATATAAAGAGATTAATTAGTAGAGCTATTAAGAAGTTTAAAGTAAGACTAGTTATAAGAGGTTTCTTTTAGAAGTTTAGAATTAATTTCTAGAAGACCTTTATACTAATAGTTAGGTATAATACTTTAAGAGTATTTATAGCTATAGTTTATAAAAAGGATCTAGAACTCTACTAAGTAGATATAAATAATATATTTACTAAGAGTAAACTTTAAGAAGAAATCTTTATAATTCTACTACTAGAAGTTAAGATTCTATCTAATATAGTTCTATAAATTCTAAGAAGCTTATATAGACTAAAGTAAGTAGTAAGAGACTAGAATAAACTCTATATTTTAAAGTTAAAACATATTAGGTTTATATAATTAGAAGTAGACCTATACTTTCTTATCTACTAGGAAAGGAATATTCTAATTCTAATCTATATAGATAATATTCTAATTATAGTACTAAAGCTAGAAGATATACTTTAGTTTAAGGAATAGCTAGGTAAGGTATTTAAGATTAAAGATCTTAGAGAACTAGAGAAAATTCTTAGAATAAGGTTAATAAGAGATAGATAAGCTAGAACTTTAAAGCTTAATTAAGAATACTTTATCTAGGAGAACCTTATAAAGCTAGGAATAACTAAGGAGATAGCTAACCTAACTCTTTTACTAATAGATAGTTATAATAGCCTAAAACTAATAGGCTTATATAATAAGAGAGAGAGAACAAAATAGAGTACTAAAGCTAAACTAGTATCTAGATATAGCTTATAGTTATAATAAGACTAGATATTACTTTCTTTTTTAGAAAGTTAAGCTTATATATCTTAGACCTAACTAAGAGGTATATATAAGCTCTAAAGAAACTAGTAAGATACTTAAAGTTATCCTAAAACTTAGAACTAATATTTAGAAGAAATAGAGAAAGCCTAATAGGATATTTAGACTCTAACTATATAGAATAAAACGAGAGGAGAGCGAAATCGCTCCTAACTCGGGACGTAAATATATATAAATTAGAATACTATTTCGCCGCTCGATAGCTCTAATATAACTTAGCGTACGCTACGGCCCGCCGCTCCTTAACTCTCCTAGTTAATAGACCTTCGCGTAGGTAGTAGGCCCTATATATTATCTCGTAGAGCGCGCGCCTCGCTATATCTCTATACCTATACTAATTGCTCCTTCTCTCTTCTATCTCTCTAAGGTATATAAAGGCGCTAGATCGCTATCTCTCGAGTCGCTAGCCGGCCGGACTTACCTATTTATTCGTTATTCCTCCTTATATCTACCGCGCTCCCGTAGTACTCTACTAGTCGGCCTAGGTATAGTTGCTCTACTATAAGGAATCGCGAGACGAATAGCGTATAGTTCTATACCTAACGTAGGCCTTATACGTAGTAGAGTCCTCCTAGCTATAAGCTATATAGCAGAAATCGGCAACGCGCTTTCTTAGGCGGAGCGCTTTAGACGTATAGAAGTAGAGTTCGACGAGGCGGTATATATACGAAAGATTTATACTAAAGGAAGTAAGTAGCTATAGAGCTAGGTAAAGGGATTATAGTATAAGTACGTTACTAGTATAAGTAGATTACGACGTAGTATATAGTGCTCTACTAACCTAACGAACGTAGATATTATTAGATAACTAGGAAAGATGCCCTCGAAACGCTCTAAGTAATACCTATCGCTATCGTCTACTTATTCTTTTACTAGTTACTAGAATAGAGGTACGAGACTTTGCGAAGCGTAAGCACTCTATAGACGTACTAGAACACCTTCTATATTATATAGAAGACTAAGACGGGCTATATTATAATCGACTCTACGATTAAAAGTTAGATATATAGTATATATAGAGTATTAATACTCTTATCCTAGCTCGGTTTCTACCGCTTATATATACTATAGGTCTAGTAGCGTCTAGCGTAGGAGTTCCGATTATAGACGGAGAAGAGACCGAAGCCGATTATACGAGCTAAGGATAAATTTAAACTACTAAAAACATTATAGACCTCGCCTAAGTTTACGCTCGACTACGAACGGTTAAGAGTATAACTCGCTTTAATCCTCTAGCTTATAGGTATTACCGGCAACCGGCTAGGTACGCTCCTAGGACTCCGGTATAAATACTTTAAGCTTACGCTTCTTCGAGATCCTATAAGAAGTAATTAGCTACGGCTTCTAATCGAGCTAACGTTTAAGTATACTAAAGGTTACCTAGGCTTAAAAGACGCGTACGTAGTACCGCTATACTATTATCGGTATTTAAGGATATAATCCGGATTACTAATATATATCTTAGAAATATATTTAGTATTCTAGATATCCCGAGCGAACTCTACCTTCTCCTCTACTCGTAGATACTCCTCTTAAGTCTAGTATTTACCGACGAAGCCTTCGTAGCGCCCGGCCTTATAGGACTAGAAGAGCTTTTCCGTCTTCGAGTCCCTATAGGTCTTAACTAGCTAGAGTTGCCGATTAAGGACTCGAAGACTAGTATACTACTTTTTCGTAGACTAGAGAATACTATATATAGAGTTATAGTCTCCGCTACTACTCCTATAATAGATAATTAGCTACGTAGTAGACTATCTACGCTCGGTAGAATTATAGGATTCGAGTATATAGTAAAACCTTACTACTTCTATAGAGGTAATAGCGAAGCTCTAGATAGTAGTAGTAGGTTCTATTCTAGTATAGAGTAGATTAGTCGCTAAAGGCTTATAGGTCTTATTAGTAACGCGTAGCGGAACCTAATCCTCTAGTATACGAGCTTAGTAGTATTTTAGTATAACTACCTATCTCGTTATATTACCTAAGATATATATACTATCTACTAGAGCCTCGCGCTCTAGACCGAGGTTATAAGAGCTACGAGTAGTATAACTCGTACTATCGATCCGCGCCGACCTCGCGTATTAAACGAGACCTAAGTAGTATAAATTATACGTTACCTAGAAGTAAAGCTACTATATAGAATACGAAAGAGCTTAGTTAAGAAGATCTATACTAAGTATAGAACGTCTTCTAGAGCTCGAGGTACTTAGCTTTATAAAGCTTACTAGAGAATAGACCGATAGTACTAGAATAAAAGAAAAGTAGTATATAAGATTATAATAGCCGATATCCTATAGAGGTATTATAAGTAGCGATCCGCTATAAATATTACGAGTTAGCTCGAACGCTCTCCTATTAAGTATAATAAGAAGACGCTATCGAAAGTCTAGCTATATAGTTAGCTTAGTAAAGAGCAGAATTGCGCTATAAAAGCTCTCTTTACTTTTATAATATCCGATTATATCGAGGAATATCGATAACGTACGAATACTATAAACGTAGTATTAGCGCTAGAAGCTAGAAACCTATCGAATAGAAGATATATTATATAAAGTTAGTATATATTAGTACGTACGATAAAGATATAAGTATAGACCTTCTACGCGAAGTAAAAGCGCTATAAGATCCGTTTCCGATCGAATATACTCCGACGTAATATATATTCTATATCGGTAAGGCAGACCTCTATATCGATAAACGCTTAAAGAAATTCCGTAATCGTAATAGGCTTAAGAGACATTTTTATCGAAAGTACCTATAGTATTATATAAAGGATTAGCCTATTAGCTATCCTTACCTAAGGTACTATAATATAAAACTTACTAACCTAATATATATATAAAACTATACTACGAGGGTTCATAAGACGATTACGTAGATATTGAATATAGGAAGGGCTAAGTTGGTCAAAATCTGCTATAATTGGCATCAAGTGGGGTTCGAAATGCAGTATTGCTAAAACGCTATTACTAAAATGTCGCTCAGCTACTTTCTGGCGACAGTCTTCGAAAATCGCAGAGAACTCGACCGTTCGCGAACATCATGGCATGATATTCGCCGGTGACCGGCGGACAATCTCTGCCAAACGCCTGGTCTCATGTACTCTCTTGTAATTCCGAGTCCAGAAATGGCAGAGGTTCAAGAAGAAACAAGGTCAAGCGCATTTGAGCACTCTTCAAATTTCAGATCGAGTGGCGAGTGAAGTTCCTGGTCACAGGATCGCCCTCCCATTGTGATGTCAAGTGCTTGTAAACTTAAAAGCACGGCAGCTTGGGTTTCTGGAACTGTGCATACCGGTTCTCAGGCTGAACGATTGGGAGAAGTCTGATCCGTCTCCAGCGCAATTTATGCGGCGAGTGTCTCATTCGAGAAAATCTATGTCTAAACTATTGATGCACGCAGTGTATTGGAATAGGCAAATGTCCAGTATACAAACAAGCAACAACAAAGCCTTATCGCTCATGAAGACGTCTATGGATTTGCTAATTACACATCGAAGGGAATAATATAACAGCATTCCCACACCAAAGTTTGAGTCTCCTTCCCTTGCTGATCACAGATCAAAGGAAATGATACAGCAGCATTCCCGCACCAAAGCTTGAGTCTCCTCCGCTTGGAACCAGAAAAGGCAAACCTCGCCGAACTCAAGTCGCCAACGCCTGTGTCATTTGCAGACGTGCAAAAGTCAAGGTGCGCTTCCTGGTCAGAATTGTTGGTCGGCTGATTCAGTGGCCTTAATCCGGTGCTCAGGTCAGCGTGCCATGTGCACTCGCTGTAACGAGCGGGCACTGGCGTTCGAGTACGACGTCAGAGAAGGCATCACGAAACGGCAGCAACCACAGTATGATCTGGTGGACAGGCAGATCAAGCTAGAACACGCGATGGAAATCCTCTCACATCTCATCGATCTTCTCTTCAGGATCGTTGTGTAAATTAAACTTTGTGAAAAGGCATGGGCTCACTGATGGAGAGCAGCGCAACGCCGACGAGTCTCCCTCTGGGGCAGAGACTGGAGTCGTCAAGGCTGAAGCTGGCACGCAGACCACTACGGAAATCATGTGTTCCGTGCGTGTGCTAAGACCTTCAAATGCAAACGGCGTGCATATGTCCTTCTCGAGAGAGATTGGTCTCTATCGCGGCTGCGCAGTCTATCTTGGAGACTTTTCTACTAGCGAGCTGACCGCTAGAAGGTAAAGAGCTACCATAGGCAAACGTAGCATTTTTAAGGTCCTACGAAGCAATCCTGCTCTCAATTTCCCGACAAAACAATTCATTCTCCAGGCGACCTCTGCTGTTAAATAAGGATCTACGGAGAACAGCATTTCGCACAAGGAGGGCAACGGACAAAAAATACTTCAAGAGGCTCGCAAAACGCGGAAGGAGGGGAAAGCTTGTTGCCTTTAGAGTCCGCTTTGTATTCAGCACCTCAAAAATCCTCGGGGTGACGAAGGAAGCCCAAGCGGAGACAGCGAAAGTGATGAGCTATGACTCCGCAAATCCATTAGGAGATGGAAGACATCTAGGCAGCGAGTCTGGCCAGTCAGAGTCGGTTTGTGTTGCAGTCGCGCCGCGCAAATACATTGTGAAGGGAATGCCAGGAAAAAGTGGCCGAGTTCTGGGGGCGGCCAAGGTCGTAGGAACTTCGTTATTGCTAGTAATTGTTTTATGCTTTATTGAACCAACATCAACAACCGTGCTTTGCTTTATTGGAGCAATACTAACGACCGAGCCTGGAGTTCCAAAAGGAATGCCGACAGCCGTATCTTGTTTCATACGGCTGCTATCGCAATTCCTTATGACAATGTCTTTGCTGGAAGGCAACATGCGTAGTCGCGAGAGAATAATCATCGACGACGAATGCCGCCAACTGCGTCAGTATCGGCTATTTCTTAAGGCCGAGCTCGCTGCACTCAAATCGGCTCTGCTCGCGATTGAACCAACCCCTGTTCCTGCAGCCATAAACGAGGCAGAATATCCGCACCTGCGTGTACAACGCACTTCAAGCCGATGCAAACTGGGGAGGTCACCTGGATCAACTTTCGAGGCGCGAGAGGATTGTGGATTTCACGTAGAATACAACACCGAAACTCGGCGAGCTCCACGAAGGCGCCAACGGAAATGCGTCGTCCACTCAGACCACTCAAGATCTATAACGGTCGCTCATCAGCATCATTACAGTAGCCAACTCCTGCGGACCCTTCGCGAGTCGGTGCGACAGAAAGGGAGACATGCCTTTCGCGTGGTTAAAAAAAATTGGCGACTTGTACGCCCTCGAAAGTCAATAATTGGACGATTTGCGAGTGCCAAAGACACAGACAGCACGAACTAGTTCGGGATCATGTTCTCGAGCAGTGAGCGCATCAGATGTGTAACGTTGGCAGTCTGAAAATCCTCACTCTTCCCATCTTGTGTCCAAAAGCTACGTTATAGTCTTGTGAACCATCGCAGCATGGTTTTGTAGATGCATCAGGTTGGCAAGTTTCACATTGAGGCACACATGCTTCCGAGCTGCTTCTCTCCTGGCCACGTGACGTCTTGTCGATCGTGAAGCAACGAGTATATTTTGAGATGTGAGTGATTAACGAAAAGCTTTTTGGTTGCCCGGAAATTCCAGCCCAGCCTAGGCTCCGTTGAGGCTAAGGTCCAGCCAGCACTCGGCCCATAGCCACCAGCCACCCTAATGGAACCGACCAGAAGCCTGTGTTCAGCCTAGACTCTTACGAATCACAAAGGGGACCTGCACAGGCTAAGTAATTTGGGTTAGCTGTTACCGTTCTATGGGGAGTGCATAGATTTTAGGCCATACGAGGTTGCCGGTTTTGACACTACGTATACTGCTTAGCTTGACTTTCAATAGGGCAGGGAACAAGACATACACAGTAATACTTCGTTCCGTCTGTGTCGCGCGATACAAAGCGACACTGATTACCAGGAGGGCCATCTTTGTTCGCTGGGTCTCTGGCGGAAGGCAGACACTGCCAAGAAATCATCAGCACGCTAAAAAGTGAAATCACTTGTGAGCGTCCTAAAAATCTGCGGTACCTACTCTCCAGTAATATGATCTATCAGTATGATTTGGGCAATCTAGTAGACCATAGCCCCTTTCGATACAGTTACCGGCAGAAGCAATAGTAGCAAGTGAAAGGAGGAATATTGAAGCGAGCATGTCTCCGTAGACGTAATAATCTAGACAACTTGTAATTGAGTAGTGTGTCGTAAAAGGTTAGTCTACTAGAACAGGAAATGACGTGCAATAAATATATAGTAGATGTTGATACGTAGCCTAGTAGATCTAGCTACGAGCCCCATATTATAGAAAGTCGCTAGTGAGCTGCTAGACGAAGCTATTGGGGGAGGGAGCAGGGGGAAGGGCCTAAACGGCATGTCTTCCAGCAAGGATAGACGTTGTTATAACTTGCAGGAATTGATCCGGTAGCCGTATGAAACAAGGCACGGCTGTTAGCATTCCTTTTAAAACACGAGCCACGGTCGTTCGTATTGCTTAACTAAGCATAACACGGCTTGCTGCTGTTGCTCAAACAAAGGTTGACACAATTATTAGTAGCAACGTAGTTCCCACGACCTCGACCGCCCTGGTCTCGGCCACTTTCCTTGGCATTTCGTTGGTGAACTTGGGTTAAACTTCCTTGGCGCACCGCCGGAAGCACGAATGAGGAATTCGTGCTGACTGAACACAGGGTCGGTGCCCTGTTGATCGCAAGAGGTAAGCCGTGTTAGTAAGGTTCTTCGTTGCTCGATACGAGCGCATGCGTAGAGGCCTGGACGACTCCAGCAACCCACGTGAAAAGAGAAGCTTCGTTTCTGCACAAAAAATCGTTGTAAGCGTTCGGCAAGGATGGGCTGTTTCGATTTCACGTCTCTAAGTGGCCGTGCAGAGCGCCGGGTTGAGCTGCGAAGGCCAACCACTCCTTGAAGTGTTGGAGTGGTGCAACGGATCTGCTCTTGTCGCGTGCAACAGTCGTCGCAAAGCGAAGACAATCGGAACTAATGGCAGGACGGTAGTCTTTGAGAATGTCATGCATTCAGCGACCGGATAATCATATATTGAGTCATGGTTTCTATATATACACAGACAATACAAGCCAAATTATGCTTCGCACAAAGTCACTTTCCATGTAGACTCTCCCAGCCGCACACGTCACATGCAAACCTCCTTGCCGTCATTCACCAATCCCAATCCCTCGCCATCTCCAATTGTGCAAGATGCATCCTATAATCCTGCGGATCATCAAAATGCTTTTGTGCCCTAATCTGGCCATCCTCCTCCGGCTTGATAGGGTACGGACTATCCACGTCCCAGGTGACATATCCGTCTGGTAGGGCACCGTTGTAAAGAAACTCGCTTACATGCTTTGCGAGGCAGTTCAACATTTCTGCGACGGAGCAATGTCCGAAGGCCTTTACTTCCACTAGGGCATAGTCCTTACAGGCGTCGAAAGCTGATATGGCAGATACAAGTAGACAGATAGGATCATTGGATGTCGAAAGGATGAGCAGAGGATGCGCAGTCTGCACGTCAACTTGCTGTATAAAGTTGTGTGTGCGCAGGATGGTCCACTACTGGCGGAGATAGTAGCCAGAGTTCTCAGTTGGGATGAAGATAACACCGTTGGAGGTCACAAATTTGTCGGCTTCGTCGGCCAATCCGAAACCTCCGTTCTTGCCGTAGGCGATTCAGGTTGCGGTGACAGCGCTGGGCATGCTGCGCCACGATGCACTCAAAGCAATGATAGGATATGTCGAAGCAGAAACTAATAATTAAAGAGTTAATGCTATAGATCTCGTCCACCTTACGTTGCGCTGCAGCTGAGTTCTTTATTTTGGCGTTAATTAACATATAGATAGCGTGCTACTTTTATACGCAATATATCCCTTATTTTATAAGAGATACCTTTAAGCCTAGCGTGCCCGAGTTAGCTACTACCGGGTCGTAGGGATTGCGCGGGAACGGATCGTAAGCTTAGATTACTAATACTATCTTATTTCGTATACTTAGAGCCGAATAGTATAAGAGATAGGTAATAAGCTAATAGTATAAAGAGAGGAAGCTAATAGTATAAGAAGAGAGGAAATAAGCTAATAGTTTTAGAAGAATTAGTTATAAGTACGACCTAACTATCTAATTAGAACTATATATAATAAACTAACGAACTTAACGAACTCTTAAATACTAAGATTAGCTCTTATAAACTTATATCTAAGCTATTAAACTATAATAAGATATCTAACTTCTCTAGGAATTATATTATATAAGTTAGACTATAAATAAAAGCTAGGTACTTTATTCTAAGAAAGGAACGATTAGTTATTTAGTTTTCCTTAGTCTATAGTATTATAGATCTTATAAATTATTATCCTAGATAGGTCTATTAGTACTCCGCCTCTAATTAGAGTTATACTACTAATCTCTATTTACTTCTAGTAAAGTCTATAGATTTATACTTTCTTAATAAATAGTTTATTTACGTCTTCTTCTCTATATACTTATTCTTACTAAATCTAATAATACTATCTTCTCTTAGAGCTAATATTCTATACGCTCTAGTATTATAGGTTATTATAATAGTTATATCTCGATACTATAAGTATCTAGTCTACTTAGACGCTTATAGAACTAAGTCTATTATACTAGTAATACTTTCTAGTTAGACCTAGGACTATTCTAAGCTATTACGCTACTTAGAGCTAATTATAGCTATACTATTTCCTAATACTTTATTTTTAACTCTATTTTAGGTTCCGAGTAAGAAATTATATAAAAGAGTCGTCTATATTAGAAAGATATTTTAAATAAAGTATAAAAATAGAATACTTTCTATCTCGGAGTAAAAGTAGTATAGACTTTTACTTACTAGAACCTTACTATATATTCTATATAAAACACGTCCTACTATAATAAATAATATATTTTAAGTCTATTCTTACTATACTACTTCTAGTTCTATTTAGAGTAGATATACTTATAAGTAACTACTATACTAGAGAGTATATAGAAAAGGTCTATAACGCTTATATAGCTTATAACTCTAATATAAAAGTAAATAGATCTCTAGAAAGTCTACTTTTACTAGCTTTAACTATACTAATATAATATATAGAATAGCTATTACTATACTAGTACCTAAGGACGTTTAATATATATTTAGGCGAACCTAGATAGTAGTAACCTAACTCTATATAGTTATATAAAACGATATAATTATAGCGGTTAGTATAGAACGTTTAGTTAAAGAATTAGTTCGGAGGACTTAAATATTATATAGTTCTTTAAAAACTATCTACGAAGATATATTATTAGATATATAAATAACTCTCTCTAAGAACTATTATAAGTTAGTTACCTCCTTTTAAAACTAGATTAGTAGGATTAGGTAACCTTATTAAGTCTTCTAACTCTAAGTAGGCTACTAAGTCTTATCCTTCGTTCTATTAAAAGCTTAAGCCGAGTATTCTCTTATCTAAGATTACTACTTTAGATAGATATATTATATAGTATTTTAGCTCTTACTATATAGGTTAATTAAAGTTTAATTTAGACGAATAGAATTTACTTACTAAGTAAAAGTACTAGATCTTTATATTAATTTTCGGAATAATATATAATTATACTCCGAAGCGAACGCTTTATATAAGTATAAGCTCTATACTTCTTCGTCTTTAGCGCTATACTTTACGTAAATATAATAAAAATAAGTAATATTACTTACTTAGAATATATCTACTAGCTATAGTTCTACTAGTAGCTTACTATAGAGAGAGAGCTCTCTACTTTAGTACTATATCGGTTATACTTACTATATAGACTATACTATATATACGAGGTCTCTTTAATTATCTAGTCTATTACTAAATATACTATAGATATCGGAAGATATAGCTTAATATATCCTACCTATATTTATAACTATTATAGAACTAGCGATTATAGTAATAGTAGTTAATATTAAATTATATTCTCGTAGGTACTTATCGGATAGGTATAATATAGTAGAAGTAGAGATAATAAGTAGGAACTAACCGAGCTAATTATATTAGTTAGTTATAGGTTATATCTTACTCCTAAGATAGGTATTAGCTAGGTTATATAATCTAGTATTATATAACCTATATTACCTAATCCTAATCTCTAAAGTATCTCTTAGAATATCTAACTAGACTATACTTTCTAATACTTCTACTTAGGCTAGATAGTCTTCTACCTATATTCCTATATTTAAATCTATCTCTAAATTATAATAAGTTATTAGGTGCTATAGTTATATAGTTAGAGCTATATATCTAATCTATCTTAGTTTAACTCCTTAGCCTAGTATCGTATATACTATAGTAATATTAATACTAGAGTATATACCTTTTGTTTCTCTTCTAGGCTTTTCTCTTTTAGACTATATATAGATTCCTAGATCCTAGTTACTTATTATATATAGCAAGCTACTTCTCCTATAGTATAACTCCTAGGCTTAGTTTTATATATACCGTAATATCTCTAATATTATAGTACGTATCTTTTATTAATTATCCTAAGGTCTAGAGTTTAATCTATAGTTAGAGTATAAATCTTTTGCCTTTCTCTATATAAGCTAGAGTTGTCTTATAAACTCCTAAAACTATAGCCTATTCTTTAGTTTAGTTAGGCTATTAGTAACTATCTCTTTTATTAGAATATATTCTACTATAACCTTCCTCTACTACTAGAGATATCTAATATAGTTATATATAATATTAATATATTTAGATCTCTTATAGGTATATATATCCTTAATAAGAGTTAAAGTTACCTAATTATCTCCTATAATTTATACTAGCCTTAGTTCTCTTACTATATTAGAATATACTTTTATAGTTAGTTAGAATAGGTATTCTCCTACTAACTCTATATAGTCTATCTCTCTTAAGAGTACTACTAGGAACTAAGATTGCTTTATATATATATTTATAGCTATATACTTAGCTTCTATTATTAATATTATAATAGACTTTTGCTTCCTACTTATCTAAGAAACTAGAGCTCTATAAAGAAAGAAGATACTCCTAAGAATTAAGACTCTATCTACTTTGTCTATTATATAGTTAGAGTCTAAATATCCTATTAGGCTTTCTCTATTTCTTCTAAATATTAGTTCTAAGTTTTAGGATAACTTTAAGTATCTTACTAGTTTCTTTAGAGCTTATATATACCTCTTAGTTAGGTCTAAGATATATAAGCTTAACTTTCTAAAAAAGAAAGTAATATCTAGTCTTATTATAACTATAAGCTATATCTAGATACTAGTTTAGCTTTAGTACTCTATTTTGTTCTCTCTCTCTTATTATATAAGCCTATTAGTTTTAGGCTATTATAACTATCTATTAGTAAAAGAGTTAGGTTAGCTATCTCCTTAGTTATTCCTAGCTTTATAAGGTTCTCCTAGATAAAGTATTCTTAATTAAGCTTTAAAGTTCTAGCTTATCTATCTCTTATTAACCTTATTCTAAGAATTTTCTCTAGTTCTCTAAGATCTTTAATCTTAAATACCTTACCTAGCTATTCCTTAAACTAAAGTATATCTTCTAGCTTTAGTACTATAATTAGAATATTATCTATATAGATTAGAATTAGAATATTCCTTTCCTAGTAGATAAGAAAGTATAGGTCTACTTCTAATTATATAAACCTAATATGTTTTAACTTTAAAATATAGAGTTTATTCTAGTCTCTTACTACTTACTTTAGTCTATATAAGCTTCTTAGAATTTATAGAACTATATTAGATAGAATCTTAACTTCTAGTAGTAGAATTATAAAGATTTCTTCTTAAAGTTTACTCTTAGTAAATATATTATTTATATCTACTTAGTAGAGTTCTAGATCCTTTTTATAAACTATAGCTATAAATACTCTTAAAGTATTATACCTAACTATTAGTATAAAGGTCTTCTAGAAATTAATTCTAAACTTCTAAAAGAAACCTCTTATAACTAGTCTTACTTTAAACTTCTTAATAGCTCTACTAATTAATCTCTTTATATTAAATACCTACTTAGATATAATAAGGTTTACTCCTTTAGGTAGAATAATCTTTATCTAGATATTATTACTTCTTAATATAGTTAGTTCCTTTTAGACTATATCCTTCTATATATATTTCTATTTAGAATTCTAAATTACCTCTTTATAGGACTTTAGAATAGGTACCTCTTATTTCTATATAGAGACTTAAGGAGTAATTACTATAAATATAGACTTCTAAATCTCTAATAGAGCTTCCTAAATCTACTTCTATTCTTAGCTTTAGACTTAGCTTAGAAATACTTTATAATACTTAGTACTAGGCTCCTCCTTCTATCTATATTCTCTCTATCTCTTCTAAAGTACTTATTTTATTACTATACTATAAGCTTTTAGCTCTAGGCCTAGTCCTTTATCTAAGATAGATCTTCTTCTCTTTTAGCTATAAGTTTAGTTTTAGTTCCTTTTCTAATCTCTATTTCCTTATAGGTCCTACTATATAATATTTAATTCTCTTACTTTAGAACATAGTCTTCTACTAGTACTAGGACTAGCTTATCTATTAACTTCCTAGCTTAGCTTAAGTAGTTTAGTAGTTCTACTTTTCTTCTACTAGAGTTATAGTTCTCTAGAGTTTTCTTCTTCTAGATCTTCTATTCTCTAGTACTTCTTCTTATTCTTTAGTAGAGATAGTAACTATATAAAAAGTATTTAGCTAGGACCTATAGGTTTAGTTACTATAGCTATAGATATAGTAGCTATAGAAAGTATAACTACTATTAGTTTCTTTAGAGGTCTACTAACTAAGTTTCTAATAGATATACTACTTACTTAATTAAGCTTAGGAATATTTAGCTCTATATCTTCTCCTTTCTTATACTTAAACTAAGTAGTAGTATTATAGGCTTTAATAGCTCTTATATTAGACTCTTAGAAGAGCTATATTTTAGTAGTATTAGGAATATACCTAATAAATATAGTATTTTTACTTCTATTTATTAGTTTATCTAATCTTATTTCTACTAGCTAGAACTTAGGATCTATATAGACTACTACTTTATAACTCTAAACTCTAAAGTATAATACTAAGAGTTAAATACCTAAAAAGGCTTTCTTAGGTAATACTTTAAATCTATTAATTTCTAGACTATTAGAAAGAGAATTTCTAATAACTATATAGGCTACTAAGGCTTCTAGCTAGAATTTAATAGATATATAGGTATCTTCTAGTATTATTCTTATATAGTCTTTAGAGATTTAGATTAACCTCTTAACTACTCTATTCTAGATAGAGTTATATACTTTAGTTATATAGAAGGAAATTCTATATTCCTTTTCCTACTACTTTAGTATAGTAAGAAGCTCTCTTACTCTATTACTCCTTATAATTTAGAAAGAGTTTTCTAATTATAGCTTAGCTTTTACTTTCTAGTTTTTAAGAATACTTAGTATATCTTCTCTAGACTTTATTAGAAAAGTCTATTTCTTTCTTAAGAAGTTATTAATAATCTTAAGCTACTATTTATATTCTAATTTTAAAATAAGTAAAGAACTATAGATATTAATAGAAACTAGAGATAACTTTTAGAGTTTTCTTTTAGTTTCTTTCTCTCTATATTTTTTTATTTTTACTAAGGAATATACTCTATAAGGTTAGTATTCCTTTAGAATAGAAATCTAAGCCTTTAAGTTAGATACTTTATATAGGTTTCTAAGAAGACTTTCTCTAAAATATATAAGTTTTCTATACTAAAGCTTCTACTACTTCTAGATCTTTTCTTAGGCTTTAAAAGTATAGGCTTTATTTTCTTATTTTTAATTAAAGTATAATATTATAAGCTTCTATAATATATTATTAATCTTCTTAATAAATAGTACTTCTTCTAATAGTTTTATCTAGATAACTAGTTTCCTAGATAATAAAATAAGTATAAATTTTAGTAGTTAAATACTATACTACTAGCTAAATTAGCTCTAAGAAATAAGATTTACTTCTAGACTAGATATAAAGAGAATATTTCTTAAGAATAATCTATTTTTCTCTTTTTCTATTTATTACTATATTTCCTATATATATAGCTATTAGATAGCTACCTCTAACTTTAATCTACTTTTTCCTCTAAAGAGATTTTAGTTCTCTAAAAAGTAATTCTTAGTTAGTTATATATAATAAAGTATAGGAGTTAAGTAGCTATTTTAATAGTATATACTTATTTTTTACTTCTATAGTTAAGTATATAACTTTATTAATATTATTATTCTCTAATAGAAATTAAGATACTTTAAATACTATAGAAGGCTCTATATCTTCTTAAGTAGTATATATTTTCTTAGAAAACTTTCTTAAGCTTTATTTCTTCTTAAGAAATTAGACTTTTAGATTAAGTTTCTTTACTATTTCTTTTAATACTTCTCTATCTAGTAAAGATCTCTTTCTAAATATACTCTCTCTAGATAGTATTCTTCTCTTCTCTATTCTACTAGCTTATTTTAAGTTAATAGTTCTCTTAGCTTTATTAAAGTATAGATACTTAGTAATATCTCTAAAATACTCCTTCTTATAGAAGTAGTATTTTAGCTTTATACTTTAGATCTCTCTTTCTTTAGTAAATATTACTATTTCTTATAACTAGTATCTATACTATATTAACTTCTCTACTTTAAGAAGTTAGAGGATTTCTTTAGAGTCTAAGTTCTTCTAAGCTTAGATAGTCTATCTTATACTCTTATACTTAGCTAGAAGTATAAAGAGTAGATACTTAATCCTTATATTAGAAGTCTTATAGTATAACTCTCTCTAGTTAATTTCTATAATCCTCCTTCTAAGATTACTAAAGTAGACCTATAATTTCCTAATTATATTCTCTAGTTCTATCTTAAAAGTTATAAATTCTTAGATAATAGCTATTATATATATCTATTAGACTTTACTATATTTCCTATATAGCTTTATCTAGATATTATATACTCTTATCTTATCTATTACCTTATCTTAGTTATTTATAGATAGATAGATAGATAATTCTTATACGCCGGTCTACCTCTTTTAACTAGAGTAAATAGTACGCTCTATAGATTTCGGTTAAGAGAAAAGCCTTCGAAAAACTCTTATATATTCCTTTATTTATAGTCTACGTAGCTACTTCCTTCGCTTCTATTTTCCTTTAGATAATACTAGGTATCTAGTAAGTCCTTCTTTTACTAGACTCTATTCTTCCTCTTCTCTCTTCTCTTATCCTTCTATACCTCTTCTCTTATAAGTAAGAATTAGTCTAGAACCTCTTCTTAGATAAGCTACTTTACTATTATATATAGCTCTCTCTTTATATTAGCTAGGTCCTTCTAGTTTATAGATACTCCTATCTAGAATAGTAGGTATCTTCTCTCGTTCTATTTTAGATAGAATATATATATATATTTTAGTATCTTATATCTCTATCTATATTCGTAGTCTAGTATAAAACCTAGGACTCTCCTTTTAGTAAGATATTGCCTTATTCTAATATACTCTATCCTTAAGAGTATAACTATTATACTCTCTAGTCTAGTAAGTTCTTTATATAGAGTTAGTCTAATAGTAGAGAAGATAGTAGTTTTCTATACTAGTAGTTATTCCTCTTCTACTCTTACTCTTCTCTCTTTCTTATTCCTTTCCTACTTTCTATTCTACTAGTATTTAGCCTACTATACCTTATAGCCTAAGTATATCTATATTATTATTTCTTAGCCTTATACTATCTAGAGAATTTCCTCCTATCTAGTTTAGGTTAGTAGTACTAGTTACCTAGCTCTCTTTCCTACTTATACTTACCTTTTAATCTTCTTATACTTATCTTTAATATACTAGTATATAGGTTAGATATCTTACTTTTTAGATACTTATCTAGCTAGGTCCTAGGTATATAAATAGAGAGAAGTAATATTTGCTTCTTTCTCTAGAATAGCTATTATAACTAACTTATATACTTCTATAATATTCCTTAGGGCCTCTCTCTAGATCTTCTTAATAGGTTTAGTAAAGTTTCTATAGTAGCTTTATATACTCTCTAGGTTAGACTAGACTTAGTAGCTAAAAGTAATAGCTAGTCTTACTACTACTATATAAAGATACCTTACTTTTTAGAAGGATACTCTCTATATAGACTTATATAGTCTCTAAAGTAATTATATTTAGTAGGCTCCCTTTTCTACTACTTATTTAATATATAGGCTCTATTTAAGTTTAGTATCTATCTATACTCTAAGGAGTCTAAGTAATAGTAGTAGTTCTCTATTAAATCTCTAGATTTAGACTATAGCTTTAAAGTTATACTTCCTACTTCTAGTAAAGTAGATTAGCTAATATTTCTATAGTATAAATTCTACTCTATATCTCCTTACCTATTCTTTATATTTCTAGTAGACTTTCTTAAGTTACCTATAGTTATCCTCTATTAATATACTATATATAAGGATATTAAAGTTATCTATAAACCCTATTACTAAAGTAGTCCCTTTATAGAGTATTAGGAGTAGAGTAGAGGCAAAGAAGAGGAAGAGAATTAGAGATAGAGTAGAGCCTTAGAGAATTCCTATATTTTAGAGCTTTAGTTAGTCTATAAATTCTCTAAGCCTTAGATAGGTAGTCCTATCTTAGAGGAATAATTAGATAAAGCTAATAGTATAGTCTAGGAAGCCTTTTATTCTAATATTATAAAGTAGCTTCTAGTAGAAGACTTTATTAAATACCTCTAAAATATTAAGGTAGAGTATAGATACTATAGCTCCTAGCTTAGTTTCCTAGATAGTTTTTACTTACTTAGTAATAAAGTCTAATACTAAAGTAGTAGACTTACTAGGCCTAGTACCTATTTATTCTTCTAGAAAGAGCTTCCTTTCTTTAGCTTTCTTAGATATTCTCTTAGTAACTATAGCTTCTAGGACCTTTACTATTATATTAAGTAGAGTAATAGGTCTATATACTCCTAGCTTTAAGTAGTCTAGCTTCTATAGTTTCCTAAGTACTACTATTATAGAGTACTTAAAAGCTTTAAAGTAGTATACTATCCTTAGGTATATAGTAAAGAGTTTAGCTAGAATTAGAGAAATTTATTCTCTATACTCTTTAAGTAAGAAATTTAGTATTTAGTTAGGTCCTAGAGCCTTATTACTAGGTAGTTTCCTAAGGACTCCTTCTACTTCTTTTAGTTAAACCTTAACCTCTATCTAGAATTAGAGTAGTAGTTAGGTATATTAGATATTACTTAAGTCTACTTCTCTTAGGTCTAGGAAGAAGTATCTTACTAGGATTATAGCCTTCCTCTTATTAGTATTTCTATTATACTCTATATTAGCTAGGCTTAGGAAGTATAGTAGCTAGTACTCTTAGTTAGCTCTTTCTCTAGTCTATTTAGCTATTTTCTAGATTTTCTTAGAGTCCTCTATAACTTCTTTTATTAGTCTCCTCTAAGCTAGGTTCTACTCTCTTCTTATAGCCTTACTTCTTATATATAATACTTTAAGATATAGCTTATAGCTCTATTCTATTTTATAGTTCCTCTATTCTCTTCTCTTTCTTCTTACTAGCTTTATAGCTTCCTTATATTCCTAGGTCTATACTATCTTTATATAGCTTAATAGTCTAGCTATTAGAACTATCTCCTCTATAATCCTCTAGATAGAGAATTATATTCTATAGGCTAGTATATCTAGGTATTCCTTTATATTAAGTAGGAGTTAGTTAAGTTAGTTAGTATTTTAGACTATAAGGTCCTAGATTCTATTCTAGTTAGTAGCTTTCTACTACTTTCTCTAGCTTCTTTCTTTTAGCTCTTAGAGATTAATATAGAGAGTTATTCTAAGAGAGATATAGTTAGAGCTATATATTTCTTCTAAGAGAGCTTTATATTCTTAGATTAGGTTTTAGAAGAAGAGGCTAATAAAGACTAGGTCTAGTATTTAGTAGCTAGCTATATATCTTTCCTATATAATTATCTCTAGCTCTAGAGCTAGCTATAGTTAGGCCTCTATAATTATTTTAATAAGCTTATCTACTATAGTATATTAGGTTTAGATTATATTTCCTCTCTATTTTAAGTAGTAGAAGTTAAAGTCTCCTACTACTATATAGCTTACTTTTATATCCTCTAGAGTTTATAATAGTACTTTTTAGAATATAGAAATAGTCCTTTCTTATTTATAGCTTATTAGCTCTAAGAAGTTATAGTAGTTATAAATAGAGATAGTTTCTATAGATATCTAGACTTAGATAGTTACTAAGTTATCTATATTATAGAAGAGTAGTTTTTAGCTATTAGTTCTAACTTTATCTAATATAAGTATTACTACTTTTAGGTTCTACTAGAGTAGGAGGACTATAGAGTATCCTTTCTTAGCTTTAGTTCTACTATAAATTAGCTTTAGTTCTACTATTTATAGTATTAAGCTATAGTTCTTATAGTACTATTACTATAGCCTCTTCTATAGCTTAGCTATCTAGTAGTAGAGTTTAGGTAGTATTTAACCTATTAATATTATATTAGTAGATTATTAGAGTTTAGCTACTTATAGGATTTATAGAATTCTTAGAGAAGAAGCTTAATTAGGTTAATATCTATATCTTTCTAGAGGATACTTATTACCTTTTAGGTATCCTTATTCTTCTATATAGAAGAGAAGTAGAGCTTGCTTGCTTGCCTCCTACTAGCTATTACTACTACTATAGTGCCTAGGGGCCTGCCTTTATATCTAATATTCCTCTATAGAGGCTTAGCTAGTAGAGCTTTCCTTTTAAGGATTAGAGGTTCTATATTACTATCTCCTTATATTAGGCCTAAGGCTATCTCCTATTGCTTTTTAAACTACTCTAAGAATGCTCTTGCTTTAGCCTTTATAGTAGCTTTATAGCTATATTAGAGAGAGTATACCTTATAGTCTCTCTTATAGTTATAGTATTTAATTTTCTTCTTCTTATAGCTATCTATCCTATACTTCTCTATATAGTTTCTATATATGTCTTCTATAGCCTTATAGTAGGTAGTAATATACCTAAAGCTATTATACTTAAGGCATTATATAATCCTCTACTATAGGTAGTATAGTTCTACTATATACTATATTAATCTAATAGTAATACCTCTTCTATATATTTCCCTTATAGTTTGTCTATCCTATACTACTATTACTACTAATAAGAAGTTAGTCTCTTCTCTTACTCTCTAGTTCTTAAGCTAAAAGGCCTTCCTAATTTTAAGCCTATTTAGAAACTAGGTAAAGTTATCTTAGTCGAGCTAGATCTAGCTATTTATATCCTCTAGCTTCTAGGATATCCTAATACTATATATAATTACCTAGGTACTTAGTATCTCTACCTAGGCCTCTAGGTATATAGCTTTAAGCTAAAATTAGTCCTTCTCTAGTCTACTTTTCTCTTCTTCTCTATAGAGAATAACTTTAAGGTCTCTACTTAGAAGCTTTTATATAGCCTTAAACTACTATACTCCTAGTTTCCTTCTAAGCTCTTTATAGTTTATTTTCTTTATTATCTCCCTTTCTTCTTAGTTTCCTATCCTTACTAAGATAGTTATAGATACTTAGAGCTAGAGCCTTAGTATTATATATCTAATTTAAGCTATCTAGGCCTATATTTTAAAAGTAGTAGTAGTAGGTATTAGGTAGCTCTAGAGAGTTTTCTAGATAGCTTAAAGAGTCTACGACTCTTCCTAGTAGAGAGCGAAGTAGAGAAGAGCCTATTAGACCTATTAGAGAAGAAGAAGAGTTAGAGAGAAAGAAAGAGTTATCTAGATATCGAAATAACTCTAGATCTATTCTATAAGTATTTTTAGGTTCTTTTAGATTATTAGTTTTAGAATATTAGTATTAGTAGTTATTTTCTAGCCTTATTAGCTAGAGAGAGGTAGTTATAAGTAGGTTTAGACTACCTAGGAGTTAGAGTCGTAACTTCCTCCTTCTAGACTTCCTTCTCTACTTATAGTATTATAGTATCGGTCGAGAGGTATTATTACGTATTAGAAGGCCTCGAGGCCTTCTACTATCGTCGTTATCGCCTACTAGAGCGCGTTTATATTTTTTCCTTAGTTATTTATATAAAGACTTTCTATTAGAATATAGATTGCCTTTATATTATCCTTCTACTATTTTAAGCTAAACTCTAAAAATATAGTACCTTTCTCTTTACTTAATAAAGCTTTAAATACTTTAGCTTTAGCTAGAGTAGGTACTAATAATCTCTTTAAGTCTAAGATTATCTAGAAGATTTCTTTTTCTCTAAGTATATTCTTCTATAGCTTAAACTATAGTTTCTAGTTCTTCCTTATTAGAATTAGTATTCTCCTCCTATCTAATTTACTTATTAAATCTATTTCTATAAAATTAAATAAATAAATCTAAACTCTAGAAATATAAGCTCTTTTAATCTAATTAGTAGCTTCTAGATTTCTGCTTTCTCTAGTTACTAAGACTCTTCTTTCTTAGCTAAGATATCTAAGGACTCTTCTCTCTTATAGAAGTTAGTTAGGTTTTTAAATAAAGAATTTCTAAAAGATCTACTTTCTTAGAAAAGTACTACTAGCTAGTTCTAAGGTATTAGTAGTACTTAGTACTTAGGCCTAGTCTTATCTACTTAAGTACTATAGTCTAAGGCTAATCCTTTCCTCTTTATACTTCTTTAGTATACTTCTCTTTTAAAGTAGAGTATACTTTACTAGACTTTTCTCTATTTTATCTACTTTTTAGAGACTTCTAGCTTATAACTAGGATCTTCTAAAGCTTTAAAGTAGTATAGATAGGATATGCTTCTAGTCTCCCTTATACTCTTTTCCTACTTCTTTATCTAGTTAATACTATAGGTTCTATAAGAGGTAATATATATTACTTTAAAGATAAGAAGGCTAACTCTTTCTACTTAGAGCTTCTCTATAAACTCGAGCTTATAACCTATTAATTTATATTCTCGTAGGTACTCGTCTAATAGATATAATATAGTAGAAGTAGAGATAATAAGTAGAAACTAACTAAGTTAATTATATTAGTTAGTTATAAGTTATATCTTACTTCTAAAATAGATATTAGCTAGGTTATATAACCTAGTATTATATAACCTATATTACCTAATTCTAATCTCTAAAGTATCTCTTAGAATATCTAACTAGACTATACTTTCTAATAGATAAGTTAAAATTTAAGTATACTATATTTTTATATCTAGACTACCTTTTTCTTTCCTTATATTCTATCCGCGGCTACTACTAGACTCTTACTTAGATATAGAAGGATAACTCGGCGCTCTACTTATACTTATTCTTATACCTAATAGATAATACTACTAATAATAACTCCGATAGTACTATTAACTCTCTACTAGCTTCGGAGATTAGAGAAGATTTAGAGGACGAGCTCTAACTCTCTATAGTAGCTTTAGCTAAGCCTTTTCGCTATAAGAAGAAGTCCGATAATCTTTAATAGACTATCTCTAAGGCCTAGCTAAAGAAGAGTAAGCCTACTATAATCGAGATACTAAAGAGCTAGAGCTAGAGAACTACTAGAAAGTTAGTACTCTTAGCTTTCTTAACTAAGCTTAACTCCTCGGCCGCTAAATTCTCTTTAGCTAAGTCTATAATAAAGACCGGCCTAACTTTAGCTAAGTCTATAATAAAAACTAGCTTAATAGATAGTTCTATAGAAACGCCTATCGAGAAGACTAAGCGCTACTCGAGCTACTTAGTAGAAGCTTAGGAAGAGACTACTATAGCTACTCCTACTCGATTTATAAAACGTAAGGCTACTACTAAGAAGGAGCGCTAGTTAGTCTAGAGATATTAAGATAGCTAAAAGATATAAAGAGAGCTTACGCTTTAAGACTAAGATATACTCTCGCGTATTTAGTACTAAGATATATACTATATCGAGAATAATACTTTTTTAAAATAAAGAGAGAAGTAATTATTATAGTATAACTATATAGCTACTACTACTATACTAGCTATACTTAGCGGCTAGTACTTCCTTTAGATAGTAGTTAGTAGATAGATATAATTAAAATATATACTTCGCTACTTATAGCTTATTCGTTCTAGATATAGTAACTTCTCTTAGTAAGTATTCGTTCTTAGCTTTAAGAGTATAGATTTCTAGCTATTTATATAACGTATTATTTTTAGCTTAGAGGCGCCTATATATTATATATATATTACTAGCGTCGTTAGTATTATTTATATCCTTATTCTATTTCTCTTTAGCTTATATTATTCCGGATTCTAATATCTTTTTAATATAGTCTAATAGCTATCTATCGTTTAGTATATCGTTATTATAATTAGTCTGCTAAGTAGATATATTTCGCGTAAGTATAATAGGTCTTAATAGATCGCTACTCTTAATAAAGTAGAAGAATTATAATTATAAGAGTAGAATATAGTAATATATTAAGCGCCTCTAGACTCTCTATCTAGAAATATTAAGAATAATTCTTATCTTCTTAGTTTATATACGTTCTACGTACTTTTATTCTATACTAAGTATAAGTAGTACTAGCTATTATATCTTAACGTCTAATAAGCTATATCTCTCGAGCTATATACTTCTAGCTCTTATATAATTACTTACTTAGAAGCCCGATCCTCTTATCTACTAGCTATAAGAGCGGGTTACGTAATGTTACGTAATGCCTAGGTTACGTAGTAATATACTAAAGATTTATAACCTAGAGCTATCCGTACTTACTAAGCTCGGATATTATGCCTTTTTAGCTAAGAGGTAACGAAATAAAGCTCTAGGATTTCGCTATTATAAGAATATCTAAGCTTAATAGTTCTACTATAGGTTCGGCCGAAGTCGGTAGCTTAGTATATCCGAGGTCTTTAGTTCGATCCTCGCTTAGAGCTAAAAAGCAGAGTTAAAATTGCGTCGGTATACGTACTAAAGCTAAATACCTTAGTACTAGATAACGTTTATAGATTTGCCTTATTACGTACTCGTATTACGTAACTAGGTTCCGTACGCGTGCGACCTATATACTTCTATAGTCCCTTACCTATCGCTTTAGAGTTAATATAACTTAGTAAGCACTCTTAGTTACGTAATATACTACGGCCTCTAAGTACGTAATCCGGGCTTAGCGCCGGGGCGTCGCCTTCTAAGGAAGGGGATAGTTATAAGAGCGGGTTACGTAATATTACGTAATGCCTAGGTTACGTAGTAATATACTAAAGATTTATAACCTAGAGCTATCCGTACTTACTAAGCTCGGATATTATACCTTTTTAGCCGAGAGGCAACGAAACAAAGCTCTAGGATTTCGCTATTATACTAGCTTAGAGACTCTAGTTTATATATATAGTCTTTATTTCTATACTAGTATCTATTAGAAAGTATAGTCTAGTTAAATATTCTAAGAAATACTTTAGAGATTAGGATTAGGTAATATAGGTTATATAATACTAGGTTATATAACCTAGCTAATACCTATTTTAGAAGTAAAATATAACTTATAACTAACTAATATAATTAACTTAGTTAGTTTCTACTTATTATCTCTACTTCTACTACGTTATATCTATTCGATAAGTACCTATAAGAATATAATTTAATAGGTTATAAGCTCGGGTTTATAGAGAAGCTCTAAGTAGAAAGAGTTAGCTTTCTTATTCTTAAAGTAATATATATTACTTCTTATAGAACCTATAGTATTAACTAGATAGAGAAGTAGGAAAAGAGTATAAAAGAAACTAGAAGTATATTCTATCTATACTATCTAGAAGCTTTAGAAGATTCTAGTTATAAGCTAGAAGTTTCTAAAGAGTAAGTAAGATAGAGAAAAGTCTAGTAAGATATACTCTACTTTAAAAGAGAAGTATACTAAAGAAGTATAAAAAGGAAAGAATAAGCTTTAGATTCTAGTACCTAAGTAGATAAGACTAGGTCTAAGTACTAAGTACTACTAATACTTTAGAACTAGCTAGTAGTACTCTTCTAAGAAAGTAGATCTTTTAGAGGTTCTCTACCTAAGAACCTAACTAACTCCTATAAGAGAGAAGAGTCCTTAGATACTTTATCTAAGAGAGAAGAGTCTTAGTAACTAGAGAAGGCAGAAATCTAGAAGCTACTAATTAGATTAAAAGAGCTTATATTTCTAGAGTTTAGATTTATTTATTTAATTTTATAGCCTATAAAGTTCTATTATATACCTCTACGTAGTCGTAGGTAGAAATAGATAGCTTCGGCTATACTAGTAAAGTATAGAGCGGCTAGGTATCTATAAAAGTAGAAAGAAGATAATAAAAAAAAGTCTAGAATTTCGACTTAAGAAGATTAGAGAGCTTCTAAGAATATAAAAACGATACTAGTATAGTATAACTACTATAAGATTCTAATACTTAACTATAGAATAGCTCTTCTAGATAGTAAATACTACTATAGATCTAGAGGCTAGAGTAGTAACCTAGGCTCTAAATAGACTAAAGAGAAGAAACTAAGTATACCTAAAGGAAAGCTTTAATAAGAAAGAGTAAAGATAGTAGAAATAGAAGAAAGGAATAGTAGTATCTCTATAGATACTAGAATAATTAGCTACTAGGAGCCTTTTATCTAAATAGAAGACTTTAAGATAGACTAGTTCCTTTACTTTAGAGCTTTCTAGAAACTTTAATTCTAAAAGTAGAGTATCTAATATAAGCTATCTAACTCTATACTATACTTAGAGCTACCTATAAAGATACTTACTATTCTAGATATTCTATAAAAACTAGAATTTCTCTAGATATAGATTATATAACTAGGTACTAAGGAAAGTTAAAATCTAAGTAGAATTTATATAGAGAGATACCTACTCTAGGAACTAATAAGAAAGAGTTAGATATAGGAATAGTATAGATACTAGCGTAGAGACTAAGACTATATATATATACTTAAGTCTCTAAGCTAGTAGATAAGAGGATCGAGCTTCTAAGTACTAATAATATAAGAAATAACTAAAGAGAACTACTATAAAGGATCTAAACTATTAAGATAATATAAATTATTCTAAGGAGAACTAGAAACTATAGAAGTAGTAGGCTATATAGAGCTTACTATAAAATATAAAAATATAAGAAAGTTTTTCTATTAGAGTACTAGTATAAGAGCTTTTCTATCTACGAAAAATATAGAGCGTACTACTTACTCTAGTTAAAAGAGGTAGACTAGTATATAAGAATTATCTATCTATCTATTTAATTTTATAGATAAATAGATAAAGTCTTATATTTTTAAACCGGCTTCTATCTAGGTCTATATAGAGCTATCTATATATCTTTATTTAGAGAGCGAAAAGTCTCGCGATATAAAAACCTATCTTCTATTTACTTTATATATCGCGCCTGTTATAGCGCTCTTAGGTATCGAGTTATCGTTATATATAATCGTAGATTAGCAATCCTCGAGTACCTATTCTCTCTTAGGTCTAGGCTCTTCTTTCTCTTTTCTTTTCCTATCTCTCTCTCTTATCTCTACTCTATCGTCGGCTCTACCTCTACCTATACGAACTATTAGAGGCACTTAAGTACTATTAGGTATTATACTACTAGTTTTATCTCTCTTATAGTTAATAGTATAGTCTATATATTTATACTCTCTATTAATCGGATAAACTCGTTTCTACTCTATACTATATTCGGGTACTAGAGTAGGATATATTTCTCTATTTATCGTCTTACTCCGTACTCGTATACTAGGCTATCGAACTCTAGGATATTCCTCGTATATAGGTATATATTAAGCCCGATATACTCTATTCGGAGTAGTATTACGGCCGTACTCTTAGAGTAGGAGAGCTCTTTATATTTCTAGTATCGGTTATCGTCTCCTCTCGTCTATATATACTATATAGAGGGCGCCTATAGGTCTGTCTCTCGTCGTTAGGCTACTATAGTTCTCTAGCTTTCCTCCTACTAGAGGTATCGAGTATCGTATCTATTCTATACTTCGTTAGGCTATACTTCTTCCTATATATTATAGCCGAGTTAAGTATTACTTATTTAGAGGAGATCTTCTATATATTATTAGTAGTACGAGTTTCTAATCTTATAGTACTAACGCTATATATATTCCGTTACTATTAGGTTTTCTATCTTCTAGATATATTAGGACGTCTTCTCGTATAGGTAGTCTTTAATTAGTAGAGTGCCTATTTCGTAGTATAGCGCGTCTACCGGTATAGTATAGTAGGCTCCGGCGATTCGGCGTAGGTTAACGTTCTAGGCGACTTCGAAGAGTTATACGTTTATTCGCTATTATATTACCTATACTAGTCTGCTATATATAAGTATAGTTCGTATAATTATATTATATATTTGTCTTATATAGAGTAGGTCGGCTCCCTATATAGACTATAAGAGTCTCTATAGTGCCTTAGTAGTCGCTCTTGCCTTTTATATAGTAGCCTCTATATTAGCCTTCTAGTTAAGCTTCGAGTCTACCTAGACCTCTAGGAAGCGTAGTAATTCTACTAGTTCGCTATTAAACTCTA
This sequence comes from Cercospora beticola, assembly GCF_033473495.1. Classification (NCBI taxonomy): domain Eukaryota; kingdom Fungi; phylum Ascomycota; class Dothideomycetes; order Mycosphaerellales; family Mycosphaerellaceae; genus Cercospora; species Cercospora beticola. Next base: position 1,389,572 of record NC_088935.1, on the reverse strand, counting down.
CGATCGTAACCTTTGCTATTTTGTTCTATTTTCTCTTCCTTATAAAGTAGATTAGCTAGTATTTATCGGAGATAAACTTAGCTCTATATTGCTCGGCCTAGATATAATACTTCTTATAGGCCTACTCTAGCCTTTTATAGTTTCCCTCGGTCGTAGTACCGACTACTAGTATTCCTATATCGTCGACGAACTCTATCTCCGTCGTCTCTCTACTCTCTAGCTATAGAAGAAGTTCGGACGCAAAAAATAGGAATAGGATTAGCGATAGAGTAGACCTCTATAGGATTTCTATTATTATCGCTTATTTGCTACTTATAGCGTTACCGAGTCGGAGGCTCGTCGTACGGTCTATAAGGAATAACGTAACGAAGTATATTAGCTATAGTAGGAAGCCTTTCTAGCGTAGAATATAGATAAGATAGTCGTATAAGACTTTATCGAAGGCGCCGGAGATATCTAGATAGAGTATTAATACTACCTTCGGCTTCGAGTAGCTCTATACTATATAGATCTATTCGGTTATTAACTCTAGTACGAATAGAGTAGAGTAGTTTAGTCGGGCTTCTATCTATATTACTAGAAGTAGGTCTCTTTCTTCTACGATAGCTAATATACGTCGAGTAATAATAGCTTTAAGAAGCTTTACTATTATATTAAGTAGAGCGATCGGTCGGTATAACTTAGCCTCTATATAGTCTAGTTTTTAGAGCTTTTATAGAACTACTATAGTTAAGTCTTTCTACGTTTTGGAGTAGAAGCCTAGTCTCGTATATATAGAGAAGATATTAAATAGAGCTAGGGCAAGCGTACTAGTATATACTTTAAGGAGCTCGTTTAGGATTGTATCTAGGCCGAGTACCTTGTTTTTCGAGAGTCGTTTTATCGCCTTAAGTACGTCTTCTATTATAATCTTTTAGTCGATAGAGATTATTAGAGTTTAAACTAGCTAGATATCGCTTAGGTCTATATTAACTAGTAGTAGGAAGAAGTATATCGCTAGAGCTCTCGCTTTGCTCTTATTACTATCTTATAGGTAGTCGCTCTAGGATCGAATAGAGAAGAATTAGAGAAGAGTAGCTTATTTCGGTTATCTCGCCTATTTCGCTAGTTTCTATACTTTACTATTATTAGCTATAACTTCTCGGACGGTCTCTTGCTATACTTATATTATATCGCGTCGAATTTGTCTTTTTTTTCGTTCTTAGCCTTTTAGTATAAAATATAGTTAAGGACGTCTCTACTCCTTTACTATACCTACTTTACTCGGTAGGCCTATTTCGTAAGGTAGCTATATTCTATAGTCTACTATATAGTAGCGTATAGTAAGAGTTTTGCGACCGGTACTTTTGCCCGGATTACGAGTATAATCGTAGTAGTTAGATCGATAGCTATTCGGCTAATATCTATTATAGAGTCTAGGCGTCGGGTAGTAATTTCGTCCGTAGTTACTCTTATGCCTTCTCTAACTCCTTCCTAGTCGGCCTTCTTCTATTATAGGCGCGGCTTGCGTTAGGTATACTTATAAGATAGGAGAAGTTTAGTAGCTATAGGCCGGTAGTTAGATCTATAATCTAGTTCCTTTTCTACCTTATACTAGGTAAGACTAAAGAAGATATCTCTACTAACCTATAAGAGATCTAGTATCTATTAGCTTCTCGGAGATTCCTAAGTAATAAGTCTCTTAGATATAGCTAGTTATATATCGTTAGTTTCTATAATAGCTCTTAGCTTAGACGCTATCTAGTATAGTCGAGAGTTACCTTCTAACTAGTCCGAGTAGTATAGGTTAAAGTCTCTAACTATTATAAACTACTATTTATCCTTAAGGAGTCTCCTAATAGTTAGGAGCGTCTCCTCTTTATAGCTCTCTATTAGTTATAGTAGATTATAGTAGTTAAGAACTACTATACTTTTATAGTATATTTCGACTATAACTATAACGATATCGTCTTCTACTATTATAGCTTTCTACGTCTAGAGGTCGATTTCTTTAGAGATATACGTATACGTTCTCGTAGTTCCCGATCCGGAGATAATATAATAGTACCCTAGTATTTAGAATATTAGTTTCGTAGATAGATTAATCTAAGGTTCTTAAATAGCGACTATATAGTATCTCTTCGAGTCGAGTACCTATAAGAAGAGGATTATTACTTTATTTCTACTATAGTTTATATTATACTATAGGATAGTAAGAGTAGATATACTATTTATTATCGTCTGCTATATTATTATCGACTAGGTTTCTAGTCGGTATTATATATCGTAAGGATTTAGGCGCGCTAGAGAGAGGAATATATATATCGAAAGTATAGTCGTCGCTTTCTATAAAGCTTATAATCTTACTCTAGCTATAGTCCCTTACTATCTATATAATATCTGCGTTCCTCGGCCTCTCTAGCTCTCGCCTAGCTAGTATTATATCTATCGGGGACTCCGCTCTTAGTCGCTTATCTCCCGTATCGTATATAAGTGCCGGTAGTAGTAGTAGAGGTAGTAGTAGAGCTATACTTCCTATTATTAGGCTTATTTTCGTTATTATTCGGTCGAGGATATTATATAGCGTAGTATAGGCTCTCTATACCTTCTCTTTCTATATCTATCTTACCTAGTATTCTAACTACTATACTATATATTTCTCTCTATAGTTAGTATACTTATTACTACTAGCTATATATATACTTATCTCGTATTTCTCTATATACTTCCTATACTCTACTTCTATCTTATAGTACTTCTCGATATAGCTCTATTATATATATTTTCTATATTATATAGGTCTATACTTCGAGGAGTATAGTTCGACTATCCGGAAGTACCTCTTATAGGTAATACCTCGTAGATAGATTTCTCTAGCCGTTTCGATATTATTTACTTCGATAACTACGCTCGTCGTCTTCCTATCTACTCTATAGACTAGGCCTTTTAGAAAGAATGCCTATTTAATAACTAAGCTAGAGTATAGTATCCTATTACTTTAGATAAACTATACGATCGTATCGTTCGCGTTTATTTATATACTAGTTATTAGTACGTCGTATACTAGTAGCTAGAAGCTACCTTTCTCTATTCTTACTAACTTTCTAAAGTAAACTATTACCTACTTTTCGTCTTTTTCTAGTTCCTTTAGGCTAGCTTTACTAGTAGCGAATACTCTTACTCTATTATAGGTTTTCTAGACTCCGACTACGTTGCTACTCGCAGTTTTAATACTTTTAAGAATATCTATATAGGACCTCTTCTTTAGAGCTTTACGTTCCTTTCCTTCTAGTACTCGGATTATAGTTACGTAACTAACTACGAGTATATAGTACGTATCCTATTCTCTTTTAATAGTCGTAGAAGAAGTAGTCTTTAGAGTCGCTATACGTATTATAGCAGCGAGTTTACTTACCTCTTTAGTAAGCTAGTCGATTCGGTCGCTCTAAGTAGAGTAGAGGAGGAGTAGAGATACGACTTTATACGCGTCGTAGAAGATAGAGAGGATAGAGTTCTTAAGTAAGGAGGTTTCGGTCTCGAGGACCTATCTAGCTCTATTAAGTCTATCTATTAGGTCTATTTATATCTAGTATATTAGATAGATAGATAATTCTTATACGCCGGTCTACCTCTTTTAACTAGAGTAAGCAGTACGCTCTATAGGTTTCGGTTAAGGGAAAAGCCTTCGAAAAACCCTTATATATCTCTTTATTTATAGCCTACGTAGCCGCTTCCTTCGCTTCTATTTTCCTTCGGATAATACTAGGTATCTAGTAAGTCCTCCTCTTACTAGGCTCTATCCTTCCTTTTCTCTCTTCTCTTTTCCTCCTATATCTCTTCTCTTATAAGTAAGAATTAGTCTAGGACCTCTTCTTAGATAAGCTACCTTACTATTATATATAGCTCTCTCTTTATATTAGCTAGATCCTTCTAGTTTATAGATACCTCTGCCTAGAATAGCTAGTATCTTCTCTCGTTCTATTTTAGGCAGAATATATATATATGTTTTAGTATCTTATAACTCTACCTATATTCGTAGTCTAGTATAAAACCTAGGACTCTCCTTCTAGTAAGGTATTGCCTTATCCTAATATACTCTATCCTTAAGAGTATAACTATTATACTCTCTAGTCTAGTAAGTCCTTTATATAGAGTTAGTCTAATAGTAGAGGAGGTAGTAGTTTTCTATACTAGTAGTTATTCCCCTCCTGCTCTTACTCTTCTCTCTTCCTTATTCCTTTCCTACCTTCTATTCTACTAGTATTTAGCCTACTATGCCTTACTACCTAGGTATGCCTATATCGTTATTTCTTAGCCTTATACTATCTAGAGGATTTCCTCCTATCTAGTTTAGGTTAGTAGTATAGGTTACCTAGCTCTCTTTCCTACTTATACTTGCCTTTTAATCTCCCTATACCTGTCTTTAATATACTAGTATATAGGTTAGGTGTCTTGCTTTTTAGATACTTACCTAGCTAGGTCCTAGGTATATAAATAGAGAGGAGTAATATTTGCTTCTCTCTCTAGAACTATAGTTATAACTAACTTATATACTCCTATAATGTTCCTTAGGGCCTCCCTCTAGATCTTCTTAATAGGTTTAGTAAAGTTCCTATAGTAGCCTTATATACTCTCTAGGTTAGACTAGACTTAGTAGCTAAAAGTAATAGCTAGTCTTACTACTACTATATAGAGATGCTTTACTTTTTAGAAGGATACTCCCTATATAGACTTATATAGTCTCTAAAGTAATTATATTTAGTAGGCTCCCTTTTCTACTACTTATTTAATATATAGACTCTATTTAAGTTTAGTATCTACCTATACTCCGAGGAGTCTAAGTAATAGTAGTAGTTCTCTATTAAATCTCTAGATTTAGACTATAGCTTTAAGGTTATACTTCCTACTTTTAGTAAAGTAGATTAGCTAATATTTCTATAGTATAAATTCTACTCTATATCTTCTTACCTATTCTTTATATTTCTAGTAGGCTTTCTTAAGTTGCCTATAGTTATCCTCTATTAATATACTATATATAAGGATATTAAAGTTATCTATAAACCCTATTACTAAAGTAGTCCCTTTATAGAGTATTAGGAGTAGAGTAGAAGTAAAGAAAAGGAAGAGGATTAGAGATAGAGTAGAGCCTTAGGGAATTCCTATATTTTAGAGCCTTAGTTAGTCTATAAAGTCTCTAAGCCTTAGGTAGGTAGTCCTATCTTAGAGGAATAATTAGATAAAGCTAATAGTATAGTCTAGAAAGCCTTTTATTCTAATATTATAAAGTAGCCTCTAGTAGGAGACCTTATTAAATGCCTCTAAGATATCGAGGTAGAGTATAGATACTATAGCTCCTAGCTTAGTTTCCTAGATAGTTTTTACTTACTTAGTAATAAGGTCTAATACTAAGGTAGTAGACCTATTAGGCCTAGTACCTATTTATTCTTCTAGGAGGAGCTTCCTTTCTTTAGTTTCCTTAGATATCCTCTTAGTAACTATAGCTTCTAGGACCTTTGCTATTATATTAAGTAGGGCAATAGGTCTATATACTTCTAGCTTTAAGTAGTCTAGCTTCTATAGTTTCCTAAGTACTACTATTATAGAGTACTTAAAGGCTTTAGAGTAGTATACTATCCTTAGGTATATAGTAAAGAGTTTAGCTAGGATTAGGGAAAGTTATTCTCTATACTCTTTTAGTAAGAGGTTTAGTATTTAGTTAGGTCCTAGGGCCTTATTACTAAGTAGTTTCCTAAGGACTCCTTCTACTTCCTTTAGTTAAACCTTAACCTCTATCTAGAATTAGAGTAGTAGTTAGGTATATTAGATATTACTTAAGTCTGCCTCTCTTAGGTCTAGGAAGAAGTGTTTTGCTAGGATTATAGCTTTCTTCTTATTAGTATCTCTATTATACTCTATATCGGCTAGGCTTAGAAAGTATAGTAGCTAGTGCCTTTAGTTAGCTCTCTCTCTAGCCTATTTAGCTATTTTCTAGATTTTCTTAGAGTCCTTTATAACTTCTTTTATTAGTTTTCTCTAAGCTAGGTTCTGCTCTTTCCTTATAGCTTTACTTCTTATATATAATGCTTTAAGGTATAGCTTATAGCTCTATTCTATTTTATAGTTTCTCTATTCTCTTCTTCTTCTTCTTACTAGCTTTATAGCCTCTTTATATTCCTAGGTCTATACTATTTTTATATAGCTTAATAGTCTAGCTATTAGAACTATCTCCTCTATAATCCTCTAAATAGAGGATTATATTCTATAGGCTAGTATATCTAGGTATTCTCTTATATTAAGTAGGAGTTAGTTAAGTTAGTTAGTATCTTAGGCTATAAAGTCCTAGATTCTATCCTAGTTAGTAGCTTTCTACTACTTTCTCTAGCTTCTTCCTTTTAGCTCTTAGAAGTTAATATAGAGAGTTATCCTAAGAGAAATATAGTTAGAGCTATATATTTCTTCTAGAAGAGCTTTATATTCTTAGATTAGGTTTTAGAGAGAGAGGCTAATAAAGACTAGGTCTAGTATTTAGTAGCTAGCTATATATCTTTCCTATATAATTATCTCTAGCTCTAGGGCTAGCTATAGTTAGGCCTCTATAATTGTTTTAATAAGCTTATCTACTATAGTATATTAGGTTTAGGTTATATTTCCTCTCTATTTTAGGTAGTAGAGGTTAAAGTCTCCTACTACTATATAGCTTGCTTTTATATCTCCTAGAGTTTATAATAGTGCTTCTTAGAGTATAGAGATAGTCCCTTCTTATCTATAGCTTATTAGCTCTAAGGGGTTATAGTAGTTATAGATAGAGATAGTTCCTATAGGTATCTAGACTTAGATAGTTACTAAGTTACCTATATTATAGAAGAGTAGTTTCTAGCTATTAGTTTTAACTTTATCTAATATAAGTATTGCTACTCTTAGGTTCTACTAGAGTAGAAGGACTATAGAGTATCCTTTCTTAGCTTTAGTCCTACTATTTATAGTATTAAGCTATAGTTCTTATAGTACTATTACTATAGCCTCTTCTATAGCTTAGCTATCTAGTAGTAGAGTTTAGGTAGTATTTAACCTATTAATATTATATTAGTAGATTGTTAGGGTTTAGCTACTTATAGGATTTATAGGATTCTTAGAAGAGGAGCTTAATTAGGTTAATATCTATATCTTCCTAGTAGGTGCTTATTACCTCTTAGGTGTCCTTATTCTCCTATATAAAAGGGAAGTAGAGCTTGCTTGCTTGCCTCCTACTAGCTATTACTACTACTATAGTACCTAGGGGCCTGCCTTTATATCTAATATTCCTCTATAGAGGCTTAGCTAGTAGAGCTTTCCTTTTAAGGATTAGAGGTTCTATATTACTATCTCCTTATATTAGGCCTAAGGCTATCTCCTATTGCTTTTTAAACTACTCTAAGAATGCTCTTGCTTTAGCCTTTATAGTAGCTTTATAGCTATATTAGAGGGAGTATACCTTATAGTCTCCCTTATAGTTATAGTATTTAATTTTCTTCTCCTTATAGCTATCTATCCTATACTTCTCTATATAGTTTCTATATATATCTTCTATAGCCTTATAGTAGGTAGTAATATACCTAAAGCTATTATACTTAAGGCATTATATAATCCTCTACTATAGGTAGTATAGTTCTACTATATACTATATTAATCTAATAGTAATACCTCTCCTATATATTTCTCTTATAGTTTGTCTATCCTATACTACTATAACTACTAATAAGAAGTTAGTCTCTTCCCTTGCTTTCTAATTCTTAAGCTAAAAGGCCTTCCTAATTTTAAGTCTCTCTAGGAACTAGATAAGGTTATCTTAGTCGAGTTAGACCTAGCTATTTATATTCTCTAGCTTCTAGGATATCCTAATACTATATATAATTACTTAAGTGCTTAGTATCTCTACCTAGGCTTCTAGGTATATAGCCTTAAGCTAAGACTAGTCCTTCTCTAGCCTACTTTTCTCTTCTTTTCTATAGAGGATAACTTTAAAGTCTCTACTTAGGAGCTTTTATATAGCCTTAAACTACTATACTCCTAGTTTCCTTCTAAGCTCTTTATAGCTTATCTTCTTTGCTATCTCTTTTTCTTCTTAGTTTCCTATCCTTACTAAGATAGTTATAGATACCTAAGGCTAGAGCTTTAGTATTATATATCTAATTTAGGCTATCTAGGCCTATATTTTAGAGGTAGTAGTAGTAGGTATTAGGCGGCTCTAGAGAGTTTTCTAGATAGCATAAAGAGTCTAGGACTCTTCCCGGCGGAAGGTAAGGTAGAGGAGGGCCTATTAGGCCTATTAGAGAAGGAGGAGAGTTAGAGAGAGAGAAAGAGTTATCTAGATATCGAGGTAACTCTAGATTTGTTCTATAAGTATTTTTAGGTTCTTTTAGATTATTAGTTTTAGAGTATTAGTATTAGTAGTTGTTTTCTAGCCTTATTAGCTAGAGAGAGGTAGTTATAGGCAGATTTAGGCCGCCTAGGAGTTAGAGTCGCAACCTCCTTCTCCTAGGCTCTCTTCTCTACTTATAGCGTCGTAGTATCGGTCGGAGAGTATTATTGCGTATTAGGAGGCCTCGAGGCCTCCCGCCGTCGTCGTCGTCGCCTACTAGGGCGCGTTTATTTTTATTTAGTAGAATTATTATCTAGTATATTAGTATAGTAGTTACTAGGTTTATAGAGCGCGTTATACTCTTCGGAGTAGCCTTTAGCGTTGCTAGTAGAGGTCTTAGTTAACTACCTATTCCTCTACTACTATCGCTAGAGGCCCTCCTATCTATCTCTTTAGTTTACTAGCTATCGCTAGTAGTTACTTCGTTTTTACTATTTATATTTCCTATATTAGAATATCCTATTTAATTTTATAGAAATAGATTTAATAAGTAAATTAAATAAGAGAAGAATACTAACTCTAATAAAGAAGAACTAGAGACTATAGTTTAAGCTATAGGAAAATATACTTAGAAGAAAAGAAATCTTCTAAATAATTTTAGACTTAAAGAAATTATTAGTACCTACTCTAGCTAAAGTATTTAAAGCTTTATTAAGTAAAGAGAAAAGTACTACCTTTTTAGAGTTTAGCTTAAAATAGTAGAAGGATAATATAAAGATAATCTATATTCTAATAGAAAGTCTTTATATAGATAACTAAAATAAAGTAATAGATAAAATAAGAGTATATAATATCTAGATAAAGCTATATAGGAAATATAGTAAAGTCTAATAGATATATATAATAGCTATTATCTAAGAATTTATAATCTTTAAAATAGAACTAGAGAATATAATTAGGAAATTATAAGTCTACTTTAGTAACTTTAAAAGAAGGATTATAGAGATTAACTAGAGGGAGTTATACTATAAGACTTCTAATATAAGGATTAAATATCTACTCTTTATACTTCTAGCTAAGTATAAAAGTATAAGGTAGACTATTTAAGCTTAGAATAACTTAAACTCTAAAGAAATCCTCTAACTCTTTAAAGTAGAGGAGTTAATATAGTATAGATACTAGTTATAAGAAATAGTAATATTTACTAAGAGTAGAGAGATCTAAAGTATAAAGCTAAAATACTACTTCTATAAGAAGAAGTATTTTAGAGATATTACTAAGTATCTATATCTTAATAAAACTAAGAGATCTATTAACCTAAAATAGACTAATAGAATAGAGAAAAGAAGATTACTACCTATAGAGAATACTTTTAGAAGGAGATCTTTACTAGATAGAGAAGTATTAAAAGAAATAGTAAAGAAACTTAATCTAAAAGTCTAATTTCTTAAGAAGAAATAAAGCTTAAGAAAGTTTTCTAAGAAAATATATACTACTTAAGAAGATATAGAGCCTTCTATAGTATTTAAAGTATCTTAATTTCTATTAGAGGATAATAATATTAATAAAGTTATATACTTAACTATAGAAGTAAAAAATAAGTATATACTATTAAAATAGCTACTTAACTCCTATACTTTATTATATATAACTAACTAAGAATTACTTTTTAGAAAACTAAAACCTTTTTAGAGGAAAAAGTAGATTAAAGTTAGAGATAGCTATCTAATAGCTATATATATAGGAAATATAATAATAGATAGAAAAAGAGAAAAACAAATTATTCTTAAGAATATTCTTTTTATATCTAGTCTAGAAGTAAATCTTATTTCTTAGAGCTAATTTAGCTAGTAGTATAGTATTTAACTACTAAAATTTATACTTATTTTATTATCTAGAAAACTAGTTATCTAGATAAAACTATTAGAAGAAGTACTATTTATTAAGGAGATTAATAATATATTATAGATAGATAGATAATTCTTATATACTAGTCTACCTCTTTTAACTAGAGTAAGTAGTACGCTCTATATTTTTCGTAGGTAGAAAAGTCTTTATACTAGTACTCTAGTAGAAAAACTTTCTCTAGTAGAAAAACCTTCTTATATCTTTATATTTTATAGTAAGCTCTATATAGCCTACTACTTCTATAGTTTCTAGTTCTTCTTAGGATAATTTATATTATCTTAATAGTTTAGATCCTTTATAGTAGTTCTTCTTAGTTATTTCCTATATTATTAGTACTTAGGAGCCTAATCCTTTTACTTACTAGCTTAGAGACTTAAGCCTATATATATAGTCTTAGTCTCTACGCTAGTATCTATACTATTCCTATATCTAACTCTTTCTTACTAGTTTCTAGAGTAGGTATCTTCTATATAAATTCTACTTAGATTTTAACTTTCCTTAGTACTTAGTTATATAACTTATATCTAGAGAAATTCTAGTTTTTATAGAATATCTAGAATAGTAAGTATCTTTATAGGTAGCTCTAAGTATAGTATAGAGTTAGATAGCTTATATTAGATACTCTACTTTTAGAATTAAAGTTTCTAGAAAGCTCTAAAGTAAAGGAACTAGTCTATCTTAAAGTCTTCTATTTAGATAAAAGGCTCCTAGTAGCTAATTATTCTAGTATCTATAGAGATACTACTATTCCTTTCTTCTATTTCTACTATCTTTACTTTTTCTTATTAAAGCCTTCCTTTAGATATACTTAGTTCCTTCTTTTTAGTCTATTTAGAGCCTAGGTTACTACTCTAGCCTCTAGACCTATAGTAGTATTTACTACCTAGAAGAGCTATTCTATAGTCGAGTATTAGAATCTTATAGTAGTTATACTATACTAGCGTCGTCTTTATATTCTTAGAAGCTCTCTAATCTTCTTAGGTCGAAATTCTAGACTTTTTTATTACTTTCTTTCTACTTCTATAAATATCTAGCTACTCTATACTTTACTAATATAGCCGAAGCTATCTATTTCTACTTACGACTATATAGAGATATATAATAGGATTTTATAGGCAATAATATATTATAGAAGCTTATAATATTATACTTTAATAAAAAATAAAAGAATAAAGCTTATACTTTTAAAGTCTAAGAAAAGTTCTAAGAATAGTAGAAGCTTTAGTATAGAAGACTTATAGATTTTAGAGAGAGTTTTCTTAGAAACCTATATAAAGTATTTAACTTAAAGGCTTAGATTCCTATTCTAAAGAAATACTAACTTTATAGAGTATATTTCTTAGTAAAAATAAAGAAATATAGAAAAAAAGAAACTAAAAGAAAACTCTAAAAGTTATTTCTAGTTTCTATTAATATTTATAGCTCTTTATTTATTTTAAAATTAGAATATAAATAGTAGCTTAAGATTATTAATAACTTCTTAAAAAAGAAATAGACTTTTCTAATAAAGTCTAGAGAAGATATACTAAGTATCCTTAAAGACTAGAAAGTAAAAGCTAAGCTATAATTAGGAAACTCCTTCTAGATTATAAGGAGTAATAGAGTAAGAGAGCTTCTTACTATACTAAAGTAGTAGGAAAAGGAATATAGAATTTCCTTCTATATAACTAAAGTATATAACTCTATCTAGAATAGAGTAGTTAAGAGGTTAATCTAAATCTCTAAAAACTATATAAGAATAATACTAGAAGATACCTATATATCTATTAAATTCTAGCTAGAAGCCTTAGTAGCCTATATAGTTATTAGAAATTCTCTTTCTAATAGCCTAGAAATTAATAGATTTAAAGTATTACCTAAGAAAGCCTTTTTAGATATTTAACTCTTAGTATTATACTTTAGAGTTTAGAGTTATAAAGTAGTAGTCTATATAGATTCTAAGTTCTAGCTAGTAGAGATAAGATTAAATAAACTAATAAATAGAAGTAAAGATACTATATTTATTAAGTATATTCCTAATACTACTAAAATATAGCTCTTCTAGGAGCCTAATATAAGAGCTATTAAAGCCTATAATACTACTACTTAGTTTAAGTATAAGAAAGGAGGAAATATAGAGCTAAATATTCCTAAGCTTAATTAAGTAAGTAGTATATCTATTAGAAACCTAGTTAGTAGACCTCTAAAGAAGCTAATAGTAGTTATATTTTCTATAGCTACTATATCTATAGCTATAGTAACTAAACTTATAGGTCCTAGCTAAATACTCTTTATATAGTTACTACTTCTACTAAAGGATAAGAAGGAGTACTAGAGAATAGAAAATCTAGAAGAAGAAAACTCTAGAGAACTATAACTCTAGTAGAAGAAAAGTAGAACTACTAAACTACTTAAGCTAAGCTAGGAAGTTAATAGATAAGCTAGTCCTAGTACTAGTAGAAGACTATATTCTAAAGTAAGAGAATTAAATATTATATAATAGGACCTATAAGGAAATAGAGATTAGAAGAGAAACTAAAACTAAACTTATAAATAAAAGAGAAGGAGATCTATTTTAAATAAAGGACTAGGCCTAGAGCTAAAAGCTTATAGTATAGTAATAAGATAAGTACTTTAAAAGAAATAGAGAGAATATAAATAGAAGAAAGAGCCTAGTACTAAGTATTATAAAGTATTTCTAAGCTAAGTTTAAAACTAAGAATAGAAGTAGATTTAAAAAGCTCTATTAGAAGTTTAGAAGTCTATATTTATAGTAATTACTCTTTAAGTCTCTATATAGAGATAAGAAGTATCTATTCTAAAGTTCTATAAGAAGGTAATTTAGAATTCTAAATAGAAATATATATAGAAGAATATAGTCTAAGAGGAACTAACTATATTAAGAAGTAATAATACTTAGATAGAGGCTATTCTATCTAAAGAAGTAAACCTTATTATATCTAAGTAAGTATTTAATATAAAGAGATTAATTAGTAGAGCTATTAAGAAGTTTAAAGTAAAACTAGTTATAAAAAGTTTCTTTTAGAAGTTTAGAGTTAATTTCTAAAAGACCTTTATACTAATAGTTAAGTATAATACTTTAAGAGTATTTATAGCTATAGTTTATAAGAAGGATTTAGAACTCTACTAAGTAGATATAAATAATATATTTACTAAGAGTAAACTTTAAGAAGAAATCTTTATAATACTACTACTAGAAGTTAAAATTCTACCTAATATAGTCCTATAAATCCTAAGAAGCTTATATAGACTAAAGTAAGTAGTAAGAGACTAGAATAAACTCTATATCTTAAAGTTAAAACAGATTAGGTTTATATAATTAGAAGTAGATCTATATCTTCTTATCTACTAGGAAAGGAATATTCTAATTCTAATCTATATAGATAATATTCTAATTATAGTACTAAAGCTAGAAGATATACTTTAGTTTAAGGAATAGCTAGATAAAGTATTTAAAATTAAAGATCTTAGAGAACTAGAGAAAATTCTTAGAATAAGGTTAATAAGAGATAGATAAGCTAGAACTTTAAAGCTTAATTAAGAATACTTTATCTAGAAGAACTTTATAAAGCTAGGAATAACTAAGGATATAGCTAACCTAACTCTCTTACTAATAGATAGTTATAATAGCCTAAAACTAATAGGCTTATATAATAAGAGAGAGAATAAGATAGAGGACTAAAGCTAAACTAGTATCTAGATATAGCCTATAGTTATAATAAGACTAGATATTACTTTCTCTTTTAGAAAGTTAAGCTTATATATCTTAGACCTAACTAAGAGGTATATATAAGCTCTAAAGAAACTAGTAAGGTACCTAAGGTTATCCTAAGACTTAGAACTAATATTTAGAAGAAATAGAGGAAGCCTAATAGGATATTTAGACTCTAACTATATAATAGACAAAGTAGATAGAGTCTTAATTCTTAGGAGTATCTTCTTTCTTTATAGAGCTCTAGTTTCTTAGATAAGTAGGAAGCAAAAGTCTATTATAATATTAATAATAGAAGCTAAGTATATAGCTATAAATATATATATAAAGCAATCTTAGTTCCTAGTAGTACTCTTAAGAGAGATAGACTATATAGAGTTAGTAGGAGAATACCTATTCTAACTAACTATAAAAGTATATTCTAATATAGTAAGAGAACTAAAGCTAGTATAAATTATAGAAGATAATTAGGTAGCTTTAACTCTTATTAAGGATATATATATCTATAAGAGATCTAAATATATTAATATTATATATAACTATATTAGATATCTCTAGTAGTAGAGAAAGGTTATAGTAGAATATATTCTAATAAAAGAGATAGTTATTAATAGTCTAACTAAACTAAAGAATAAGCTATAGTTTTAGGAGTTTATAAAATAACTCTAGCTTATATAAAGAAAAGTAAAAGGATCTCTACTCTAACTATAGATTAAACTCTAGACCTTAGAATAATTAATAAAAGGTAGGCGCTCTAGTATTAGAAATACTATAGTATATATAAAACTAAGCCTAGGAGTTATACTATAGAAGAAGTAGCTTACTATATATAATAAGTAATTAGAATCTAGGAATCTATATATAGTCTAAAAAGGAAAAGCCTAAAAGAGAGATAGAATAGAATAGCTAAACTTCTAGAGAAAATAAGCTTCTAAGTATATCTATTCTATAATACTAGGCTAAGGAGTTAAACTAAAATAGATTAGATATATAGCTCTAACTATATAACTATAGTATCTAATAACTTATTATAATTTAGAAATAGATTTAAATATAGAAATATAAGTAGAAGACTATCTAGTCTAAGTAGAAGTATTAGAAAGTATAGTCTAGTTAGATATTCTAAGAGATACTTTAGAGATTAGAATTAGATAATATAGGTTATATAATACTAGGTTATATAACCTAGCTAATACCTATTTTAGAAGTAAAATATAACTTATAACTAACTAATATAATTAACTCGGTTAGTTCCTACTTATTACCTCTACTTCTACTATATATTATACCTATAATACGAGCCTATCCGACGTCTCTATCTAATACTATACTTTAATACACTAATTTATTTTACTAGTACTATATTTAAATACCTTATTAAAAATTAAGTATACTATTAGTATATCGTCTGAATTCTATAACTATTTATAGTAAGTCTTACGAACTATATAATAGATATTAGTAGCTAGAATTATCTCTATACTACGATCCGATTTAACTATTTATAGTACTATTCGAGTAGTATATAGAGTATAGATATATTAAGCGAGAACTAAGATAGCTATATAGCTAGTAATTCCGATATAAATCTATATAATATAGCGCGAATAGATATTAATTATAGTATAGATCTAGATATTCTAATACTCGAATTTATAGTATATATCTATTAAGATTATATATAATAGTCTAGGCGTAATAATAGCTCTATAGTATTTACGAATATATTTAGTATACTTATAAAGACTTTCTAAGTTAAGATCGTATATAGTAGTATATATATAGTTACTAGAATTATTAGTAGTATACTTAGCGCTATAGTAGTAGTATAGAGGTTATAAACTATCCGATAATATTATACTTTATCTTTATATATATATATATATATATAGATTCTGCCTACTAAACGACTCTACTATAGACCTCTATAGTTCTACTAATAATAATCTAATAATTTTTTCTTCTTTTTCTTTTTATTTAATACTATATTTATACTTCTATAAACCTATTTCTTTATATATTATACTATAGCGATAGGTACTAATTACGAATCCTTCTAGTTTAAGAATCTCTACTATCTTAGTATTAGTAGTATATATAAAGTTATATAGCTAAGTAATATATAGTTATAGCTTCTATTTATTATTAAGATACTAATTAGGCTTTTAAGTAGTATAAAGAACGTTCTAGCTTAATATAGTATAGCTAAGGGTGCGTATTAACATCGTAATACCCTTAGTAGTAAGCTTAGAAATAATTATAACTTAGAGTATATCTATCTCTATATATTCCTTAATAAAGTTATACTATTAACTATAATTAATAGTATAGCGAGGCATGCTATAAGTGTATTACGAGTGCTATAGGGCGTAATAGAGGTAGTAGAGTGCTATAAGATGTGTTTGTTTTAATCGAAATTCGTAGTGGCAACCACTAAGGTTTCGGCCCCCGTCCTTTCCTTTCCTTCCTCTCCACATTTCTTCCATCACATGCAACTCGCTTGCATACTCCCATTCTAGAATTCCATGCATTGCCAACAACGAGACTGCAGTGATGCCTGCGATATGTGGCGTATGTCACGAAGCTGAGTCGAAATATCGGTGTCCAAAATGCGAGACAAGATAGTAGGATCAACTTCCTCATTACAGCTCGAGCATCACTAACAGTTCGGCAGCTGCTCGGTCGCATGTAACAGAATTCACAAGCCGGTACATGAGGACGAAGCGTCTACCAACCCAGCTCTCACTGCTGCAGGACGTCCACAAGATTCGGCAGTTCAGGACAGCAAATCGACAAATCAACAAGATGACAAGTCGAAATCACATGAAAATTCCAAGTTCGACGGCTTCGAGAATGATGCAGAATTTAGACGGCTTTTGACCAGATATCCTTATCTTCGATATCAGATTCAGCTCGTATACGGAATCACGATAGAGCCTGGCCCAGAGGACGCTTACACCTGGGGAAAGCAGAAATGGTTCGACGATGGCAGCGCGCCTCAGCGACCCAAGACATTCAGGGGCCGTGGTGGACGAGGTCGTGGAGGTTTCAGAGGTGGCTATCAGGGCGGACGTGGTAATATCGCGGACGAGCTGCCTGTCGATGAGAGACAACATGGCCCGTGGACGCAAGTGAAAGCTGATAAGCAAGGTCTCGATTTGATCAAAAAGCTGCGAGAAGTGAACCATGTCGAGCTCTCCGAAGGCATGCGCGAATTTACGAAGCTGTGTGCAATCAGATTTGGTGGATGAATTGAATGAAGTGTGAAAAAAGTGTTCCGATACAGAGGAGAACCATTGAGCAAAAAGTGGACCGGCCTCGCTACAAATTGAACGTAGGTCTTCCAGTCGTCCAACAGTCGGGGAATCAGAACCAGTATAGCCCGCGACCCCACTGGATATGCTGTACACTGCACCACGGCTCGATCATGCTGAAGAAAGCGACACAGAATCGTGACTATTCGCAAAAGAGAGACAGCACTGCCATGCCTTGAACGACAGTAGGAAGAGCAAAGGCGAGAGCAAAACTGACAGCTTCACCACGAATCGAACATGGGTCTTCCAGTCACTCCACCCCCGCAGGGGCCGCCCGAAGGCAGGAATGCTACAGCCGGCATGCATGCGCGCCCTGCCGCATGCATCCTAATGGGCACTGGATGTGCTCGCCACTGCACCATGGAGCCATGATCTCATCTAGACCACATATTGGCGAATACATAGGCCCAAAGTAGAAGAGGAGGTGAAGTGCAGTGCTCAGCCTCCAAGATTACCGTCTGGAAGATGAGGGACAAAAGGAAGAGGGTCGACTCGTATGCAAGCCAAAGGGAAAGAAGACTATAGCTACGTTGCCCATTCGTACTATCCTGCTTAATTGCTATGAGGGAGCGATGGACAGCAAAAAAGCAACGCAGCCCCATGACAAACGTTGACCTCGCTACGAATCGAACGTAGATCTTCCACGCGCCCTTGCGGGTCGTTACAACCGGCCGAGCGATGCGGAAAATCCACGAAGAGTGCACGTCCTCACCAGAGCTGGATGTGCTTGACCATTGCACCACGAAGCCATTGTTATGCTTGGCTTCAATGTGAGCGAATTTATAGCTAGTCGGTTATGCTGAGTAAAGAGGAAAAGGTGAGACATGTAGTGATTAAGGAGTCTAAAGGAGATGTCAGAAGTGAGAGGGTCAATATGCTAGTCGAACACAGCACAAGACTTGTCTTCTCCTAACGACGCAAATCATTAGATGCCTTAAATACGTAAAGAGGATGCTAGAAATGACAACACAAATTTCATCTGGTGCAAAAGAGGACGCCCAATGTTCCATTCTAGTAGCTTGGTGATGTAACAAAGGACGCTCACTTCACCTACTCGGTACGAACGGGTGCGGCAGCATAATCAAAAGAGGCAAAAAGATGGCTCCACCACGAATCGAACGTGGGTTTTCCAGTCATCACTCCATCCTTCACAAGGCATGAGTATGGTCCCAACGAATCCCAGGCAGAACCACATTCTCCTCGCAGACTCTCCTTGATACTGGACGTGCTGGCCACTGCACTATAAAGCCGGAAATGGATTCGATGTGAGGGCAGCGAGCAGGATGTATATAGCCGCTTGCTCGAGATACTACTGCGAGGGCAAGAACGTCGGTGACGTTGAAAGATTTTGTGTCTATTGTTACCCTGAGGGATTAGCATACGACGATAACACGATGCAGTGATCAGCGGTAAGGTCTCACAATTGGAGACCGCAGTTGCGAAGGCTATCAGCTCGTAAATGTGGATATACCTGTTACCAGAGTTTATCGAAGTGGACGCCGAACTTCACAGCTTTCCCTCACCAAGGCTCAACCCTCGCCCCCGGCGTCCTAACCTCCATAACCCTCCTCTCCCCACGACCCAAATCATCCACACCCTCCGCATCCTCCCTCTCATCCCTCCTCGCGTCGCCATGCCCATCTGCCTCACCTCTCTTCTTGCCATCCCTCCAAACCCTCCTCCACCCAAACTTCGCCACAGCCCAAACCAACCCCATCGTCGCGCCGCCCACAATCCCCGTAGGCGCGACAACAAAGCCCACACCACTGACCACTGACCCGATAGCAGTAGTAGCCAACGCAGCTGTAATGGCTCCTACAGCTGCATACTTGGCATAACGGACCAGACGCCAGAAGATGAAGATGGTAACGTATCGCAGACTGCGAAGCAAAGCTCGTGTGCGGAATTGAGAGGGCTGATGAGAAGCATTCTTAGGGTCGAAGAGGTATTTGATATTGGATTTTGTGGTTGCCAGGCGAGAGTCTTGAGTCGGTTTCGCGTGGACGTGTTCTCCAGTCGTGGGTGTGGCGTCAGCCATCTTGTCTTGCAGGCTCAAAGGTATTCAATCTTGTCGGTTCTGTTTTCTCCCGTTCTTGGATTCAATGTAATTTATTTGATCATGTTTGTGTTCATGATAATTTGTTTCAAAATATTCGATACAGTGTGAGTAGTGACGACAGAGTGAAGTGATCTACATGTAGCAGATTTCGGGGAAATCACCCGAGGAATGGCCGAGGCCGTGCGAGAGATGCTAGGAGAGACTTGAATCGGTCGAAGATACATTATTTCACTTTCTCTTCTTACATGAACCGTCTGCAATGCGCAACTTGGGGTATAATATAATACATGCTCCAGAAGCTGGCTTGCGCCGCTTTGCCTTCAGACCAAAAGAACGCCTCATCGACTCAAAGAGATTCCAAAACGTTACTTCGTTCTCCATGTCCAGTTCTATCATCCTCGCAGGTTGAAAGAAAACTCACTGGCAGACGCGCTTGTCAGATGATGTGGTTCAGGCCCACCTCGCTCTCTGGCGCGAGTTGGGCTCGCAAGATGGTTCACGCTCGCCGCCGAGCTGTGAATGCCACTTCGACTTGCTGGTCGATGGTAATCAGCTTTGCCAGCAGCGCCTCTTCGCACGTCGCTCTTATCGTATGCGATTTGCTGCCGTCGTTCGCGAGCACTTGTGGAGTCCCATTCCTTTCCGCCAATGTTTGACGATACTGGAGGCGCTTGCCTAAAGCGTCTCCCGGATGAACCGCCGGGTAAAGATCCCTCCTCATCGACAAGGACCACCATCCAAACACCGACAGCGCCAGAATGGCCAAGAAGCGGGGTGCAATGTATCCATCGTGGACGACCTTCTCCTTCACCAGCTTCGTCAGGTCGGGTGAGCCATCTGATTTTGGCTGTCACACCGCGACCTTCACCCAGAGCAGCTGCTAAGTCTGAACGAACGCGGCTGGAGCCGCCAATGCGGTTTAGGAATGGGGATTGCAGGATTCCGGGCACTCGCAATGACGGCGAGGTAAAGAGAATTCGCAATGAGGGAGCAGGTCGGATGAGCAAATACTGTCAGACATGTCAGCTCATGGGCCAAAATCAAATCCCGCTGATTCTTCCAACTTACGTTCTGATACACTCCTTCCAGCTTGCCATTCAGACGCTCCTTCAGAGCCGAAGAGGCGTCGCTGGACATGCTGCGCTTCTTCTCCACCTCTTCCTGGCTAGGGTCTTTGAGTAACAGACGAGGACGATGTATACTCTCGCGATCGCTGTCATCCACGTATTCCTTGTGCATGCGGCCACCAAATTTGCGCACTGTGTCAAGCTCAGCGCCGTTGAACATTTCGCTGAGCTCTTGAAACTCGTCCTTGTGCTCTTCCTCAACTTCTTGGCCTTCGCGTTCGGCTTGCTCCTTTTCTAGTAGATGTACAAGCCCCTCCATTTCGCTGCAGTCCTTGATCAGCCCAGAGACGTCCACTTGGGCGCCAATGTAGTATCGGATTTTTCCGCGGCTGTCCATCAAAGGCGCGGTCATTAGAAGGTTCATGAACGGGCTGCCATCTCGTCGATAATTCACGAAGACCTCGACGTGCTCTTTGCCATTTGCACTCGCAATGGCCAATCTGCGAACTGCATGCGGCGAGGACCTGGGACCTTGCAAAAAACGACAATTCCTGCCGATCACGTAATTCATGCCGTATTGCGTTGTTCTCGTGAATTCCTCTGAGGCGAACACGATAGGATTGTCAGCCCGACTTGGATCTGTGAGGCAAAATACCTCGGCCAGTCCTTCGCTTGCCTCTCTGAGATGCGGAGCCAGTGTGCCAGTGATTCTTCGCTGTATACTGACACTCACGACTTGAGTCCAGATGTGAGCGATGTAAGCAGGGAGATCTTCCTGCACCAGCGATTCAAATGCGCGATTTGCCTTCTCTTCCAGTGTGGCGTTGAGTGTTGGCTTCGAAGGCTCGTCAGTGAAGCTCTGGCCCTTGATTGGTTCCAACGCTTCCGAGATTGCGTTGGCGTAATTGATCGCTCTCAAGGCCTTCAGCGCATCCAGGTAATATATCAATACAGGAATGCTTTGCGGTCGGTGTGAGTTCAAATACCCCGTGAATCTGAGAAGCAGGCGCGGGTCTTCAAAGATAATTCTTAGATGCTCAGCGCTGAACAATTGATCTGCTCGCTTCTCAAGACCGTATTGCTCTTCTTCTTGACCTTCTTCGATAGGTGCCACGAGATCCCACGATCTCGGATCGTCTTCCATCACCGGCTCCAGATACGTGGGATCAGCATTGTCGGGTCCTTTGGTTTGCAGGGGCGGAAGGGTATGAACTGATGTCGCTGCTGTTTCCTGTGAGAACATGGAGCCTGCACTGCTACGTGCCCCAGCATCATAAACCGGCTCGTCTGGGGTGTCGGGCGAAGGTGGGACGACTTCGTGATTTGCATCTTGCCATGTCGCTGGCTTCGCTGGCGTAGGCTGGAATGGCTGTACAATGGTCGATTTGTCATTACTGCTGCTACATCGCAGGGTATCAGCACGGTGTGCCCCTCGTCAGTTACTTGTTACTATACATGCAGGGACATACCTGGTTCTGGTGGGAATATGGATGCCTCGTTTACTGAGCTCAGCTGGCGCGGCGGCCATGCCAGGCGCGTCGTCCATATCGAAGTTTGGCGATTGTGGCAAATCCGTGTCGACGCTGTGAATGCTCTTTGATTGCGCTGCAGTGCCGTCTGACTGAGTCGAGCTCCGTGCCAGCGAACGTCGCGCGTGCCCAGCATCCTGACTGGTGGTGCCATTGGCCAGGTCGTTGAGTACTGCCGGTGAGTAGATGGCAGTGTCAACAGTGTCGACACTGTTCATCTTACTGCGGTCGCGAGAGAGCGATGTGCCGGCCTGCGGGCGATCCTTCTGGTTCTCCTTCTCCATTGCGCGCAGTTCTCGCCGACCGCTGGACGACTGTTGCGGGTACTGTTTCACATACTCGTAAGCGGAACTGAACGCCTTTAGACGAATCTCGCGCGTTGGTTTGAAAGGCATTGGCGCTCGTGCGCGAGCGTTGGAAATCGGTGGTGCGGGGAGTGCGGTCCAAATATGCAGGAACGCAGCAAGAAAGTGATGAGTTATCGCTCGCGCAAGCGGCTGAAATCGATCCCGGACGCGACACAGCTGCTTTGGTGCCCATGCAGCTGCGAGAAGTATATCTCGGACGGCGACTGGGGTGGTGATGAAACTCGATCGGAGCAGTGGAGGATGACGGATGGTGTGTGCGGTAGGGTCGCACAGCAGAAAGTGAAATAGAGTGCCGCGTGGGCTAGTCGAGTCTCGTATAGGCAAGGCTGAGGACAGCGAATATGGTGACGTATCTTACCAATCTGTAGACCGGAGCCATCGTTTCGTGACTCGGCGACTGCGAAGTTGGTCGTTTCAAGGATATCTTGCGGACGAAGCCTCCCAGGCCGATGGCGGAATCGCGTTTGGTGCTGGACGCCTTCGAAGCGCTGCTCTCATTCCGGCCGAGTATTAACGGCAGTGGCAGGACTTGCTGCGTCACCGAGGCGCGCGAGGAGTGCATCGGTCATTCGAGCATGTCCCGTTGGGTCGGTCGGTGGTCCGGTTCGAGGCTGACAGGGCCGATAATGCAGAGCAGCAAGAAAAGATGCGACAAGGTCTCGCGCAACGCCCGCCTGCAGGGTTGGCCATTGCTCTATATCTGGGCGTCTCGTAACCCACGGCGAGTGATCGATCCTCCTTGCTGTTGCGTCCAGCTGCATGGTGGGCGTGCACCGTTGCTCGCGCACGCAGATCTGCGGCCAGAGCACCGCGTTCCTGCGTGGAGCGAGGCGACCGTTGACAGACTAGAGCGGTGGCCTGCGCAAGTGCCACTGCGAGGACGACCATGGCCAGTAGCGACGCGTTCCGCACACGAAGGGAGCAGAACAGAGTTTGGTCCTGCGTTGCTCAGTGGCGGCCGGGCGGCGGCGCACGTCGTCTGGGGAGGTCTTTCCACCCCATTGACTCGTGCGCGCAGCTCCAGCGGGCGCATGGCATTACTCGCCGCACGTTGGGCACATCAGCAGCCGGATGGTATCGAGGGAAGAGGTGAAGTGCTCGCTGCTGCAGCTCCCTTGCGCAACAGCGCGGCCGGTGCAGAAGTACGCGAGGAACAGCCGTGCGATGCGCTGCGATGCGACGCAATGCTGGCTGACGATCCGGCTTGCAGCTAACGAAAATCACCAACCCAGCGTGCACTGTCCATGCCCCAATCAGGTTTCCGGGACGCCTCCAAAAGCCGATGCTCGATGTACGAAGTGCGTTCGACTTCGTTGTGCTTTGTGCAGCACGTTCGAAACTGCCTGGCGCGTGCTCGCGGGCATCTGTCACAGAAAACGTGGACAACAGCTTCCAGCCATCTGCCGCGCAGCTTATCCTGGTACATGGTTGTCTGAATCGTGGGAGCTGGGCGACTGCTCTGCATGCTGCAGTCCGTGCAACAGAGGACAGCATAAGGGGGCCTGGGTCACTGAGAGCACACTACAATTGGCCGCCTCATACGCTATGCTTGTCCTCGGGCTTCACATGCTTGGACAGTCGGACCCTCCCTACTCCGCATATACAGAGAGGTACATCGGAGGCAGGCTCGCGACGAGGCAAGACACCCTCTGTATGCATATCATCCGCATGAAAGGAAATCTCCATTGAACCTTTTTCGAACCTTCCAATTTCCAGGCGTACAAAAAACCGGTTCACCCGCGGCATTCAATCATTTTACTGCTATTGGCGCACTGTCTAATCGTCTGCCATCCTGACGCACGGTGTCACTGGAAAAATGACTTTGTAAGCACGCCGTGCGGCGAGCACAACGTGAAACATGCCGAAACTTTATGGCCGCCATGATATCTAGTCTCGAAGCTGGCTATCGTTTCGGTGTCGGTATCTTGCTTCCTCAACTACATGTCTAACCAGGTCTATCACAGTTGTGCCGTGTCATCTGCGTCCGTCGGGCAACAAGGCTTCCGCTTCAGCTTCAGACCGCTCCCTCGCTGAATCATCGGGTATTGGAGTTTCTTCGACAGGTCCGAAGAGCACAAAGTGTTGCAATATGAAGATGATGTCAAAGACGAGTGAAATATTCGCCAGGCCGAATTTGAGAGGGTTCCCCGTCAAACCACTCCAATCCGATTGAAGGCTACTGTCGATGACCAGTTGTGCAAGGCTGAGGGTGCCACCAGTGAAATCCAGTAACTGCTGTTCGATAGACCATCCTAATGTTGACCTTCTGCGGAAGTTTGACACAACTTGCGGGACGTATTTGAAAATGGTGTACATGAGCTTGATGTACTCCAAACCGTATACCACATCGATCCATGCCCATCCGCGGCCACCCTGGTCGCCACCTTTACTCACAACGATGAGAAATAGAATGGTCAAAGCTAGGAAGCCGCCATATATCAGGCCAAGAGTGACCTTCGTGACATGTCGGTGAATTGTAGCTTTTGGGTTCCAACCCCAGAGTCGAGGCCAGAATTGTGAATATGTCACAAAGCTCATTACCAGAGCAAGCAACCCAAAGGCGAGGTCGTTGAAGCGGACTGTTGGCTCCGGAGACGCAGGATGTCGTGCGGCATACTGGTGGCGGATCGTGGGCGAGTACAGGAAAAGGATGGTGCTGATAGTGTAGCACGAGAATCCAAAGCAGTTGAGCAGAGGGAAATCTGGCATCAATCCATGGGTCGTTTGTCGGCGCCAGTTCAGAACAGCTTGTGGGAAGAACGAGATCGTCCAGGCTGTGAAGTAGACCCAGCCGAAAATCCTAGTCGCCGTTAGAACAGATCAGAGGCGCGATTTATACTTTCGTGTACCAAGAAATGATATGCGCGAAGTGAGTAAGCTCGCCAGATGCCATCTCGTCGTAATGCTGTCCTCGCGCCGCCGACGACTGTGAGAGTGCGTGCGAGACTGTCTACGGAGAGCTCGCTATCGCCTGGTGAAGAGGAGGAAACGCCATATCTCACGCCTGCAGACTAACGCATTCCGTCATCGCCCATGTGTTGAGAAGAACCAGCACGCGTTCTGTGAGCAAGAATCCCGTGACCCCGATGTGGAGACGGTCGGATCCTTGCTCAGTCGTGCCTGGCCTTAGCTCGGGCCGCCTGAAAGTGACTCTCCACTTCATCGCATCTACGCGTATCTCGCTCGCCCATGGGGGAAGGCTATCGCCAATTTCACGAACTCGCCATTCGAACACTCTCCTACGCGTCGATGCCTCGATGATCGCTTTCGACTTGATAGTCGGACCTGTAGCGCCAGCGCATGCGCAGCAGTGGAGCAGCCAACAAGCGGCAGAAGCACGTTCACCCGCGCTTTAGTGACAGCACCAACGACGGCCAAAATGGCGGGCTCCGACACCTCTCCGCGACGCGCTGTTCGCACTCCACGCGCCCTAGCGTCAATCGAGCCCACCACGGAGCCCGCGCAGAAGAAGCAGCGATTGCGCTTCGAGCCAGGAGGACCAGGCGGAGGAGGACGTTACATCGATGAGCAGGGCAACGAGATGACACGCGCCGAAGCCGTCGAGCGCGGCCTCATCTCCAGCGCGCCAAGAAGTCGCTCGAGGAGGCCAGTAGGTGCGAGGCCTAACATAGTCGCCAAAGCGCCCAAGCATCGCACTTCGGCTGCTACAGATGGCCACACCCCTTCGGTAACGCGCCCGTCCATGACCACGAGACCGCGCCGCGAACGACCGGAACGATATGCCCCACCTCCGACCACACCACGCCCCCGATATAGCAATGCTGCAGCTGCGGCAGCTGCCAGCCAGGCTAGCGATGGATACAAGCCGCGAGAAGAGAGGAGTTGGGATGAATTCCACCCAGAGCTTGATCTGGCAGCAGGGCTTATGGTCTTCTCCGCAGACGAGGTAGATGGGAGGACAAGCAAACATGATCCGAAGCTACAGAACTTGAAATTGAACGGACTGGAGGTCAATGGAGACGTAGATATGCAAGACGCCTCAGACGATGAGAGGTCCGGTCGAAATGGCACACCCAACAGACGCAGACCTGGACGGCCACCGAGGAGGCCAGAGTCCATGTTGAGCGGCCTAGGTTCTCCGCCAGCACCACGCATACAGCCACTGGCGACACACAATCCCAAGGAACGTCTTAATCTTCCGAAGCCGTCCTACAGACACTACAACCACTTTCTGCAATACGAGGAAGACCAATTACAAAACAAGGTCAACTACGTGGACCGCACGATGGCTGGTGTGGGATATCAAGAAAGTGATCGGTTCGAGCTGCCTCCGAACGTGCTGATACGCTTGGCCGAGAATCAACATGTGGAAGATGAAGCAGATGTCAGCTTGAGGTTAGCGAGCGATGGACCTGCGGAAGTCGGTTTGGGACATCCAGTTGTTGGCAAGGTGGAATATGACATGGACGAGCAGGATGTGGCTTGGCTGGAAGAGCTCAACGAACACCGCAAAGCCGAGGAGCTGCCAGCGATCAAGCCAGCAATCTTCGAAATCACCATGACTCAGATCGAGAAGGAATACCATGCGCTCGAGAAGCGCATACCTAAGCCTCAGCCCCGGCACGCGCAGACGCATCGACCACGATCCAGTTCGCAAGCTGCAGTGAACGGAGATCCTAATCCCCCGGGAGATGAGCCGGATAGCAAATGCTCGATCTGTGACGATGGGGACTGCGAGAACGCCAATGCGATAATATTCTGTGACGGCTGTGACCTGGCAGTTCATCAGGAATGTTATGGCGTGCCTTTCATCCCGGAGGGGCAGTGGTTCTGTCGGAAGTGCAAGGAGATAGGTCGCGGCACTCCTACCTGCATCTTCTGCCCGAATGTGGACGGTGCCTTCAAACAGACGAGCACGTTACGCTGGAGCCATCTGTTGTGCGCCATCTGGATCCCTGAAGTAAACATTGCTAACATGACTTTTATGGAGCCGATCCAGGATGTCGACAAAGTGCCGAAAGGACGATGGAAATTGAGCTGCTATATTTGCAACCAGAAGATGGGCGCTTGCATTCAGTGCGGGAACAAGAATTGCTATCAGGCATTTCATGTTACTTGCGCTCGTCGGGCGAGATTATTCCTGAAGATGAAATCGCAGACTCAGGGCGGGATTGACACTAGTGCACTTAAAGCCTTTTGCGACAAGCATGTCCCGCAGGAATGGCGGCGCAACAACGACACTGACAATGCTACTATTGAGGCCAAGCGGTGGTACAAGCACGCTTTCAAGGACCGAAAGTGGGCAGATAGCCAGACGGCTGCTCTTGAACTTGGAGCCCCTCCCACACCAGACGGCGGTTTAGGGGGTGATGCGCACGGCACCGAAGACACTATTGCTGTCTCCAAGCGACGCAACAAGAAGGACCAGAAATGCAGTTGGCGTCTTGCTTCGGGCGCGCCGGTTGTGCCTCAGGTAGTCTACACCACAGTCGAAGCGAGTCTTACGCGCTTCACGATTCGCAAGAAGAAGGAATTCGTTGAGAAAGTGTGCCGGTACTGGACACTGAAGCGAGAGGCAAGGCGTGGTGCAGCTCTGCTGAAACGGTTACAGCTGCAACTGGAAGGCTTCTCTAGTATGGAAGTCACACGTCGCAGCTTTGCCGGCATGGGTGCTGCTGGTGGTCCCAGGCTTCAGAGGCGTATCGATTTTGCTGAGATGTTGCAGAAAGACATGAGCTTCCTGAAAGATCTCACCGCTCAGGTCAAGCAACGAGAAGAACTTCGCCTGAGGGAGGTCGAGCTTTTGCGAGAACTGGTCGACACTGTATACTTTCCCATCCCTCCTCTGCTGCGGCCAATACTACTACGAGCACAGAAGTGAGTCGAGCGATGACAAAACTACAAAAGCTGTTTACTGACTAGAACACAGGTTGGACGAGAAGACGCGGTCTTTCCGAACAGGCTTCGACATGCTTGCGCAAAGGCTGCGAGAGCGTTACTACACTTCTGTATCTGACTTCTCCCGTGACCTGTCAAAAATCTTTGCAGAAGCTCTGGCAGCCGTCGGCACTTCTGGAGAGCCAAGTGAGGCTGACATTGAGGCTATTCACAACCAGCTGAATGAAGTCAAGGTCGGCAGTGCTGCACATATGGCTCTGACACAAGAACAAAAGGACCTGAAACGCCTCGCCAAACGAATCGTCAAGGCGGTCAAGGAGCCTTTGGAAGCGGCCATGAAGAAGGAAGCCGAATTGAGAGGCCTCGAACTGGAAGAACAGCTCAGGAAGCTGGACTCGATGGGGATCTTTGCTTCAGCGACATCCAAATCCGGCGACGCAGATGGTGAGGACGAATTTCAAACACCACAGACACATCGTAGGACAGGTTCTGATATTTCGGTTGTGGCAGGTGCTGAAGAGCAAGACAATGTCGACACCGATATGCCAGATGCTGGAGCTGTGGAACAAGAGGTCGAGCCGGCCATCGCCAAGGACAGTATGCTTCCATTCGCCAACGATACCCACACACCAGCTTCGAAAGCTGCCAGCCATGCATCTTCCAACCTCAATATGTCGAGTAAGACTCGCAGCGACAAGCCGACGACCGAACCTTTGTCTCCGCCCATCTCGCGGTCCTCCTCACGCCCGTCAGGCGCACCCGCTTCTGCGAGCGGCGAGTCTAGCAATGCGAATGGCGAGAATCACGATGTCTTCGCTCAAGGCGGTGTTCCGTGGTACCTCGAGCCATTTGATCCCATCGGCACCACGATTCACGAGGAGCGATATACAGGCCGAGCCGTCTTACGTGCCATGTCCGAAGAACTCTCGGACATGGATGAGGATACTCTAGGGGAACTCGCAGGCATGAGCACGGATGCTACGCCGAATGAGAAGGTCAATGGTGGCTCTCATGCAGCGTCTTCATCTGTTTCGGGTTCTGGTACGAGGGCTCGAGCTAATAGCAATAGGAAGAAGAGGCCGAAGCGTTCGCATTGGTCTCGTTGAAGTGAATGCGACGCGGAAGATGAACGAAGGACGAAGGCATAGCGGGAGCCAGCACACACGTATTTGTATATGATAGACCAGGATTGCAAGCAGATGATACTAGCGCTGGAGTTGGAGGGACCTTCTGATGATTTATTTGCGCGGACCTCAGAGTGTGAGATGCTGACTTGCTCAGGAGCGAGAACATGTTTTGGCACAGGATTCTGTATGAGTATACAAGGTTGCTGAGGCAGATAGTTCTGCGGTAGATGGGGGTCACACAGCACCCGATTATCTGTCTGCAAGGCGGTATGCCCCTCATAGCCTCATTCTTGCTCCTTCATCGGCGTATGTCTCCTCAGAGACTCTTACCCAGCTGTTCCCATCTGATACTTGTAGCTTGCACCTCGTTCTTCCTTGTAAACACTTCTGGAGTATTGCAAGCGGCGGACATGCTGCTGAAATCCTCGTTCTTACTCCTCCTCCCCACCTCACGCGTCGCTTCATGGTGGATGTACACCCAATAAGCGCGTATCCTGATGTTCGATTCGATCTTCGTGCCTAGCGTCTTTCTTCCCCCATCATGTCCTCTTCTCCGTGGAAATAGAACCTAGTCTATCTTCGATCACTCAACCGCCCGCCTCCAAATTCGCAACCTGCTTCGCCAGCGTTGCAAAGAAGGGCTGTCCGTTGGCCATCTTGTCTCCTGCAGCTTTCCCGCCTCCTGAGGATGGGGAGCCCGAGGCTGGTTTGTATGGCGCCGCAGCAGGCTTTCTGTTGATCAGTAAGGCTTTGGCGTCTTCGATGTTGAAATTGCTGGTCTGTTGCTGCGCGGGCTGCGGCACTGTAGGTGATGTGCTGTTAACGGGGGATGGGCCGTTCGAAGCAGCGCGTTCTTGCTGTTTGGAGAGCCAGATGTTACGTGGTGGTGGGTTGCTCGTTTCTTGGGGCTTTGGTTGTTGTGCTGGGGGTTGTGTAGGATTGGAGGTCTGGGTCGGTGAGGCTACGGCGCTGGAGCGGTTGCTATTGCTTTGAGGTGCATTGCGCGAGGCAGGATTCTGATTGTTGTTGTTGTTGTTGTTGTTGTTGTTGTTGTTGTTGTTGTTGTTGTTGTTGTTGTTGTTGTTGTTGCGGAAGTTGGCGCTTCGGGTCTGCCACACGCTGTAGGAGACGGTGATGTTAGCTGGTGGTCGTTAGGCTGCGGCTTTGTGGTGTGGACTTGCTTCTGCTGCGGAGCGGACATGCTGGCGGAGGTGCTGTCAATGTGCTTTGTCGGGTTAATATCAGTTGACGGGCTTCCTCGCGTAGTCAAGAGGATGTGTCGAAGTGGTGTTCATGACGCTTTCTGGAAGCTCTGCCTCCAGCGGCGATCGGCAACGGAAGCTAGAGCAAGAGCTCTGACAGGGACGTGCCCTGAGGCATCAGCCAAGCTCATCAGGCTGAGATTCTATCACACCGGCCTTCTCCCCGTCGTGCTTTCACAGCTTCACCCGGACAATTCTCTCGCCCTCATACTGCACTGCTCGGGTCCAGCAAGATGAACGATGCATGGCTGACCGGCGTAAAAGGGAGAAGGAAGACAGCATTACACCGAGTGGTCATTGATTTGATTGTCACTATATCTGAGGGCTGATTTGGTGGCTGCCGCCCACTCCACGCGACCAGACCCGGTGGGCTCAGCTCGCGCCTGCTGGGAGATTGGGAGACTGCTTTTCGGCCAGCCCGTGCGTGCGACGACTTGCCCCGTCATCCATGTTCCTCGAGAAAAGCTCCATGGCTTGTCGGCCAGTCGCTCTGTTTCTTTCGCAACCTGAGTCTGGACATACGGCTTCTCTCACTACCACTGCTGCAAGAACATGCTGCAAAGCGGCCCCTTCACACCACACATCTGCGTGGCTCCGCGCTGCGGGCGGGAGGCTGCATTGTGGCGGAAATATTGGCTGCGAGATGAGTGGATCTGCTGCTCAACCAATCACGCGAAGTGGCGTCTGTCGAAGACAGCGTGCATCCAAATCCACCGCGATGCGCCCTTGCATGATCAGATCCAGCAGCCCGAGATCATTCGATAGTGTAGGAGCTGGAGTGCAGCTGGAGCGCGCCAGCTGAGGAACTCGCCCGCAGAGAGGCTCGATAGGGCACGTCGTTGGGGGAGGACATGGGCCGACAGGGTTCTTGCCAGCGCGATACTATGCGGACCGCAATGGGAAACGCGCAGCCCTGACGACTGTCTCCTGGCATTTCGCGATGGCCGTGAATGCACTTCCAACGAATGAGAGCCCCAATCAGCAGAATGGCGCACAGTCCGCGATGCCTTTTGCTCTTCACACAAAGAGCCTGGCTCGATCCCTGCCGCTGGCGTGCACCACAGCCGCGTGGTATTGATTTTCAGGCGCCCGTAGGCTGCATTAGCTGGTGATAGTGTTATTGCTCCGACCATTTACAGTAACCGAAGATGGTTCATGCGCCCAAGGCGAGCCCTCCGCGCACTTTCATAACAACGGCACTTCGCGACAATCATCATCTCTTTCTGATCGTCGTTTCTTCTGGTCAGCTTCTTCGACAACACCTGTGGACGCGGGCACACCCTCCAGGGATCTGCCCGAACGAAACATCCGGACCGTCGACCGACACACGAGGCTGCAAGGGATCCCATTAAACGCCGTTCTAGGCCTTTTCCGACTCGCGCACGTGTTACACCTATTCCAAGACGCTTGACCTTTTTTTGCGTTCAGACCACAACAATTGATCTTGGTCTGCTCCATTTCTCTTTTCGCAGGACTGGACCTGCAGACTGGACATGCGACGGCAGCACGGCGTATGGAATCCAGTGCGATGACAACGGCCACATGTGCCTTCTCGTCCCGCAGCTCAACTACTTCTCCACTCGCTGCTGTGCAGCCAACATGGCGCGGTCGGCATCAGGAACCGGTCAGGAATGGATTCAATCTGGCACATTGTAACACACAACGAGCTTCAACGATCCGACAAAGACGGCAGCAATCACGAAGCCCTTATCGAATACCAGGAAAAGCAAATCTCGTACAGAAATTTACCGTCTCGTTACTTTTCTGTTTACTCTTGCTATGTCGCGCATCTCATGCCCATCAACTACTGGGCCAGGACGACATTCTTCCAAAGGAGCTGCTCTACGACCGAAGAGCACCGCCACCGCCACCTCGGATGCATCTCGAGGTGAGAGATGAGGCATCCGTGCTAGCATCGACCACCATCCGACCCAGTGGCTCTGCTACGGCTACTGGCGATATACAAGTGGCGACGGAGACTGCAACGACATTGCCCAGACCATTCGATTCGAACTTGGGCAACAACTTCACAACAAGCACCTGCCCCACTTTCTTTGAGCGTTTTCTAAACGACCAAGCTTTCGCATCTTGTTTACCTCTATCATTACTTCTCCAGGTATGTGAGAAAGTATTTCTCAGAGAAAGAGCATCACTAACAACATGCGCCAGACATCCAGTGGCTTCTTCACAGCTTCACGATCTCTCGTACGACTCACGACCATTCTCGACAGCACATGTAACGTCGATTTTCCAACATGCTCGGCCTTGATGGCCAGCTATGCCCAACAAGTCAAGCAGACCGCCAATTGCGGCTCTGACCTCGCCATGGGCAACCCGAGTGTCGTGCAAGCATACAATGGCTTCCTAGCTTACGACACCTTGTACCACGCCGGATGCCTCAACGATGACAGTGGACGTTACTGTTACGCCAACGCCGTCACCAATTCATCATCCCCGACGAGCAGCTACATTTACTACCTTCCCCTTGGCGTTCAACTACCCGGAGGTTCACGGCCCGCTTGCACAACGTGTCTCCAGAACACCATGGCCATTTTCGCTCAGACAGCGAGCAACCATACTCAACCTCTCAACGGGGATTACCATTCTGCTGCGTCACAGATTCAGATGAACTGTGGACCTACTTTTGTTCAAGCCACGGTACAGAATTCTGGCTCCGGATCAATGCAGTCCACACTGCAGCCTCTGGCATTCCTCGTCACTATTTTGACTTTGTTGTTGAGCTTTGTTGGATAAAAAGCAAAGCGGCGGATCGAGCGGAGACGAAACAAAGTTGAGCGGAGAAGATCAAGCGCTGATCTTCCACTGACAAGGGGGAGTGAGAATCGAGATGCATTTGCATGGTATGGTACATGGCAACGACAGACGACTCTTCTACTTTCCATTTCGACCACCGAAAAATTGGATTTTGATATTTAGCGCGGCGTACTGGATCAGAAAGACTCTTCTTCGGCGGAACCGATACTTTCAATCATATTTATTGCATCTAGTGTAAAAAGCGACAGCGCACCGAGACAGATAGGAAAACGAGAGAGAGAGAGAGAGAGACGAAGGCAGCAGAGGATTTGTGTGGATGACAACGGAACACTGCTGTTTCCAAATTTTTGCATATGTGTGCTTACTTGTTCACATCATTCTAGCAACGGCATGACTACTTTCATATAGATCATATGAAGTATTAATAATAAGTATTACTATCTATTGATAACGAAGCTCTCGATGTACCTTTTTCCCTTCGACATCACATCCCTCACATCACAGGCGTCATCTTCGTCACAAACTCTGTCTTTAGTGACGACCGCATCTGCCGTAGGTGCCAGTGGAAAGCCCTAGCTGCCTACCTGCTCGGAGCACAACGAGAGTGCACGCGCGACATGGTACTGTCGCAAAGCTCACACCTATCGAAGTCTACTACTGACCTACTGCACGCCCCATCG
Source organism: Cercospora beticola (assembly GCF_033473495.1). NCBI lineage: Eukaryota > Fungi > Ascomycota > Dothideomycetes > Mycosphaerellales > Mycosphaerellaceae > Cercospora > Cercospora beticola. The sequence goes on along the minus strand of NC_088935.1, from coordinate 1,355,595 downwards.
AAACACTATTGTAAGCTCTGTGCTAGAAATTATCCACTTCATCCCGGCACCGAACTGCACCGCATCGTTCAAAGCCTCGCCAACTCACATGGCACACGCGCTCGAACAAAAGCTCCGCGGCTGCAACTACGAAGTATAATCCGATACCTAAATTTGACCAACTCTTGCTATATTTCGATGTCCAGATAAACTCACATCAGGAGCTTAATTCTCCGTATCTGGAGGCAAGAAAGCTCATCAGTTTTGGAGAGATAGAAAAACGCAACGAACCAAGATTGGATCGAGTAGTTGATGATATGAGATTTGATGAAGTCTTTCATTCTTTCCTCGATATATATACAAAACTTCCATCTCGAAACTTCCGCACCTTCCCTTTTTCGCCATTTCTCCTCCGACAGTATGCACATGAGAGCTAGAAGTGGTATCTCAGAGATTGGAAATGCAGTCAGAATCAGGGTTACTGAGAATCTCGTTTTCTCCTGCTCCGTTGGGATCGCGGTAATGATGTAATGGATAAGAAACAGCTATCAAGAAAATGCAGATGGGTGATGCATGCCACTCTCCTTTCGCGTCCAGCGATTGTCATCGTCGTCGTGGTAGGGCCCCTGAATGCGCCGTTTTTGATGAGAGATGAAGAAAAAGATAAAAAGAAAAGAGCGAATGCTAATGCTCAGATGCCTTTTTGCTGTGATGCATCGTGGGTCTCATTAAAGTCGTAGTTGTGGTGCTCGTGTGAGGGCACTTCGTAAGGGTTTCAGCGGGTTGCTGATGCGTGAGATCTGTAGTCTCATTTCCCAGGCTCGATGCTCAAAAACAAAACACCACGCCATGCACGTCTGTTGGACTGGTGCCCGCTGACGTTGTCTGTTGCATGCGATGCGATTTTGATTCTTCTTCATTAATGGTAGTAGGAGATTGTGCCGTGTGTGCGGTACCTTTGTCTCCGGCGTGCGTCATGTTGGAAACCAGCTTTGTGAGTTGCAGCGCATCCATTGAAGTCTCCAGAGGGAGAATTTGATCACAACCCTCGAGCATGGAGCTAGAACATTGCGGTTCTGCACTCTGGCCTGCGGAGGCTGAAGACGAGCGTTGAGAAGTTGCTCGTTGTAGCTCGTTCGTTGTACCATTGCTGAAGTTGTGGGCTTTGTAGGTTGGTGGCTGTAGTTCCCACTGCTCAAGGAGCTCCATTCGCCAGTTCAGTTTCATGCGTCGGCCGTCGACGACCATGACATCGCTTGCGCGTGGAGCATCAGCGTTGAGGATGGGCATGCATCTTCGAATATACCTCAGCGTTTGCTGCGGCGTGCGCAAATGCGGAGGCTGCCATTTCCCGTCTTCGTTGAAATTGGTGCTGGGCGTCGCATACATCATATCCGTGCCTAGCAGTGAATTGATAGTGGTGCTCGTTGTCTGCCTCACGTTTGGTGGACGCGTTGCAGCATCCGCAGTACGTCCGCTGGCAGGCGCGGGAGCAGCAAAGTCTTCGCGAATCATCGACAAATCCACTTCGTCTTCTTCGCGCCCAGGCGTAGGCGGCATCGTGGTCTGTGTGTCCATTCGTGGAAGTTCAGGCCGTGTGGGATTCATCGCGGCGAAAGCTGGGTACATTTGCCGGAAGAGACGCTCCTGTTCGGCCAGAAAGCCGGGATCCGCCATGTTGCCGTTGTAATGCGGCCGATTGCGTCTTCTCCTCCGTGGTACAGTGCATTGCCTCGGTATACTTCGCTCGTCGATAGCATACGAAATGTCAATTCCTGCGCTGATGATGTGGACCAGCTGGAAAATGAGCTCCTCGCAACTGTCAGCCAGTAGAATTTGATCCGTCTCCAGCCGCAAACGCATAATTATCTGGGGCACGGGCTTGTACAGGTCCGGGTCTTTTTGCCACGCCCTCCTTCTCGCTGAAGAAGGAATCAAATGCGCAAATCTCGACTGCGGGACCAAAATCATGTGTTCGGTATCAGTCGCCAGTCCGACTTCAGCGTGTTGCAATGTGTAGGATTTGAGCAGCTTCCCAGCCTTTCCGTCCTTGACTCTGTGGAAATTGATCATGGTCCCACGTACCACCACGTAAACTTCGCTCCACTCGCCCTCGCAACACCCATGCAGTGGGTTCATCGACTCCAGGTTCAATAAAACTTTGGCCTCTCCGCCCACCGTGCAAGTGTAGCTGGGCAGCTGTTCTCTGCCATCCTGCGACGTTCGTAACGGTCGCGCAGGAGTTCGTGCAGCGGCGGCGTAGGTTGGTGGTGTGTCGTTCGAGACGTCGCATTTTGTTTGGAAGGTGTTGTAATAGCTTGTCGCTCGCCGCGGTCTTCCTGGCCGAGCTTGTTCAGCAGGCTGATGCTGGTGATCCTGGGTGGTAGCTGGTCTGGCAAGCTCGGCACCGTCCGATGTAACTCTCCTCCGCAGCTCCCCCAGTGTCGACGCCATGGCCATGATTTCCTGTTTTTTTGCGCTCTCACACAAGAAAGGCAAGCGCAGTGGTGAAGTTCGCAGCTTCTAATACCCAAGCCAATGCCTCTCAAGCCCAAATCATGAGGATCTTCAGTCGTCGGTATGTCATCGGCTTCCGACGCTAGAGCTGCCCGAGCTGGATCCGCATCGAGTAATGTCGGCGGTGTTCCCGGTTTGCGATCACAATGATGTCGTCGCTCTTGACTCTGCTTTTGGGCGCCAGATGCGTGCGTTTTGAGAGAAGAAGGCAGTCGTCGGAGATGGGTGTCAGTGTGTATAGACCGTGTCCCGCCGGGCTAAAATCGGTAGGAGCAGATCCAGGTCTGGTGGTCTTAACACAGTGCCGCGTGCGTTAGTGAACGGGTCGCAGATTTGTTGGTGAATATTGGTAGGTTGGATGGTGAGAAGGAGGAGGTGCAGAGAGACATGTACGAGCAGCACAAAGACGCTACCGTCCCCTCTCCGCCGTCCCGCGTGCGCATGTGCACTCGTGGACAGGCGATGATCTAGAAACGCCACGGGCAAAGCCTGCTGAAGACCGGGTCCGTAACGACTCAACTTGGCGCCAATCGCAAGCTAACTGCCACCACGCACCGTCAATCACAAGAACACTGGACCCTGCAGGTCTCGCGAAGCAGCATTCTGCAGGGCCGCGGATTCTGCCTCTCACGTTTGCGCACATCTTCGTCTCCTCGGTCAGCGACGCATTCCTCATCGCACCCAATCCAATCCAATCCTTCCTCGCCTGCTTGCTTCCATCGCGCAAGTCCGCCCACGCTGAGCAACGCAATGCATACTAATCCGCGAGATACATTGGTAGAGTACAAAGCCACCAAGCATCTCACCATCTGGAGCGGTTCTGGAGCCCGTCCGGCTGCAACCCAGTCCTGTCTCATGCACGCCCAGAGACTTGCCGAACCAGCTACCTCGCTTTCCTGTTCGCGCGCGCACGCTCGCCTAACAGAACCTTCCAACGCTCGAGAGTTCGGCCGGACTCACTCACCGCAGCAGCAGCGACACATGGGCAGAGAGCTGCAGCTGCAGTGGTGAGCTGATGCGCTGACATGCCATCCTCTTCACACACATCTCACCTTATCGGCCCAGCGCGCGCGCGGCTGAAAGAAGAAGCTGGCCTGCCTACCTGCCTGCATGCATGCCTTGGATTCGCTGCGATGTATGCATGCGGCTAACTAGTCCTCCGCGTGGATTCTTTTTAGCATCTCACTCGCGTGCATGCTATCGTTGCACATGTTGCACCAACTTCTTGCGCTTACGCAACCGTGATCGCAAGGCCCTCCGCAGCGCCAGTATTCAGCTTGCACCAACAAGCTTACCGTTGGCACCTTTGACCTCTTGTCGCTCGCTACTCCTGTCTTGTCTCTCAACATCGCAGCGGTAAGTAACGGCCGCTCTGAGACAACGCACAAACCAATCGTGACCGGGATGCACCATCGCGACTCACAATCACACGGTTGACGAAGACAGCATCTTCGCTGTCGAGGAAACCAGCCATCTCTGCTGTCATTGTGGAGTTGGCATGTGGTTCACGCGATACCCTGGTCGGCATCACGCGACAGTGATGTAAATGCAATATGAAGCAGAGGCTCATTCTGCGCCACGCACAATGCGCGTGCATACTCGATTTTAACATTTTAATCTCGTCCATGGCATGCAGCGGCATGGGTGATTGCTGAATTCCTTCCCATTGGGATTAGGACACAACCAAGTGATCAAGACGCGATCGTGTCGCTCTCTCCTCATTTCTTACAAGACATCGCCGAGCACTCGTATGCTCCATCGTCCCAAAACGCTCATGGACGCCGTTCCAGAACGCCGCGCTACCTGAGGTTGCCTTATAGCACCTCCGCTTTCAGTATAAGCATTACATTTACAGTAGGTCGTGGTATATCGCACTACGATGGCTCAGGCACCGAAGACTGTGTTCGTCTTCTTCGTTGCTTGCCAACCCCCTCTTGCCGCTGCGCAAGCACCTCCCGAAGCGCCGGATCATCGCGATCCCTGTCAACGTGATGGACACGGACATGTCTAAGACTTGTTAGAATTGTGATCTTGAAAGCCGCGCGAGCCCTGCCTCACCTTTGTAAGTTGTCAGGCCTGGGATATCTGTGCTCGCGGTCGGGACAGAAAGGGCAAATGTAGCCAGGACTGTTATGCACAAGTCCATGCCGAATCATTTCATTTTTGCGTTTGAAGCCTTTGCCACCCTCACTGCGTGGGCAGTCTTTCACGGGGCAGTAGTGCGGTCGATTCTGCGAGTGCACATTTCTGTGCGAGCTATATGGGGTCAGCCTTCGTCCAGAACTACACTAGAATCTAGACACACCTGAGAAGATATTGTGTCTGGAAGGGCATCGCCGTACATCCAGGATAATCGCACTTGAAGCCACCTATCGGGACAATGGTCATTCCCGGAGGTGGCGGCAAAATCGGTCTCTGAACTCCTTCTGTCGGTATAGGTCCTTCGGTTGGCGTCGTCTGCGCGGTGCTGTATCCGTCCGTGCTTGAACTAGTCTGCCCATGACTTTCGCCTGAAGAGGAATTGGTTGGTATTGTTGGTAATGAAGGTATCGGCGGTGGGAAGTTGGGGTTTGCCTCAGTGGCTACTGACGATCGCCTTCGATCTGTGTAATAAGCTGATACGGCATATTGCTTTGGCGATCCGTAATGATGGCTTTCACCGGCACCACTTGTCGGGGACCGTGGCCCGGGAGGATAAAATGCGGTTGGCGATGTCTGTGCACTGTTTGCGTACGGCGGGAAAAAGGGCATCATGGGAGACTTTGATGTGGCGGAGCTGAAAGATTGACTGTGATGATGAGCGGCTTGTGCTACCCGAGAGTCTTGTTGGGTTGCTGCTTCGGCCAGCTCTGTCAGTTGGCCTAGCTGTCCGGTCAACTGCCGGAAGGAAGGCAAGCTCTGACCGGTCGGCGATGCTGCAGTAGTTTCCCTGCTGGGAGACGAAGGCTGCACAATAGGCAGAGTGTTCGCAGTGCCCTCCTCGACTGGTATGGCATGTTTGCGCAATGTGGGAGAGTTGGCAATTGAATCTCGAGAAGCTCGATTTGGCACTTGGTCCAGTGCAGGAGAGGTCCTGAGCTCGAGAGGAACGAGCACATCGCTATCCTGGGACTTTTGCGATGGCAATTGGGGTACGCTATCGGCACTGTTCTGTGCTGAATCGATTCTAGTCCGCTCCACGAGACTTTTCATTTCTTGCTGAGGTTGCGACGCCCGGTCGCTCTCCTGCATCGCGGCAGCAGCAGTGGCCTTCAAGGCATCACTGGTGCTGTTGCTGTGCTTTTCGCCAGCATCATTGTGCGAGCTCAGTTGCTCAGGCAAGTCGGGTCCAGCTTTCACAATATAAGGTCTCCCGGCGGCCGCATTAGATGACGACTTGTCGGACATTGTGTTCCGCGTGGAGAATGGAAGAGAGCGGCCAGGGTTGGTGCCGGAGATGGCCCACTCTGCCGTAGGTGAGGCTCGCAGATCTATACTGCTGCAGACTTCACGGATGTGAGTGAATGCAGGATGAATTGAGACCGGTGCTTCCCGATGGCCTTGGATTTCTCGTGCTGTCACGTCCGGTGCTGTGCAGTGACAAATGATACGCGACTGACTTTCGAATGGGCAGCGAACTCAATCCCAGGATGTGTGCCGCGTCGAGGCACTCGCGGTCGTGTGGGCAACCGGGCTCAAATCAGAAGAAATGGTATCTTCGTAAGCAGTAGGCTAGGAATACCGTTCGTGGTCATACAATATGACTGTCAACGTTCGGAGGCCGAGTTCGAGTCCATCCAGTGCGCTGCAATCGTCCGTAGGTCAGCTTGGGGCTTCCTGTGAACGAGTCAGTACGGTTTGCCGGCTGAACATGCTGGTCGCACAGGCCGGCGCAAGCAATGAAGTTGGGTGATGCGGCTCAAGCTCTGGCGGCAACCACGAGAGCAAGCTGCGAATGCATTAAGGGAAGCGTGCTGGGAGATGTCGGATGGGCCGCGATATGACCCGGCGGCTGAGCAGGTTCTGCGAAGTCGAGTTGTCGAGAACATGTACGGCGCATGGATACCGGGGCTGGTCGACGTACCTAGGCACCATGCCTCTCAGCCGCGATGACGTTGCGTTGTCCCAGTTTGGCGAGTGCGCGGCAGAGCAGGCGGATCCGTCGCAGAAGAATAGGTGTGCTTGCAGCGTGTTGCGCGTGCGATATGTCTCGCCAAATAATGAAGCCTCGTAGCTGCCAAAAGACCAGCAGCTCGGCAGAGATGTCGTGGTGTGGGCCTAGAACGTCCGATCACCACCCGCACCTCCAGCCACGCAGACGTCGTCCGAGCATAAAAGGGAACAGCAAGCAAGCTGTGGGGGCGCTCGATGGGAGCCTCACGTTCTCGCGCGCGGCGATCGAGCACGAAGCAGCGCTGCTGGCGGTCGTCCGCCCGGCGGCCAGGTGAGCGCGATACCGCTGTGGTTGTTTGCGCCGCGTCGCGGAGCGTGTAAGCTGACGGTGGTGACTGGAGAATACGATGTGTTGTACTGTCCTCGAGCGAGTGAGAGCGTGGAAGGTGCCGGGCGTGCGAGGCTGGAGCTAAGCCGCTTTCCGCGTTCGCCATTTTGCGGACAGCACGCTCTGCGGTGCGGAAGCAGGGTTCCCTCCATCGTCACGGCAGCCATGCACACGTCTGCTAGACTGCTCCAGGCAACCTGTGCGAGACAAGTTGCAGTGCGGTGCGTGTGGTATGTTTTGAATGCGACATGAGCCTCCACAGCCGCCATGCACAGATACGTCCAACCACGCGTAGGGCTGATGCAGATGATGATCGATGACGAGCACAGGGACGGCGGTCCAGCCACGATGCGCATTCGAGAACATCTCCTTTGTTTGCTGCTGCCCGTCTAGCATACGCATACCCCACTGATGCTGCTGAGAAGGCGTCTCTGGCTGCCGAGTTGCACATTCCTCATTCGGACTGCTCCCAAGCTCGACTTGCCCTCGCGACACAGCCCCATTCTCCCACTGGCCCTAGGGACCGGTTGTGCGCGGCAGATGATCTCCTCCAAGCGGAAAGCGCCTCCAAACCAAAGCAGCACACCCGCTAAGAAGCGTCCAAAGCCCGACATCCCAGAATATCACACGACTCCTAGTGTCAAGGAGGACGACGGAAGCATTCAATGGCCCGCCCCGCGTTCACAAATCGACAAGGCCCGCAGCATCATCTTAGAATCTGCCGAAGCGAAGAGCAACATCGTGCTCGTGCCGGATAAGGACGCTGATGGCTTATCCGCTGGAGCAATACTGCAGCACACCTTGTTACTATTGGGAGTGTCGCCAGAGAGAATCAAAACTCATTTGTTGACCAAAGGAAATACAGTGCACAGTGATGTTGAAAGGCAGCGCCTCGCCTCCTTCAATCCTGAATATGTCTTTGTCATAGATCAAGGCTCTCGACCTGGGCCTCCAATTGTGGATTCTCCTCACACGGGCCTAGTGATTGACCACCATTTCGCTACTCCCTCCGACTTTCCAGAAGGCTCTAACTACGTGACCGCGTGTCACTCCCCGCCAGTTGCTACATCTGCGCTGTTAACGTACCACATCTGCGAAACGCTACATCCTGAAGTCGCTTCGAAATGTGACTGGCTTTGCGTAGTAGGCACGCATGGCGATCTGGGAACCACATTGAAGTGGTCGCACCCCTTTCCAGACATGAACAGTGCCTTCAAGAAATATAAAAAGAAGGTGCTGAACGACGTGGTGAGCTTGGTAAACGCCCCACGAAGGACAGCAACGTGTAAGTCACAGCGATAGCATGAGTCAACAAGTGACATTGACTGATGTCCTTCACAGATGATGTCAGATCAGCTTGGGAAGCGCTCAGTGGGACTGATGATCCTGCCAGCGTTCTGAAGAACCCCCGCCTCCTCGATGCTCGAGCTGAAGTCAATGCCGAAGTAGAGCGCTGCACCCATGCTGCACCCAAATTCTCGTCTGATGGCAAGGTTGCCGTTTTTCGAATCAAGAGCGAAGCACAGGTCCATCCAGTTATCGCCACTCGATGGGCAGGTCATCTCCAATCAAACAAGCTTGAAATTGTGATGGTTGCGAACGAAGGATATCTGGAAGGCAAAGTGAATTTCAGCTGCCGCATAGCTCGATGTGCACGAGGCAGAGAGAGCCCAGTGAACATCATCGAAATTCTGAAGGCGTATGCCAATCTGCCAGAGATTGTTCCTGTAGAAGGGGGTGCTACCACGGAAGAGCCGCCTTCGGCGGTAACGACGAATCCAACTTTGTTGGAAAGAATGGGGGAGAACTTTGCGCGTGGGCACGTGCAGGCCAGTGGTGGTATCGTCGCAACTGAGGACTTTGAAGAGCTGATGAGACGCATGGAGGTCGGCGTGAAAAAGGCCAATGACAGCAGTCCGAGCAAAAACAAGACGAAGGAAAGTCCTGCGAAGCAAAAGAACACGCTGTTGACGTATTTCAAGAAGGGCTAATGATGAAGGGGAAACTGCCGACAAAGGTTCAATAAGTGCTGAAGGCCAAGTGCAGAGAATGGGCTGTTCTTCCTCATTTGTGCAATATTCGGGGCCTGCGTGCAGCTGCGAGATCAGCTAGTAATTGCACCAAGATCGGCTCGCAATACGCCTTCAAAGCCTCACGTGTACGACAACAGACAGTGGACAGTCGACAGTGGAGTAAACATCGGAGAGAAGAAATGTATATCCATAGCCAAGACCACTGCGACTGCCATACGGACATCGGATATTCGTGAGTTTGCGTGTGCCGGGCCGGGCGTTCTTTCCAAAGTTACCCGAGCTGTGGACTTTCGGACCTATGGTGATCCAGTTTCAGCGCCACCATCGTTGTAGGTTTACCGCATTGACAGCTATGTCTCCACCTCCAGTTCACGCACCCTTGCTGCCACCGACATTTGGGCGATTGATCCTCTCGGATCCGTATCATTGGGTTCTTAATCCCTAGCACTACACATTGATACAGTACTTGACCGGACGCCTCCTCTGGTCGCGCTTCCAGAGCGATTTTGGCTGCTTCAGCACGTCCACTCTTCCCGCGTCATGGCGGCTCAGCAACACGATGTTCGTCCTGACGATCCGTCTGCGGACGTCTCAACAGACAACGACGCGACGATGAAAGCAGCGGACCAGGAGCAGCGTTCTGCTGCTTCTTCGCCTCCAAACTCGGAATCGACAAAGAAGCCAAACATGTTCAAGAAGCTTTGGCAAAAGCTTGATCTCGACGTGCCGACCGTCATGCTGATGTTCAAGGCATCTTTGCCGCCTACAATTGCGGTCGCAATGTATCAGAGCCCCGCAGTCGCGAGAGAATATACCACGCTGGGTTACCTGATCGCTATCACTTCAGTTCTGGGCATGTGCATCATGCCAAGGGCTATGTTTGTGCAAACGATGTGAGTGACGCCGAACTCTTTCTTTGCTGTCTTTTCGCATGGTCAACACGTTACTACGTCCAATTGAAAGGAGCAGAACTTTTATCAATCTCAGCTCGTCCTGTACCGACTACTAACATGTCATTAGCACTCTGAATGTTCTGGGTGTATGCATTGGTGGTGCAATGTGTCTTCTCGCATTGTACTCTGCCATCCAAGCACGATTACACACAACACCAGCGGGTGCTCCCCCGACTGGGTACAATTCGAGCGCTTCTGCTGTGTTGGCAGTGTGGCTCTTCTTCTTTGTCTATCTTGCCAACGTTCTGCGAGCTGCTCTACCTCAGATGCAGTTCCCTGTCATCATTTTCTCAATATTCATTTCGGTGTCAATGACATACGGTAGGAGATATGCCTCCTTAAACGACGAATCATCTAATGCTCTACAGGCACACAGTTCCCTACAATGGACTACGCCCTTAGTTTCATGCAACGGCTCATTCAAACTTTCTTAACAGGCTTCGCTCTGGCAGTGGGAGTCTCATTCTTCGTCTTTCCTATGAGCTCGAGAAAGGTTGTGTTTAAAGAGATGGAAGGATATCTCAAAGGCATGAGTGGTCTATTGAAACTTCAAGGCGCCTACCTTGCAAGCTTGGAAACCTGGGAACCAGAGAATGACAGCGAGAAACCAGGAATGGATAAATACAACGACAGGAAGCAGAAGGGGCCAGCACCATTACTAATGACTGAACCTGGTAGAAAAACGAAGGCAGCTATGCAGAAAATACTCGAGCTACATACGAAGCTGCCCACGGACATCTCCTTCGCGAAGAAGGAAATTGCGATCGGAAAACTTTCGCCAAAGGATATTACCGAGACATGGAAGCGGATGAGGTTCATACTGGTGCCCGTCATTGGGTTGAACTCAGTGCTGGATATCTTGCAGCGACGAGCTGAGGAAGCGGGTTGGGAGAAGTCGAACAACAACGAGGCAGACGAGCGCTCAAAGAGAAGACAAATTGACGATCTACACGAGCTTATGAAGTCTTTGCACGAGCCGTTAGTCACTCAGGGTGCGCATCTCGATTCCGCCTTCCAGCATGTTCTCCATACATTGGAGCTCGCGAAGCCACCCAAGAAGAAGTCCGGTGATGAAGAGAGTGCCGACACTGGACCAATACCCGGAACAGCCACATATGCGGAAGGATTTCGAAAACAACTGGACGAATTCTACCACTCTAAGAAGCATTCCGTCGAAGAATGGTGCCATCAGCATGGATTCGACATTCCGGACGACTTCTTCGAACCTACCTTTGAGCGACCAGAAGAATGGACCGATGATCGTTCTGAGCATGCACGCGAACGAGACCAACGACATCTCTTCTTCGCTCTCTATGTTCACCATCTTCTCCACAAAGCCGGCGAAGCTGCCCTCGAGTTGGTTCTCTTTGCAGACGAGCGCAAAGCGTCTGGCACATTGCAGAGATCCCGCCTTATTGTCCCTGGGCTCAAGACGTTCAAGAAATGGCTTTTCTCTTGCTTCGGCAAAGACGACCTTCACGATGAAAATCTCCTGACAGCTGATGTCTCCACTGGCCGTGCTCTAGATCTAGGAGAATCCTTTGGCAAATCGAAGGATCCAGAACATCTGCCGCCCCGAAACGCTTGGGAGAAGATTGGAGAGACGATCAGATTAATTCCGCGAGCGCTCAGAAGTGATGCCTCGGCTTTTGGATTCCGTGTCGCGTGTGCCACGATGACAGTGGCCATTATCTGCTTCCTGCACGATTCACAAGCATGGTTTCTGAGGCACCGGATCCTGTGGGCGATGATCATGGTGCCAATCAGTATGACAAGGACAGCCGGACAGTCGACATGGTCTTTTGCGCTGAGAATTATGGGGACCGCAATCGCGATGATTGCGGCGTACATCATCTGGTACATCGTGGACGGCAAAACAGCTGGTGTGATCGTTTTCTTGTGGTTCTGGCTGTTCTTGGCCTTTTATATTCTGCTGAAGCAGAAAACACTGCTCATTGCGGGCATCATCTCTGTGAGCTCCGTCGTCACCCATGCGCCAGAGAGACTTGCTAACAATCGGATAGGCTGTTACCGCTATCCTCATCATCGGTTACGAACTCCAGACCCGCGTCGTGGGCATCGAAGCGAGCGAATCCAACGGCCAACCTTACTACGAAACTTACCTCCTCGCCCCTTACCGTCTCGCTACTGTCTGTGGTGGTCTCGCCGTAGCCTACATCTGGACCATCTTCCCCTACCCCGTCAGCGAATCGACTGAACTCCGCAAAGACGTCGGCGCCGCCCTCTACATGCTCGCAAACCTCAACTCCGTCGTGAACGAACTCGTCCGCGCCCGACTCCAGAATATCGCCGGCGACGAAGCCACCAAAGGCACCCGCGCCTTCCACCTCGAAAAAGCGCGTAATTTGGTGTTCACCAAAACTCTGACCCTCCTCACCACCCTCGAACAAAACTCCGCCTTTTCCAAATTCCAAATCCGCGTCGGCGGCCGCTTTCCTCATGAAGAATACACTGGCCTAATATCCAGCGTTCAACGCGTGATGCAATACATTACTCTCATATCCTACGCGTCGCGAACTTTCTCCCACCCGGAAGACAACGAATCCTCCTCACGACATACCGCCTGGTCGCAGGATTTCCGGAAATTACTCACGTCCGTCAACGCCACCTCACACAAGCTCACCTCTCTGCTGTCTCTGCTATCTTCCAGCATCACCGACGCCAGAGCTTTGCCTCCATATTTGGAAATCCCGCAACACGCGAAATATGTGCAACGTATGGAAAAAATTGATAAAGAGATTTTGAGTGTGAGACATATTGATGAGCCAGAATATTCCGCTTTTGCGGTGATTCAGATTTGTGCGCAGTGTATTAATGATGATGTGGTGAAAATTACGAGGTGAGCTTCTTTTCTTTCTTGTGCTAGAACGATCTTTTGGTAGTCGTGATGGTTTGCTGACTTTTGTGCTTTCTCACAGGCATGTCAAGACTTTGGTTGGAGTCATTGATTTTAGCTTCCATGTTAAGGATCGGGAGCCGGAAGGGGACGAGACGTCGATTGATAGTGGTGCGGATGAGAAGAAAAGTGGACAGTAGGTGTTTCTGTTGGATGTAGTGGCAGAATATACTTTTAATTGTTGATCTCGTGTTTGAGAGTCTATTCGAGCCGATGCAATTCACCGTCACGAGGAGCAGGCGTTTCTCACCCATGACTACCTACTGGATGCATACTCTGATATATGCTCTTCCTCGTAATCTTTTGCTCGCACTCGTAAACATGGCGTTCGACCATGTGGCGGCATATGCCGTTTCTATACTGTAGAGTCATCCGCTGTAGTGTCATGAATCGCACCTTCAGATGCTAATCGTAAATCCATCCTCGCAATTTTTAGGTAGTCAAGTCTCCCGCATCATTGAGTCATCAAGCCATCAACCACGTTCAGTCATACGCCTCCGAAGTGGCGTCCACGTGCGACCAGCTGTGTCGCCTTGAGATGGGCCGCCCGTGTTGCAGCTGTTCTTTGCGCTCCTCGAAATCGTTTGCGGCTATCGTTGAGGCTTGACTGGCAGCGGCAGAGTACGACTCCTTCACATTGTGGCCCGCAACTTTGATGTCTTTGAGTTTCTCCGCCCATTCGTCCACGCAGTCAAGTGCCTCTTCTGGAGACTCTCGGTGCGAGAGGAGGAATGCCTGGATCTCAGCGGGTGTGAACAAGTTGGCTTCGACCTTTGCTGCGAATGCCTTGGCCAGCACGTCAATATCTGGCTGCGAATCGAGCACCGTCTCGCTGTCGTCAAATTCTTCATCGAGGTCCGTGTAGATCTGAGTGAAGAGGATGTTGGCAACTTCTTGACTGGCATTTCCCATGAAGATTTTGTGATCGATGCGGCCGGGGCGGACGAGAGCAGGGTCTAGGCTGTTGGCTGAATTAGAGGTCATGATCAGCAGGCGACCTTCTGCAGCGCCGGCGCCGTCAATAACGTTCAAGAGGCCGGAAAGAGTCACGCGTTTCTTCGGGGTTAAAAGGTCACTGCTGGGCTTCACAATGTTTTCGCGTTCAACACCAGCAGAATCGACATCTTCCATGAGGACAACACACTGTGTTGGGAGCTCCGCGAATAGAGTAGCGAGTTTACCGTCATCCATCTCGGTGCTCGTGAAGGAGAGAATATAGAGGTCAAGACCGAAATGGCCGGCGAGCGCTGTGCTGAACGAGGTCTTGCCCGTGCCAGGCGGCCCGTGCAGTAAGATACCTTTGCGCAAAGGGAGACCGCGTTGTGCATACCAATTGCTTGTCTCCGGTGCCAAGTACTTCTCCACGCTCGCAATGATGGCTTTCCTAGTGTCCACCTCCATTGCGACAGTATCGAGAGTCCGTACAGGGCGAGAGATTGGTTGATCCCAGACATCGTTGTCGCAGGAATAGCGCGACACACGATAGATATAGGTGTACGACTCGTCCTTGTTATCGTCTTGGATGTGCTCAAGAAAGTCTCGCAGGGGTCCGTTGTTTCCAGTAAGCGACAGGCAAGAGATTTTCAGATCTGGTTTCGCGGGCAAAGAGCGACCTCTCCGGCCATAGTCATCCGATTCGGCGGGCTTCTCGGCCACTTCTTGATCTTCGAAGCGAAGCCATCGGCCATCGTATTTGAACCAGGAGGTCTGAGCACTTGAAATGTACTTGTATGGCGTTTCTGAGGAGCGTCCGTATGTGCCCTCCCGGACCAATGTGACGGAGCGGCCTTGAAGCGAGGAAGTTTGATCAGCGATCCAGTCCTTGACGTGTTGACGGACGGTATCGCTGCCCTCAACCACAACCTCAGCGAAGAAGAACGACGTGACGTAGTTGATCGCGGTTTGCAGACGCAGAGGTTTCCAGAGATAGAGGTAGGATCCATATCCGAGGAAGGCGATTGGTACCAGCGTGGAAATGGCCTTTGCGAGGAACGGCGACCGCCGTTGAACTATGCGCAAGGCATTTTTGCAAACCTTCTCAGCATTGAGGTCGAAGATCTCTGCAGTCCCGGAGCGAAGGCCTGTGGCCACTTCGAACAAGGAGAGGGACAGGTGGATCGGCATCGGCGTCGACGGGGCAGGCATGGTTGCGACGGTGCTGCCGATGCCGTTCGACTGGGTGCTTGATCACTTATGCCAGAGGATGGCCGTGGAAATGGTAATTTAGAGTGGAGTGGTGGTTACGATCGAGTGTGGAGAGGCTTGTGATAAGGTATTTTCGAAATGCACAAGATGTGCCAGGCAAGCACGCGGCCTCGGGAAGCTTGTGAAAGGCAGGAGTAATAATCGTAGTCGTTGAATGTGGGTCCGGGTCAAGCAAAGGCAGATGTTTGCCTTCAGTTGTATTGCTATGGAGCATGCTGAGGAAGGAGAAGAAGGGATGTAGGAGAATATGGCAGATGGTTGAAAATAGGTTACCTGAGGCGAAGTCTGGCATACGAGCCTTATGCAGGACCGCAGGCAGGCGAGCGAGTGAGCATTGCGGCGTGGTGCTGCAGTGAGTCAGAAATAAACGGTGTACACATGCAGCGGCGTGCGGTGATGTTCAGCTGGCATCGCTGCCTGCCTGCGCCTTCTGAGCTGCTGCGCGTCGGCTGAACCGAAGGGCCGCCCACTGCGGGACGCCGGTCAATCCTGACTGTGATGTGGCTCCATTGAACAGTCAGGGACACAATGCTGCCTGACGCTGCGAATGTTCTTCTTGTCGGCAGAATGGTAGGTCGAAGAGTGCAATGAGGGGAGGACGAGAGGTGGATGGAAAGAGATGCAAGAGTGGTTCCGCGCTCAACCGCCGAGACTTTGATCACCGCCATGTCCTCTGCCAGCGCCGGTGTCCCACCAGACCATCGAAACTCATCATCGACCAGATTCCCGTAGACGTTTCGATGGAACTGTGCACCGCTCTGACTACTGCTCGGCGATGTAAAAAGCTGCTGTCCGCTCTGCTCTGCTCAGTTCGAGAGCGGCAGTAGCCGGCGCTAACTAGTGCAGCTGGAAAGTGTTATGGAAGGTACGAGAAATCGCTGGAGTTTCAGTGGAGGCAGGTGCGCATGGCCGAGCTCCAAACTATTTCTTCACAGCTACACGCACCTCACCTTCTTCTCTGCAACTGAGATACCCCATTGCGCTTCACATTTCCCGCGCTCTTTGATCAAATCACCCTCCACACGACACACACACTTTGACTAGACTGTGAGTCTCTCGACGCCACCGTTGCTATAGGCGATCTAAGCCCGCGCTCGCAGCTCTTGCTGTTTGCTCCCACGAACATCCACTGACCACCACACAAAGACATCCAGCGCACCTCCATCAGTCACATCACACCACCGCGATCATGTCGGGCGAGACGTTCGAGTTCCAGGCGGAGATCTCGCAGCTCCTGTCGCTCATCATCAACACCGTCTACAGCAACAAGGAGATCTTCCTGCGAGAACTCATCTCCAACGCTTCCGATGCCCTCGACAAGATCCGCTACGAGGCTCTCTCAGATCCCTCAAAGCTCGACTCAGCGAAAGACCTGCGCATTGACATCATCCCCGACAAGGAGAACAAGACGCTGACCATCCGCGACACCGGTATCGGCATGACCAAGGCTGACCTCGTCAACAACCTTGGTACCATCGCGCGCTCTGGCACCAAGCAGTTCATGGAGGCCCTCTCAGCAGGTGCCGACGTGTCCATGATTGGCCAGTTCGGTGTTGGTTTCTACTCGGCATATCTCGTTGCCGACCGCGTGACTGTTACATCGAAGCACAACGACGACGAGCAGTACACCTGGGAGTCGAGCGCCGGTGGCACTTTCACCATCTCGCAAGACACCGAGGGCGAGCAGCTCGGCCGTGGTACCCAGATTGTTCTCCACCTCAAGGATGAGCAGACTGACTACCTTGGCGAGAGCAAGATCAAGGAGGTTGTCAAGAAGCACTCCGAGTTCATTTCCTACCCCATCTACCTTCACGTGCTGAAGGAGACCGAGAAGGAGGTCCCAGACGAGGACGCCGAAGAGACGAAGGAGGAAGACTCCGACAACAAGCCAAAAGTCGAGGAGGTCGACGACGAGGAGGAAGAGAAGAAAGAGAAGAAGACCAAGAAGGTCAAGGAGAGCAAGATCGAGGAAGAGGAGCTCAACAAGACCAAGCCAATCTGGACTCGCAACCCACAAGACATCTCACAAGAGGAGTACGGTGCCTTCTACAAGTCGCTCTCCAACGACTGGGAAGACCACCTTGCCGTCAAGCACTTCTCTGTCGAGGGTCAGCTCGAATTCCGCGCCATCCTCTTCGTGCCAAAGCGTGCACCATTCGACCTCTTCGAGACCAAGAAGACCAAGAACAACATCAAGCTCTACGTCCGCCGTGTCTTCATCACCGACGATGCCACCGACCTCATTCCAGAGTGGCTCTCTTTCGTCAAGGGTGTCGTCGATTCTGAGGATCTCCCACTCAACCTGTCCCGTGAGACTCTCCAGCAGAACAAGATCATGAAGGTCATCAAGAAGAACATCGTCAAGAAGACTCTTGAGCTGTTCCAGGAGATTGCCGAGGACAAGGAGAACTTCGACAAGTTCTACACTGCCTTCAGCAAGAACATCAAGCTCGGTATTCACGAGGACAGCCAGAACCGCTCTGCTCTTGCCAAGCTCCTCCGCTACCAGTCCACCAAGTCTGGCGAGGAGACCACCTCTCTCCAGGACTACGTCACCCGCATGCCAGAGCACCAGAAGCAGATGTACTACATCACCGGCGAGTCCATCAAGGCTGTTGAGAAGTCGCCATTCCTCGACGCCCTCAAGGCCAAGAACTTCGAAGTGCTCTTCCTCGTTGACCCTATTGACGAGTACGCCTTCACTCAGCTCAAGGAGTTCGAAGGAAAGAAGCTCGTGGACATCACCAAGGACTTCGAGCTCGAGGAGACTGAGGACGAGAAGAAGAAGCGCGAGGAGGAGGAGAAGGAGTTTGAATCTCTTGCCAAGTCACTCAAGAACGTCCTTGGTGACAAGGTCGAGAAGGTTGTTGTCAGCCACAAGCTCGTCGGTGCTCCTTGCGCCATCCGTACCGGCCAATTCGGTTGGTCTGCCAACATGGAGCGTATCATGAAGGCCCAGGCCCTCCGTGACACCTCCATGTCCAGCTACATGAGCTCCAAGAAGACCTTCGAGATCTCGCCTGCCAACCCAATCATCAAGGAGTTGAAGAAGAAGGTTGAGACAGATGGCGAGAGCGACCGCACTGTCAAGAGCATCACCACTCTTCTCTACGAGACCTCGCTGCTTGTCTCTGGCTTCACTATCGATGAGCCAGCCGACTTCGCCGAGCGCATCCACAAGCTCGTGTCGCTCGGCCTCAACGTCGATGAGGACGTCGAGACCGAGGCAGAGGCTGCCGCACCAGCTCCTACCGAGGGCGCCACCGAGAGCGCCATGGAGGAGGTTGACTAGATGCATAGATGTGTGTATAGTCAATTGTAATGTGTCATGGGTTCACGCGCGAATTGAAGAAGGCATAACGGCTTAGAGACAAAGATCAGGCAAAACGGCGTTTTTTTCTGTGTCCTCTTTTGGGTGATGCACAAAAAGAGGCATTTGGCATGCATCATGGGGAATTTGAGTGACGACTTTTTCTGTATCAACAGTATTAGCAGTTCTGAAATCAGAGACTTGTTAATCTTCTGCTTTGCCTCCACTTTTCCTGTTCTTATAACGTTATCGTGATCATTCAACGCTCTGTATGTGCTGATGATATCGTCTATGCTACAACTTCGCACCTCTATCCTTCCTGATCTCCGTACTATCCACTCTCACGCCCTCATCGTCCTGCTCCTCGACACTCAAATCTGGCATCTTCCTCGGCATGATTCGTCTAGGCTCCGTGCCTTGCACCAACGCATATTTATCAAAATTTGTAACTCCCTCGTGATCGCGAAGGAAATCCTCATCAAGAACGAGTTTCCCATTGACATCTTTCGCAGGCGAGCGAATTATAGCGAGAATCGCATCGGAAAAGATCTCGGGTTTGCGAAGGGCGCTACGGGCTTCGCGTGTGCGGTTCGCTTGGGTTGCGGCGGAGTCGATTGCTGCGGCTGGCCAGATACTGGTTATGGCCATGTTGGATTTCCCTTGTCGTTCGAAGTCGACTGCTAGACCCATTGTGAGGGTTGACATGCCGAATTTGCCCACTGTGATTGTGAAGTCAGCTGGCTTCTGTCTTTTGCTTCGTTTTGTCCTGTCTACTGAAGGAAGAGGGAGGAAGATACTCACTCGCATATGCCGTCTTTCCTTTCACGAATCTTGAATAGATCGGTGGACTCACGACCACGATCCTTCTGTGTGCATTGTCTTTCCCATCATTCCAGACTTTGAGAACTTCTTGAACTACGGCGTATAAACCTTCGGGGTTGATCTTTTGCATTAATTGGAAACGCTTCAGGTCGGTTTTGTCGACTGAACTCCACCAGATTGCACCGGAGTTGTAGACCACGACATCGAGACGTTGCTTCCATGCAAAGGATTTGGTGATGAGGGTTTGGATTTGATCTGGGAAGCGGTTGTCGCAGGCGATTGCGAGGGATTCGTGGCCTAGATTGGAGATCTCGCGGGCGACTGTGGTGATTGTGGAGTCGGAGGAGTTGGGGTCGGGTGGGAAGGGAGCATTGGAGGAGGGAGAAGAGGTCGATTTGGCGGAGACGATTACTATGGTGGAAGATTTAGCCGCGCAGTCGATAGTACTCTTCATTCTTCTCTTACCAGCATATCCATTCTTTGCGAGGTCTATTGCGACTTGTCGTCCTATACCTCTTGAGGCGCCAATCACGAGAGCGACGGGTTGGTTTGGGGCCATGCCTTTGGAGCTTCTCTGCTAGGATCTGTGTCTGTGACGCTGACGAGAGTTTGAGCAATGAAGAGTATGCAGACCTACTGAATGCTGAAAGAGAGAGTGTACTGAACTACTGTCGCAAGCACGTATATGTGTCTGTGAGCTGTAGAGTAATCATGTTGCGAAGCAGAGGTCCGAGGTAGCTGTGGTTTGAACCCTGGGTCGCGGTTGGCTTCGCTGATCAGTAATCAGTAGAAAGAAGTACATGTAATTGGATTCAACCTCTGGAACAGAGTGCCACAGGCCGCAAGGCCATTGAATTCACGCCTCGCGGCTTCGACTCGTGCGTAAGGCATCGCAGTGGCAGGAGACCCATGCAAGCCATCTGCCGCACCATTTCTGGTGTTCCAATAAGCTCCTTCGGCTCGCACTGAAAGGCTCTCGGTGACAATCATACAGCATATATGTACATTTGCAGAAATGGCGAGTCTCTTACTGTCTCGCTTCCTTGTCCATCTTGCCCCCCGTGAGCGACTCAGCAATTCTCCTGATTCTGTCCTTGTTGATACCGCTATATCCAGCCGCATCGTCCATTGCTCTATCCGATGGGGCATTCTTCGCCCTCCTGAGCATATCCTGTACACGAGCTGGCCTCCCTTCTGCCCAAATGGACTTCCCTGTTCCTACACTATCCCACGCGCCCATGCTGGCACCAAATCCGACGGGCTTCTCGGGTGTACCAAATGCCGCATCGACTGCCTTGTCCAGCTGTTGCGGAGTGACGATGAAGTCACGCGCATTCATGTAGAGCGAATGTAGGGCATCCATGCGTTCTTCCTGTCTCCGAAGGAGATCTGCTTCGAGATTTAGACGCTTCCTCTCGAGTCGTTCTTCGCGGGTAGGGTCAGGGATTGGTTTGTTGAAAAGAGCGTCCAGATCGAGGTTGTTGCTTGGTGCTGTCAAGCGTTCGTCTTCGCGTTCGGGCATGTTCAATTGTTTCATTCGTTCTGCTTGCTTGGCTCGCGATCGGGCAGCGACGCGCTGCTCCTCGCTTTGCTGGCGCGCCTTCAAGCTCTTCAGACCTTCGCGCAGATTTTGTCGTCGGAGCTCGCTCATCTTGACTTTCCATTCTTCTCTGCTGCGAGGAGCAACTTTCTTTTCTCGCGCTGGCGGCTTCGTAGCAAGAGCGATCTGCTCGTCTGATGAAAGATCTTTCGGTGTTCCGGCGAAGACATTGCGAGGGACTGGCAGGACTCCTTTCACTGGTGGGTTGTATGGCACGGTTTGCTGTGGTGGCTCAGGAATCTCCACGAAGCGAGGATGTTCAGGGCCGACGGCCAGCTGTCGAGTGGTGGTTGAGAATGGTCGAGCGGTACATTGCGGGCACTTCCACGCTGATAGCGTCGATAATGAGGCCCGGGGCGGCATTGTGGATGATTGTACAGCGCAATGTGAGATGGCTGCTCGATGTGTCTCTGCGGACCCCCGAGCGGGCTTGAGGCTCAACTGAAATCTTGGCAACGCGACCCTCAAAAAGTTTCGCTGCTGCAAAGTCCAGCCACTCTTTCCTTCCACCGCCTCTCACACAATAACTTACACCACCGCCTTGCCCGCGACGCTTTGAGTAAACAGTCGCCATGGGTTCGGGAAAGAAGGAAGCCGCCCGCAAGGAGCGGCAGGGCAAGACCGGCGATGGCATGGCCAACGTCAAGACGAAGGGCGAGAACTTCTACCGTAGCGCGAAGCGGGTCAAGACGCTGAACATGTACAAGGAGGGCAAGGCTGTGCGCAACGCCAAAGGAGACATTGTGCAGGCTGCTTCGTATCAGAGCAAAGAAAAGCCCAGCGCGCGAGTCGAGCCGAACAGGAAATGGTTTACCAACACTCGAGTGATCTCTCAAGATGCGCTTGACAAATTCCGTGGGGCGGTAGAGGCACAGAGTAAAGACCCATACAGCTACTTGCTGAAACAGAACAAGCTTCCAATGAGCTTGATCAACGACAACAAGGACAAAGAACGAAAAGACGGTCTCATACAACACAAGGCCAAGATTCGGATAGAGAGCGAAAAGTTCGGCGACACATTTGGGCCCAAGGCGCAGCGAAAACGACCTCGACTGGCGGTCTCGAATATCGAAGATCTCGCAAATGCATCTGGTAAAGACTTTGATACCTACGAACAACGGTTAGAAGAGGCCCGCTTGTTGTCAGGCGCAGGAGATGTGGAAGCCGATACCGGGTTTACTGGTGGCGAAGACTACAAGAACGGCGAGCTCACAACAGCAAAAGAACCCGTCTTTTCAAAAGGCCAGAGCAAACGAATATGGAACGAACTGTACAAGGTCATCGACAGCTCAGACGTGATCATCCATGTGATCGACTGTCGAGATCCAGAAGGCACTCGGTGTCGCAGTGTGGAAAAGTACATGAGAGAAGAGGCACCTCACAAGCACTTGGTGTTCCTTCTCAACAAGTGCGATCTGGTGCCAACCACAGTCGCGGTAAGTCTGATCATTTCTTCGTATCCCATTCTACACGTGTCCGCCATTGCTCAAGTCAAGGTTTGCTTCCGCCACTCCAGGCAGTTCGATGAAGCAGACCTGTTACAGCGATGGCAGATTGAACCCCAGCTCCACCCGATCCTCTGCCGTTTTGGCATGATCACCTCGGAGCATTTGTGTCTTGTTTGAGTAGCGATCCGGATAGCTTCATGCTTCATTCCCGTGATGGACAGCTTAGTAACGGGACGTACATTAACTCACCTCATCTGCGGAATTCTGGGCGATCGAAAAGTCGGATCAAAAGTACTGACATAGCATTGCTAGGCCAAATGGGTAAAGATCCTTTCCCGCGAATACCCAACTCTTGCTTTCCACGCCAGCATGACAAACTCATTTGGCAAAGGCTCCTTGATTTCTCTACTCCGGCAATTTTCTTCGCTCCACAGCTCCCGCAAACAAATATCCGTGGGTTTCATCGGCTATCCCAACACAGGGAAATCCTCCATCATCAACACACTTCGCAAGAAGAAGGTCTGCACCACAGCGCCTATCCCCGGAGAGACCAAGGTCTGGCAATACATCACTCTTATGAAGCGTATCTACCTTATCGATTGTCCCGGAATCGTGCCACCCAGCATTACCGACACACCCGAAGACATCCTCCTCCGAGGCGTTGTTCGCGTGGAAAACGTTGAAAATCCAGCACAATATATTCCTGCCGTCCTCGGCCGCTGCAAACGACATCATCTCGAACGAACATACCAGATCAAGAACTGGACCGAAGACTCCCGGCCCTTTGAAGAGAAATCCGAGAAGGAGCGAGTGACTGAATCGATTGAGTTCCTGGAAATGCTCGCGCGAAAAGGCGGGCGATTATTGAAAGGAGGTGAGGCTGATATGGATGGTGTGGCAAAGATGGTGTTGAACGACTTCTTGAGAGGCAAGATCCCTTGGTTCAGTGCGCCGCCCAAAGCAGAAGGTGAGGAGGCTTTGGAGAGCAAGAAGGAAGGGAGCAGGGACGAGAAGCTGGGCATCACGCACAAGAGGAAGCTGGGTGAGATGCAGGCGGAGCAGGAGGATGATGAGGATGAAGACGAGGACGGTGAAGATTTTGAGGGATTCGATGAGAATGGGGAAGAGGATGAAGGTGAGGAGAGCGCCGATGAAGGTGGTGCAACAATCCATGCTGGAGACAGTGACAGCGAGGAACATGAAGATGAAGATTCTCCCGATTCATGACGAAAGTAATGATACCCCAAATGCAATGCAGTAATAGCATGACCACGATGGTCTGCGGTTTCCGTCGAATTGTATGTCTGAAGCTGCACTCTATGTCTCTCAAGTGAGATGGCAGCATTAAGAACATCTAAACCGTGTTCGCTGGTGCCCGTTCATGTTGGGAATCTAACTTCACCTGCTCAGCTGCCCGCCAAGCTGACCGTCGGCATTACCTCGCTGAAACACACGTCTTCCCCATTCACAGCACGTCGATGCATCATGTGAACAAGTACAAAACGCTTGAACGTCTGACGCGCAGCACACCGTCGCGCAAGTCTCGCCATGGTTACGCGCACACCACGCCACCACGAAACTGCCGCAGCGCCCTGAAAACGGATCTGCCGATGAAGTCATCGAGCATGAGCTTACCGCCTCAACCTGAACCACAGCACGAGGCGACTTCTTAGCTGTCCTGGCAAAAGCACTTTCCACACTCTTAGCATACTTTTCGTGAAGCTCTCTGACACCTCACTTCCCTTGTTCGCCCCCTCATCCTACAGAGAAATCAGGAATTCTCTTTCACGCACGAGATCGGACGCACTTTGCTGCAACGATCACATTGAGCAGAACGCAAGCTTGCTAGACCTCCGAGAAATCGAACCATCACAATGTCTCAGCAGAACGAGAACGCCCACAAGGGAAACCACCCTTCGTTGGTTGGAGGCCACGCACAGTATGTCAAGGGTTTGGGAGAGGTACGTTCTTCGACATCCATGCAACAGCCACGACAAGCCGGCCTGAAGAAGACGATGCACGAGCGAACAACCTCGCCATGACTCTTCTTCGTCTGATCGCCAGCTATGCTGAAGCGAACACACAAACGAGGTCTTGGTGACTCTGTCGCTCAGCACTGCAGTCACTCTTTACAGCAGTCCTCGTCATCAGTCATCATACAAGACGAAACCTAGCTAACTCGTGCCTCCGCACTTCTAGGCCGGTGTCGCCGCCGTAACCGGCAACTCTGCCTGGCAACGATCCGCCGACCACGACAAATCCGCCGGTGTCGCAGCTATGAAGGCTGCTTCCGCGGAACGCGATCCCAACGCGCAAGGTATGGGTAAAGTCGAAGAGCTTGCGGGTAAAGCCGTTGGATGCGAGGGTATGCAGCAGGAAGGTGCTGCAAGTGCTCAGAGGCGTCAGAGCAACAGCGAGGGTGTGCCCAAGGGGCAGAGCGGAGAGGGAAAGACTTATTATAGCAGAGGCGAGGGTGTTGAGATCTAGAGTCATGTGAGGGAAGGAAATGGGCTATGAGGTGGAAAATGGATATGGAACACGAGTGCTATTTAGCTGTATATGATGTTTATGCTTTCATGAAATGAATACGACTGTAGGCTAGTGTATAAATCATATGCTGCCTCTATGGATTGGAAGTCTACAGGCTCTGGTCTGCTCAGCTCAGCTCATGGTCGATGCGGGAAAGGCGGAGCTCTGAGCGTCGACCTTGAGATACTCTCCTCACAAGCTAGTCTGCTGCGGGCTGCTTGAACCTCACATATCTGTCGCGTCTAGACAGTGACTTGGCAGGAACGGCAGTGCCACAGAACTGGATCTCAAGTCCAAGCCAAAAGATAACTCTGTTTCCTCATGGCGGCAGTACCGGGTCAGGCAGTTAGTAACCTGTACTCCAGCAGATGTCCCGACCGGTTTCTCATGCCTATAGCTGGCTGGCGCAGCTTCCAGTAAACGGATATAGTCCACTTTCCACGAGCTCTTCAACAATCGTGGCTGAGTTACTCCTCGAGCGACAGCTCGTGCAAGTGTTCGCCTATGCTGCGTCACCCAATCCTCTTCTTCTCCTTCCTCCTAACCCAAACTTCCTCTTCCGTTTCCCCAAATCCATTCTCCCCACTCCTAATCTCTACGTCCCACACTCCCAACTTGTAGTTTCCCCGGTCACTCTGTCCAGTATTCACATCAAAACTCCAGCCATGTTTCGGACACTCAATCCCCGCACTAAGCACAATTCCAAAATCTTCAATATCGTATAGACTAGCTCGCGATAGTGGGTAGTTCTGATGCGGACACGAGTGATCTATCGCGTGGATCTTGTCTCGATATCGGAATACGAGGATCTGGGGCTGAATGCCGAGGGTCGTTTGGGCGACGTCGGGAGTCAGCTCTTCTGCGGAGGAAGAGCCTGGACCGGCGAGTTGAAGGATCTTGCAGGGTGTTGTGATGGTGGGGGAGGCGAAGATGTCTTCGGGATCGGCGGGAGGTTTTGTCGAGGAGAGTTTGGTGTTGTGTTTGCCTTCTGTTGGGGTTATGTCTTCGATTGCAGAGGCGTGTCCGACGTAGATCCAGGGATTGGGTGTTGCTTGAGGGGGTGCTCGGTAGGGTTGCATTGTGATGGGAACTGTAGGTGAGTTGGAAGATAAGGGAAAATTAAGAATACTTATGCTGAGCGGGTGATGGCCGTCGGGCTTTGCTTTGGAGAGAGCTCGGTCGACGGGTGTACGTGGCTCGGAGCGTGTCATCTGGAACATACAGGTCTACTGGCCATTGAAGGTAGCAACGCTCTGGGAGGCTTAGATGCGAAGGGTTGGAAGACAAGGTGATCTGCGAAAGGTAAGGTACCTTATCAGTCGAGCAGCTTGGGGTCTTGGCAGATGTGCATCCTCTGTGAAACATTGAAGGGATCCCCGTGCACTACACAAAATGCACCAGGCTACACTACTATGTGATCGCAGTCTTTGGAGGTGGAATATTTCCTGTCCATCAGCTATCCACGCTGCTGAGCCGCTGGACATTCGTTCGAAGAAAGCGAAGAGCATCAAAGCAGATTTACTGCTCCGCCTTGTGATTGATCCATCCTGACTTGAACAATGCCCGAGAGCTGGAGCTCAGGCCGACATGGTATTACATGTGATCGCTGGCTACTATACACATGGCGCTCGACGATTCCATTACTTTACTTCAAGCGAATTTAGCGCCCTTTTCCGCCTCGCTCGTCCTCGAATCCAATCTGCACCGGTGACTCTGGGAACTCCTTCTTGGCCTTCGCTTTGGATCCCTCATCTTTCTGCTCAGTGGCAACGCCGCCAGTGTCATTTGCTCGAGCACTGCCATCTTACATCAGTAGTGGTCGAGATTCTGAGCGTGATATAGAACTCACCTCCTCCCTGCCTTGCTCTCATATGCTTGCACATTTGGTTCGTGGTCTTTCTCCAAGATATGCTTCTTGTTCTCTCTCGGCCCTCCTACATCAGATTTGTGCAAGTCGCCCTTCTCTCCAGTCGAGCCTGCCAACGATGATACCGTAGAGCTGAAAGGTCGCGTTCGGGCTACCGTTCTTGAGACCGTGCTAGCACGTAGGGCACTTGCGCGAGTGGCAGTGCGGTAGAAGGTGAGGAACTCGGATGGTGAAGACATGGCTGTTTTGTGATCGCAGAACACGGCGTGAAGTGGTGAAAGGACAGACGTGCGTGCAGACGTGAAAGACTGTACAGCAGCTTACCAGTTACACAAAGGCCATCGTGATGGGCTCGGTTACGCTGAACATGTGGTTGCTAGGCGCGTGGTGATGAAATCATGACTGCGGGTGCCGCACACTGCGCACATGTGCAACGGCTCGTCATCCAAATGCCGATTGGCTTTTGACTAGCGCCAGATGCAAGTGAGGCTCAAATCTCGCTCGCGCCAACTCATCTGCAAACATCACTCTCACGACCAGACGACAGCCTGCGCGAGACACCATGGCGGCCGCAGTCGAAGACCCCGAGTTCCCATGCTCATTGTACGCCTTCCTTCTCCAGCACGAGCGCACCGCATTTGGCTGAGAGGCGGACAGGACGGTACACATTCCATTCCCTACAAATCGCTTGGCTCTGGCCGCTCTGCGGACACTCTCCGTCGACCAGGAACTATCACCGCTCGTCAAACGACATTTCAGTCTGGTCGAACCAGTCTCCAACATTCAGCGCGATCCCTCAAAGACTCCATTCGAGGCTTCACTATGGGACACGCCGCCCGCACAGTCCACAGAAGCACCGTCGAGCATCGTGAAGAGTGCCAGTAGTCAGGATGATGAAAGAAAGACGGTGTTGAAGACTGAGTATAAGGCTACCACAAATCGCATGTTGCGAGTGTCGGTCAATGGCTTCTTCGAGTCGCTAGGCACTGTCATGCAGACCATGGAAGAGCTTGATCTGGACGTGGTGCACGCGAAGGGACTGGAGAGCCTAGAAGGCGCTCAAGGTGTTGAGCAAGGCTTGACCGGAAGCACTGGTTGAGCAAACGGCACCACCATATCGACTCTGCTGGAGATATGGAAAAGACTTCGTGATGAGATCTGCCTTGGCAATCGCGGATATGGAAGCTACCTTTGCGGCACGATTCCAGCATCCACAAAGCGCCTCATATTTCAGTGTAAGGTCCTGTTTTGCACCGACAACACAGTAAGAGATGAATGTGAGAGCCACGGGAAGATTGAGACGGACAGTCTGCGGCACAGCCAGTGCAAGGTGCCTGCGACTACAACTGCTCTTTGAGACGGACACCAGAGGTCACATCTCATACGTCGCTTCAAATATCACGTCGTGAAATACTGAGCCATCTCGCAGGAATTCCCATTTTGATCGATTTGAATGCCCAGACATTGCCCGCATGCTTATCCGCCGCTTCGGCCAACTTCATGGCCGAGTGGGCCCATGCTATCTTGTTTCTTCCTATTCTCTTTGCGAAAGACTCTAAACGTGTTCTCCGCGAACATGCTGTATGAAAGTTCACGATGCGCCCCGAACTGCTACTCGTCGCCGCCCTCCCAGCCGCATCGGCCGTTTTTGATGCAAGAGAAGCCACCATTTCATCGACTCATCACGCGTTGTTCACGGGCCTGTCAACATGCAGAGAAGTCGTGTCGTCATTCATCACTCGCATAGAATCTTTCAACAACAAGACGAACGCTATATTATCTCTTAACCCGAGGGCTCTGGCTATCGCGGATGCCTTCGATGAACGCTTAAAAGCCAATAATGGCTCGTATGGCGCCTTGTTCTGCATTGCCACACTCCTCAAGGATAATTATGACACGTCAGAAATGCCAACTACAGGTGGCAGCCAGGCTCTCCGAGACTCCCGGCCGACTGAGGATGCACCTGTCGTTAAGGCCTTGAAGAAGGCTGATGCACTTATCCTCGGAAAAGCTAACCTTCACGAACTAGCTCTTGAGGGCCTCAGCGTCTCTTCTCTGGGCGGACAGACTATCAATCCCTATGACAGCACTCGAACGCCTGGTGGTAGCTCAGGTGGAACTGGGGCAGCTGTAGCAGCCAGTTTTGCAGTCTGGGGTACCGGGACAGACACCGTCAACAGCCTACGATCGCCGGCCAGTGCCAATAGCTTGTTCAGCTGCAGACCGACGCGAGGACTGATATCTCGGAGTGGAGTGATACCTATCAGTTACACACAGGACGTGTTAGGACCAATTGGCCGATGCGTGGAAGACGTAGCGACTGCGTTGACTGTGATGGCCGGGACGCCCTATGATGCAGCAGATAATGCCACAGCTCTTGCTCCAGCTGGGATTAAGGGCACTAATTTTGTCGAAGGACTCGCAACTGGATCACTTCAAGGGTTGCGACTGGGGCTCCTTGAGGGTTTCTTTAATCGTACCCCATCTGCCGAGACGGATCCTGTCAATGAAGCGATGGCGAACACCACAGAGAAATTACAAGCTGCAGGCGCAGCAATCGTCTCAATCGCTGATGACATGTACGATACTTCTACGCTCGCAAACCTCGACACACAGCGCTACGAATTTCGCGAACTATTGGACGCCTACCTACAGCGACCTACACTGGAAGGCTCTCATCCGAACACGACTTCAGAACTCTACCAGAGCGGTGATTTCGTCGTTATCCCGGCGCAGTACGAGTATGTCAACACAGCACTTGTTAGCTCGACGGCCAATGCAACATATTCCTCCGGGAACCTCACAAAACCATCATACGACACCATCCTGACCGGGGTCCAGAACCTGACACTCGCACTCAAAAGCACCGTCAAACAGCATAATCTCGATGCAATCATCTACCCCGAGCAGAAGAATCTCGTTGTCAAAATCGGCTCTCCTTCTCAAAGCGGCAGAAATGGAATTTTGGCAGCTCTGACAGGGACTCCCGTGGTCACGGTTCCTGTAGGATTCAGTCCCGCAACGGAAACGGCGCCCGAGGGTGTGCCGATTGGAATGGAAATTCTGGGACTGCCGTGGACAGATAAAGAGTTGTTGAAGATTGCGTGGCAGATCGAGAATAAGCTGGGAAGAGTGAGGAGGAGCCCGATATGGGCGTTGGAGGTGGTTGAGAGCAAGGACTATGAGCGTGTGCCGATTGTTGAACCGAATGTGGATGATGTGGGTCGGGAAGCGTATCCTTTGGGGACTTTGTGAGCTTTTGAGCGTAGGCACGGCTCCACCTGAAGGCACTGATGGCATAAAGCTGTCGCAGCTGTCGAGGCTGGGTTCATGCTCAGATTCGTAGTCTGTGGAGTGCACAGTGCCTGAGGCATGAGCCAAGCATAGCCTAAACAATTATTTCCCCTTCAGGAAGTTTCTTTCACGAGGTGACGGCACGCCATCGAACGCTTCGATCAGCTTCGCGTTACCTCCTACAAGATTCACTTTTGTATTTGGCTTAGTGTTGCACAACTGCATGCTGTCCGTTAGCCGAGCTCGGTGCGGCGGTGAACAGACACAGTTGTTGTGCAAGTGCATGTCTCAACAGTCTCGATTCTCCGCAAGTTGCTGAGCATGCAGAGGCAGCTGAACATGATCATACGCCGGGAAATGCGAAGAAATCGCTGATAGCAGCTTTCATGTTACACTTCGAACAACCTCACGGGTTCTTGTACCTGGGCGAGATCTTCCGCGCGCCATTATTTCGCATCGGTTTCGGTAGCTTGTCCCGGTCAATGTCATTGAGTACTCGCAAATTCAAAGGATGTGAGTTCTTCATCGACTGTGCAAAACCTCGTGTTGGTACTGCACCCAGATACTTGAGCTCCTCTTTCGATCGGTGGGCGTATTCATTCGTCATGCACACGCCGCAGATTGTGCAGAATGTTTTGTTGAGCACGTGGTGACTGAAGCTGTAGCGGCCGATGTTTCCGGACTCGGCTGCGGAGAGCACGACTTGTTTGGCTTGAGGGTATATCCAGATATAAGCATTCTATTCAAAGTGGTCAGCAAGAGCTGATCGAATAGGTGATGTGTGCTGTACCCGGACGCAGACGCTGCATGTGCACTCTGCGATGCGGCTGCTGTAAGTATCATCAAGAGTTTTGCTCATAAGAGCTAGACCGAACCCACCACAATGGCAGGAGCCAGTGTATAATTGCTGTCCTTTGGCTGCAGTTGGGACTTTGCCTTCATATTCTGGCGGTGCGTAGTCACCTCCTTCGGCAGCCCCATCATGTCTTGTGGGGTGTGTCAACACTGCGATTGGCAAGCAATTTGGGCGAGAAATACTCACTGCTGCCTCTTCAGCGCCCAGATGTCAAGATCTTGGAGAACACGAACCTAGCAATTTGAATTAGAATAGACCTGCGCCGCTCGATCCAGTTTTCTTACATTGAGATAAAGGGCATCCCCTGCGGTTTCTTCTGCCATGACAATCGAAGCACAAGTCGAACAGAACTAATCGTTGTCACTATCGCTGCAAGCAGAGCTTGGGATATGAATATGGCACCGACTTTGTGTGCCAGCTTCTCTGGACCAAAGGTATAGCTGCTGAGAGATTTCATATCACCCTTTTCAACTTTCAGATCCTTGCGACTTGAAGGGACCCACAGATAGCCCTTTTGAAAGCAAATGCTACAGTTGCACTCCGTGACTGTTTGAATCCGTGGCAGATCGATCTCGAAGATGAACGCTGTACAATGGCAGTTGCCTCGATATGTTTGGATCGGCGCTTGCCCGGTCTCGCCCATCTTCAGCATTGTGAAAGTCAGGATAGATCCAGTATGATCAGGATAGACAGCGAGGCGGCAAAGAGAGGCGCTGTCTTGACAAGAGAGGCGAACTTGTCGCGTCTTCTCCAGTACCCGGTCCAAACCGGCGCCATTGACGTGGTCGGCCGCGCTAGTCAGTCCAACTGTGTCTCAGAGGAGCAGCGTCTCAGGAACGCGAATGACCTTCCCCTCATTCACGCAAAGATGTTTCGCATATTCCATTGAAGGATACCCTTCTTGTTGCTGTAGCCACACTGCATGAGTGGGGAAGCTTGCTTCTCGTTGACCAACCTCGCATGGTGGTCCAGCACAATCAATAGCACAACGTCTTTGGGCATTGCAATGCTCGCCAACAAGTTGTCTCCGGCAGTTGGCCTACACGCCAGGCTAATAACCGAAAACCTGCATATTACGACGTGCATCTGCAGAAGATCGAGCGTTGCACGCTCGCACGCAGCGTGCTCCGTGGAGGAGAGTACGCGGCACAGTAAACTAACTTTGGTATGCCACTTGCCAAGTCAACTCTCAAAAGTTACTTTGCTGTGCCGCGAACTGGAGCTCCGTGTTCGACCAACGAAAGGCTTTGGAAGCGAGACAGGATAATAAGAACCGCCAGCTGGTGACAAGTTGTAATTTTCGCAATCAAACAAGCTCCTCGACCATGCTGCTTTTCCCCTCGAACACGCTTCACTTCATTACGGTTTTCGCCGCGGTAAGCAGTCTCAACATCGTCCTTGTTGGATCAGTACTGCTTCCTGAAGACGACTCTGGAGGTCTCGGCCCTCAACAGGCGATCAACATCAAGCCTTCGGACCAATGGCAACAGGCCAGATTTCAGAGTCGCGACCGCGTCTGCTTCGACATGCCTCAGCTGTCCTGTTGCGACGGTGCGCAGGGAGAGCCTCAGGACAAGTGTACCGAATGCGATAGCAATCAGCTCACAGCGCATTTCAAGCTCGAGCCGGGCGTTTGAAATAGGCCTGTCGCAGCGAAAGAAAAGGAGGATGGAGAGGCAAACCAGAAAGTTATGTATGCTGATGGTCTCGCTTGGTGGCCGCCCTCACATGCGGCCCCCAGAAAGGCAAATATCATTACCATCGACGGCATCCGATGGTTCAAGATCAATTCGGATGTTCCAGAGGAGCATACTGCGATGCTCGAGGCTTGGTGGACGAAAGAGGGTGCAAGTTATGATGAGTTGCCTGACGAGCTGCTGCAGTATGAGGTCGCATATCCCACATGAGAACTCGGCTCGACAGAGTGCTCTTGGCGAATGAGAGGCAGTAGGCGGAGACTCTCCTGGCGCTGCAAAGGGACCTGGTCTGCAGTCAGTGGTGTCGATGGCAGCCTGCATTTTCTCTCGATCATGCCCACTCAACGAATGGTGACAAGCCTGCAGAGTGGCTCGGATGTTAGCAGATGGACAACTGATCAAGACACGCTTCCTGATGGTCGGCTCTCGGTCTTCCAAGTACTCTGAATTCTGGCCTGGACGCCTGGTTAGACCTGCAATGACAGCATGTTGCAGCAATCAAGAACCAAAGGCTGGAGGAGCCGAAAGCGGCCTGGTCCGGATCTCGCATTAGCCTCGTCAGTAGGATTGTCAGTAGGATCAATAATGCTCAAACCTGTCGCTTGTCTCGAGCTTTGGCGAAGCTGTCACAGCTGTGAGGGTAATGTACATGCACGCCTGACCACGCATCATCGCTCAGAGCACTTGCACATCTCGCGGCGGCAGCGACGGCCGAGCAGTTGACGTGTCGCGCCCCAGAGTATAGATTGCCTTGACGCATCGGCGTGCCAACATACTTGGGTACTGTCGAGAGGCGCGTCAGGCTATCCCAGCGAGACCTCCACCACGCACTTCGACAGCGCTGCTGAATGGAAGCCGCACAGCCATCGGGTAAATGTCTGCACGGCCTCCTGCACAAATCGTGGCAAGCAAGGTTCGATGATCATGCTTTGCGCGTTTCTTCCCGAATGCACAGCGCATATCCAGACTAGGCTCTTGCTCTTTTACCCACGCGGGACGTATGAGAAACGGAATCGGCAGCAGAAATACCTCCCGTTTGCCGTTCGGTCGCCGTTTTCCGCTCGTTGCACGCCGTTGTAGCTGTCCGCCACGGCAAGAACGCGGCGAGTGGCTGGTGGATCGGAGGACGACGTGTATGCAGGTCAAATTGATGATGGAAGCCTGGCACTGCCTGTTGTGAGAATGTCAATCTACCAGTCTGTACCTTCCAATTCATGCTGCGAAAGGGTGTGGAGACGGAGACGGAGGCGGCAGAGACCGACATGCCGGTCTTGGCAAAGATCATCGCCGCAACGTTACGTCGACTGCTTGTCCTGTGTCGCACCAGAGCACACTTCAGCCTGCGGATATGAGGTAACCCTACGCTGTACTCTTGCCACTACCTCGCGCTGCTGCACTGGCCGTATTGCTCCAGGGATGATCTGCCCTTCGTTGAGTTAGCTTAGGGCTGCCAAAGCAACGATTTGCGTCAGACTCCTTCGTCAGCTGGCGATGCTCGAGAAGACTCACACAGAGGCCTTCGCAGGAGTGCAGAGGATGTGGTGTGTGACGCTGACCTACGACTAGTCGACATGTCACCTTCACGTGCGACCACATGCCGTGACGATGGCGCATGCTCGCACGCGTCTCAACTGCCAGGATCACAGATGAATCGACATGCGGTGGTGGGGAACCCCAACAGCTCCATCTGCCTAAGCAGACAATGTTTCGTTCCGATTCGCCAAGACACACGTACGCCCGCCGATCAGGCACCCCATCAAACACTCTAAAGCAGGCTACGCCGTGCTCGTTGGCCAGGGAAGTTTGACTTCGAGCCAAATTATGCTCTGCATAAAATCGGCAACGTAGTGCCCGCCCTGAAAGCATCATGGAATGGTGCGTGTGTCTGGAAAGAAAAAAGTCATATAAAGGATGGCCAGCTCCTCCTATGCTCGATCCTGCCAGAATAAGCATTTTTGAAGTGACAGCCGCACAATGTTGGTCCACGATCTTCCCGTAATTGGGAGTCTGTCTCCAAATGAAATCGCCAAAATATCTGGTTCTTGTGTCCTACTCTACCTCCTCTACCATGTGGCAGCAGCATTCTACACGGCCTATCTGGGACCGCTTCGCAAATATCCAGGTCCGCCACTCCGCGCTCTAACGAACATTCCACTGCTGCGCGCGACTGCACGAGGCGATGAGGATCTTATCAACGTGGAACTTCACAAGAAATACGGGCCGGTGGTCAGAGTCGCGCCAAAGCAGCTATCTTATGCTGGGTAAGTTGTCACACAAAATTTCCTCAGGCTGCTGGGCGCACGCTTACCTGATCTGATTGTGTCTTCAGAGGAGCTCAGGCGTGGAAGGACATCTACGGACACCGCAAGCAAGGCCAAGCCAGCAATGACAAGTACCGACCATTTTATGGTCAAAATTTCAACGGTGTCGATCATTTGATTACTGCTGATGATGCCGACCACACTCGACAACGCAGAGTGGTCTCGCATTCATTCGCGGATCGAACACTGAAGGATCTCGAGCCATTGCTCATGCGCTGGGTCACGAAGATGAAGGACAGACTGGACGGTTACGCGCAGAGCGGAGAGAAGGTCGATCTTCTCAAGTACTACAACTGTGAGTGAATCACATCCAACGCTACAGCTATCCACGAAACAGCTACTGATCAGCATTTTAGGCACGACTTTCGATATCATGGTATGTCTGCGAAAATCTTCGAGCGATGTACAACAATTTTAACAACATCTAGGGTGATTTGACATTCAGCGAAAGTCTGGGCATGCTTGACAATGGCGACTACTCGCCATGGGTCAAGACCATATTCAACGGCATCAAAATCGGTACCAAACTGCGCACTTTCCGGGAATTGAATGCAGTCACAGACTGGATCTTCGAGAGATTTATCTCCAGGAACCCAAAAGTTGCCAAGTCGCGTGCAGAGCACTGGAACTATTCTGCCGAGAGGGTTGCTCGAAGACTTGAGAGGACTCCCGAAACACCAGACTTGTGGACGAAGATCATTGAAAAGGGCGAAGGCGGAAAAGGTCTCACTTACGGAGAGCATGAAAGCAACGCATCATTGTTTATGATAGCCGGAACAGAGGTATGCTCACACGAAGAACGTAGCGACAAGCCCGTCCACTAACTCTAACCTAGACCACCGCCACGCTACTCTCCGGCGCCACCTACAACCTCCTCCGCAACCCAGAATATCTCTCCAAACTCACCAAGGAGATCCGCGAAGCCTTCTCCAGCTACGAAGAAATCAACATCGAATCCGTCCAACGTCTCAAATACCTCCACGCCGTCCTCCAAGAATCCCTCCGAATCTACCCTCCCGTCCCCGCCCGTCTGCCCCGCATAACACCCAAAGGCGGCGCCATCATCTGCGATGGATTCGTCCCCGAAGGAACCCAGATCGGCGTCCATCAACTCTCAACTTACCGCAACGAAGCGAATTTCAAGAGCCCTTATGAGTTCCGACCAGAACGATGGCTTGGAGATCCTGTTTACAAAGACGATGATCTCAATAGTCTTGAGCCATTTTCTTACGGACCTAGAAATTGTCTAGGAAAGAATCTCGCTTGGCATGAGATGAGATTGATTTTGACGACGGTGTTGTATCAGTTTGATTTGAAGCTTTGTGAGGAGAGTGAAGGGTGGAATGAGCAGAAGATTTATATTATTTGGGAGAAGAAGCCGCTTATGGTGGAGTTGAGTCCTGCGAAGAAGGATTGAGATTGAGAATATTGTTTCACGAAGAGCAGAGAGTGTGAGATGAGCGATTGATTGAGCGAAGCGAAAGCATTGGGAAGGGCGCAGCTGCTGTACGAAGACACGCACCAGGGGCAATAGCAATGACCTGACAGAATTAGCCGGCAGAGTCTGCACGGGAATGAATCTTTCGCTACTCCGGGCTGGGCGTTCACAGGACATAGATTGTATCGAATTATGCAAGACACATAACTACCATCGAAGGCCCAGACGCAATTGAAACAAGACATGTGGGGGCCAAGTTACCTAGCGCACATGTATGCACGGCAGCATCATGCCTTAGCTTCATTTCTTGACTTCATATGACATTACAATTTCACTATTCGTATAGTTTTTATGCATCATCCCATCCCATGCGTCTTTCATCTATCGTGCATCAAAGCGTTCAGTAATCTTCAATATCTTTAATATATTTCCACGTCATGCGTTCAGTAATCTTTCAGCGCTCAATAGTATCCTTGGTGTCTGGAAGCATATGCTGCGAGTCGGTCAGTATAAGCACATTCTCCTCTCCGCATCATGATGTCAATCTCACCTTTAATCGCCGGCTCAGTCGTGACTTTCTCCGGATATGTCACAATCGTCAACGCCGCTATCAGAATCGCATTCTCCGTCAACAAGAAGTCTGAGAGGTCAAGGCCAGGACTCAGAAAATTCGTGCATAGCGAATCGAGGCCCGGGATCCGGGAGACTTTGCCAGGACCTTCGTGCGAAAGAGCATCTTTCAACAAAGCGAATCCGATTGCGTTGTATAGTACTCCTTCATGAGTGAAGAAGCTACCTGCTGGTGCTCCGGGGCAGATTTGTTGGACTTCATTATTTGAGACACCGACTCGTCGAGCATCTTTGATGAATGCCGATGCTGCAGTGCCGGCTTGCGGTTGGACGATTTCGTCGAAGAAGCTTGAGTAGACACTCGTTGTTGGGACGTAAGCGGAGTCTCCTCCATTGGCGCGGAGAGTCTTGATGAAGTTCGAACCGGCTTCTTGCTGGAGCACTGCTGGTGGCAGAGGAATGCCTGGTGTGGCGAGAAAGTTGGCATTGATCGTCCCCGCATAGTCGCCAGAGAATGTGATGAAGTCTGTGACTTTAGCTCGTGCCGAAGGCCAGTATTTGAATGCCCACTGTCCATCGATGCTGCCCTGTGACCACGCAGCGACTGAGACCTTTCGCTTGTTGCTGATGCCGTGAATGTAGTTGACTGCGTATGCAACATATTCTGCATGTACTTGTGCGTCACCCAGGAGGAAGCCGGGAATGTTCAGCCATACTGGATCTGCGATGTTCGATCCTTGCAGTAGAGGAATGTAGTTGCCAACGAATGTTGTGTATCCTGTCCCTGAGTTAGACCATATACTGACTGAAAGTTTCGGGCGACGCTTACCTGTTGCACCAGTACCTGGCACGAGGATAATTGGGTTCGGCGCTCCTCTCGCGCCGTACTTGAAGCTTGACGGAATATGGATCGCAGCACGAAGGTCGGCCTCTGACAGAGAGAAGGGTGCGTCCTTCGGGTCGGCTTTGGGAAAGACTTTGATCGATGATCTCCGCAGGTTGACATTTCTGAAGCTGTTCTCTGGACCAATGGCACCCTTCGCGAAATTGAGCAAGTCAGGAACGTTGTCTTTACTCAGACCGGCTGCCGCAAGGCTTCCAGCATAGCCAAAGAGGTTCGATGGCTCTGGTGCTGAAACGAGAATCTCTTTTAAAGCATCCGCGGCAGCTGGAATGCTCACTGGCACTGCAGTAGCGGTGACCAATTGAAAGTCCTCAATAAGTCTGTCGAAGAGCCCGTTCGTTGGAGGATTTCGTAGCGTCTCGTTGACCAAATTGTTCAAATTCTTGACCGCCAGCTCGACTGGATTTTCCGGGAAAGGATTGAGGTCTCCGTCCTGCGCTGTCGGCGTTGGCACGGCCTGTATTTGAGGAAGCAGAGAGGCAGCAAGCCCGAGTAGCACAGTCGAACGCATTTTTGCAACAGTGTGAAGCGTGTGAACCACCGTTTGACAACATGAGCCGGAAGAAAATATGCTGAGGATGCAAGGATGAGATGCACCAAATAGCATTGCCGTAAATTTAACCTTACCTGTCCAAGACTGCTATGAGTTGTTGACACAGATCGTCCACACTAGCACCGGCAGTGCACCCGACGGCGTCTGAAGCTGAGCCGCAACCCTATGACTATGATGCATCGCTCACGCTCTGGAGATACGCCCGCGTCGCAATCAATCCAGCAATGTGAACTCCACTGGGTGTGCTGGTGTGAACTGGTGTGAACTGGTCTCCCCGAGGGTTGGCTGCGTGGCATCAGGTATCACATCAGTTGGTGACCTCGTGGACGCTGCCGCTGTCGCAGAGGGAGGTAGTCCGGAAGCATGTACGTGGACTGCCGCAGCACTCTGTGTCGTGCCACGTTCCAGCACAAATTTCCTGAGCATTGAGAGCTGACTCGCGATGCGTAGCGCTCATCAGCAAGATTGCCGGAGTGTATTGTCTCGAAAAGGCAGTCTGCTTGCTGATGACACTGTCATCGTCAGACTAGCACGCGGTGCGCGAAGCCGCTTACGAGGTGCTTGATTATATTCCTTCCAAAGAGCCGCAAGAAAGCTCAGTCGGATCGGAGGCAGGCCCGCTGTTTAAGATTCACGGCTTGACACGATGCTGCCGATCAAGATCTTGTCTGGTACCGTCTACGCGTGCTTGACACGGTCGGGCGTGTGCACGGATACGGGAATGCTCGACGTGACTGCTGCTGCGCCGGACGTTCCATCTCGCTCGCTCACTTCACCCAAGGCGCGTTTGTGTTGACAGACAATATTTGAAAAGAAGTGAAGTTAGGGGAGAAGGGCGTTGCGGAGATGAGCGACCAGGAAAGTGCTGCTGAGTAAGCCAGCGCTCGGATCTCGCAGTGACGACATCCCTTCCTCGGGTACCACCAACATGCCCAGCTCTACAGACCATCTCAGCTCGACGCGATGATAACGAGAACCAATCTCGCATAGGAAGACAACGCGAAGGTAGGAGGGACGTTTCCGAGTTCGAAAGACTACCGGTTCTCCACTTGCAAGGAATACTACCCACGCCCTACCATTTGACACGAACATCTCACGGGCTCTGCTTCATTGCTTCGAGCTGATCTGGTGAAGCCCAGCATCAGCATCGCCATGTCGAGCTACAGGGTCGCTGTACCGGAGGAGAAGCTGATCACTCTCAAGATCAAGCTTGCTCAGGCAGAATTTCCGGACGAGGCGAGCATCCTCTCTCAGCCACACACTGCTCGGCAACTGACTCAAGGATCAGCTTGAAGGTGCAGAGTGGGACTATGGAGCTCCACTGGCGGACGTGAAGCGTCTTGCAAAGCACTGGCAGAAGAAGTTCGATTGGTACAGACCCCAGAATGTCATGCAATGTCCTCCTACTAACCCAGCGTGCTCACCTGAAGGAGACTGCAAGAAGCAAAGCTCAATGAGTTGCCCAACTACCAGCGAAGCGTGAAAGTTGAAGGCTTTGGCGATATCGACATTCACTACCTTCATCAGCCTTCGGAGAATCCCAATGCTATTCCACTCCTCTTCGTCCACGGATGGTAAGTAGAGCATTGAGAATTGGAAGCCTGAGCTGATCTCCTACAGGCCGGGCAGCTACCTTGAAGTGGTCAAAATGTTGCCTGCTCTGCGAAATGGTAGCAATGGAGTCGCATTCCACGTTGTAGCGCCATCCCTACCAAACTTCGGCTGGTCCCAAGGCATTTCACGAACAGGATTCGGACCTGCGCAGTACGCTGAGACATGCGATCAACTCATGCAGTCACTAGGCTACAACCAATACGTGACTCAGGGCGGCGACTGTAAGGGGACATAAACCATATTATCAGAAGAGTAAGCATACTGACGAATCAAGGGGGCTTCATGATCACCCGGGTGATTGGACTTCGCTATCCACAACGCTGCCTAGCTTCCCACATCAACATGATCCGCGCCAATCCTCCGACTTGGCTCAAGAACCCTATTTTGACTCTACGACATAACCTCACGCCATACAGTCAAACCACGAAGGACGGCTTCGCACGCTCACAGTGGTTCCTCAACGAAGGGTCCGGCTATCGATCGATACAAGCCACCAAGCCGCAGACTCCTGGCTATGGCCTGCATGACTCTCCAATAGCTTTACTTGCCTGGATCTACGAGAAGCTACATGATTGGACCGACAACTACCCCTGGACCGACGACGAGATACTGACCTGGGTCTCGATCTACTACTTCTCCACTGCTGGGCCTGCTGCTTCACTCCGCATATATTACGAAGCGACACATTTGTCCGG
Organism: Cercospora beticola; assembly: GCF_033473495.1. Taxonomy (NCBI): domain Eukaryota; kingdom Fungi; phylum Ascomycota; class Dothideomycetes; order Mycosphaerellales; family Mycosphaerellaceae; genus Cercospora; species Cercospora beticola. The sequence goes on along the minus strand of NC_088935.1, from coordinate 1,314,993 downwards.
CCTCAACAATGTTCATCGAGACAGAACTCATGACTGGATCCCGAATGTGAAGCTAGGCTTGTGCCATAGCCCTCGAGAAATAACGCTTGTCCCGAGCACGTGGGCGAGGACTCTTGGCCCTGTCGTCTACGAGGACTTCAAGAAGAAGGGCGGACACTTTGCAGCTCACGAGATTCCAGAGGAGATCGTGAAGGATCTCATTGCCATGTTCGGCAAGGGTGGGCCATGCTACGGCATCATCAAGACCAAGGCGAAGTTGTAGCTTGCGACGACGTCCAAGGAACGACAACCGACGATGACTTACTGTGTGCACCTACTCAGCAGTAGCGAACGCCATCAACAGAATGGCGTACTTTCTTTGTACCAAAATTGGAACGACACGCCACTAATAATCGGCTTTGTCTGCACACTCACACAATGAACTTGGGGCGCGCAATATAACCATATCGGCTACGCCGCCTCAGAAACCGCTCGCTTCTGCTTTCGCGTCCTTCCTCACAATATTTTCCTTCTCCTTTCCTGTCATTTTAATTTTCCATTCCCTATGTCTTCTACTTCCCTGGAGGAAACCCGCCGCGTGCAGACCGAAGTCGAGACAGCGCTGGCGCTAGTGACTTCGAGCACCACAGACCCGCACGTCGTCCATTTTCTCCGCCGCGTCTACACCAACGAGTCCACCAACAATTCTATCCATCCTCTCCTCGCCTGGAAACAATGGAAGAATATTACCAAAGAGCAATATCTTTCCATCTTGCCTGCATTAGCACTAGCATCGCACATGCTCACCGAGCCCTTGACATCCAATTTCATCAATGCGTTGATCTACTGCCCCACAAGCATAAAATTCGACAACCTAGGAAAACCGCGAAAAGCTTTCAAATGGCTTTGCGAAGATATCGAACAACCACTTCGACCTGCCGCGCAGAGGAGATATGAAGAAGCGCTGGAGAGGCTAGTTCCTCATGTTCGTTTAGCGCCTGTGAAATGGCCACGCAACATCTGCGCCGTGACAGAACCGAAGAAAGCAATAGCTGGATGCGGACCCGGCGTTCAGAGCGAGATTCAATTCTCACTGGAACGAGTAAACGATGTCAACCCCCAATCCAAAAGTCTAGACTCTTTACTACTATGCTACCTCGAACTGGTCCAAATCCTACTACACGAATTAATGCACGCCATCGCTTTCGCGTCCGATGGCGCGAAATATGGTGAGCGATTCTTTTGCGATAATACATATGTCGAGAACGGTTTTTCTTGGGAGGAAGCTGTGCTTGGCGGCATTTTGGAATTGGAAAAAAGGAATTCGCGCGATGTTATTTTGACTCTGAAAGATTTGGATCTGGCTGCGCTGGTCAGTTGCCATACTGCGAGGAATATCAGCTTTCCGGTTACGAGTTGTGAGGGACTGGCTGGGAGGATTATAAGGGAGATTACGACGCAGGAGGTGATGCAGCGCTTTGAGAGCCTGCTTCAACGGTAGAGATGTGGTGATGTGGTTAGGACCGCGAATTTTTATCCAGCACCCAGAAATTGAGATCTTTCAGTAGCGTATGAGTGATGCGTTGCCATTGCTCATTTTCCTACAGTACTTTCAGAAGCTTGTACTTTACCTCTCGGTCAAAGAGTGACGGAACGTGGGCTATCCTTCGTCGCTTGAAAGGTCATTAATTTCGCTTGTGCTTTGTTTCCCGGCCCCAATCTCCTTTGTGCGGAATTCAGATGAACGACAGTCCGCCTTCTCCGGCAGTAATACATGATTCCGTTCATCCGGGAGAATGCGTGGTACATTTCGGATATGTGGGTGTAGAAGCTCTTCTCACAATAGTTTGGGCACATCGCAACGCTGAGAACGCGAGAAGCGCTTAAGTTGTGCTCCAGACATACAGTTCGAGATGTTCTAGTCCGAAGGAAAGGCTGTGAGGATTAGTGAACATCCCACTCATCGATGCTCTGCAGCAGCACGAAGCTGCAATAAGCCCATCACATATACCTCCTCGTGTGCTAGTGGAAGGTAAGGAAGCAAGTTGACAGCACAAGAGTCATGAGCCTGGGTGGGCGGTTCAGTACTTCCACTAGCGTCCTGTACACAAGAGCCAATGTCTGTCACTTTGGTGTGGGGGGTCCAGAGCCAACCACGACACTCTTTGTGAGAGACGATGTTCATTGGCCGGAAGTATGAACAAGCTAACGGAAGACCAGAGCGGCCGCCGGAACCAGGTTTCTATTTGCAAATAACTTTCGGGTCCTGCTCGCTCGAGCGAACGGGACTCTATTGCGTCAGTCGATCAGAAGTTCTTCGTGACTTGTTGAGGGCGAGACAGATGCGCTCTTCTTGGGCTTCGTGATGAATTACCATGCAGGAATGAAGATCACGTTTGTTGGTGCGACCCGGCGGGGATCAGGGCTGCAATGCTAAGAGTTGTGACCGCGAATGTGAAATGTCTGTACACGCCTGACAATGCTGTCTAAATGCTCGCTATGCAGGCGCGTCTAATTATGATTACGAAAGCTGGGCGCTGGTCACCGTATAGGCACTGCCTCCCATTTCGCCTTGAATGGGTTCTCCCTGTCCGATGCAGGAGTATCAGTATACAGGCTCTCTTGACGGTAGAGAGTTGGCTTCGCTTCAGTGCCTCGGTCCCCTCCTCGTTGCAGATATGTTCTGTAGTCGTTCGGGTCATCGTCCCAGTTGGCTCTCTTCACATGTGGAGTCCTTGGAGTCTGCACATAGCCAGTCTGACCCATTGCCGCAAACGGAGTCTGGTGCATTTCGTATTCATCCGGAGGTTCAACTCCGAACTCTTTCCGCCCGAAGTCTTCACCTTCCGGTTTGTACATATGCTTTTTGTTGTAGAAGTAGATGGCGGCTGATAGTCCTCCATAAATAACGGCCATGACGGCCACTGCCACACTGTAGCCCACGATCGAGCTTCCAGCAAAATCGAGGCCGAGGCCACCGTTGATGACACCTAGTATCATGATTGATATGCCGAGGAAGCGGTGAATCTTGCCTAGTACAGTCGGTGTGCCAGAGCGCAGGAAGATGATATGATGACTGAGTCCTAGGCCGATCTGCAGCAGGATTCCAGCGAAAATGAACAACCCGAGAATTTGATGCGCAGACTTGAAGTGCTTCGACTGCGAATTGTTAGCGAGCTTCTATTGGGAATTCAAACGCTCAACGAACCTTGTTGTACAGTTGCGACGCATATACGCCGAGCCCTAAGCCAATGACAACTAGACCAAGGCCGACCACCTGAAATCCTGCATGAAGCGGGGCTCTTCTCAAGAGCCTCAGACTGATGGCTCCGAGGGGGAAGACCAGAAGGAAAGCCAAAGACATGAAAACCGCATGCACAATTTGTGCCCACTCCGAGTCGCGACCAGTGTTGTAGACATTCGAGCTGAAGTAATTCGCAAAAGCCCAGTATGAGTCGCCGACCTGGAGGCCGGGGTCTTGTGGCGCAGGAACTCTTCCATACCATCCAGTGCTGTTAGTTGCGACAGTCATATCAAGCTGGAAAACACCATGAAACTCGTGAATATGCAGAGGTGCATTTAGGTCGTCCGAGTGGAGAGTAACATTCGGGCCGAGAGCGAAGATAAACGGCTGAGTCTTGCTGGTCGTATCGATACTTCCAGTCGCCCACGACGAGCAGTTCCTGCAAACAGCGTGCGAAATCATAATGCCATCTGGGCTCAACGTGTTGGAGAATGGTGCGTAGGTATCGTTGCGCACGTTGTCGATTCGGATGTCCTTTTCCCACTCTGGCTCGGAGTGCCCTTTAGACATGCGCGGACTGTTAATCAGCGTGTGGCCATCGTCGCCGATGTAAGAGATGATCATCCTGGTGTCTTTCATGCTACTCCCGAACCCGACGCCCATCCATGAGTGCGAAGCAGGCGCATTCATGTGGAAATAGACGTCTCCATTCTCGGCCACGTTCAGAGCGAAGACGTAACCCGAACTCGCCAGGACGAAGTAAGCGGCCTTTGCATGGTCGTCGATTCCCGCAGATTTGATCTCGTCCTTGTTGCCGGCCCAGACCAGCTGGAGGGCTACCAGGAAAATCAAGAGGATGCTGTTCATGTTCGCGGTCGTCGAAGAGGCCTGCGGCACGCCACCCGCAGAGTGATCAGCCTGGAGGCGCAGGGACGAGGAAAGAAAGTTGGGAGTTGGGATGTGCCAGCAACGGATGTGCCGCTACAAAGTTCAACTGTAGGCGCGCCGCGTGGGAGAGGACTCGTCATTCCAGCTATTCTCGAGCAGGTTGTGCCATACAGTCAGATTGTAGGCGCCCGCCACGTCGAGCTGCCACTCGCCGCGGGCGTTGTAGTCGCACGCGGGTCCAGGGCTGAGAGGCTATTAAGCGCTGTGGTGGGGTATCTGCATGCAGCTGCGTCCTATCACTGCTCGTCTTCCACCTTTTCACTCCTGCTGGCGGGAGGAGCGGCGATAGGTGCCCGTCTCTCCATGCTGACGAGGTGGGTGGTGCTGCAGAATCCTTGCATCGCGAGGTCGAGCACTAGTGATGGGTTCATCGCCGTGATGGTGGTGGTGGTGGTGGTGTTGTGAACACGCGGAGAAAGCTGGAAGCAGCGGGCGTTCGACCACCACGCGTGCTGACTCAGCCGTTTCCTGCCAACCGAACCTACCTGGCTGGACGAGCACTCTTCCTCTTCCTCTCTCAATCATACACCTCACGACATCAAGACGACCATAATACCCAGCCACGCATTTGAGTCGTGCAGCTCATACCTTTACTGCGTCCAGTCCGCCAACTCGGCATCGGCTCACATGATAGATGATCCTTTGCGCGACAGCGACCTGGTGCAGCTGTGTACTTGAGTATAGATCAAGCACAAGAATAAGTTGACACAGTGTTCCTATATACCCGAAGCAGCCTTGCTCGCGACGGGAGAGATCTTTGCGCATATCAGCGTGTGCCGCTGCCGTATCTCGTTTCGACGAGACATCATGCCTTCTCCATTCTTTCCACGCGATTGGAGCACGACCAACTCCTTCTGGCGAACCTCGCATCCCCGATCCGGCGTCTACACGAGTCCACGCATCAAGTGCATTTTCGCAATCATGGAAGCGGTCCGGACTTCGACGAATCCTTCGGACTTCTTGAAGCGAGAGTCGCCTGGCTCAAACCATTCAGCTCCCCTCGGCCTGCTTGCTCCCTCACAGGATTGCATGGACACTAAATTCAGCCTTGAGCGGCATATATCTTGGCACTTCGCGATGGATGTCGAATCCACTGCATACAAATACTAATTATAGACGTTCCGGAAGTGCTTGACTGTGCTTGACACTCTTCTTCTGTGGAGGCTTTTATGCTTAGCACATTCCAAGATCTCTACCAAAACGATGCCTGCTCTTGAGGCATTCAAACCACAAGCCACGCGATGGAACCCTCCGACTTCGACTGTCTTCACAAGATACCGCAAGGGTTGCCCTCCGCCTCGCGACAGAACGGATCTCGACTTACGGAACATGTTTAGCCGATGCAAGGGCTGACATATTTTCGGCAAGACGATTGGCACTATCGTGAACGGAACCACATAGTCTACCCTGTTGACACGTTCTCGTGTCTGCATGTCGCCAGCGAATCTATCCCGTATTCGCATCTAGACTGTGGCCGGCTCGAGAAAAGACAACGCCACCGTTCATCATTCTCGCTGCAATGCGAACTCACAGATTCCGGAGGCGTTTCCAATACCTGTTTCGTGAACTATGTATCGCTTGCTGGATGGAAGATTGCCCGGAAGAAAGTAGGTGCCTTGCTGCAGAGAACATATAAGAATGGCGACACTGCTATCTGCTCCTCACATAATTCCTTTGCATTCCCTCGAGCAAGCTGAAGCAAGTCAAGATGCTGTTGCCACTTATTGCCCCTGCGCTGTTTGCAGCTTCAGTTGTTGCTGACAGCGTGAACACATATTCGCAACAAGTGTGCAGGACCGCCTTAAAGCCCTTGCAAGGTTCGGGCGGGACAACAACACAATCGACCACCCAATACTTGACCAAGACCGTCACACAGACGATCACTCCAACAGCGACTATCACTCCCACCAGCACCACGCTCACAAAGAAAACCACCACCACAAAGTGGTCCACGCAGACGTTGCCGCAGAGCACAAGCACCTTCTCAACCACTCTTAGTTTCACGATTACCAGCAGTGCCTATACCACCTTGATCAGTACTCTCACGTCTTCCGTGAGCTCGACTACCACAAGCACATTTACAACCACCACCATTCAGCCCTCCCCAGGTTTTGTTGCTATTTCGTCTGCATTGGCTGCCGATGGTCACGCTGCTGCCAAGCGGGCCAGACGAGGCGCCGAAGTAGCGTCCAGCGAACCCGTATCTGGCGAGATTCAAGAGCGTGCGACTCAGCAGAAGATCATCTGTGGTAATGACGGCACGATCAACTACGACCCACCACAATACAAAGGCTCCGTCACTTGCAACAGACGCGTTCAAATCGTAACCACCAAGACTGTCACCACGACCGCGAAGACCACAAAGACAATTCAGGCGCCTCGTGGCACTGTAACACAGGTGAATTCTCCGTTTCCCTCCTATTAAAAATCAATCTAACATCAACTAGACTTCCACATCAACAAAGACCAGCACCACGATCACCCGCCCTCCAGTAGCTTCCACTACCATCACAATTTCAACCACAAGCACTCTAAGCACGACTTTCACAGAGTCATCAACCACAACCACATCCATAACTTCTGTGTCCACCATCTACCAACCTCAACCAACATACTACGCAGCCTGTGGCCCAAGCAACACCGTCTCCTACGTCGACAACACTCGCATCGCCAACATCGCTGCCACCAACCCAGACAACGGCTTCTCTTTCGGTTCAGGTGCGACAAGTGCCTATGAGTGCTGTGTTCAGTGTCTATTGAGCGGCACATGCGGAGCTTCGACTTGGCACCCTGCTGCTGGAGTCTGCTACTTCTTCCCATTCGGCACCAGCGGTACCTGCTCTGCGACTGAAGAGGTCGGGACGTTCGCGAAGGGGAGTGGTAGCGCGACTGTTGGCTTCGTTGTGTCAAACAGTAATTGTGGAGAGATTGAGTTTGCTGGATAGGAATCGATCAAAGAAAAGCTGGACAGATTTTGAGGTCATTAAATCATGAATGCGTATTTGGGTATCTCTAGATATATGAGAAGCGGTCTCCGTGACCTAGTATGCAGAAGCACCGAATGAACATTCGGCTAGAGCCACCAAATCCAAAATGCCTTGTTCTGTTTACTGGGCTTGTAAAAGTCTGTCTAGGCACCGACAGAGCTCGTCTGTTTATTTCTACGATACAGTCAGTAAGGACACTTACTGGCCAAACATGATGCGTGGCCGCTTACCGAGCTTTTTCCCAGTCCTTGAATCTCTTCTGCTGATCGATCTTCCATTGTGGAAGCGGCTCTTCCTTCTTCTTGAGTCTTGAGAAAGGATTCCTGCTCTCTTTAGGCTCTGATGGCTTTGCAGTGCTGGGTGCGATCGAGGCCGGTTTCTCGCTGCCAACTTTGGTGGAGCACTGTGAGAGGCTTGCTGCGTCGGACATCGTATGTTGTTGTTGGTCTTTGAAGGTGAAAGATGTCGTAGTCACGAAACAATTTGGATATGTTTGAATGTCGTGTGTTGCAGTAGAATGGTACCACGATACCTCGATGCGATTCACAGTTCATTCTTATGTAAAGTGGTCGGCAATGATGCTGCGGCGCAGGACAGGCCTGACCACGATCCTCCAAAGCGAATCCTGAGGCTGAATGAACTTTCGTATTCGTAAATGGATGTATGCCTGAAGATCTTTGTGGCTAATGTACTTGATCTTCCTGCGGCACGGCAGTGTATGCAGTGGCTATGTTTCTTGGCGTACGTATCGAAGGATTCGCTGTGTCGCCAACTGAGAACCGCGGCTACCACGACCTTTCAGATCACGCCAATGTCACATAGGGTCAGGCAAGCTTGTTCGATAGGCCAGAGTCTGGCGCTTTCGAAAGATGGACTGTTGACTTCGCGAAGAGCAGGGGTAGAGGACCTTGTAATTCTTCAGCTCATCTATCAAGCATCCACTTGGGCCAATCTGGGCCGGCACCTTGGCAGACCCCATATAGGGCTGTATCATTGCTTTCTTGCGACTGAATCAACCAGCTCTTCAAATATGTCTGGTGTTGTTCAGAAGAATGCGAGATTGTCAATGAAACGCACATCCATGAGGCCCACTACTTGGTCCAAAATGGACATCAACGTCGCACATAAGTCTCTTGAAAAGAGCGTACCAAAAATACCTTATCGCATTGTGTGAAGCCTCCAGCTGCACGTGGAAGGATTTGTGGCTCTGATTCAGCCCTCAGTGCATGATTCATCCTGCGAAAGGAGTTCAGCATATAGATATGAGATCTCACGGCTGACAAGCAATGCAGTCGCACGCGCAATTTTCAAGTCATATCTGAGTTTCGTCTTCTGGAAGGGATCCTTGGGACCACCGTCGCAATGGCACGCACAAAACAATTGTCGGATTTGATCAAGCCCCACGAGTTGAAGGAGACGTACAACCTGACTCCTCATCCGGAAACAGGCCGCATGATCGACAATCACCCAGGTACGAGGACCAAACCGATGAGAGTGCTCGTCCTAGGCGCTTCCCGCACAGGAACCATGTCCATGTACTCGGCCCTCGAAACGCTGGGATACACCCCATACCACATGGCAAAAGCCGTCCAGGCACCAAAGTCGAATCTCAATGTCTGGGCGGAGGGCCTTGAGGCCAAGTATCAAGGCAAAGGCAAGCCCTTTGGGCGAGCGGAGTTTGACAAAATTCTCGGCAACTTCGATGCTTGCTGCGATGTTCCATGCATCGCGTTCGCGGAGGAGCTCATCCAGGCGTATCCGGAAGCAAAGATCGTAATCACTACGCGCGATGCAGAAAAGTGGTTGCACAGCATGCAGACCACCGCAGGGAGAGTCCTCAGCTGGAGATCATGGGAATGGTTGGCTCCATGGGACAAAGCTCTGAGCGAACCTTTCTGGCGCCACGCGAACGCCTTGATGCCTAATTTCTTCGGTACGATGACGGACTGGTCAGTCAATGGTCCTGCCCACAAGCGCTTCATTGAGCATTACGAGCTCGTTCGCCGACTTTCGCCTCCTGAGCGAACGCTCGACCACTACCAGGTCTCGGATGGTTGGGTGCCACTTTGCGGATTCCTAGGTCACGATGTACCGCAGGAGAATTTTCCACGCATGAACGACGCCACGCAGTTCATCATGGCGCACCGAGCCATGTATGTTATAGCGCTTTCCAAATTCGTGCTCAAGATATCGGTTTTTGCCGCCCCTGTACTAGCCATCGGCGCCTTGACACGGTGGAAGCCAGAGCGCTGGCAAAAGTTGTGATAGCTTGTAGCAATATTAACCTGCCAGATCAAGCTTCATAAGCACTTTTTCGCCATTCTCTCTTCTTGCCATTTCTTGCCAGCCATGCTGTTGAAGCACTGCGTACATTCTCTCGAACCTTTTTGGGTAAGTGCATACAGTGATTGACTGAGCATCAGCATTCTGAGCATGCTGTGTCGCCTGTCGCATTAAGAGTGCAAAGACACCGGAACCACGGCTAGCTGGATCAACAGCTGCAAGCCATATGTGTGGCAGCTCAATGCCCAACTCAGGCGCGGTCCGCAAGAGGACAAACACGAAACCTAGTGGAACATCTTGATTCTCCGAATCTGTGACGTACAGCACAGCCGATCCATCTCGACACAGATGTTTCTGCCACTCGGAGAGCTGATTGGACGGCCTGTGTTCGTCCTCTTTTGCCGCGAAAGTTCTTTTCGAGAGTGCGAACACGTGCGTCAATGCCTCATGTGCTGCGTCTTGTGGGCCGAGCTTATGGCAAAAGATTTGCTTGCCATGCATCTTGTTCGACGAGGATCGACGGTAGGTTCTGTTCTGGTGAAGTCGCGTCAACGTGGTGGCAGGAACGTTGAAGTTGAAAGAGTCAACCCGGAAGATCGGGTTGTCATGATGACTCATCAACTCCGTGCCTTCGCTCCAACTCCAAGTTCTTGCACGATACATTCACTTCACCACGCCCCAGTGGCTTCTTGCGCTCTTGGCACCTAGACGATGACATCCAGAGGATCTTAGTTTTCCTTGCTTCACCCAAGCCCTGACTCGCTATCCGCGATGCAGAACATACGCAATGATCCACCCAGCACCTCACCAGGCTCGGCGAACACATTCTCACCTTGATCGAACTACTCGCTTGGCTCTGATGTGAGATCAGTAACCACTTCCGCCAGCCTCGCAGAGCTGGGGAGCCTTGTAGTGTCTCCAGATTTTCTGTCTGCCGTATACAGTAAGTCCTTATCTTCGAAGTGGCAGTGCTCGCGGTATTGCCTCTTCCACCTCTCCCGTAACAGAGCAGCAGCTCAATGTTCCAATCGCTGACAATGCTCAAAGATGAAACCCTCCATGGCACTAATTGAGGAGCTGCGATCCGCGTTGCAGCATTTGCGGACAGGGCTTGTCTCCATCACGAGCTCCGAGACCATTCTGAGAACTGAGGCCCTAACCAATGTGCGTGTAGCGAGGTCGTTCTTGCTTTGCGTACCGCCAACGTGCCACACAATACGATTCATCTCATCCATGCCTGGACTTTGATATCTCCGGGACTCGTGGCTGACACTGATCACGAATCGTCAAGGCTAATACCGCGTGCGACCCAGGGCATCTTGCCAGCATGAGACGCTGCTGGACTGTCCATTGCTGATGTCCGGGTGTCCTTCGGTGTCGGCGTGCAGTACTACTGAGCTGCTTGAAACTCCGTCAGTTTCCTTGCAACCTGGACTAGGACTACAGTATGTTGAGCGTCGAAAGTTCGGTGATCCTCGGTTGATAGGGCCAGTCCGTACCTACACCGCACGCAAAGTCTAGGTGTGGTCGATTGGTCTATGCTCATCAGTGTCTTACTTCAAGCACACCACGGCACGTGGGCTCCTTCACGTTGCCAAGCGATGATGTTGCGCAGCTCGATAACACGTCATTGTGGGAGAAACCTTGTGAGCCGAACAACCGCAGGAATGGGCCGATGCCGACCGCTGTGCATTTATGCAAACATGTACACCACATTCAAAACTGACACGAGCATGAGACAGCTGCGATTCTCGAGCTGTTCGCATTCTTCATAAGCAGGAGTATATTTCTGGACCCCGCTGCCACGCGGACAGAGTGCATTGACCATTGTCGGCTCGAAGTTCATGATCTGACGATAGATTCAACATGGTCGGGGGTCGCTGTTTGCAAGGGCCGATTCCTCGGTAAGCAAACCTTTCCCTGGCTAAGCTCAACGATGAGCTTGGTTATGCACGCGCCCGGCTACGGCCCATACCTGGCGACCCACGGCTTGGGTGCTTCTTCCAGCACTAGAGCCGCCACAGACGAGCATGAAGTCCATCTGATACCATCGAAACTCGGATTTTTGGTGGCGACATGCGCGGCGTTAACAATGCCTCTTGCCGGTTCGCCGACAAGGCTTTTTTTCAATCTAAAGAAAACCCACTCGCATCCCTTGCCTCGAGCATTCCAATTCTATCTTCAATTCTGTGCTGTCGATCTACTAATACCACTACACCCGAGGCACTTCTCGATAAGACTTCTCTTCCTGGACTTGGCCGCCTAGTCACCCAAAAGCAAACAGCCACCCGTCATCGAAAACTTGTTTGGCAATACACTTCGTTTCATCTCCTGCGACCGTACAGAAATCCAGCACACGTCGTCAACTCCTCACTTCGAACCAGGGTCGAGCGCCAGGTGCCGACATCCGAGAGCATCTCCATCCTGTAACAATAATAAGGATTTCTTCCACCGGCGCGCAAATCTTCTGAGAAGGACGAACGACATTGACGACATTCACCTTCACTGTCGGCTAATCGCAACACCCTGCTGCAATTGCGCGATCACGCAGGGGACTGAGATCTCCGCGAGATCTGACAGGGCGGAACCATGGCCGACAAGGACGTGGAAGCAGGGACCCCTCAGCAGATACCACATTTCCGACAAGTACTCTCCAAGTCTGGCACAACATCAGAAGTTCGAGACTGGCAATATGATGGATCAGGAACTGCAGAAGATCCCTATGTCGTCGAGTGGATCGAGAATGACCCGCGAAATCCCATGTTGTACGCAGAAAGCAAAAAATGGGGTCTAACCTTCGTGGTCGCGCTCGTCACCCTTGCAGTGGCCTTTATCTCCAGTGCGTACTCGGGAGGCATTCAGGACATCATCCGCGAATTTCAGTGCAGTCAGATTGTAGCGACTTTGGGAGTGTCGCTATATGTGCTGGGATTTGCGGTCGGACCATTATTGTGAGCCTTTCAGCACATTCTCGACGATTTTGCACTGCGGAGCACTACTAACGTGCTTTCAGATGGGCGCCGCTTTCAGAGATGTATGGACGACAGATCTGGTTCACAGTTACCTACGCCGGTTTGACCGCATTCACTGCAGGTGCAGCTGGATCACAAAATATCTGGACGCTGGTCATTCTACGTTTCTTCGCTGGTGCTATCGGCTCAAGTCCTCTCACGAATGCAGGAGGTGTAATCGCAGATATTTTCCCAGCGAGGCAACGAGGGCTGGCTATGGCTTTGTTCGCAGCAGCGCCATTCATGGGCCCGGTATGTGTTTACCTCGATCATTGCGTGAAGACAAGTACTGACTCTGGTACAGGTCCTCGGACCCATCGTGGGCGGCTTCACCAGCCAGTACGCGGGATGGAGATGGAACCAAGGCGTCATGGCACTTTTCGCTGCTTCACTTTGGATTCTTGGCACGATCCTTGTGCCAGAAACCTACCCACCTGTCCTGCTCCGTGCTCGCGCACAGGAACTGAGCAAGATGACCGGTAAAGTCTACAAAACCAGAGGCGACATCCAAGCAGGCGACACATCGGTCATAGAAGTGTTTAAAACCTCTCTCTCGAGACCATGGATCCTCCTTCTGACCGAACCAATTGTCTTACTGCTCTCCATCTACATGGCTATCATCTACGGAACGCTATACATGTGCTTTGGTGCTTTCCCAATCGTTTTCCAGCAGGGAAGAGGATGGAGCCCTGGGATCGGTGGATTGGCTTTCCTTGGTGTTGCCGTCGGAATGCTTTGCGCGGTGTCGTACTCTGTTTGGGACAACAAAAGATATGCCAGAATTTCCGACGAACATAAGGGATTCGCGCCACCGGAAGCACGTCTGCCAATGGTCATGTTGGGTGGCATCGCAGTTCCAATCGGTCTCTTCTGGTTCGCCTGGACAAATTCTCCCTCCATCCATTTTATGGTCCCTATTATCGCGACTGCACCCTTCGGATTCGGCATGGTTCTTATTTTCCTAGGGCTAATGAACTACCTCATCGATGCCTACACCATCTTCGCCGCATCAGTTCTCGCAGGAAACTCCGTGCTGCGATCCCTTTTCGGAGCCGCGTTCCCACTTTTCACCTCGCAGATGTACGCCAATCTTGGTATCCATTGGGCTTCGAGCGTGCCTGCGTTCCTCGCTTTGGCCTGCGTACCCTTCCCCTTCTTGTTCTACAAATACGGAGCCGCCATCCGCAAGAAGTGCAAGTACTCCGCCGAATCCGACCGATTCATGAAACAAATGGCTGGCCAAGCCTTCAGCGATGACGAAGAAGATGACGAGAAGGACGATGACAGGAGATCTGGTGCCGACATGTCAACAGAATCTGATCCGGAGAAGAACGCAGAGAATACGGATGATACTGCTGTAGAAACAGATCAGGAAGCACAGGGCCCAGCTAAGGAAGAGGTCGAGGAGCCTCGACGAGATTCGATTGATGGAGTTTCGGATACCGAAGAGGATCAACCACGATTCGCGCCGATTACGCAGACAAAGTCCAAGGCCAGTTTGAGGAGCACGAGGAGCCGCGCCAGTCAGAGAGGGCCGGTCGGGTACCAGTTCAGTCCTTTCGACCTGGACCGAATCAACACGAGAGAGAGCTTCAAAGTTGTACACGATGCGAAAGCTGCTTCCCGATCGTCATCCGTTGGGTCTCGAAGGAGCAGAAAGTAATAGTCCTTTTGAGCGGAAGTTTTCGCGATCATTGGAGAAGGGTTCGATGGGGCATAGCGGGCGTTACCAAAAAGATACCACTACAGTACGGGTTGCTATGAGAGCATCAGGACTGGCATATGAGGGCCAGGAAGTTTTGTACAGTAATGTCATGACAACGCATCGTCGACGACGTCACGAGTCGGTTAGATTTTTAATATCATGCACCCGAAAGGTGGTCTTGAGATTCATTTATCAAGGTCTCCCAACGTATCGTACACGATTTGCCTGTGACCATTGCTCCAACTGAGGAAGGTAGCAGCGTATCACCGTGATGCAGCTATGCTTTTGGGGTTGTGACCTCCGATCACTGCTCCGACTGAGAAGAGCACCGATATATTCAAGTTGATGCAACTAGAATTTTGGGCACTTCGCCATGCTGTCTGGCACATTGCAGTTTTTCTTGACTGTTGTGCTATCGCATCCATCTGGCGTGGCGCCATTGGACTTTCTGATACCCCAGCTCAGCACAACAGCCGGCTGACCATTGACAGTTCCGGCGCAAGCTGAGTTGTCCTAGTCAGTAAGAGGCAAAACAAAGGTTTCAGTGAGTATTGTTGCGGGAGTCTTACTCACCCATAAACTGGTTGTTTGCGGCAGCGAGCTTGCGGTAGACGCCATCATCCTCATCGCTGACGAGCCACTCTTCTTGCTGCATGCCCTTCACAGCGGTGATTGTGGTCTGGATGCCGTAGACGGAGCCCTGTGGTGGTGCATTAGCTCATGGTTTCGACGGGCTTCACAGCACAGGCAGAGTGGGAAAAGGGCACTTACTACGTCTGCTGCGAACAGGCCGTAGGAGGTGCCGTCCACATCCACGTTCAGTGCAACGAAGTCGAAGCCATTGGCATCTTTGGCGTTGGTGTTGGTCGTGTAAGCTGGAGTTCCGGAGTTTGATGCGAGTGGCTGGCCGACAAGGACGAGTTCTTCGTTCGTGCCGTTCTTGGTAGCCACAAGAGCCACTGCTCTGGGCTCTCCGACCTCGTCAATGATGCGCATGGTGAGACCGAATTCTCCATTGCTGATGAGCTTGGAAAGAGGCTGGTAGGCAGCTGGCGACTGAGGCGCAGCGAGTGCCACTGCAACAGCAGCAAGCGTGAGGAGGAGGTAGGTCAGCATCGTGAATCAGGTGTTGTGGTTTGTCGTTCGTGTTGGAAGAGGTCGTTGTTATGGTTTGTACACGAGCTGGCAGAGAGAGGTGCGGAGTGAAATGTACTACTGCAATACGACATGCAAGATCGACGCTCACTCTAATTGCACCTGCCACCACATGACGGGCGATCTTGCCTCACTGCCAGTATGCGTCCTCAGTTCGCGGAAGGCGCATACCGGTGTCGCACGAGGCAACTGAAGTGAGCGTCGTGCATGCATATCGCCAGCCATGCCATTTTCCGCACAATGCGGGCAAGTGCGTGAGATCAGCCTGGAAGAGTAGACGTCGACTTCACGCGACGAGTGGTTAGGAGGAGGTGTTGCGACTGCAGCTGCGACAAGGATGGAACTCTAGCGTGATGCCAAGATTTTTCGTAAGGCATCCACTTTCGTGCCTGAAAGTGAAACCAAACCTTCCTCCTTGCCTGCTTCAGCACGACGACACCTTCATCAGTACGGAAAATATTGCATCTATCACTGTGTAGCATGAGACTTTTATGGAAAGCAAGACACTAGGACGACCGACATGCTACTATTCCTTATGCATCAAAAAGAACAGCACCACAAACATGCAGGTCAGGATGAATATTTAGATTTATTGCTATCTGATCTCTCAGGGATACCACCACGCATCAGCATGCTTCAACTCATGCAACCCACTAAGATGCCGTCTCTGAGGCCTCTCCGTCAAAGGATCAACCAAATCCCTCGCCACAGTCTCCGACAAAGTCTCAAAATGCGGCCCTTTATCATGATACGCCACACTCCTCTTTCTCAGCACAGCAGAAGGCTGATCATCGTCCTCAATATCTTCTGTCTGACTCCCTTCTTTCCCCTCCTTTTTCGTCTCCTCCGCAAGCTGCGAAACCCGAATCGCCTGATCAAGTCTCACTCTCAGCCTGCGCTCCGCGCTGGCAATCCTCCCTGCATCCCGGGCGCTCAAACCACCAGCAGCATCCAATGAGCTCGTAAGCTCGGAGCGCTCGGCGAATTCAGGCAGCCTTCCATCAGTCAGGGCATCGAGAGCGGCTTTTCGTGCCATTAATTTGTATTCTTCTTTTGGCTCGGCGTTGTTGTCACTGTCACTGCGGACTTCTGGATGTACGCGAGCTTTGCAAAATCCTACTGAGATGTCTTCGCAGTCGGCGAGTCTTTTGACGTCGACTTCCATGAGAGAGTCGCGTACGATGGTTTCGAGGCGTTTGGCGATTTTGGCGACGTCGTCTAGTGTTGCGGGCGTTGTTTTTGGTTCGTCGCTTTCTGATTGCGTGAGACTATCGAGCGTCCGGGGCTCGAGTCTTCGTGGTTCTAGCCTTCGCGGCTCAATCGCTCGTGGTTCAATTGTTCGTGGTTCAATTCGTGATTCTGCCGCTTGTCGCGGCGATCTGGTATATGCAAGCGTCGCACTCGGTCTTTCGAGGTGTGCCACTCTTGAGTATCTTCGGGTAAGGTAGGTCTTTGGTAGTTCGGCATTGACGCAGTTCAGGCCATTAATTGTTGCTTCGCCAGTTTGCTGCAAGGACTGTTAGTCAATGGCGACATGCATCTTCCCGGAACGACTTACTTGTGTTGCGAAGCTTGATCTGCAGCATACTGGTATGCTGGATAGCCCAGTCGGGCATTCATGATTGGGAGAAGGTGCGAAGCTCTCAATAGGATTGCCTGGAAACACGAACATCAGTATGGTTGCGACCACTTTCTGCTTGAAGTTGACTCACGAGTTCTTCGCACCATCTGTATAGCGACAAGACAGTCTTCCACTCCACCATTGGAGCGGACATCAGCGGGACAACATAGTCCCACGTTCTGATTTCTCGGGCAAGTGAACGTCGGATCATTCAGCTCTGGTAATATGATCGGACTGGCGTGTGATAAGGAAACGAGAGTGAGTGATGCTGAAAGAGCGGATAAGAGGTGCATGGTGCGCACGAAACTGGACATGGTCGGCAAGAACATTAACGAGTAGATGAAAGTATGCAAAAGAAAGACAAAGACATAAAGCGTTGAGCATGAAATAAAAGACTGTGATGAGTAGTGAGGAAAAGCATCAGCAACTGAGCAGTGTTTGCATGCTTCATATACGAATGCTGCTGTTCTGGGCGGCAATAGGCATTTTGGCAAAGCTTGGTTATGCCGTTGACAACGATGATGAGGAGAGTCGGTGTGCCGTATATGTAACAGCTTCTAACGTCGAAGAGGGCATGGTGGAGGTGGCTAAACGTTATGCAAACCAGATGTGAAGCTCCCCTCCAGAGGCTGGGAAATGACCTAGAGCTCACAAAAGTAGCTCTTGCAGGTTTGTCAGGCGTTGAAGGCGTGGGTCTGGAGCGGTGATGGATGAGACGGAGGCCTATCACAGCATCGAGGGTCATCTCGGACGTTGGCACGCGTGCTTCCGGTCGCTCAAACGGGGAGCACGCCAACAGTGAGTCAAGTTCACGAGGTTGAACGGCGAGCACATGTTGCAACTGTGTGGAGAAAGCTGTTGAATGTGTGATATGGGTTCTTTCTGAGTTTTGCATTCTGTCGTGATGGGCAGCTAGAATACAGCAGCTGGATGGAGGTGCGTGTGCGCCTGGCTCATTCTCCTTTCATTTCACCACCTCAGCCAACTCGAGCTCTTCCACGGCATCCCGAGCCGTTACGGTGCATCATCCACTTCCAGTCGGCTTGAGAAGCCGTTGACTCCGGTTCTCAGGAGTCGTTTCCAGATTCCGGATGCACCGGTGATCGACATCCGTCCTGGATAATATTCGATAGGGTCATGTTCTCGCGAGCCCCGAACACCAACCTCAATTGCATCTGCACAACTGATCACTCTCTTCGCCGTGGTATGATCGGTCTTGTCAAAAGGATTATTTCGCTGGTCTGAATGGACAAGCTTCGCTCCACGTATGTTCAGGTTGATCCTTGCCGGTTTGGTTCACCAGCCTGCTTCGAGCGGTCGCGCTGGAAGGCAGCCTCGAGCATGTTGTTACGTGCTTGCAGCTTGTCGTTCTGTGCTCTGAGGGCCAACACTCGTGCTTGTAGCTCAGCGATCTTGCCGCGCTGTCTATCGCGATATGCTCTTTGGCTGTGTTCATTGTCAACATTGTACGGGACCGTCAGGCTCAGATCAGCTTACGATGCTCGGTTTTGCTCTCGTCTTCGCATACGTTTGTTTGCGCCGGCTCCAGTGGCCACGATACCCCCTTGCGCTGTTTCGGATGCTGTGTCGTCAAAAGCGGACATCGGTGTGCTGATTTGCGAAATGTCAAGAAAGTCTTCGTGGTAGAGATTCGGGTCCAGCGTGGAATATGCTTCGGGCGATGATGATCCAGACTGTTCTGAAGGCACGTAGTCGGTCGTCTCACATGTCTAAACACCTTTCTCAGCACCCATGTCGACCGACGAGAGAGGGTCAAATCCTACCCATTGCCAGAAGGGTTGCATTGTGCCTTGTATCTGAGAATTGTGGTACTCTGCGAGAAGGTCGTTCGGCATTTCGGCTGACCACTCGGCATACATCACGTTAGGGTGACTTGTCATCGTGAAATATTTTCGCGCTTTGCCGTTGGTTGGTGATGGTGTCGAGGCTATGCTGAGCCTGTGTTGCTTGTGTTACTGTCGTCTGTGAAAGATGACTGTGACTGACAGGGTAGAGATCTACAGTAATATAGGTACGAGCTGAAAGGTAGACTGATGTTCCCCTCTGTATTGCGAGTGCGAAAGCGCCTCGTGGCTTAATGAGCCAAGTCTTGATAGCGAGCTCGAGATAGCAACGAAACAGCCCTGTGGCAGAGGGTACTTTCCCTGTACGGTATACAGTCTGGACAAGTCAATAGAGTAGGGTGTTCCCAGGACCGTCAGCGTTGCAGCAACTCGGAAACACCGCCAGCTCACCATTGCGACCGCGTGCCGTAAAGAACATTCTACTGCAGTCGGGTTGAAGCCAATTGGCACAGGCTGTGCGACGCAGTGCTGCCAAGCAGCATATGCTCGTTGCTAACCTCGTGGAAGCGTTGTATGGTTGCTTGGCATCCAAGCCATCGGATGTAGGCGATGTTTCTCTCATGAGAGGGCTTCACCAGTAACTTCCGAAAACGGCAGGCGCCACAAGTGCTAGCATCACGTGAAGCAACATTGACCCAGAAGCATGTTGGCCGAAGGATTGAGCCCTGTTGGAAGTCACTTGGAACAAGCCTCCACAAGCCAGAGGCACGAACGGCGTTGAAGTTGTGCTGGTGCACGATCCTGGGGCTTGCGACTTACTGCATCTGCCCGTCGCTTGCTCCGAGCACGCGGTACAGCAAGACGCGCCTGAAACCAATGAGCTCACGCCAACATCGCGTGCGTCAGGAAAGCGTCAAACGTGGAGGGCTTGTGCTGCAAGCCGCACGTGGTTTTTGTACGGCTGGAGTGAGACGTCGTCTCTGTGGGCTGATGAGCGGCCATGCTGGGCAATGCTACGATGGCGGGCCATCCCATATGGTCTAGACTTCAGAAAAGAGGCCTCTTTTGTGCAGGGCTGAGTTCGACCAGTGTCTAAGTTAGCGGCAGGCAGTGCTATGCTGTTAGTTCTCATGCTCTGCGGTCGTCCTCAGGGCTGCGCTTGCCGGTTGAGTCAGGTTGGCCGGGCTATGCTGTACGGCCTGCGGAGTTGACGGCATTGCTGATGTTTGCAACAGGCTCTGGTCGACATGTCGGCGGCACAAGATGCAGCATGTGTCGGGATGCCGTGGATGCATCGATGCATTGGTGGTGGAGCGGGGGCACAGACAAGATTCGAGGAAGCGAGCCCAGGCCCAGACCCAGGCCCAGACCCAGACCCAGACCCAGACAGACCGAAGCGAATAGTGTGAGCCTGAGGCATCAGCCACGGACTCGTTTCGGCTAAACTGTTTCTAGCGAGGCACACTTGATCGCATGGGTTGCCTTGCTCTTTGATCTACGAATCTTCTTCCATCTCACGACGAATATGTATAAACACCGCGAAGTGTTCGCTTCCGGTGGCATGTCCCACTTTATTGGGGGCTACCGTATGCGGCTGAACGCAATGTCGATCAGGCAGGGACCTCAGGCGACCCGCTGGCGGCATGAGGAGCAATCGCGCTTCTCTGCCTGCGTGAATCCGTCCGAGCCAACGAGATAAGCCAACTCGACCATCAGCATGGGCGACTCAGACTCAGAAGCTTCCGCGATCCACTATGAAGACATCAGAGACCCAAAGCTCGATGAGCTTGTGCGGGAAGTCCTCGAGGAATTCCACAGTCCCGGACTGTCAATTGCGATCCTTCATAATGGCAAAGTCAAGGCGAAGGGATATGGCTTCGCTGATCTCGAGGAGAAGATTCCAGTTGAGCCAGAGACACTGTTCTGCTGTGCATCCACAACGAAATCCTTCACTTCTGCTGTAGCAGGAGGTCTCGTAGAATCTCCGGATCATCCGATCACCTGGCAAACACCTCTGGCCGAGCTCATACGAGATGATTTTGTGCTCGACCAAAGGTCTGCTGGTGGGCAATGGGCGACGAGCCATGTGACTATAGAGGACGCTCTCTCGCACCGAACAGGACTGCCAAGACACGACAAGACCTGGATCAATGGAACATGGTCAGACCGCGAGGTTGTGCGATCTCTACGTTTTGTGCGCAACGCAGCTTCTGTCCCTCGAACAATTACTGACCCGTCAATACTAGCTACCGATGCATCACGAACTCAGAGAGAAGTGGGAGTACAGTAATGTGCCTTACACGGCTGTAGCACACGCTGTGGAAACAGTAACTGGGGTTTCTTTCGGAACACTGCTTCGCGACCACATTTTTCATCCACTGGGTATGCTGAACACCACGTACAATCTAGCTGACGCCCAGAAGCTATCTGAGAAGAACGAAAAAGCTCGTCTAGCGAGAGCCCATCTGTGGAATGAAGCAAGCAACCAGTACGAGCGCGTTTCCTGGGACGATGTTCCACCTGAGCATGGCTCTGGTGGGATCATCTCCAATGTCCTCGACTACACTCGTTGGATGCAGCACCTCATGACGACGCCTCAGGACCACAACCATGTCCTGAGCAAGAACGTAGTGGCTGCGCTTCGCAAACCTAGAATGCTGGTCGAGAAGAAGCCGCAACGACCTTGGATCGGACCAGAAGCATATTGCCTGGGACTGTATTCGCAAGTCTATCGTGGGCGTGAAATTCTGTCTCACACCGGCGCTATTGCTGGATACATGGCGAATATGCTCATGGTTCCTCCAACAGCAGCAGAGATCGGACAAGGGAAATCGGGATGGGCCGTAATGCTCTTGCAGAACTCCTACAGTATGGCGTACGACATAATCGTCCAACATCTTTTAGACGATTACCTCCAAACTCCAGAAGCCGAACGTTTCGACACGGCGAAGCACATGCGGCAGGCTCAGAAGGACAAAGAAGCAGAACTAAAGGAAGACGCGATTATCAAGAAGCTATTTGGTGAAAAGGCCATGTCTTCGCATGTCCCGCCCTCGCTACAGGTACAGAGATTTGAAGGCGTGTACCAGCATCCCGCCTATCATGCGTACCGGCTTTCCATGTCGAAACCAGCTCGTGGTGGCACTGAGCCCAACACTACGATGGAGCAACAAAGCCACCAAGAAGAAGCCGGCGTGCCGCTGTACCTCACCCCTGCAGGCAAAGCCTACCTTGATGTTACAGCAACGCTCCATCACGTCTCTGGTGACTACTGGTGGGCACTTCAATGCATGGGACCTAGCACCTGGATAACAGATGAGGCACTGAAAGTTCAATTCGTGATTGGCGCAGATGGAGAAGTCAAAGGCATGCGATTCCAAGCCGAACCCTCGATGCCAGACGAACTGGCTTTCTTTTTAAAGGTCGAGTAAGCTCCTAGCTCTCCATGTGAGCCACATGTAACACTGCAGGTACTTCAGTACCTGACCCAGCCGAACCCTGTGAGCCCACTTGTGCTTTGCGACAATGACGGTGGGAGGTACTAAAATATGGAGTCACGCGATGACTGCATCTTCTGATACATTGGCTGAACTTCGATTGGCCGGAGAATTGCGGCCGCTAATGGATGTTCTCAATCTGCCACCTACGCTCGTCACTCTTCTTTCACCGACTTGCTTCCTTTCTTCACACTTGGACATCGATGCACCCTGCTACACCTGGTCTGCCTAATGTGTCAGGTACACGTGCTCTTACGGAATACAGTATGGAGCGAAGACCACCACGAGTATTCATACAATCCCTGATGCTCAGCTGTGATGCTCAGCCATTGTCTTCGGCATTGGCAAGTTTGAGCGCGACATGACCTCGCACGCTTGCCTGTGATATTCTGGAGAGTGACCACGAAAGCCACAATGTTGTCGCGAACTGCCTGCCATCCATGATACTGTCGCGCAAGTCTCTCCCCCGTACCTGAATAGTGTTACCAGTAAGCACGGAGAAATCGGGAGCATCATCTGAACCTTACCATCCTGCAGGATTTCAGGCGACCAAGACATACACTATTCTTTCCCATATAACCTACAGAACACCATTGACGGCTCAGAAAATTACAGGCACTGCATTCCACCTTCGCAACCTCAATCCCGTGGTTGTCCGCATGAACCGGAATAGAGCGTAACAGCAAGACAGACCACCGAGCTTCCACCCACTAGAGAACTACAGACCGTCTTAAATATGGGCTTGAACATCCTCATCGTAGGAGGAGGCCTAGGCGGTCTCGCCACAGCCGCCTACCTTCGACAAAATCACAAGGTAACGATTCTCGAACGAAATCATCTCGACTTCACGAAAAATGACTACGGCATAAGCGTCATTGCAAATGCCTACAACTTACTCCAAAAAGCCGGAATCGATAACAACAAACTCGACATGGCAGTCATGACAAGAGTCTGGGTCCGCGACTATCAAAACCAAGAGATCTTCACCCAGGACTTCCACACGCGGAAAACAGTCGGGGCACCAAGCGTTCTGACGAAACGGAGTCATTTGCACAAGGAACTCCATCGGCTTGCTACCAGTCCAAGCCTACACGGCAAACCCGCCAAGGTGATCGAAGGCGTCCGAGTCGTAGAAGTAGATACCTCGAATGGCACGGTACGCAGTGCTGAAGGAAAAATCTACACAGCCGACTTCATCATCGGCGCCGACGGCATAAATTCAGTCGTACGGAGTGCCGTAGTCTCCAAATCAGGAGAAGGCAACTTCGAAGCAGAAGCCAAAACTCACGACCTTCTCGCATACATGGCGCAAGTCCCCATCGAAGCCATCGAAGCGACACCGGAACTCGCATATTTCGCCGAACCTGGACATTTCGGGCTAGCCAGCTGGTCCTCGCCAAATGGACGAAGTGACAAGCAAAGAATTCTAGCTTACCATATCAGTCCCCGTGAAGCGCAATTTGTAGGCTACGCAAAAGAAGAAGAATTTGCTGCACAATTTGATGAACAGAAGACGACGATTATCAAAGGTATCCCAGCCACGAGAGTACAAGCGGCATTTACGGATTTCTCTTCAGCATTGACGAATATCTTCTCCCATCATTGCTCCGGCGATGAAACCGTCGAGATCTGGCGAATTCGTGACATTGATCCGCAGGATACATGGCATCGCGGCAGAGTTCTGCTCATTGGCGATGCGGCACATGCTGTCACGCCACATGCTGGGCAAGGTTGCAATAGTGCTTTCGAAGACGCGGAAGCGCTGGGTTTCTTGCTCAAGGATGCTGAGACATTCGAAGACGTCGAAGCAATGATACCAAAATTCTTACAAATCCGAAAGGCGCGCGCTCAGGATATTGCGAGGTCCTCAAGGCATATGGGTGGATTGCTGTCGCCGGAAGAACAAGCTCAAGCGGGAGAGTTTGATCAGATTGAATTCGGGAAGAGGACGTATGGATATAGGGGAGCCGAGGAAGCCTTGAAAGCTAGCGCTACTGCTTAGTTGTTGGCATTGAGATGGGTAGGAACTGAGGTTTCCTTCAATAACTGTGCCCCAATAGCACCTGCTTTCCAAAGATCCACATCTCAGGCTCAAGGGCTGCATCCGCTTGCAATCTAGGCGCGATCATGCGAAGTCAAGGAAGCTGAGCTCTTCCGCTACTGCGACACACCATGCACTCCTTCCGACGCGACGACAGCCTTTGGATTCGATATGCGTGTCATGGTAGACAATCCACTTCCAACTTCCGTTCACAGTCGAATCACTGGACCGCTCCAGAGGAAGTCCGTTCGAGGTCGAATGACTGGTCCTCTCCAGAGCAAGTCCGCTCGAGGTCGAATGACTGGTCCCCTCCGAAGGCTTGAAAATGGCAGCTGATGAAACATGCCCGAAATCGCGTCCTGACGCTGACTTTCAGTCCAAAGACATGTCGCTGTCAACTTCGAAAACGCCTATCAAATATCAGTCACATGTACGTCTAGAATTACGACACAGTAAACTCACGATCAAGAACGGTGGTGGAATCCTGGCCACAGTCGCAGCCGCTGAGATAGTCGTGAAGGAAGACATTTTTCGTTGTTCTGAATTTGGAGGTGTTATGTCATGAGGATGAAGCACCTTCAACTTTGTAAGTCTGAAAGGCATTATGAAATCATTTTTTCCGTCGCACAGAGTGTGACTGCCTTGAATATCTCCCAGTGGGCGCGAAAATTTGGGTCGCCCAAGTGGACCATGAACTCTTTCCAAAATAATCGATCTTTCTTTCCGCTTCGCATTGTCGAATCAGACTTTGAGCAAGAGTAATTGTGATTTGGGAAGGATCCATCGTTGTGTTGGATAAGAAATGCACAGACAGAGTACCGCCTGCTGAGAACTAGATAGAGGACAGGGTAGTGTCGGAGTAAGGTTGGAGTGAAGCAAATACAACTGCGCAAAAAGCGGGTGCTTTGCGTCTGCAAGCTGCTACCGCTATCGCTCTTTCAATTTGGAGTTTGGTCTTTGCGGATCATCGTCATGTTGAGACACATGAAAAGGGTTTGGTAGAAATCCTCCAATGAGTCTTTCATTGTCTGTACAGATGTTAGACCTATGACAAGACACGAAATGGAAGTTCTACCACCTCGACGGAGCCTGACGGTGCAACGCAATCCTAAATTCTGATGCCGTTGGTGAAACAGTGTGCACATGGAGTTGTCATGAGCATGCTGCTATAGTAGGTCTGACACTCGAGAATACGAAAGTGACGTTGAGAACATCAATTGGGAATCGAAACGTCAACATGGTGGTGGTATCATCGATTTTTGTTATTGCCCGACTATCATGAGCTCACTTAGAGCGTGTAGACATTGTCCATTGCCGAGACTGAAACGCCATCCATGCCAAACCATACCCGTACTCGTCGTCTACTTCAATGGGATGAAACGCGAAGAGTGGGTAGCACCGATACCTGGACGACCGTGCTTGACTGGCTTGCTGTTGAGGCTGTTAGCATTTGCATCTCGTGTTGATTGTGGCCGAACGTACTATGAGATGGAGAATTCTCCGAGGTAGTGGCCGACCATCTCTGGCTTGATTTCGACCTGGTTGAACTCCTTTCCAGAGTAGACACCGACGACAGAGCCAATCATCTCTGGGACGATGATCATGTCACGAAGGTGAGTCTTGACGACGTCTGGCTTCTCGTTTGGCTTGGCCTCCTGCTTAGCCTTGCGAAGCTTCTTGATCAGGCCCATAGGCTTGCGCTTGAGACCACGGTTGAACCGTCTGCGGGCACGAGCGTGGACGACATCGCGGAGCTGCTCGGAGGAAAGGTCGAGGAGCCTGTTGCGCATGGCTGTCAGCTGTTGTCCTTGCGCGCTGGTCTCCCACCGCCGACAGGTATGCGCCTCCCACTCACTCGTCAAGATCAATGCCGCGGTAAGAGAACTTGCGGAACGCTCTCTTGCGCTTCAGCTCTGTTGTGACAATTCTGTATTAGCCCGATATCCTATCTTCCAGCACCCCTTCGTGGCCTATCCACAGGGTTTTAACCACTGCGACGTCCGACGGAGGAGCGCCTGATCGTGTCGCGCGATGTGCATACCGGCAGCCTCCTCGGCGTTCTGCGCAAACAATGTCAGCGCTTATTTTCAGGTCAAGTAGCGTGGAAACTTACGTAGTCTGCGTCAGCCATGTTGTCGGTCGGTCGTTTGGCGATGTGGTTGTCGACTGATGTTCAAAGTCCCTCTCCAGACTGGCGAGGAATATCTGGTGTGCCAAGAAGAGGTGGCCGCACGGCGCGGGCCGGGTTTCTCGCCGCACGTGATATGGCTGCGAAACACCACTGCGGCTCACTTGTTGGACGAATGAAGATGTGTTGTACGGCCTGAATCACAATGTCATCCTTGTGCGTATACACCGAAGAATTTGTTGTACCAGACAATATATTCACAAGTCGTCTACTATTCTACAATGAATGCAACGCCGATGTTCAGCGAGCATTGATCCCAAGCCTCTCCAAAATCATGGAAAACTCCGCCCTTAAAAGCATATCGCTATGCAATGCATGAGTGCTGGAAAGGGAGCGAGCCCCAAAACACTCGATTTTCATCCTTCGCCAAAAGTCATTCATTCGTGAAGCCAGCCTGTGGGGCCTTCGGCATCTTAAAAGCGCTTACGAGCAGCAGCACTCTTACTCAATGCCTCAAGCTTCTTCTTGCGCTCCAATTTCTCACGCCTATGCCGCTCTTCCTCCTCAAGAGCTTCCTGGTCTTCCTTTCTGGCGGCTCTCAGAGCCAGCTCTTCCTCTCGAGCCATGTCATCGAAACCGGCGTCCATATCATCAGACTCGTCGGATCCGTAACCTTCTTCATCCTCGTCTTCCGCCTCATCCAGGTCAGACCAGCTGGCGTAGCCACCGTACTTGTCTTGGCCAAGGCCCTTCTTCGCCACAGGTTTCGAAGGCGGTGCTCCTGGTTCTGCTCGCTTCATGGTTCCTTTGTATGATATCTCAGGCACTACGGGTGTCTTCTTCATAGTGCCCTTGTACGCAGGCTCAGGCACAGGCTTCTTCTGTAAAGTTGCTTTGCCGTCCGCAGGGGTACCGCTCCGGCTCCGGTTCGCCACTGTACTTTGTCCACTCCGTTGCCCAGGCTTTTGTTTTGCTTCCTCATGCTGCTTCAAGCGCTCCTTCTTCGTCAATCTCTCCACCGGTTTGTGCTTGATTGTATTTGTTCCTGCAGCTTTAACAGCTTCCTGCGCTGCCTTTGCCTTCTCCAGTAGGGAGGCGAATCCTCGCTTCGGCTTTGCCGCAGAAGATGCGGCGGACGCTGCGGACGCTGTTGCTGGGGCAGATGCACTGGAAGCTGGTTTCGCGGAAACTGCTGATGGTCTGACAGGCTCGCTGGCTTGGGCGGGTCTTGCAGTGCCACGATACGGTGCACTCGTGCTCGGAGTACCGCTCGCCGTTTTCACCGAAGTACCATTCGAGGCTGGCGGCCGCACAGGCACCTTGACCTCAGTCCGCACCGTCTTCGCTGGGGGCGCTGCGAGTTGCTCGTCCGGCTTTCGCTTCACTCCGGCGGTGACATTGTTCGCGATCGGCCGCGATACCGGCCGCGATACTCCGGAAGTCGCAGGTGGGGGCCTAGTGAGTGGTGGCGCTCCTGGTCGGTTCGTAGTCGCTGACGGGTTTGGCGCGGGAGCCTGATTCTGCTTCGAGCCACCGATGGATCCAAGAAGAGATGTGAAGGACTGCAAGTGAGTCAGACAACTGTGCTCTGCGGCCGTTGGAGATATCGCCTACCGTCATTTGCGCAAGGCCCTCAGATGCGCGTTACGATCCGGAGAAGGTATGAAATGGCCAAAAGCGCATGTTCCCAAAGGTTGTGCAAGAGCCGGCGCGCGGGTGTTAGACGTTGTGGGTAGAATGATGTTGGGTACTTTGTTCGTGTTATATGGGCAGCACGCTCTGGGTTGCCGCTTGCGGCGCGGGATCCGCTTAGATAAGATGTCAAGTCTTGGCACTCCACACTGAGGAAAGAATCAAATGGGCGCGACTAGCAAGTTTGACCACCGACCACGACACGACACCCTTCCTTGAGCTTTAAGGATCAGTCTGCACCCAAGTGCTTAAATCGATTGATTCTCTAGTTCTCCCACCACATTCAACAACAGTACGCGCGCCTCCTTCTGCACCAACGACACAGCCGCAGGACATTGACACTAGCACAGACACTTTCAAAATGAAGCACCTGGCAGCATACCTCCTCCTCGGCCTCGGCGGCAACGAGTCTCCTTCCGCCGCAGACATCAAGAGCGTTCTCAGCGCTGTCGGCGTTGAGGCTGACGATGAGCGCCTCAACAAGCTCATCTCTGAGCTCGAGGGCAAGGACATCAACGAGGTGGGTGCAGACACATTAGCCGTATTCGGCGCAAGAGCATTTGAACAACTTGGACTAACAAATATCACAGCTGATCGCCGAGGGTTCGCAAAAGCTCGCATCCGTCCCATCTGGTGGTGCCGCCGCTGGTGGTGCTGCTCCAGCTGCTGGCGGTGCTGCTGGCGGTGCTGCCGAAGCTGCCCCAGAGGCTGCCAAGGAGGAGGAGAAGGAGGAGTCCGACGACGACATGGGATTCGGTCTCTTCGACTAAGCGTCTCGCTCACCTGGCTGTTGTGGAGGGAAAAGTGCAAGAAACGGTGTGGAAACATCTGTCCGAAAGTTTGGAACGATTCATGGCTCCGAGTGCATGCGCTGCGGCCATGTCTACACTCTCACGTCACGCTATAGCATGATGCATAGCGCGAAAATGAATGTGCCTGGCCAGGTCCACATGATTACCGTGCCTGTCGTAGCGCTGAGCTGCCATGATGAACGACGCCCTTTTCGCTTTGCCCCAAAAAGTTATTTGTTTCATGATAAGGTCGCCTTCTCACGTTCATGGGCCATGACATCGTCAAAATGTCCATTGCATGTCTTCCTCTGACTGCTGACGTAGGTTTTCTACTGTCCGTTGACCAACTCGGTGCCAGGTGCATGGTCAATGATTTTACGCCGCTGCAAACGTCCAAATTCGTCGGGTATCTCATGATCTATGCAGACAGTCTTCGCTCACGCATCCCATGCGTTTTTCATATCCAGTACGCCACGCTGAAAAACAGACTATTCCCGAATTGTTGCTGCGAAGGAATGCGTCCGAGTTCGTTCTTCATCTCCCAAAGTCTCTTTGTGTCAGAAACTGCCATGCGCAATGCAAATTACTGCAAAAGAGCCCTGTTTCAAATCAGTAAATAGTGAGGACCCCTTTTGATAAGGATGTGAACTCACCCAAGGTAATCCTCGCGGATGCTACCGATGGCATACATGCTGCCCATCTCTCCGCGAATACCCTTGATGCGTAGCCGCACTTGTGCGCCTCGCTCGATGGTCTGGTCTGAGTTGTCCGTGAAAGAAGGCGTCGAGCCCTCTACTGAGTATTTGAGAGCAGGTGGGATCATCTGCGATCAATGTCAGAGCCAGCACGTGTACAGACATACGCATATCCCGCTTACCGCTTTGCTCACAAACACACTCAACGCGCCCACGTCCACGAAGAATCCATTGTTGACCACGCTCGTCACCTGTCCGTCCACCACTTCACCTCTGAAAGGTCGCCATACGATCGCACGATACGAGAGCGTGTACTTCGCCATTCCCGTGCCCGGCACCAGCACTGGCTCACTGATCTCATCGATCTCGATGATTTGAATGATCATTTCCGTGCCCTCAACCTTCCCCTCCATGTCTTCGTAAAGCCTCTCGCGAATCCTGCTGTCTGCGGTGTTGTCGAAGAAAGACGGATGGAGCGTGCAGTCGCGTGTTCGGTGCGCAACGAAGAACATGTTGGCGGTTCAGGTGAGGGCAATCGGAAGTTCGAATGATCAACCCGCGGTTGCAGAGCGCGCGACCTCGAATACTGTCGAGCCGATTCGAAGATAGGACGCGACCTCGATCGAAGCTTGCCGCAGACTTCACCAGTGGAAGCTTTTGCGCTTAGTCGCACAAGGAGTTTCGGTGAAGGACCAGATCTCTGCGATGAGATGGTGCAGGTAGCAGAAGGAGGGACTCGGTTCGGAGGGGAGGACGGCTCCTTTGTGTGGACGGTGTCGGACAACGCGAGAGAATTGTCAAAGCGGGCATGTGAAGACGAGACGTGAATGCTCCGTCACGTGACGTAACCAAAGTGCTTCACTAAAACTGCCGCTGTTTCATTCACTGCAATCGCTTCGACATTGTGAGAGGAAAGGTTATTCGAAATGATGATGAGATACGCCCGTCCTCTTGCTTTCACAACATCTCATAAGGTCCTGCGACCACATCTTCAGTGTGGTACAAGTATCGACATTAATATACTCATAAATCCCTCACTTTGCAGATATGCATGCCCTTACTCTCACACAGAATGTGCCGGCACACGGAGTATCGCCATGTCGTCGCTAAGATCAGTACTTCCAGCGCTGCTCCCACAACCGAGCTCATATGGCTCAACCCGAAGATCTCTACTGGATAGATCTTGGTGAAATGTCGACCTCAAGCTCTGTCGTTGGTCTGCCGCAAGCTCGCATGGCTGCACAGTACGTTCTTCCACCTGTGGCTGGGCCTTATTTCCGGAACATCCAGAACCGTCAGACACGCCATAGCTGCCTTCCGACTTGCCACGCAGCTGCGCGACGCCGAAACCAGTGTTGAAGCTTTCAGTGAAGGTCTTCAACGCTGACAAGGTGCTATTGCATTGTGTCAGTTGAGGCGGTGTCCGTTCCGAACTTGTCGACTCACCTCGCTGCTATCGCGTAGGCAAGTTCTATCTCCATCCAGATGTTGACGAATGCGCTGTCGAGACCGGCATCGGATTCTCGTCGACTTAAGCGCAAGGTATAGTGACTTCTCGCTACTGAGAAAGCTAGAGTACTACACAAGATTGTCAACACCCTCATGAAATACCCAGGATAGCCTCGCATCACTTACGGAAAACGGACCCAGAAGGCAGTGACAATCATCGCCTTTCGCAACGGTCGCATCTGGAGTCCCCAGACCAAATGTACAGGTAGACCCAGGAGTAGAGCTTCCGTGACGCAGTCAAAGACTGTTATAATCTGCCATCGAATGTGCTATGTCCCGTCAGCTGTCGCTCCGCTTTGACGAGATCGGACAAATTACCTGTGAACTACAAGTCGACTTGTTACTTTCAAATGCCCCTGATGAAGGCCAAAGCCATTAGTACATAGCTGCGTTGTGCATTTTGACTTTCCTGCGCACACCACCACTACGATGGTGGCATTTTTATGATTGCCTTCCAATACTGCATCTAAGGAGACATCGATATACGCACAGTAGTAGCCTGAAGCACTCGAGCAGCCAGCCGTAGCAACAATAATCGAGGCCAAGCCGAACGCAGCAACAATGCCATTGCAAACATGGTAAAGCTTGATTTGAGCAGGAGCCTTTGTGATACGGGTCAGGAAGGCTATCATTGCAACTTTCGACAGATACAACGTAATGAGAAACAGGACCAAGCTAGCGACCGAGGCCTGCATCTGTCAGCATGGTGTCAAACTACGGCTTATTTGGTTTGTACTTGATTCAAATTGCGCAAGTCATCCTGCACGGCGATCCTCGTCCAAGGCTTGCCGAGACCCTTTGCATAGCTCACGTAGCTTGCGCCGATTTGGCCAAGAGAAGTGATTGTGGCCGCTGCGATTATGGCGTCGTCGGAGCCATATGCATGCCTGCGTATCCAAGACCGGATAATGGCGACGCAAGTGGTGAACACTAGACAGATGCTGATCGTGAAGCTCACGGCGTTCTGGTATCCTTCACGGCGTGGCATGCTTCATCAATTGCTTGGGCGAACCAAGGATTGAGACGACCACCTGCTGTTGAGATTGCAAGGCTCCGCACAAAGAACGCAAATGAGAACCGAGCAAGCGGACAGATCTTGGGAGGGGAGAGTGGACCGAAGGTGTGTTCATTGCAGGCTTCTCGAGCTCTTGAGAGAGACAATCGTCAAGGAGATGGATGGGTTTCAGTGTCACAATGTGCGGCCTAGTGCCGTGTAACAGCATGGAGGGCCACTGCAGAAAGCGGCAAACGTTGTGCTGCTCGAGACGGCGGCGAGGTGCATGGCCGCCCATTGCTCGTGGTCTCTCTTGCTAACAACAGAGGTTGGAGTAGAAGGATGTCCTTGGGCCGGGCCTCGAATGTTCATGGAAACGCCAAAAGGCGGATCGGATCTAGACGCTATCAGCAAACAAATGAGTCTGGTGCCATAGAGTGATTGCATAGCTACTACTGCAGTGATGATCTTCGAAAGCAGTAGCTGCAGTTCTGTGCTACTGTGGCCCGCGGGACGATGTCTGTGCTACGTCGCACAGTCCCAGAAACCGACTCCAGCCCAGGCGGTGATACAGGGTTTTATCTGCAAGGGCAGCAGTTACTCCATGCAGACGACCTGTCAAGCGCAAAAAGATGAGGCAATATTAATAAGTGTCTCTGCAATGTGCCGCCCGCGTTACCTCGCACGCCTGTCCGCCTTGTCGTATCTGCGCAAAGAAGCAGGAAAATACGGCCGCCACAATGCCGCTGCAGCTCGGCACTCTGTACAAAGAGTGACGGTCTCGGCAACTCGCTTCCGCCCTCCACAAGAAACGACGGGCCTATGTGTTGTACGAAATGCATGTGGCTAACGGACCTTGCTCGGCATCCAGATTCGTGAATCGACATTCAAGAAGTCCCTGAACTTCCGTCGTTCGTGCCGCTTCCTTTTGCTGTGCTACTTCTTCCTATCATATTCCTTTGATCGAAAGAAGAGCTACAAAATGATGGCACCAGACAGGAAGCCAGAAGATGGAATTTCCGTTCGGAGCATCCATGAAGTCGAGACTGCTGCCGTCGAGAAGAAGGGCGGCACCATAACTGATGGCTATGAAATGTCCAGGATGGGTGAGTCGATAATCTGACTTGGGACGTTGGCTTGGTGCGTGATGGCTGACATTCCATATCGTGCGCAGGTAAGAAACAGGAACTGCGTGTGAGTGACAGCGACCAATGTCTGACTCAAATGCGGCTGACATAGACGGAGCGCAACTTCAAATTCGTTGGTATGTTCGAGAAAAAAACGTCGAGGTCGTAGCGCTCATTGGCTATGCTTTTCAGGAATTGTCGGCTTTGTGACGATATTGCAAGCAACGTGGGAGAACGTGCTTCTCGCGAACTGGTTCGGACTGTATAACGGCGGGTGAGTCTGATCATTGGGTGGCATACACTCCCAAAGATATTCATCTGACACACCCGCTTACCTTCATCATCTACTTGTTAGCACTGCTGGCGTCATTTGGTGCACGATCGCCGTATGGCTGCTGATGCTCTGTATGATCGCGTCACTAGCTGAGATGGCTTCAATGGCGCCGACAGCCGGTGGACAGGTGAGTTTGCGAATGGTCGGCTCCGCATGCGGTATTGCATTATCGACGCTGACTCACGGATAGTATCATTGGTAAATTATCCAGCATCCAAGGCGGGCTGTTTGACGCAATCGAGTTTCGCTAATCTGGCCTCCACGTCCAGGGTATCCGAGTTCGCTCCTCCGTCTTTACAGAAGCCACTCAGTTACGTTGTTGGGTGGTGCTGCTGCCTTGGCTGGATCGCCGGAGTGCCTTCTTGTTGCGTCCAGCTAGCTGGCATGGTGCAAACGATGATTCTTCTGATGCATCCTGAAGCGGACGTATCGCGCTTGTATCAGGCTACGCTGCTGCTTTACTGCTTCCTCGTTCTCTGCGTCGGTTTCAACATCTTCTGCGCCCAGCAATTGCCGCTGGCGGAAGGTATATTGCTATTCGTCCATGTTCTGGGGTTCTTCGTAAGCAAGTTTCCGAGATACTCCTTACCATTCTGACAAAACTCAGGTCTTTCTCTTGGTTTTCTGGATCATGGCTGATCACGCACCGGCCGAACGTGTCTTCGGCGAGTTCCACGACGGCGGAGGTTGGGGTAGCACTGGTCTTTCTTGCCTCGTCGGGTTAGCTACGCCAGTCTGGTGCTTCATTGGACCTGACGCCGGAGCGCACATGTCGGAAGAATTGAAGGATGCATCCCTGCAGCTACCTCGTGCGATGATGTGGGCGACGGTACTGAATGGCATACTCGGCGTCACGATGCTCATCAGTTTCTGTTTCTGCATTCAAGATATTGAAAGACTCGTGAGCATGGATACAGACTTCCCCATCATCGAGGTGTTACTCAATGCCACTGGATCGAGGGCAGCGACCTGTGTGCTCGGCGCAATGTTGGTGGTACTGCTCTTCTTCTCAACCGTAACTACCACAGCTAGTGCTTCGAGACAGGTCTGGGCGTTCTCGAGGGATCAAGTAGGTGCCAAAACAATCAGTGAAGACGCATAACTAAGATTTGCAGGGCTTTCCGTTCTCGAAATGGATCCGCTTCGTGAAGCCCGGGGTGGACATTCCCACTAACGCGATTCTGTGCGTCGGGCTGGTAGCTGCAGTGGTGTGAGTACCGGATGTCTGTGGACAAGAAGAAACCTCCGCTAATCCTGGTGAACAGCTCCGCGACCAACTTCGGCTCGGGTACAGCGTTCAACGCCGTGGTCGGTGTTTCTAATGCTGCCCTCGGCTTCTCGTACATCGTCTCCATTGGTTGCATCCGGCTGAAAAGATTCCGCGGCGAGGAGCTCCTACCGGCACGCTGGTCGCTCGGACGTTATGGTGCTGTGATTAACGACATATCACTCGCATTTCTGGTGATCGTTTTCGTGTTCTCTTTCTTCCCGACAGATGTCATCCACGGCAACGAGCAGTGGGTCGAGAGCTTCAATTGGGCCATCGTAAGTGACTCATTCGCGGCTGACTGATCTGCTTCGATGCTAACTGGGACATCTCTGTTCGCAGGTGATTTTTGGTGCGACTTGCTTGTTGGCTCTGGCATACTACATGCTAGGAGGAGGACGCCAAAAGTACATCTCTCCCGCGTCGCTGGTCAAGCAGGAATAGGTGTGGTGTGGGTGGCTGGCACGTGTGTACGGGCGGCAGACCAAGCCAGATTACGGCATAGAGTGCTCATTTTGATGGATTTGGTGTTTTTCCTCGTGTGTATAGAGATTGTGGGGATGAGAAGTCGTTGGCAAAGCAGGTGAGGGAAAGATTGAGATGGACAGTCGGCAGCAGCCGGCGTTTGCGCCATGCACTTTCCTCTTTGTCATCCAAACCAGAACACGCTTGCCAGGGCAGTGACAGCCAACCACATCTCCATACTGCAACTACTCATGTCATGGAATCCTCAGTCACGTCGCTCACTGCGGATTGACAGTCCATCGCGGCTGATACTCGTCAACGGAAGAACGCGTCTCCGGGTCGTACAACACGGTGTCGCACGCAGCCTGCGCACTGACAGGGATACCATGGATCCGTTCCTGACCTCCAATCTCGCCCTAGGGCATTGCGGCAACCACGATCTTCTCCAATCTGTATCCGCAGCATTTCCTTTTCTACTCTCACAGCATGCTTCCTCTTTCGTTCCAGTCGCTCGTTTGCATAGCTTCGTTCCTTTTGCAGTATTCAGTCTCAGCACAGCGCCAGGGACATCCCAGCCATAATCATTTGCACGCGGCAGTGACACAAAATGGTGGCAAGTACGATGATACGAATAGAAGCCATTCATCCTCCTCCGGTCTAGATTTTGCACCTGGGCCGGGTGGTTGTCCTGCGTCACAGTCTTATCCATCGGGGCAATATTGGCTTCCGAATCTACCTGCAAAGGACGATGGTCGTTCTCCTTTCCTGGTGAATGGCGAAAACTATCGGATTTTCAGAAATGTGAAGGACTATGGGGCAAAGGGAGATGGTCAAACAGACGACACAGACGCTTTCAATCGCGCTGTCTCAGAGTGCGTAGCTCATCAGCGAGCGCGATGACATTCGCTAATGTTAGAGCAGCCAAAGTCGTATGGGAGGTGGAAAGGGCAGAGCAGGCGAGTGCGATGAACAGTACAAGTATCAACAGCAACTAACTGAGTCGTGTAGGTAGCACTGGTCAGCCAGCATTGATCTACATTCCTTCGGGCACCTACATCATATCATCCACAGTCCAGCTATGGATTGGTACACAGATCATTGGCGATGCTCTGGAACCCCCCGTCATCAAAGCCTCGCCTATCATGAGAAATGGCACTCAGCTCATGTCGGCGTTTGATTTTGCCTTGCAAAGTACCACAAATTTCTACATTGGCATTCGCAACATCGTCCTCGACTCGACGGACGTGGCGTCCAACAAGACCATCTTCGGCCTCAACTGGGCTGTGTCACAGGCGACAAATCTGCTGAACGTCAACTTCACCATGCCAAGAGACAGTCAGCATATTGGTATCCATATGGACGGTGGCAGTTCAGGAGGTGGAAGCGGGCTCTTCATGGTATGTGCTTGCAGGACAAGGGCTTTGCACTGGCGACCTTGCTGACGAAGACTTCTTTCAGGGCGACCTGACCTTCTCAGGCGGATTCATTGGACTTGAATACAACAACCAACAAGTAAAGTTATTCACCTTCCGTCGGGATTTGTGCTAACTCAGACATAGTACGCGTTAAGGAATTTGCGATTCGACAACGTGAAAACAGCCATCGCTGTGAAGCACGCTTTCACGGTAACTATGCAAGACATCTACTGCTCCAATGTTGAAATATGTGTCGACGCTGGCGTCAATGACGTTCCAGGGGGCTCCATTAGTCTTCTGGACAGTGTCTGCGATGGATGTGGTGTGATGGTCAATGCAAGTACCTCAGTCATGCTCGAGAACCTGGAAACATACAGTTCCGGCCCGATTCTTCGCGTAGATGGACGCGAGAAATTTATTCGAGATCTTTGGGGCAAGAGTTATGTTCTTGGAAATGCGGACAGAACGAATGGCAGCATGATTTCGGCGACTAACGGCAGCTTGATCCGACCTATTCATCGAGACGGCAGTTTGGTTGACGAGAACGGACGCTATTTCACCAAAACCCAGCCACAATACACAGCTTTGCCACTGTCCGCGTTTGCTTCCGTCAAGGACGCCGGGGCTGCTGGTGACGGCGTCACTGAGTGAGATGCATGCGCTCTTGCCTCCCTAACGGCAATTACTGCTGTACTACAGAACTGACACGTGATAGTGATACTCAGGCTATCCAGCAGGCTCTGCTCGCAAACGCGGACTGTAACAAAGTCACTTTCTTCCCTCATGTATGCTGTCCTGAGCCTACAGCACCGGTTTCAAGATTTGCTGACTGAATGTCGCAATAGGGCGTGTACGTGGTGACCGATACATTATATGGTATGATATCTCAATAACGAGCTGGCCGACATCATGGGCAATCGCTGATATTGTGCTCGCTGACCTATAGTGCCACCTGGCAGTCGCCTCGTTGGCCAAGTGCTGTCGGTGATCACTGCATCCGGAGATCGTTTCGCCAACGAAGGTGACCCTCAGCCCATGTTGCGAGTCGGACAGCCTGGTGAAAGAGGTGTTGCAGAATTTAGCGATCTTCTCTTCTCCGTTGCAGACGTTCTACCTGGTCTCATCGTAGTCGAAGTCAACATGGCCGGAGAGCATCAAGGAGACGTATCTTTTCACAACGTTCGTACGTACAGCCCAAGGCGGATCTATGCTTCACGGACAAGTGATGCTAATGTTTCACTTCGGTGCTGGCAGACTATCGCATTGGCGGAGCGCGAGATTCACTTCTCCAAACCTCGTGCCAGGAAATCAGCAAACCTTGCAAAGCGACCTTCATGATCATGCACCTGAGAGAGACGAGCTCAACCTACATCGAAAACAGTTGGTTGTGGACCGCTGATCACGATTTGGACGATTCCTACAATCAGCAGATTGGCACTGGGAGAGGGCTGTACTCTGTGTCGCAAGGTCCGACCTGGCTAGTTGGTACAGGATCGGAACACCACGTTTTCTACGCGTAAGTCACGACTCTTCTACATGAAAATACATTCTTGCTGATCGGGTTGCATAGATACCAATTCGAGAACGCCAAACATGTCTACGCCGCTCTGATGCAAGTCGAATCACCATACTGGCAGCCATCTCCCCGAGCACCTGCTCCATGGGTACCAGACGCAGCAACCTGGAACGATCCCGACTTCTCCAATTGCCAACAGAATGTTTCTCAGTGCTACATGCAATGGGCTCTCCGCATTCTCGGTGACGAAACCGAGGAGCTGCATCTGTATGGGATGGGATTCTGGGTATTCTTCAGTAAGTTAGATTCCTCAACACTCAGCAATTGACTCCGAAAGATGCGATAACGCTGACTATATGCATAGATGGACCAAACTATGGCGCATGCGCAGGTCCCAACGGTTCCTGTCAAATCAACATCGTGGAGCTAGACGATGAATTGCAAAGCGATAACGACGTTGCGTTGTACAATCTGAGTAAGCCACCTGCTGATGATGTCTTCCGTACCAAAAAGACGAATGGCTGACGTTGCTGGTTCTACCACGTGCAGATACGAAATCTGTGCTGAATATGATTTCTGATTCGAATGGTACGGTTTTGGCCACGCAGGATACAAATAGTGG
The DNA here is from genome assembly GCF_033473495.1 of Cercospora beticola. Taxonomy (NCBI): domain Eukaryota; kingdom Fungi; phylum Ascomycota; class Dothideomycetes; order Mycosphaerellales; family Mycosphaerellaceae; genus Cercospora; species Cercospora beticola. The sequence continues at coordinate 1,276,162 of NC_088935.1, read as the reverse complement.
GAGTTGGGGAGGCGTTATTGTGGCATATCGGGATTTCTGAGTCGGATGTGCGAGCCGTGTTGACACAATGGTGAGTACACGATGCTCAGATGGGTTGCGCAGAGGCAGATGATACTTTGCGATCAATTTTCAAAGGCATCAAACTTGATAGATTGTGGTATTGGAATTGCCGTTGAAGGCAATCTGTGTGTAACTAGCGGATACCTCCGGACTGCCCGCTCCGAGATCCGTTCCATCGTTCGCTCCCTCGTCACCGGACCGCAGTATGCTCCGGATTGAGCAGCCTTGCGCTCGAATCTGTAGTCGACAATACTTTCCGATGTTGAGACAGCTTGTGCTGATTAGTGTTGAGATAAGTACGCGTTAAGTGTCAACCCATGTCCTCAGCCATCGGGCTTGCATTTCAGACTTCTCGAAGACGTGGGAGCGGACGCTGAAAGTGTGGGGAACCTGGCCATTGGATGAAGAAGGGTTTGTATTCTGTGGAGGATACGAGTCGAGCAAGTGATAGTCGATGATTCGGGACGCAAGTAGGTAAAGGTGATTGAGTGTCTGTTCAAGAAGATTGAGCGAGGTTGCTTCACTACTAGAAGGCGCTTGTCAACGATAGCTGTGGACTGAAAAGATCGATGGCACTCAGACGTGTACACCAGTGCAAGATAGCAGGACCAGAAAGGGGAGGAACGCTGCAAAGTATATCTTGGCTGCTTGCACTCATTCACCCAATTGTGCTGCATCGAAGATCGATGTGCCTTGCTCGCCTTACGTGTTTCGAGTCGCGGGAGCGAACTGTTACTGACTTAATGGGTATCCGGCCACAGTAATAAACTGAGATGTCACAGCTTCGCCCAACTCTCAAGGCAGCCCCATCTACAGGAGAACGGTGAGGGACTGCAGCTCGATGCGACGTTGGTGCCCATTTTTTGAATGAAGGCGGGACCGTATAGGCGCCATTGGGAACGATCAGATTCGACGACAGATGGCACTCCGCCTTCCTACCTCCGACCTGCATTCATCATTATTGTGAGAGCAGAATGCTGTAGCTCGCCCTGTGCATGAGACTATTCCGGTTCGACCCGAAATGTATAAGCTACAAGCATCACAGCACATGCATCAGATATACTTTTGCATCCTTTTGATGAAGACGAGCATCGCCGAACTTGAACCTCGGACTTCTTCTGCCATCGCGATGCCGCGTCTTCAGATATCTTGTATGTAAAAGGAGGTGTCCTGGTGACTTTGCCGACGCCAACGTGATGACCGTGCGTGGTTGGCGGTTTGTGATGGCGCGCACGTGTTCGAGGCAGGCAAGCCGTGGTACTGTGAGCAGGATGCCGCGCGTGAGACGTGCGCGCACTTGCTGAGTATGATGGGCCGCTGTCCACGCGAAAAGACGGTGTGAGGCGTGGATATTGCAGCAGGCGAGCTCTGTGGTCGGTGTATGATACTACAGCAGAGGGAGTGAAAGTGATCGACACTGGCCGAGGCAGCGAGGGCGCTGCACTTCCATCTGGTGATGATGATGCTCCGTGGTCGCCGGGCATGAGGACTTCACATGGAGGGAATAAGGAGGCTCGTCATCGGGTGCTTTCGTTTCAGCGCACAATTTCCAACTCGTGGCTGAAGCAGACTTTCACCCTACAGGCGTTAGGTGCGGTGGGTGGACGCCATCTGGCTTGTGCCGCCTGCCCGTGGGCAGCAGAGCAGGAGAGGCATGCACCAGCAGCATGGAGAGCGCTGGACCGTATCTTTCCGAGCGCGCTGAGTGGCCGCTGATGCACACAGCTATGCGCAGCGCTGTCAGATCGGAGGCAGCTCGATCGTGGAGGAGAGGGAGCAGCAGCACCTCAGCGTCTCGACTCTGTTCTGCTGGCCGCTGCTGCTGCTGAGTTCTCGTGCATTTACATTTGCTGTCGATCGTGTGGGCTTGGGGTGCGTGGCCCACCAGCGCCACCTCATCCACTTTATACCTGGCCCAGACTTACATACTTTCAATTCTCTTCATTAATTGTCTGGCGCTGTTGAACCTCTATTGCTCTGCCAGCGAGAGCCATCCTACCCAAATACACGATCTGTTTCGCGGCGACGTTGACTCCTGGAACACGGCCACGCCTAGAGCGAAAACGAGCTCCAGCGCTGCGCTGCACCCTGTTGATCTCACCTGACCATCGTCATCCTCAACGAGCAGCCGCGATTGTTCCATTGGCCTCGCCAGTATCGTCGACCTGTCGTCGTGGAGCTCGCACGCACTGCACACCGCACCGCACACACCATCCGCACACAATCTCCAATCTCCAAGCCCGACGTCGCTGCTCGCACTTCCCCAGTCCAGCCTGGTCGGCTCTCACACCGCGAACCCTCCACGCGCATGAGCACTGCTCCGTCCTTCCACAACGCTTGGGCCCTGTGCCCGCCAACACGACATGTCGTCCTCCCCACCGCCGCAGCGGAACGCACCTCGACGTTTCGCTCCGGAGCCTGTAGAGACGACCACCAGATCCTCCAAGCAGGCCCGCAAGCATTCGCCCGATGACCAGGAGCCGCCCAAGGTCCGACGCTTCGCACCCGAGCCCATTGAGACAAGCACCAAGTCTTCTCGAGATAAGCCTGCCAGCCCTTCGAGTGACGCAAAGCCTGCTGCACGCCGCTTTGCCCCACAGCCCATTGAAACGACGCACAAGAGCAGCAAGGACAAATCCGAATCCAGGCGTAGTGACAGTGGCAGCGGGGTTCACATACGCTTCAAGCCACAGCTTGTAGAGACCAGCTACGGCAGTAATCGGTCGTCTCGCAACAGCAGTCGCAGGACTAGTCAGCACAGCGACGCTGGATCTGGAGCAGCGACCGAACACGCCAAGTCGCGTAAATTCCAGCCCGAAGTGTTATCTTCCGCGAAGCGATCAAGGAGAAAAGGCGACGCCAACGATCAGATCTACCAAGATTACAAGACGGAGGACGGTTTCGTAATACACGCACGGGAGCATCAGCGCCATGCAGGTAAAAAGGTCGGCAACCCTGAGGCTTTCCTCGAGGATGAGAGCAAATTGGCCTCGTCTTCGAGAAGCCGTGAAATTCCACCACATATGAGACGTCCAATATCTCCATTTGATGGCAGTGCACCAGCTCGCCCTGCGGTGCAACCAGAGCGAACGCATTCGTTCCGGTGTCCCGAACTCGACACGATCGAGAGCTCTGAAAGTGAAGGCGACTCGGGCTCGTCCTCACGCAGGTCCTTCAGCCCCGGCCAAGGCTCTCCGATCACCGCATCCGAATCGTCGTATCCACAAGAGTTCTACAAGCATGCTACGCGAATGCGCGAGAGCGTGGATGAGAGCTTCAGCCATTATCTGTTGCAGCTGGAACAAAAGAAGGCCCAGCGTCGCTTGCAAGAGGCAGCGCTCGCGGCTTTCCCCAACTCTGACTTCCACGAACCTGTTCATCACTATGTTAACAGCGAGCAAGACAGCAGTGAGGAGATGGAGATCGAGGATCGGCCAGTGACGTGGGAAGGCTTCGACGAGGAAGAATTCTTCAATCGCGCTGCAATGCGCAGGGAAAGCACGGGCAGAGTTCCGTGGGAACAGCTTGAAATGCAGCGCCACGCGGAGCAATTAGAGCAGGAGCGCAACGCCAACAAAACAACAGAAAAGAAGAAAGAAAACAACAACTCGCCATGGTGGAATCCAGCTGCTGCGCTGTCAATTCATCAGCAGGACAGCGAGTTGACGTCCATGCGCGATCGCGCTCGTCCGCCGATGCTGGGGCGTGACTTGGTGTTCCCGCGATGCCCGTCACCTGAGCCAGCTCGATTTGACGTGACCCAGAGTTGCGAGACACTTCGTAAGCAGATGTGTTATCTCAACGAACAGTCGAATGCAGAATCTTGCAAAGGCGGACTGTGGTGTGCTGCACCTGCGAACAAGACCGAACAGAAATCGTCGCCGAGTAAGAGTCCATCGAAAAGCACAGCTGCAAAAGGTCTCTGGGGTGGTTTCTGCATTAACAAGGAGGACACTTCTTCCAAAGCACTGTCTCCGCCTGCTGGACCTACTGGACTCATGACGCCTGCTCCTCGAGCCGACAACGGCAATCCATTCGAGCAGTCTTTCGCTCAGCGCAATGGAGCGAACATGACATTGGCTCCACCCACGCCACCGGAGAGCGTTGATTTGAACCGTTTGGACGCCATGCTCATGACACAGAAGGAACTCTCCGCTCAGATCGAACGCGAGTATCCAGATTCCTTCGTCACACAGGTGTACAATTACCTCTCGCTCGGATATCCCTCGCTAGCTCGACCTTTTGACGAAGAATTGTCCAAGATCAGCTGCATTCCCGTGTCTGAACTTCGAGAAGACGATGTCAAAGCCAAGCAGAGCCCACGAGGTTACATCCGTCTAGGATCAGATTTCGAAGGCGGTGGTGGACAGGGTCTTACCACACAAGACTGCAAACGCTGGCTGGCCCTGAGATTATACATCCACGAGTGGGCCAAGCAGGAGAAGAATTTTGACAAGACAGATGCGCCAGGTGGAAACTGGGCCACTACGCAACGAAGAGGAAGTTGGGCGATTTAGGCTCTTCAGTTTTGGAAAGCACGACTATTACTTATGCGGCAGAAGCTTTGCATGTTTGTTTGATTGTTTCTGGTTGTGGTTTTCGCACACACACAATGGCGCGGCGTTCTGGGTGGGACTGGGGCGTAAGGCGGCACACTTGACTGGCCGTCCGCTCTTTTAATTTTGCTTTGCTTTATCGTTCATTCATGATAGACGGCCCGCACATTGGAGATCATTTCGAATGGCGGCACAGAAGGGGCATGTATGTGTTACTAGCTAGCATTTTTTCGGTGGCAGAGATGGATGGAGGAAGAGCATGAGCATTGGGGATGAGGAGGCAAAAATGGCCTAGCCTCGATACACAGACTGAGATTGACCAATGCGGAGAAGGGAAGAGGAGGAGTATTATGACCAGCAGATTCATATGACGAGCACAGAATCGAATTATCAATTGCTCGAATCACCTATTTGCACGCATCCGCTCATGCCTATGCCTTTTTCTTCTGCTTGAACGACGCGCTTCGCTTCGTGACTTTGGTCTTACTCTTGTTCTTCGCGCCCTTTGCTCCTCCCAACTTCAGCCCGCTCTTCCCTGACCTCGCACTTGCTCGATGGCCCTCAAACACAAAATTCTCTGGCTTTCTGATGCCCCCTGCCAGGGTCTGGGAAGAGCGCTCTGAAGGCCCTCGGGCAGACGACTTATTCTCATCTCCTCCTTTCCGCAAATTCGCGGCCGCAGCCCGCCCGAGCAGTTTTGCCGATCGTCCCAACTTCGAAGCTTCTTCTCCTGTCAATTTCCGCTGATAACCACTTCCTCCTCGACCCACCGCTTGCTGGGGTCTCAAAGAAGGCCGCCCGCTACCCGCTTTGGCATTCTTTTTGGGTGCCTTGGCTCTGCTAACGCGGAGTTTACGTGGTAGCATGGGAGGGAATTTCTTCTCGTTCAGCAGGAGAGCTGCTTCGACACCGTTTTCGTCTTCGAATTGGACGTATGCAATGCCTTTGCCTACTCGGGTCGTGCTGTCGCGGATGACACGCACGCTCTCGACTTTGCCGCATTTTCCAAAGGTTCGCCAGAGGCCTTCTTCGATGTCGGCGGGTTCTTTACCTCGTTTGCGTTTTTCACGGCCGTCTTCTTCGTTGGCTTCTTGGATGTTAGATTCGTCGTCTACAAAGCCCAGGTTGCCGACGAACACACAGCGTCTGTTGTCGACTTTGGCGGGATGTGCGATGGAGTCGACTCGGAGGTGACGGTCGAGAACGACTGTTCCGTTGAGATGTTGGCATGCCTCACGAGCGAGTGCGGGTGTTGAGTAGACCGCGTAGGCGTTAGTGGATTTGGCAGTGGCATCCATGAGTTCTTTCTTCGCGTATGCAGCTTTCTTTGGTATCGCGGATGCGTACGGGGTCGAGCGGAAGCGGATCGATTCGACCTTCGGTCTTGAGACTCCTTTCTCGCCAGCGATTTTGGGGAAGAATGAGGCAAGGTGGTTCATGAGAGCCTTGCGAGAGGACTTCGAGGAGATGGCAGCGGTAGAAACATTGCCCAGGAATACAGTGCGGTTGGCCTTTTCCAGTTCTACGTCCTTCGCTTCTTCGGTTTCGTGTTTGGGTGGCGCGGATTTGCCTTCGTCGTCGGAGGCAGTCTCGTAATGGTCATCCTCGTCCACAGAGTCGCCGTCTCCTTCCTCTTCACTGTCGTCCGCTTCCTGCTCGGGCGCATCCTGCTGCTCCTCACTCTTCTTAGCACGCTTCGCAGCTCGCTCGGCCGCAAGGCGCTCGGCGTCCTTTTCTTCCTCGCGTGCCAGTCGGTCCATGTACGCATCCTCGATCTGCTCTTCCGCATCCTTTCGTTTGCGCTTGCGCCTGGGCTCGGCAACCTCTTCCACAGCTTCTGAAGCATCCTCAACCTCTACATCTCCATTAAAATCCTCTTCATCATCTTCCATCTCCTCGTCCAGCTCGGAAAGTTCGGCATCGTTGTCATCGTCGGATTCTTCGTCTTCGGCGGCTGGACCCGTCTTCTTCACAGGAATTGTGGCAGTGGCAGGCTTCGATTTCACAGGAGGTTGCTACACTGGTCAGTAAGAAGTTCTCAGAGATTGTATCCTATCACATTGCGCCGTACCTTAACTGCAAAGAGAGACGACAAGGCCGAGTCGACATTTTTCTCGTCTGCAAGCAGGGTAAAGGCCGTCGCAGATTGTTCCTGCTTAGACTTTGTCTTTTTCTCCTTCTTGTCCTTCTTTTCTCGTTTCTCGGCCTTTCGAGCATCTTTGTTCTTGTCTCCTGAAGCCATGATGGGCGAGATTCGAATGGTGTGTAGGATGGTGTAGTCGAGGATGGCAGATATCAAATAAGCTCAAGCTCCGAAAGTTCAAGTTCGTCGATCAAAAGCCGACCGAAGTTGCACGGGCGGTTTCATCACCAGCACCAACTCCGCTCCCCTCTTGTTACCGCACACCATCTGCTACCCTGCCCACCGTACTTACGCCCTATACACTCACAAATTACTTGCGATCGCATGTAGCGCCATCTCGCAGCGAGCGACATTGTCAGACCCGGCCCCCACCTCGTTGGCAACCGCACAGAGCAATGGCGACGCCGCCGGCGCGTCCCAGCCAGAATCTCGACCACAGCTCCACCGCCGCCGGCACCTCTACTCGCGCTCCGCCGTCACCAACGAGATCAGACAATCCTCGCCCATCAATATCACCGTTGAGTGCCAAAGCATCGCCCGTCGCGCTTCGCGATCATGCAGCGCGGGATACTTTGACCCGAGAAGAGGAAGATGGGCTCGACGCTCCCAGTGGGAACCGAGACGATGACGACAACCGTTCCAGCAGTCTCAGCGAGCCGGACGATGATCTGGAGGTTGATGCGCAGCAAAATGGCGTGTCAGAGGCACTAGCGACGAATGAAGAGCTTACGGCGCATCAGTCCTTGGAGGTGGACTCGGAAGCGGAAACTGAAAGACTCGACCAGACACCTCACAAGGCCCGAAAACAGCTGGAAGAGACTGGCAGAACTCCCAGTAAACTCAACCAGGCTGCCGGGCCCGATGATGAATTGTCGGACCCTCCCTCTCCTCTGCCCACTGGGCCGGGTGCCACGTCGAGTACTGGCACTACAGACACCATTGGTGAGTTCAGTGGGCGCCAAAATTGTGTAGTTTTGGGGAAATTATGCGCTGATACCTTTGTGCAGGGAAAAAGCGAAAGCGCTCAGATACCGCCGAGAGTTCGTTGAGCAGTGCCGATTCTGCACTGGCTGAATCGCCGCGAAAACGAAGTCATAGTGTGCCCGACGATAACGCGGGCCAAGAGGACCCAGCGGAAGTGGAAGATGCAGACGGAGATGTAGCTGATGATATACCTGAAGCTGCGGAGCCTGAACATCCAGAGCCTCCGACATCGCCTGTAAAAGGCTCCGGAAAGGCCAAGCGTGGGCCTAAGCCAAAGGGTAAAGGCAAGAAAGACGCGACAAAGGGCATGGGCGTAGAGAGCGTGGAGACGCTAGAACCGACAGCAGAGCAGAGCGCGGAAGCGGCAGCGAAAGCAGAAGAGGAAATGAAGCACAAACCCGCAGCTACGACCGCATTCGAAGAATTGGCGAAGCAATTCGCTGCTTTCCGCGAAAAAATGGTCAGCGAAAAGCTGGCCGCTACCAATGCAGAGCTGGAACTGCTCAACCAAGCAGACAGCAAGCACCCCGAGTACCTGCGACAAGTGGCTTGCATTGATGCTCGAAAAGCGAAGCAAGAGAACGAGGCACATGCTTACTATAGATTCAAGCTTGAGAGCCTTCGCCGAACGACGCTTGGTGAGCGAAGCCAAATACACAGCCAGTACTTTCAGCACACTCGACAGCTGCGCGAAGATGTCATGCAACAGCTGGGCGACGATTGGTACAAGATACAGAACGAACGGCGGCAGAGCAACCAGCAAGAGGATGAGAACTACATCTACAAATTCCCGACAAAGAAGGCGGACCAGATCAAACAGCAAGCGAAATACAACCAAGAAGTGTCTGTGCTGAGCGGCGTCGCCAAATACGTCGGCTTCCCGGCAGCCCCAGACATCACTGGCGCAGATCGTGATATGCTGGAAGACGATTTGAAAGCCATGAAGGTAGGACCGCGTTGTCTGATCGCGCAATGGACCGCAAGCTGACCGAGGAGAAGATATCCCGTCGTGTGCACCAGCCGGCATCGCATCCGAGGCCTGTGTACTTTCCGAATAGGACCGGACTCGTGCAACCTCAAAGTGAACGTCTCGCACACGAGCAGTTCATTGAGCAAAATGCATGGGCGCGCCCTCAAGGGCCAATCCACAGCCATTTAACGCCGAACATCGCACACACTCCTGACTGGGCAGAGCCGAACAACGGACCCAAGCATCTACTTAACAATATTGGTGGAGCTCCTGGCTACACAACACCAATGCCCCAACGGCAATCGCTGGTGGAACACTCTAGCGCCGGCACCGTGCCAGCTAATAGTGATCCTGCAGAGCCCCCCTCCAGCGCTTTGGCAGCACCTCCTACGATAGACAGAAGGCTGCCAGACAACCAACCATCTCCACTCGTTATGAACAAACACAAGCATTACGGGGCCGAATTCACCGGCTTCCGCAACATATCCGGGGCCAGCACCATCGAGGCGCCGGGCTCAGCTGAGAAGGATTACCGAACAGCGGGGGGAGGTCCTCTGAAAGAACATCCTGAATCTCAGCGCACATTTGACACCAGCCAACTGCAACGACAAGTCGCCGAGGTGAGAAGACAACATGAGCCCTATGGCCAGCCTCTTGTACACGCTCAAGATGGCGGGACGTCAGTAACATGACGAGGGATTTTATGAACGCGGTGGCAGAAGATAGCAACGGGTTGAGCAATCCGTCTCACGAATGTGGCGGCATAAAGACAGGCTGGCCAGCGAGCAGGCAGCACTGCACTGTGTACGAATGTAATGAAGATACCCAGCACCACGTGCTCAATGATCTTGTGCACGCCCGTGTAAAGCGTCCTAGTAACCATAACCATGTGAAAATGAAAGTGAATTTCAGACATTGAAGCTGAAGATCACGTGTTGACGTACATGTAAGGCTGGGCTAGCCGCCCTTTAGCGAAACTCAATTTAGCAAGAACCCCTTCCTCGTAGCTGTCGTCGTGTACAGCTGTCTGATAATTCGCTACCATCCTCCTCCTTTCTTCACGTTCCTTATTTTCATTTCTCTTTTCTCATCCGGAACTTCTCGACCCATGCTTGCGCTGCACGGGTGAACCCAAAGACGCCGCATGTCTCAACAACAGCAGCTCCGCCAGCGCGGAGCCAAGGACGCCAAACGACCACTCACGCCGAGCAAGGATCCAGCTACCGTGCTGAACGGCAAAGTTGAAGAGTCATGGGACAGCCTCAAGGGCAAGGCCAACGAAGTGAAGAACAACGATTGGGATCATGGTATTGCATTCACGATCATCACGATCCTTGGGTTCCTCACCAGGTTCTGGGGCATTAGCCATCCAGATCAAGTGGTCTTCGATGAAGTTCACTTTGGCAAGGTGGGTGGAGTTACAGAGCAGAAGTTTGGACGATGGACGCTTTGTCGAGTATTGCGTGCCGTGACACTAACGAGGACAATTAGTTCGCCAGCTACTACCTCCAACGAACCTACTTCTTCGATGTCCACCCGCCCTTCGGCAAGCTGCTGTTCGCATTCGCAGGCTGGCTCGTTGGCTACGATGGCAGCTTCCTCTTTGAAAACATTGGCGATTCGTACATCGACAACCATGTTCCATACGTCGCATACCGAGCAATGCCGGCATTGATGGGAGCACTTACGGTGTCTGTAACATACTTGATCATGTGGGAATCTGGATACAGCCTTCCTGCTTGCATACTGGCTGCTTCGCTCGTGCTATTCGACAATGCACACGTGGGACAGACGAGGCTCATCTTGCTGGATGCCACGCTTGTGCTGTTCATGGCATTGAGTGTGCTTTGCTACATCCGCTTCTACAAGTTGCGCCATGTGCCATTCAGCAGGAAGTGGTGGAAGTGGCTATTGTTGAGCGGTGTCTGCATGAGTTGTGTGATCAGCACCAAGTACGTCGGAGCTTTCACTTTCTTCTCGATCGGTGTGCCGGTCCTGATCGACCTCTGGGATCTGCTGGACATCAACCGCAAGAGGGGTGCGTTGACTCTGCCTGAGTTTGGCAAGCACTTCACAGCGCGTGTCATTGGTCTGGCTGTGGTGCCATTTCTCATGTACTTGTTCTGGTTCCAGGTCCACTTTGCCATCCTCTCACGTTCTGGCCCAGGCGATGATTTCATGACACCCGAATTCCAGGAGACTCTTTCGGACAACCTGATGGCACAGAAGGCCATTGGCATCGACTTTTTCGATGCCATTTCCATGCGTCACAAGGACACGAAGGTATATCTTCACTCGCACACCGATCGCTACCCGCTGCGATACGAGGACGGCCGTGTCTCATCGCAAGGTCAGCAGGTCACTGGCTACCCTCACAACGATACCAACAACCTCTGGCAAATCATTCCAGCCAAGCAGTTGGAAGGCCTCGGGCACCACGTCAAGAACAACGATATTGTGCGTTTCAGACACGTTGTCACAGACACTTGGCTGTTGACGCATGATGTTGCCTCCCCTTACTTCCCGACCAACCAAGAATTCACCACTGTGCCAGTTGACCAGGCCAATGGTGATCGTTTCAATGACACTTTGTTTGAAATCAAGATCGACAATGGCAAGGCTGGCCAGGAATTTAAAACGCTATCCTCGCAATTCAAGCTTATCCACGTTCCCACCAAGGTGGCCATGTGGACTCATACGACGCCCCTTCCGGATTGGGCTTACAAGCAAGCTGAGATCAATGGTAACAAGAATGCGCTCCAAACATCAAATACGTGGTATGTCGAGGACATTCAGGGAATTCCCGCCGACTCGCCTCGTTTGGTGAGAGAGGTCAGGAAGCCTAAGAGCATGCCATTCATGAAGAAGTATCTGGAGCTGCAGCGTGCCATGTTCTACCATAATAACGCGCTCACGTCGTCCCACCCGTACGCATCACAACCCATCCAATGGCCGTTCCTGCTCCGCGGAGTCAGCTTTTGGACTGAAAATGCCACGAAACGACAGATTTACTTCATGGGCAACCCGATTGGCTGGTGGTTCGCATCTGCACTTCTGGCTGTGTTTGCCGGTATCATCTTCGCGGATCAAATGTCTGTCCGCCGTGGCGTGGATGCACTTGACAGACGTGAGTAGCCATCGTCCCATCTTCCCTGATACTCAAAGCTGACATATATTTGCAGGAACACGGTCTCGGCTGTACAACAGCACAGGATTCTTCTTTCTCTTGTGGGCCGCTCACTATCTTCCATTCTTCATTATGGGTCGTCAGCTGTTCCTCCATCACTACTTGCCAGCCCACCTGGCGTCGTGTCTTGTGGCCGGCGCTATTGTTGAATTCATCTTCAACATCGAGCCCCAAGAGATCCAGAATATTGGTTCGGGCAACCCTATTGTGGATGGCAAGAAGGGTAGCAAAGCGCAAGCAGCACAACGAAGCAAGCCAATTCGTGAGCGGATTGCTGGTCAGACTCTCCTGGCTACCTGGGCAGCAAGTGGCATTGTCGTTGCGGTGCTCATCTGGAGTTTCTGGTTCTTCAGTCCGTTGACTTACGGCAAGCCTGGGTTGGAGGTCCCACAAGTGCTTGCGAGGAAGTGGCTCAACTACGATTTCCACTTTGCCAAATAGGCGAGGAGGGACGGGATGTAACGTGTACGATTTCACTAGGGGAGGGTCATGACGGCGCGATTCAGCGGGCGTTCGTTGAGGTTGGAGCAACGGAAGATTCGAATGTTGAGACAGCAGAGCAACGAGACAGAAAGCATTTCGTGCATCTCATAGAGGCCATAGTGTGGAAAAGCCTGATCTTGAGCACAACACAGTTGCCGCCGCCTGACCGGAACTGGGTCCGAGTCAAGCAACACCAAGCAGGGCAGGCCGTCTCAGACAGTGACTGCCACTTTGCCCCGCGACCCTGCGTGAATTGCGTGCCCTCCAAAGTTTTAGCTGCAGATCGAGCAGCGACACTTTTGCAGATTTGCCAAACGCCGCCACGTCAACGATCAGACGAGTGCCCGCAAAAAGACGATCCTTGGTGAGGTCTCGTGCTGCCCTTCCAGAACTTGGACCGCACTGGCCATGCCAGTCGAATCGCTGCGTCCGGCCCACGACCTCGCCCACTCCACCGCCGCGAACAACACCGACGGCGCCTCGTCGTACAGCGCATCCTTCGCCGACGCCTACGACCACGCCTCACAACAGTCCTCATCTCACGGCGGCGCTGCATCGCCCATTGCCCCCGCATACAGTCCCATCACACCCAAGGTGCAGCCGGTGCTTCCGGCGTACAGCGCGCCTGCCTTCGCAAACGCCCATCATGGCGCCGAGTTCACATTTGCTCCGGTGACGGAGCAGCAGCAGCAGCAGCAGCGGAGGACCTCGAGTGGGTCTCCGCATACACAGCAGCAGCATGTGCCAGCCATGGTGCCGGCTCAAGGCCAGACGCTGGCCAAGTCAATAGAAACACAACCGCCGCCCAAGCCAGCTCGAATACCGCCGACTGAGTACATACCGCAACCTGCAAACCTGCCTTTCTCTGCCGAAGACTCTGGCGATGCGATCGCCTTGCGCGCCGCCATTTCCACGCTCCAGATTCAAAAGAAGAAGGCGCAAGACGATATCAAAACACTAGCGACTATCAAACAGCTTGCTTTAGAAGACCCAGCAACCTTCCACAAGGAATTAGCCGCTGGGCGTCTACGCGAGCAGAAACCTAGCCTGCGTGACATTCTTGACAATATGGAGGACGACGATGACGATGAGGAGGAAGTGGTATTGGGAGCAAGTCGCGAAGAGGATCGGGAGGCTTCGCAGAGAACTGTCAGGCTGCCGTCTGAGATCCCAGATTCACAGCCTTCTCAATCCGCTTCGGGTGATATTGATATGGATTCCGGGAACCACACCCCTCCAAAGCAGTTTCCTCGAATACCCGCTCCTCAGAATGTTGTGCGGATGCCACATATCAACTGGGACAAGTACGGCATCGTTGGCCATCCTCTCGATGACCTACACGAACAACAACGAAAATGGCCGGGCACGCTAAGCGGACCCGGCGGGGAGAAAGGACGCGAATATGCCATCGCAGCACCTTACAGCCCATGGGAGGACAAACTGCATGACCAGCAACCTGGTCAGGCACATGTGTCACCGCCCGACGCCCTCGATGGTGGGATACGCAAAGATTCCGGTGCTCCTGTGCCGTCTGCTACGGGCACGATTAGTGAGCATGTTATGGAGACGAGGAGCAGGAATTGATCACTCTCAATGAGATTCTTCCTCCTCACAAACGGCAATTGGTTAAATGCCAAAAGTATGGGATCATGCAGTATGGAAATGAAAATGGAAATGGATACACGACTCAATTGATGAATTATGTGGCGACGACTAGAGATAGCATATCTATGCACTGTGATTAAGTCGTCGACTCTGCTCACCACCTAGATTACATTTCCGTCCGATCGATCTTTGAGCGCCTCACTTCTCACTTTTGACGATATCTGACATATGTGCTGACAATTTATGTTTGTAGGCAAGCACGCCACCGATAGATTTATCAATGGGCGTTGCTCTGCAGTTCTCGTTGCTCGTTCTACGCCCATTCCCACTTCCGGACGCAGCGTGACTCGCAGGCGGGCGGAGCACGCAAAGCCAGGGGACATAGGTGCAGCTCACGACATCGGTTTCAACTGTTATCGATACTGTACGAGGCATTGCCCAAGCACATTTCCCGTCAGAATCTGGTCATCACACAGGGAAGAGTAGGTGAAACAAAGGAAAAGTTCTTCGCATATCTACACTGCATCGTCCCGCTTGCTAAAGCAATCTTGTTGCCCGTATTTCTCTTCTGACTGTGAGCTCAAGCTTGCCTTTTGTACTATACACGACCCCGCCCCGGGGACAAGTCTAGATTTACGAGAAGCTCTTGAGGAAGCTCGTCACAACGTCCTTGAGCTTGCCCTCGAGATCCTTGCTCAATGCACCCTCCTTGTCAATCGACTCCAAAAGACCGCTCTCGTTGGTCTTGAGGTGGTTCAAGAAGTCAGACTCGAACTTCAGGATCTTGTTGACGGGAACGTTGTCGAGGTAACCGTTGACACCAGCGAAGATCAAAGGAACCATCTCGTTGACGGCCATAGGTGTGTACTGCTTCTGCTTGAGCAGCTCGGTGAGACGCTCACCACGCTGCAGGGTCTGCTTGGTGGCGGCATCGAGATCGGAACCGAATTGAGCGAAAGCAGCGACTTCACGGTATTGGGCCAAGAAGAGCTTCAGGGAACCAGCGACTTGCTTCATGGCCTTGAGCTGAGCAGCGGAACCGACACGGGAGACAGAAAGACCGACGTTGATGGCTGGACGGATACCCTTGTAGAAAAGTCTAAGGAGAATATTAGCATTGAACAGGGGCTGGCAAGAAATTTGGGGCGACGCACTCGGACTCCAAGAAGATCTGGCCATCAGTGATGGAAATGACGTTGGTTGGAATGTAAGCGGACACATCACCACCCTGGGTCTCAATCACTGGAAGGGCAGTGAGCGAACCCTCGCCGAAGTGCTTGTTCATCTTGGCGGCACGCTCGAGAAGACGGGAGTGGAGGTAGAAAACGCTGAAGTACGATTAGTTGTCGTGTCTCTGAATTCAGGCGCTTGTTGCACTTACTCGCCAGGGTAGGCCTCACGTCCTGGTGGACGACGGAGAAGCAGAGACATTTGACGGTAGGCGACGGCTTGCTTGCTGTGAATTTGTCAGTAATTATGCCTCGCTGCTAGTGGTTTGAGAGGTAAACTCACGAAAGATCGTCGTAGATGATGACGGCGTGCTTGCCTGCAAACAGAAATCGTCAGCAATTTGTTTACGTCGTAAAAAAAAAGAAATGTCTGAAGATACCGTTATCTCTGAACCATTCACCCATGGAGCAGGCAGAGAAAGGTGCGATGAACTGCAACGGGGCGGCCTCGGAGGCGGTGGCAGCCACGATGATACAGTACTTCATGGCGTCCTGCTCTTCAAGAGTCTGGACGAGTTGAGCGACGGTGGATCGCTTCTGACCGACGGCGACGTAGATACAGTAGAGCTTCTTGGTCTCGTCGTTACCAACGTTCCAGCGCTTCTGGTTCAACATGGCGTCGAGGGCGACGGCAGTTTTTCCGGTCTGACGGTCACCGATGATCAACTCACGCTGACCACGGCCGATTGGCACCATGGCGTCGACAGACTTGAGACCAGTCTGCACTGGCTGGTTGACAGACTTGCGAGGAAGGATACCAGGAGCCTTCATCTGAGCACGGCGGCGGTCCTTGGTCTTGATTGGGCCCTTGCCATCGATTGGGTTACCGAGAGCGTCGACCACGCGGCCGAGAAGCTCAGGACCGACTGGGACGTCGACAATCTCTCCAGTACGCTTGACAGTCTCGCCTTCCTTGACCAATCTGTCGGTACCGAAGAGCACGACACCGACCTGTCCGGCTTCGAGGTTCATGGCCATGCCCTTGACACCAGAGGCGAACCTAGCGCATGTTGTCAGTCCAGCTCACGTGATCTCCACATCTCCATGGTTGGGACATACTCGACCAGCTCCTCAGCCTGGACATTGTTCAAGCCGTAGACACGGGCGATACCGTCACTGTGTGCCCATTAGCATCCTCCTCGCTTCTCGATGGGTCTGCCATTGTTGTCCGCATACCCAACAGTGAGGACTCGGCCAGTCTCGGCGAGACCAGACTCCTCTTGCACGCCACGGATTCTCTGTTCCAGGATGGAGGACACCTCGGTGGGCTGTGCCTTTGATTCTGCGGCATATCCGCGAGCGAAAGCAGTGGCGACGGCTGGGGTTGTTCGTTGCTGCAAGCAAAACACGACATGTTAGCGCGCTGTCCCTGAGAGCCTCGGGCGTACCTGGACGACCCGCGCAGCTCGAATGAAGCTCCAAAACCGCATCCGCATGGTGCAGGAGGGCATTCTCCGACCCATTGAGCCCATCGCTGGTGGTTTCGTGCGGCATTGGAGCTCGTCTGGTGGCGCGAGAGGGCGTACGTACCGCTGCAAATCTGCTGCTGGCGGAAATGGCACCGGCCGCGCGAGCGCTCGACCGGAGCGCGGTTCTGAACATTGTGATGGTGCTCGGGACGCTGCTGATGTGAAGTGCTGCTCCCTCAGCAGATGAAAGATGAAAGTGTGAGCGGAGAGGTGGTTGATGGGTGGACGAGGTTGAAGCTGTGCTCCTCTCACTCAAGTTCTTCCAGCCGGGACATCTCGGCGGACGCTTTGACGCTTGGCATCCGACCGCATCGCTTCCAACAAGCTGACAGCTGCTCAGGCAACTTCACTTCATTTCTTTCTACACTTTACTTCATATTGCCAGGACTGGTTTTGCGAGGCATCTGGCACCTTCCTACAGCTTCAGGTCGACATTTGTGAGCTCATACCGACACCTTTTCGCATCAACGGGCAACAGGCTCGGTTATCTCGGAATCATGGCGCTCAACCTCGAGAAACAGCTACTTTTCGTACGCACAGCTTAACGCAAAGGATGAGATCCGGATACTGATACATGCTGCAGTATGGATCCTATCACCATGATCCGGTATGACTGGCGACTTCATGGACGTTCAACAAGTCATGTGCTCATAGTCGCAGGTCAACGTGGGGATACATATCGTCTTCGTGCCTATCTTGCTCCTGACAGGGTTCCTGTTTGTGAGTTGCAACAAGGCAACGCGCTCGGCTCGACTGACAACCATAGGGCACAAATACACCAGCTCTGCCATTCCCCGACTGGTTGACGATACCCAACTTGCCACCGAACCTAGGGACGATTGCCTGTCTTCTATACTTATCGTTATACATTTTAATGGAGCCTGTCGCAGGCGCCATGCTTGCACCCCTGTTACTTGCCGGAACGGCATATGCGAACCACTTGACTTCAACATACGGGATGCAAGCCAACTACATCGCCATCGGAGTTCATATCGCGTCATGGCTGGTTCAGTTTGTCGGTCATGGCGTGTTTGAGGGTCGAGCTCCGGCACTTCTTGACAACTTAGTGCAGGCGATCTTCCTGGCGCCGTTCTTTGTCTGGCTGGAAATTCTCTTCGCATTTGGCTACCGCCCGGAACTCAAGTCACGCCTCGATTCTGCTATTGAGAAGGAACTCAAGAAGCTCAAAGCACAAAAGGAAGCCAAACAAGCAGGCACGACGAACGGCCATGCCAAGTGATTGTATCGCATACTCGGATCAGATTGTACGAATGTACCAGCATGATTGTAATCAATTTTGAGCGAACGGGGGACCCTGCATGAGATTGACGAGCAGGCAAACAGACTGCTGCGCAATTGTTAACATAGCCTATCGATATGTTTCTACAGACAAGCTGCATAATTCGCGACCTATGACTTCGCACATTATGTGCAGGTTTTACCGTCGCGTTCGGCAGTCGTGGCGGACGGGAAGGATTCGATGAGGTTGGAAGATGCTCTTGCCAATGGAGCCGGATCTTGTGCATTTCCAAGACTCAGTATCGATCGCATCTTGTCTTGATGCTGGCACTGAGCTGCATGCGGAGTTTGGAAACTGCGGTGGGCGAACGAAGTCTCCATGCACACCCGCTGAAGGTGAATCCCAGGGGCCTTGGATTCGCATCAATGGTTGCTGGGGTTACCGTCTATCGTGACTGGTATCCGGAGAGGAGTGCTTGCTGCAGAAGTGGCATTTGAAGTCGGTGTGCCTGCCCTATCGCTCGAAGTCCTTGTGAGTCGCATGCTAGCTCTGAGAAATGCTCCTCTTTGCGCCTTTGCGACACAGCTGTGTACCGCAGAGCAGACCACTGGTGCACGGGAGTGTTAAGCGCATGGCAATGTGTGAATCTCATTGGACTCCTTGAACTTGTCCGCTCTTCTCCATCCTCGGTCTCCAGTCCCGAATGTGCTGATAAGGACCGCCCTCTATCACAATTTCCTTTTCATCTGCTGTCCTCCCAAGCACTGTCCCTTGTAGCCTGCTGTCATCGCCCGATTTGCTGTGCTTCTTCTTGAGCGCAGTGAAGAAGTCATCCTCCTTGACCACGCTCCCGCCAACTCCAATCAACGGCGCAGCACCAGGAACGCTGAGGTCTTTCTCCAGTCCTGCCACCCGCTTAATCTCTCTGTACTGACTTGAATCGTACCACTTGGCGAATTCCTTAACATCTCTCGTGTCTTCCTCCTCACGCTTCCTCTTCTCCGCCGCAACGCGTTTCTCGCCTCCTTTGGGTATTTGCGCCATTTCTGCTAGAGGTACGCGCATGCGCTCTTTCCATGCCTCTTCTGCAGCTCCATCGAGGGGAACTAGTACTCCGCAGTCTGAGAGGGCCATCCGCACGTCTGTGAGCGTCGGAACCGGGTCGTTGTGGCTCGATAGTGCATGTTGCGCAGTCGTGGAGGCTAGCAGTACGAGATGTCTTTCGGCGAGATTCGTTAAGGTATCGAGCACCGATGGCTTCGTGCTGTGGAAGCCAGCGGCGCGCAGAGTGTGAAGGATGACCGGCCGCAGAAGCGCGCGATGCAGATCGTGCGACTGCGACATCTTGTCGAGGGATGTTTTGAACTCTGATCCAGTAGTGTTATCGAGGAATCATGTTGTCGGCGATGCTGTAACTTTCAATCAGGCGGACCGGGTCGCGTCGATGGAATTGCACGCGGCAAGCTCACATTCACTTCGCCAAGTGACGTCGACCTGCCAAAGCACCGCTCCTTCGGGTCAAAAAGGCGGACGCGAGCTACTTTCAAACATAATCTTACATTCTTCCCTCCAAAGATCAGCACATCATGGACAAGATGGATGTAAGTAGCTCGCTCTACACTTCTTACCTATAACTCGAACTGACACTTCTGCCTAGTCCTACAAACTCTACAGTAAAACTACACCGAACAAACGGGCTGAAGCAGTCACTAATCCAACTTTCCTCCAGATGCCGCAACCTCTGGCTACCTTGCGCTGCAGGCTTTGCCATTGCTGGTCAGCCCCAAGCTGATTGTCAATATGCTCGCATCCGAGCCTCGCCTCATCACCGAGGTCGAAACTTATATGCTACGGGCTCTCGGCTTTGCCCTGATAGCGCTCTCTGCATTCACGCTGCTGCTGAGTGGGCTATTGCCTGTCTCACCTCCTTCCACATCGGCGGACAATTCGACAGGCAGCGATAACCCATACGTATGTCGCACCTCGTTTACATAGTCTCTGTGGAACGTGACTCACTTCAAATTTAGGCTTACCCAACAGCCATAACGGCCACAGTCTACCACGGCCTTTCGGCGTTCTATCTGTATACCCAAATTACCTATGGATTCAGCTTTGGGTTTGGAAGTGGCATGGTACTCAGCTCAGCACTCTTTTGTCAGTGATTTGTGAAAGCAATCTACATTGGACTCTCGCTAACTTATACCAGGTTTTGGCGTTTTCACCTGCTTGTTTGGCAATGAACGAAGTAGAGTCAGTAAAACGACAGGAGCGGACAAACGAACATCCAACTTTCCATTCACAAATGCCGAGAGTGCTCGCGAGAAAAAGAAGGAGAGCAAGAGGAAGTCTGTGTCCTCAAGATTCAGGTAAAGCATGCCGCAGCATGGAAGGCTTCATGACTCGTATACAATACAACGAGACAGTCTATATGTCTCCAAAGTTTAGAAATGATCGAAGCCTCTTCCTCGTCTCCATAGCGATGCTTCCAGCGCCAGAGTCCTATTCTGACGCCGCATTGGCAGGTGTGTTCTGCATACTCCTGATTCTCTCTCGCTTTTCATACTCCGCCATCTGCCCGGCTAAGTAGTTATCGTACGGATCGTCCTCCCCATCAAAGCCGCCAGACATACCGGTCGGCGGTGGCGAAGGTGTGCGATGTGCATGAGGTCTGTCTGGTGTCTCTGAGTTCGGTCGATCGTGCGGTACCGGGGCCGGCTTCTTTCGCCATTGGGGCTCTCCCTTCGTCCAGCTCAATTGCTTTGCCGACTCCACGTCTTGAGCCATTTCAACTCGTACTCTCTCTTCCACGTTCCTCATCATCTGCTCTTGTTCCGCTTGCGCCAGTGACGCCTCCATCACGCCCTCGAGCAGGATCTCCTTCAATTCCCACTCTTCGCGCTTCTGCCGCTCCAGCTCGTCCACTTGCTTCTTCAGATCTTCACGCTCCGTCTCAGCCCAATACACCTGTCGCCGTAGCAGGCGCATCAACTGGTCGGCGGAGATGCTGCTTTCCCACGCCGTGAAGTGGATATCAGGCGGATAGTGAATCATGAATCCCGGTTGTCCCGTAATAGGATGATGCGCCGGTATATACGTGATGTTGTCGTTCGGGGGCGATGGGTCCACATAATTTCCGTCCTCATCGACTGTAGGCCCCATATCTTGCGCGGGCTGTGTTTTCGCACCGCCGTTGCTCTTGGCCTTGAATCCTTTGCCTTTGCCTGTCGTTGAAGCAGCCGGGTCGGCAGCAGAGCCCCGCGCTGGTTCTGGCTCGTGGACAGTGCGCATGTGTTTCGCCAGGGCGTCGGATCGAGTAAACGCCTTGTCGCATTCTACCGGCCGAGTTAGTCTCCCATGACAGCTGGACGTGTGAACGAATATACTCACCTGGCAGTTGACAATAGTATGGCTTCTCTTTGGTATGACTTCGCATGTGCGCTTTGAGCGCATATCCGCTGGGATGATTGCTCGTCTTGCGCTGGCACTCTCCCCATTCGCAAACGTACTTGGTCTTCTTTGGACCGCCTGTTGCGCAGTGTGTCCCTTGCACATGCTTCACAAGCTCGTCGTTATTCTCTGCGGATCCAAATGTACAGTCCTTCCAGAGACATTGGGTCTGCGCCTGCTCGCGCAAGGTCCACTCGTTATCATTCGGCGAGCCAGGCGCGCTGCTGTAGCCGTCTGAGGACACACTAATATTGTCGTCATCCTCTTCTGGGTGCGGTGTCGCCGCTTCAAACGTCGCTAACGAGGAAAGCCCAGTCCTGCGACGTTTAGCTGGCGGCTGATCGGCGTCGATGTGCGTGATATCGACACTGGGTCGCGACGATGGTCCGGGTGTACTGAGTCTCTCTTCGGCGTCAGAGTCGACAGACGGGGGATCGGACAGATCGGACGATGCGGGAGAGTCGGCCATGGCGATGAAGGTGTGCAAGATGTCGTCGTGGCTATAGATTTGCTACTTGTGCTGGGGGATGAGGTGGAGTTCAAGGTGAACCCACGTCAAGCTTCCCTGCAGCAGCAAGTGCAACACGCGCGGCCGTTCCCGCTTCTTCACATGCTAATGACCATCACAGCCTGAACAAAATTTCCAACTTACACGCCAACATCCAGAGCCATGGCACAGGCCCCATCGATTGACGTGCTGCTAAATCTGGTGCCAGAACGACCCCAAGTAGTTCAGGACAAGCTGCAGGCCCATCCGGAATTGGCTTCCAAACAAGACCATCATGGCTACAGCCTGGTGCACGCATCTGCGTCATACGGGCATGCTGATTTGCTCAAAGCCTTGATCAAAGACTTCGGCGTTGATCCGAATATCAAGGATGAGGATGGGGAGACGGCCTTGTTCAGCGTGGAGGAAGTGGCAATGGCGAAAGAACTTCTTGAACTTGGCACCGACCGAGCCCTACGCAATAACGACGGGCAAACTGCTGCCGAGAAGCTGGCAGACGACGACGAGCAACCTGAGGTGGCTGCTTATTTGCGAGAGCTCTCAAGCGGGCCTGAAGCACAAGACAGCAATGCTCAACCACATTCTGTGCAAAATGGAGCCGAGGCCCTGCGTCCGCCTCCCTTGCCCGAAGGTCTACAATTGAACATCGGCACCATGGTGCCTGAAGAAGAAGCCGCCGACCCAGAGTTCAGACGACGCATCGAGGAACTAGCCTCTCGAGACGATTTTGACACAGAGGAAGCTCAACGTGAGCTGCGTGAAATTATCGCTGATGCTCTTTCTGGCACTGCCACGGACCCTCAAGCACCGCCCGCATCAAGACGACGCATAGGTTGATGAGCCACATGTGACAAAAGAAGTCTTTATAGACTGTCACGCAAATACATCCTCATGCCTGATGCCAAGACCTGTCCGATCGGGAGAACCCTGGTCTGTCACGCAGCAACGTGCACCAGGACTGACAGCCCCATCACCGCCGTCACTTGCCGAAGTCTGACTTTCTGTCCTGCGGTCTCTCAAACACTGCTTGCTGCCGACCATACAGCTTCAGTTCGCTTAGCTAGGGCCACCTCGCACGGCCATAAACTAGACAAAACACGCGCTCGGTAGAACATCAGCCGAGCTGCATTCATCCCCAGACTGGGGTTTTTGCGGGGTACACGAATGAGAGTAACATGCAATGCCGCTAAGACGGCCTTCGACATGGATAATGAGCGGCAATGTATCACCTCATGCCCTAATCGTGGAGCATGTGGCGAGTGCGTTAGTTGATAAGGCCACTCATGCGAGTGGTCTCGCGAAAGCTGGTTACCAGCACGTGGCACGCGGGCAAGGAATTACACTTCTTCCTAAATCCTTCTCCTCTACGACCTGTCTTCACTTCTGCCCGCGTCTTTCCATGTGTTTCATCGAATATCATCATCATTGACCTCGACCTCAGAACTCTTACGTCGCTATGACAATCTTCAAGAAGCACTCGCTTCGCGCGGGTAACACAACACGGACAAGAGCTTCTGAGCTCACGCTCAAGCAATCGATCTACCCATTGGCATTGGTGACGATTTTGTTCTTTCTATGGCAAGAACCACCGCTGTGTTGCAGATCAGAAACATTACTGACTTGGGGCTTTGTCGAACAGGGGTTTCAGTTACGGGTACGCTACACTGAGACGTCCGCTCATATTCGATGTAGCCACTAACAGCTGAGGCAATTGATAGGCTACTGGACACGCTCAACAAAGTCAGTAGTGAGCATGCCACAAGCTTTCCAAATACTGAACAAAAGGCAGCACTTCCAAAACACACTTGGCATCACAAAGGCACGATCCAGCGGGTAGGTACCTACCTTGCACGGCGCTTGCGATCGTCGTACACAGACTGACAGTCGAACCTGCACTTAGTCTGCAAGCCGCGTATTTTGGAGCGTATCCGCTCGCCTCCCTTGGCCACGCAAATTGGCTTCTGCGCCATTACGGATTCAAGATCGTCTTCATCTGGGGTCTTTTTTTATAGTACGAGAAAGATTCTGATGTTGTCTAGATGCCTCTGACTTGTGGTAGTGGAGTGGGCGCCCTCATTGCATGGCCGTGCATCCTGTATCGATCCTTCGGCGGCTTCTGTGCGGCAACCTTCATCATCGGAAATGGTCTCGGCTCGCTGGAAACGGCTGCAAATCCATACATCACGATTTGTAAGAGCAACGGCTTATGCTCAGGTGGCGGGACAGACTAATACTTCTCATCTCACAGGTGGACCTCCCAGATATTCTGAGCTCAGAATCAACTTTTCGCAGGTATGGAGATTTGAATCGCAAGTCATGCTGCATTCTGAACACGTTCTGATCGAAACAGGCATTCAATGGTATTGGCACCGTCGTAGCTCCAGTCCTGGGATCCTATGTCTTCTTCAAGGTATTCATCAATGAAGTCAATGTCAAGGGAAAGCCACTGATTTGATTTGTCTTGACCATAGGATACTGGAGATAACACAGACTCCCTCAAGAGCGTGCAGTGGGTCTATCTAGCCATCGCTTGCTTCGTCTTCCTGCTCGCGGTAGTGTTCTACTTGTAAGTCCCAGTGTTCGCGCAGATCTTACTGAAAGTTCTTGCTAATGCCTTCCGAAGCTCCCGTAAGTGTAGTGACAGGACCGCAAAGATCGTTCAAAGGAGCATACTTACCTGGTAATACTCCGTTTTAGCATTACCCGAAATTACGGATGCAGACATGGCATTCCAAGCCGAAGAAACCCACGCCAATGCTGCCGTCAAACCATTCTGGCAGCAATATCGCCTGTTCCATGCCGCTTTTGCTCAATTCTGCTACACAGGAGCACAAGTTGCGATCGCGAGCTACTGTATGTCCAAGTGTTCATCTGCCCCGCCCCTCGATACTGATCGAAGCTCCAAAGTCATCAATTATGTTGCCGAAACGACAGACTACAACGACTCCCAAGCAGCCCAGCTACTCGCAGGTGCTCAAGGAGCTTTCACCGCCGGTCGCTTCGCTGGAGTCTTCATCATGAAATATGTCAAAGCTCGCTGGGTCTTCCTAGCTTATCTCAGTTTGTATGTTTCTTGCCTCTTAAATCATCTTGCGAGACCCGACGATCGCTGACGGAACGTACCCAGGGCCATCGTATTCATCTCGCCGTCGATTGGTGTGCACGGAAACGCAGGTCTGTATTCTACTCCCCCTCTTCCCATATCTCTTCAAACTGGTCAACGTGTGAACTTCTGCTGATATCTCACAGGAATTGCAATGCTATACCTTACCCTCTTCTTCGAATCTATCATCTTCCCAACCATCGTCGCGCTGGTAAGTCAGCCCCCACGAACAATGAATAATTATGTGTTTGATAATCCGTAACCAATGCTCACACCTCTTACTCTTAGGGAATGCGTGGCCTAGGAAAATACTCCAAACGCGGCTCTGGTTTCATCGTCGGAGGAGTCGCCGGCGGAGCCGTTGTGCCTCCAGCTCTAGGAGGAGCAGCAGACGCCTCGTCCACCGCCCACGCCATGTCCGTCCCTCTAGCCTTCTTCGTCCTCGCCTGGTCTTACTGCTTCGCCGTAAACTACATTCCAGCATACAGAGATCCCATTGATATGCTCGGCCAAGCAGATATCGGATTGAGAGACAACCCGACCATTAGCGATGAGGAGAAACTCGGGAACAGCGACAGAGAAGCAGAGGTCGGCAAGAACGAGGTCGTGCATCATGAATCGGCCACGCCAGAAGTCACTGAGACGAAGAGGTAAATGAAGAGGAAGGAGAGCAGGCGCACAAATCTGATTGGATGTTCATAACGCCGGCACGATTTCTATTTATATCGCTTGTTATACTCAAAAGCATCAAGTATATGTGTTTGGACATATGACATATAAGCTACGCAAGTTTTATACGTATATTCTCGCTTCACGCACACATGGGGTATTTGTTTTTGATGCGAAAAAAAGTCTGTTTCTGAGACTCCGTCTCCAAGTCGACCTGAGCACCTCCCCATCTTCACTCCATTTTCTTCTACATGCATCTTCGATGCCCCAAAGTCCACATCGACCCCTGAACACCTTGCTAAGTAAGGCAGCACTCAAAAGAAAAGGTGAGAGATATGAACATCCAACCGTCATCTCCAATAGACCTCAGTCATTCCCACACAAGACTGCCCTCGCAGTGTCGGGTTTGTGACATTTGACACTCTCTGCTTCTGCCAGTCGCGGTTATAGCTATGGCACGATCGTATTCAAATCTCAGTCGAATTCTCGTTCTTGGTATCCTTTGTCGTGGAATCTGGAGAGGTTGGTCAGCATATTCCTGAATCGAACTCTATCTCATTCGTTGAACTTACAAATATTCTTCGTAGGTCATGCCACGCCAGACCTTCTCAGTCGTGCCGTCGGGAAGGTGCTTCACCATATAAGGCTTTGGCTCATGGGTCATTTCTGACCAGACCTTGAACAAATGCCTGAAGTAGCAGGTTTGTGCTGCTGGCGTGAAGTATCGATCGCGGAACTTCGCAGCTGCATTGTCTGCGATCCGCTTTGCCTTTTTGTTGTCTGCCAGCAGAGAGTCCATGGCCTGAGGCAGATCCTTCCAATCACTTTCACATCGCACGTAGTTCTGATTGGGTCCGTCTGCCTCGAGCAGATGGTACAGATGTGTTGTATAGGTCAGAGGGTGGATAATGATGGTCGAGTGGCAGCTCAGCAGGTACTTCAGTCGGCCGGACCACGTTGTGCCTTCCGTGTGCACGGCGAATTTATATTTGCAGTGGTCGGGCATGGCTATCCTCCACTTCTCTGCCTCCTCGTCGTTTACATCTTCGGCCACTCTGTGTACATCAGACCAACTCTTGTCCTTGCTCTGCTCAATCAAAGCCACTCTGATCTGCGGATTGAAATCCGTCGTGCCTCTCCAGACCAATTTCGGAATCTTTTTGCTGTAGTCGTTGTAGAAGTCGATTGCCTGGCGTTGGAAATCTCCGTATGCACCAGCTACACGTGGATACGCCCAGAAGTTGAAGTCGGGGATGAGCCAGACTTGCTCCATCGCCTTGTCATGGATATTTCGATTGAAATTCCACACTGTCGTGTTGGGAAAGTCCTCAGTCAAGTCAATAATGTCGTTAATCTTGATGCTGAATTCGATGTTGGGAATGTTCTCCCGCGAGCTAACAATGGCTCGGTGTATGTTGTGTAATGTAGCATGTGATCTCTCCTTCCAGTGCAAGAAGTGGTTCAGGCCTCGCGACTCGATGATGTACAGTTGGCCCTCGTAGATCATGGCCCGCAGGCCTCCATCACCACTCCACTTCAAGCCATAATTCTCCTCTGTCAACTTCCCATCTGGACCCAGGCGGTCCTGCCAATAGGCACGCGATCGGTCAATCTCCTTGTATAAGTCGGGAAAGGCCTGGTCGCACTGAGCGAGTGTAAGGGAGTGGTCGTTGCGATCGCGATCGGCGATGAATTTCCACCCGCTGGTTGAAGTTGTGTCGGAGTAGGATATGGGCGGAATCTGAGCTGAACTGTAGGAGCGCGACTGCCGGAAGAAGAAGAAAATAATGGCAGCCGCTATCGTCGTGGCCAGGAGCGTGCCTCTGCAGGTTCGAAGTGGGGAAGACATGTTGGTGCAGCTGCCATGCGAGCTCTCGTCTGCTTCAGTCGGGAGCTGTGCTGCCTCGCCAGGACGCGCGCACCAGCTCACCGCGCATCAAAGTGCAGGGAGGTAAGGAGAGGGAGAAGTAGAAAGACAGGTGGGAGAAGGAAATGGAGTGCACATGCACGTCGGGAGTCGTAGCGAAGTGGGTGAGCTTCACGTTCCAGAAAAGGAGAGTTGGCGCTCAGCCCTACATACGCAATGCAACGCGTGCTTGCGCAGGGGCGCCGAACTCCACTCCCGCCGACGCCTTTTCCGCGTTCCGTCTTGCTCGTGGGCGTCTTGCACAGTGGTATCGCAGTGAAACCAACCATGCCCACGGATTCATGACACGATGAGCGCGCCCACTTCTACTGCAAAGCCGCCCCCGGTGCTGCCACCCGGGAAGGCCGTCGACATTCTGCAGAACTCGGCCTCGCAGCTCTACGCGAATCTGCATCCGATCCTGCTGCTGTCCATCATCCCAATCGCCTTTGGAAGTCTGGTGTCAGATCCCGTCAACACCCTGCTCGGCCTGGCACCCACCACTCTCGTCCTGCAAGCAATCTACTGCGTCGTCTGTCTCCCACATACCGGACAGACCACAACTGCGAAAGCGAAGCCAGGCCGAAAGACCAAACCTGCGAAACCCGCTCAAGACGTCTGGGCCAAGCTCGTGGTATGCCTTATCCGACTGGCAAGTCCCAGAACACCCTGCTAACAGCCAACAGCCCGCCGTCCTCTCCCTCGTCCTCACCTTCTTCCTCACCGCGCCCCTCCTCTACATCATCCTCATCCTCTTCGGCGCACCACTCGTCTCCCACCTCCCCCACACAGGCCTCCTCTCCCTCCACCTGGCCCTCCTCACAACACCCCAACTCTACTACGTCCACGGCCTCGATACCACCGCATGGCTTCGACTCGCGAGCCTCCAACAACCCTTCGATGAGGTTTATGGCATGTCATTAGGAGCTTGCGCAGGAGCTTGGTTGGGCGCGATTCCTATCCCCTTGGACTGGGATCGCGAATGGCAGAAGTGGCCTGTGACTATCATCTGTGGGATGTATGCGGGTGCAGTGGTAGGGAAATTGGCAGGAGGGTATCTGCTCAAGGGTTTCAAGACGAAAATGTCATGATCGACAATATATCAAAAGGCTTCAATCAAACAGAAAGAAACGTATGTGGACATTCAATACCACAACGTTCTTGGTCAAAGATATTCTTATCTTGCGAGATCAGAACTGTGCACTTAAGGAATTGTTACTGGAGAAACTCCGCAAACGCTTTCATTATGTTTCGTGAAGCGTCCGCCCTCCGCTGTGTGATCTATATGCACTTCAATTCCTTTAAACATTGCCGCTATGCACTATCCTCCCACCTATACCGTACAAACATTTTTGTTTCGTCATTCATGTACATCTGTTCAGATCAAACCCCGCCAAAGCAAGACTAGATTCACCACAACATAGCAGCTCCTATCAACGCTCCGGCAAAGAGTGTGAGGCCGGCGCCGAAATAGCCAGATACCGAGACTGCACCAGATTGCAGTCCCGGCTGTTCCTCAGAACTGCCACCACCATTGGCTTCAGGAGTGCCAGTCTCGGCTCCGACTTCTGCGAAGGACGTAATGGTCGATCGCTGGCCATTGGGTAGAGTCGTCGTACGCACTCGGACCTGGCTGACGGTGCCTCCTCCAGGTTGGTATGTGACAATGGCGACATCGCCGCCGGAGTCAGTTGCTGTGTAAACGCCGCCGGAAGTTGGTCTGTTGTCGTGATTAGTACGACCCCGATTGGAGATTGGCTCGATAACTTACCTAGTCAGCACCACAGAATCGCCTTGACTATCAGTAGTCGTGACGGAATCAGGAGCAGATGTCACTATGCTTCCTCCTGGGGCAACTGTTACTTCCGGAACTGGTGAAGTCGTAACGATCGTCGAACCTTCAGCATCGGTCTGCGTCACAATCGTGGCGGGTTGCTCAGTAGTGGTGACAACTGTCTGACCTTCGTCGTTCGTTGTCGTCTGTTCCACTGCAATCGTCGTTTGAGCGGTAGTCTCGAACGCGGTGGTAGTCACAACGACAGTGCTTTGATCAGCAGTCGCGGTGGTCGTGATGGGGACCAAAACTCCGGTCTGTGTTGTGGCGGGTGCGCTGGTGTCTGGAACTACAATCAAGGATGAGCCCTGCTCTGGAGGAGAAGAAGAAGTCGGAAGTGTCTCGGTTTGCACAGAAGGTAAGGTCGAGGCGGGAGTCGTCTGACCTTCATTGTTGCTGCTCGTGGCCTGCACCGAGCTCACCGTCGACGACAACGTCCGAGTAACAGCACTCGTATCGACAACGACAACGGTAGAAGGCTCCGCTTCCGAAGACTCTACCGATGAGAGAGAAGACGACTGACCTTGCGAGGTGGGAGCTGTGGTAGTAGCTTGTACCGTCTCCGTTTCGACTTCCGTGGTCGTCTCAAGGTCAGTGACAATGACGGAGCTAGTCGTCGCGGAGTCTGTAGATACCGTGGCATTGTCTTGACGCTTGCGCAAGTAGTCTTTGATGGCGGCATCTTGTTTCGCGAGGTCGACTAGCTGAGATGCCAAATTGGCATCCTCGCTGTGTACTGCAGCAATCGCCTCGTGTTCGTCTTCGAAGACACCCTCTTGGTATTTGGGCTGCAAATTGCTCTCGATCGCAGCCTTAAGGGACGACCTGGACACGGACTCGAGATTCTGCTCCCAGCTGGCATCGTTGACTTCAGGCAAGCTGCGAGCGTGCGCGATCGAGGCCAATGGCAGGGCCAAAAAACCGATGGAGCGAACGAACAGCGGCATCTTGGCTGGCTGGAAGCCGGAATGCGCTGCGAAACGAATGTATTTGAGCCCAGCTCAGATAATTAATAAAGCGACTGTGTGCACTGTCAGCAAGCCATGTCTGAGAAGCAACGGAGGTCCGTCGCGATAAGATGGCTCGTTCTGAACGTACCAGCACCCGGGTGGCTGGCCTGAAGGCTGAAGAAGTACGACGACGACGCCGCCGCCTCGGCTGCCAACTTGCCGTGTCGGAGCTCCAATTCTGGTGGGCTGACGAGAGTTTCCCGACCAAGATCTAGAATAGATGCGAACACTTTCCCGCAGTCCTGTTGAGCCTGATGCAGTCTGTACAAGGGCGAGCTGTACAGCAGTGGTGTGAGTACGTGTAGAGCAATGAAGTCGGGAGCCACTTTATCTCCCTGTCGACTTTGCCATCCACCACGCCGACCGGCGTGGATGCGGCGAGGCACGCACGGCAAGACAAGTGGAGAGCACTTGCACACTTGCGCACCCCAGTCAGTCATCGATACGGTGCATTCGATACGAGCATGCCATGCTCAGCATCCTCACAAGCCTTTCTCAGCCGCGAGCAAAAAGAGAAGATCGACAGCCATGCTTGCGACAGCTCCGTGGCCAAACTGCTGATGAGCGTGGCTTCGAAATCCTGCTTCGCTGACGACGTGTCGTGATACCGGACGCCGAACACCCAGTCATGTTTCAAGTCACGAAGCCGTGCCGCAACGGAGCTACGCTTCGCAGCATCCATTCATTCATATGCCTGTAATCGGCGGACGACACGTCAAAGGTACGCATCGAGGTTGACAGATGCTTTTCATGTGCTCGAGCTCGAGCTCACTGCCTTTTTTCTGAAACCTGGTTCCCTGTCTGCTGGGCCCAGAATGACCCACAGCAGATCGGCTGCAACGGGAAGCTGTGGTGTGCCGCCCGGCATGGCGGTCTTGTCTCAGTCGAAGAGCCTCAATACGGGTTCACGGGCTGTGAGCTGACGACTCAGATCACAGAGACAGAACTCGTCCTTCACATTGTAGCAAGTGCATTGCTGTTACTGGGAGGAAGAGCTCTGGTCGTGAGAATACGTCGTACAGCAGCAACTTTGGTACCTTTCGTAGTTCTGCAACAGTGTGCAGAGCTACAGTTGCAGTTGCATTGTCACCGTCTATTTTTATCACCCAAGGTGCCTGCAACCTGTTCACGGCACGGCAACAACTCCAGCCAATCATCATCGACTATGCCATTAAAACAAAAAGAACAAAATCCGTATTCTCAACGTTGGGCTCGTGGGCGCAGTAATGGAATCGATCGCAACCAGGAATAAGTGCTGGAAGTGGTGCTATCGTACGTCATTCTCTTCATCATTATAGACATAGTTTATCAATGAGAACTGGTTCGGCGGAAACAGCGTCCAGCTTCCGTAGATATAAGTGTCCCAGACTCCTCCATCTGCTGAATAGCATCATCGTTTCAACGCAAATACAATCACATCTTTCCGCTGTCGTCAAACGTCAGTCAAAATCAGAGGCGCTGTGAATCGCTACTGGCCGGCTCGTTGTCCGTCTGTGCCTACCGCAGTATCTTGTGGTCTGGCAGTATCTCGCGAACCGTTACCATTTGCACTCGCAGGTTGCGTGATGTCGACAGGATCTGTCGTCTGCTGTTGCGTGCCTATTGCACCTGTCGATTGTGTTGTTGTAGCCCCTGAAGCACTGCGACCTTGTTCAAATGATCGGCCGCGTCCGGAAATTCGATCTTCACTTGGAGTGCCAAGATCCTGCCTGCTTTTGTTTCGCTCGTGACCTCGCTCTGGAGTCCTTGCGCGCTTCTCGACGTCCTTGTCTTTGCGCTCCTGTATCTTGTTGCGCAGCCAGGACATCGGTCCCTTTCGCTCGCGTTCCGAGTCGGAAAAGAGCGTATCAGAAGCAGTAGTAGTCTGTGTGGTCGGGGTGGCGAAGGACTCAGGATCCTCGGAGATAGGGTCGGTAGCAACAGCGGACATGGGCGGGGGCTCCTGGAAGCTTTTACGCGGCTGTGATCCACCACTGCCTATAGTTGATCGAGACATGGCATTTTCTCTCCCTGACATTGCACCCAACGCATTGATGCTGCCAGGTGTTGATGGTTGCTCCAATTTGTTTTGGGTGCGTGAAAATCTCCAGCGGCTCCTTTTCTTCTTCTCCGGTTCTTCGGTGGATGGCATATCATCACCCACCAGATCAGCATCCGATTGGTCAGTATGGGAATGGAAGGAATTCGATGGCGAGAGAGGTGGCTTCAGCACAGTGTCTGGGACATTGCGCTGAGGAGTCCCTTGTGCGGTATTCGCTTCTGGTGGTGACTGCGTATATGATTCTGTGGGCTTTTCTTCAAGCCTTTCCAAGGGAGCCCCAGCATGCTGAACAACTGCTGGCTGCACCGAGGACTTCTGTGTCGCATCTCTCGAGTCTTCATGCAACGAATGGCTTGAAGAGTGTGCGCTTGAAAGAGCAGAGCCAGAGATACGCTTTTTCTGAAGTTTGTTGGGCTTGCGGCCCTCTCCATCGCTCCCTGGAGACTGCTTGAGAATATCGAGAAATTTGCGGCTCGAGACTGACGTTGTCGTAGGAGTATTGGAAGCTGATCGTTCCGCAGTACCAGCCAGGATACCGCCGCTGACAGGCGCCAGTAAAGGTGCAGTATCTTTACGGGGTGTATGATAGTCAGCGGTGCTATCGCCAGCAATGTTTGCCATTGGAGTCGTGGCTTCGCTGGACGACGCAGAAGTCACCTCAGGCGGGGCCGGAAATACTGGCGCCGTCGCAGCGACTGGAGTGTTCTGAACAGAGCTATGGGTCTCCGAGTACGGTTGTTGCTCAGTAGTGCTGTGCAACTGCGGAGTTTGGCCTGAAGCACTATCAGGAGCTCGTGGCGTAGACGGATCCGAAGATTCCCTTTCGCGTGGGAAACGAGGGGATTGTGCGCCACCCACACCCCTTCGTGATGGCACGGTATTACTCCGATTCACACCAGTGGTGGGTGTCCCGGGCGCAGGCGAGTTCGCACTCGGTCCGTTTTCAGATCTTTTGCTATGTTTGCTGGAGACAGACACGTTTCGTCGGATGCTGCCCCATTTTCGAACGCTCTCGGCGGCCACGCTGGAGCTGGAGCTCGATCGTCCAACAGTGGTTTTCGCGCGCGTTGGGGTCGTGGGTGAACCTGCGGGTTTGGTATGTGCACCGCTCTGCACTTCCCGCACAGTCTCAGGATCAGCAGCAGTCCCCTGCATACCGATAAGGAAGCTGTCTTGATTCTCTATCAGGAATATTAGAACGTCTTGGCTGAGGCGGTACTCCTGCGGTGCCATGTCATGCTGCGGATGGTTGAGGATTCCTGGCTGAAAGATTGCTGCAAGATTGGGGGTGGTCATCTTGTTCAAGTCGGACTTGCTAGCGAACACTGCCAGGAGATCAAGAATGTAGAGCAATAGTTGGCGATTCAATGGCGGTAGCTCCGTGATGAGAGCCTGGTACGCTCGGATTGCCGCTTCGTGGTCGAACTCGCCATGGCTCGGACTTTGCGACTCCAGAGCGCCCACGGCCTGCGCCTGGTGGTTTCTCAGAGGATCGCGAAATCGTTGATAGAATTCGAGGGGAATAATGGGCTCTGGCAATTGGTTGAAGTAGCGGCGTAGAATGTTGGCGGCATCGTGCACGGTGTAGCCGGTCCAGTCCAGCCCTTTACCATATCTATCAGGACTGTCAAAAGCTACCTTGAGCTCTTTGATACGCTTCTCGCTGCCCGCCAAGCGGAAAATGCCTTCAACATCGGTGGCTGGGTACGGTGTTAGTATAAGCGGCAGAGAGAGCATGAGGCAGAGGTACCTTTCTCCTTGAGGAACACGCCACACTTGGCTACTACAATGGGCACATAGCCATATATGTAGCTCTGGCCCTCATCGTTGAATAGGCTAATTGCGACATTCGCGTAGCGAATGCTCTGCTGTAGAGGGACGCCGAAGATACCTTGCGGAGCTGCTAGACGGCCTGGTCAGAGGCGAGGACACGCGTGCGATCAGACGTGAAGAGGTGTGGGCAGCACTCATGGTAAAGGTGCTCCCGGGAGACATGAAGCCCACGAGGCAAAGCAAGTGGGTGTGAGATCTCGCCGGGGTTGTCGCATGGGTTGTCAGGCAGGACAAAGGCCATGACGCATGGCTTCTGGGTGCTGCGTACCTTGATCCTGCGGCTTCTTGTCGCTGCGCTTGAAGTTCTTCCACCAGCTGGCCAAGTCCTTCTTCTCCTTGATCGACTCGGCCTGCACAGATCGCGGCGCCGCTCTGGTACCGCCTGCGCCAGCGAGAGCCGTCGACGGACCACTCGTGGTCATGCCTGGCGATGATCAGGGCGGTGTCGCGTCGCCGGCCTACTGCATGCGCGATGCCAGCGGCGTGCACAGAGAGCGTGCGGGCGAGGAGATGGGCGGTGGCAGCTGCGCGTAGTGGCCGGCCAGGCTGGGGGATTGGGGGAGGATGGGGACAACGGGGGCGGGTAATCTCGTTTCGTCGCTGTCGTTGGCGCGGCGGGTGTTTGTGCGCGGTGTCGCGGCGTCCGCAATGCGGGCGGTAATGATGTGGGCTGCAGATAGCGGTGATGCGCAGTCGAGCGGGCAGCAGGTGGCCGGCAGCAGACTGCGCAGCAGCGTGTGGCAGAGTGGGCGGGCGTCTGTTGTGTCTGCTGCCAGGCTCGAGCCGTGCAGGCAGGTCTGTGTCGCAACTCACTCGGTCGCTCGGCGCGCTAGGCTCGTTTAGCAGACCCTCCTCTGGGAAACTTGATGCTGTCTGCGCTGCATGCACAGCAACGAGCCGCCTTCGATTCCACCCCCAAGCCACGCACCCTCGCATCGCCGTTTCATCGTACACAGTAGCAGACGGGGCACCACACACAATGGATAGGTATGCGCATCAGCGCGCTCTCTTTGGAGACCCTCGCTAACGACGGCCAAGTCTCAATGCGGCAGAGCAGCGCGAGCTGCAGACTCGCATCGAACGCAAGCAGATGAAGGACTTTATGAACGTGCGTCATTGCAATTCAATGCACCTTTCGGAATACGCGACTGATATCAACAGATGTACTCGAACCTCGTCCAGCGATGCTTCAACGACTGCGTCAGCGATTTCACATCCAAGAGCCTGTCGAGTAAGGAGGAGGGATGCGTGATGCGATGTGTCGACAAGTTCCTGAAGAGCTCCGAGCGGTTGGGCGAGCGCTTTCAAGAGCAGAATGCGCAGATGCAGCAACAGGGAAGCATGGGCCTGGGAAGATGAGCAGAATTTGAGTCTGCGATTGTACAAGTACTCAATGTGCTGCGAATGGCGACCACAGAGGCGCTGCAATGCACGGCGCCATTCGGGATTGATTCGATGAAGCATATGCTGCTCAGCTCTACCCGCAAAGGCCAGGAAGTGCTACCGGTCTATGTCGGGCGTGTCCCCTGAGAGACAGAGGTCTCGGGAGAGCAGATACGCATGGTCTTCGCAGCATACTGGACAGAACCAGCAAGCATTCAACTCTTGGTCAATAAGCCACGAAGGCTGAGATCGTAAACAACGTCCTCCACCTCCTTCACCTTGTACTTGATCCCGTCACTTCGCTTCCGTAGAGCGTCATTCTTGAGGTTGAGGATCTGGAAGCCAGCGTGGACGTCTTTGATGAATTGACTGATCTGCAGCGGACGCTGGTAGTCTCCGAGCGTGACTGAATTGCGAGCCAGCCGGGACAGCTCTTCGAGGAGCGAGATCAGCGCCAAGAGGTACTCTTCGATCGTCAAGTGGAAGACGTCTCGATCCTTGACGTTCACTGGTACTTGCATGATGCCGCCGACTTCATCGATCGTCAGAAGCTGGCCGCCCTCCGTCTTTCCGAAGCCACCCAGAAAGCCGCATAGCAATATGTTGAATGTCTGCGATCTGTTAGCAGGGCTAGTTGTGAAGCGGCTCGCAGAGTCACTGACCGAGCTCTCAATCTGCTTCTGCCACGCATAATTGAAACGATAGTATGGGTGGTTTGAAGCGACCTGTGCTAATTGCTGAATCGTGACGACTGCATTCTGAATGCTAGACTGTGCTGCTTGCACCACAACGGGCACTACAGGATATCAGCGGCATGTGCAAACCAACATATATATCCTTGCTTACAGTCTTGGGCGGTCGTGGAATGAGCTCTTGAAAGGATGGATTGCGTGTTGCGGTCTTCGAATCAATCAGCACAGGTCCTCTTGAGCCTTTCATCGATCCATCTCACCCTGCTTCTCAAGTGTTTGGACGATTTCTCTTAGTTCCTGTTCACGTGGATTCAGTAGGTGCTCATCGTGGGCTTCATCACAAAATTGTTTACATCTTTGATTGCAGCGTCTGCGTCGATCTTGCGCTGGAGGTCTTCGAAGATGCCGGGCTGAACAGGCCCGTTTCCGGAAGGAGTGGCCATCTCGTCTGAAGTTGTTTTGCGTGAGGACGGTGTTGTTTGTGAATCAAGAACCGGGTTTGTCTTTACTTTGTTGTTCGAAAAGTTGACGCCCTTCATCAATGCTTCAATATTGTAAGCAAACTTTACTTAAGCCGGAATCTAATTAAAGGCCGGCGACACTTCGAAAGCTGCCGGTGCATCAGCATCGACACTCCCTAAATACATGTAGAAGCCGTGAAATTGATGGTGCATGATCGATCATTCTATGACGCTCTGCTCATAGTAAACTCACGAGTCCACCGAATCATCGCCATTAACGTCCATTCACTTGTCCTCCGCGGCTGAAAGCCACGCGAACCGGTCCCGCGCTAGTGGTCAGGGTCCCCCCAGCTCCTGTGATTTCTGGGGACTTGACACCTTGCTCCATCTGCATCAACGCTGCACCAATGCCTCCGCGGTAACATTTTTCGACCGACAGCACGAAAGCTGTCAAGCCGCCGACATGGATGGATTCAAGGATCACGGACTCGACGAGGACAACTTTGGCAGCAGCGGCGCTCTTGCGGCTGTCAAAGCGTTCGATGCCTTCCCGAAGACGAAACCCTCATATCAGGAGCGAACATCGACAGGCGGCATATGGACAGTCACACTGATTGCAGCATCGATTTTGCTTGCATGGAGTGAACTCACTCGGTGGTGGAAGGGGGAGACTGCTCACCTCTTCGCCGTGGAGCAGGGCGTGGGTCACGACTTGCAGATCAACTTGGACGTGGTGGTGAGGATGCATTGTGATGATCTGCACGTCAATGTGCAAGATGCATCCGGCGACCGTATTCTTGCAGGAACGATATTCCAGAAAGACCCAACCATGTGGGCTCAGTGGTCAGGCAATCGGAAGGCTCACGCCCTGGGATCGACGAAGGAGGAGCGACTCGACTTGACGGGCTATCCAGGCTTTGCTGAATACCGGGAAGAAGATGTTCACGATTATGTTGGGAATGTGCGAAGGGGCAAAAAGTTCTCAAAGACACCTAGACTTCCCAGAGGGATAGAGGGGGACAGCTGCCGGATATTTGGCAGTATGCATGGCAACAAGGTGCAAGGCGATTTCCACATCACGGCTAGAGGTCATGGATACATGGAGTTTGGTCAGCATTTAGACCACAGTGGTGAGTGGTCGCGTTCTTGAATATGTGGATGTTGTCGGAACCATTGCTAATTGATCACCAGCCTTCAACTTCAGCCATCGCTTCAACGAAATGTCCTTCGGACCCTACTACCCCTCGTTGACGAACCCACTCGACAACACCTTCGCCACCACCGAGGAGCACTTCTACAAATACCAGTACTACCTATCGGTCGTGCCAACGATATACACCACAGATCCGAAAGCACTGCGGAAGATTGACAAATACCACGAATCTCCAACTTCAGGAGAGGATGGCCTCAATCAGCACTCGAGGAGAAGTACCAGGAACACGGTATTCACAAACCAATACGCAGTCACGGACCAATCACATCCTGTGCCAGAGACCGCGGTACCGGGCGTCTTTGTCAAGTTCACCATTGAGCCAATACAGCTTACCATTGCGGAGACTTGGAGCTCTTTGCCCGCTCTCTTCATCCGAATCGTGAACGTGGTGTCGGGGCTTTTGGTAGCGGGCGGGTGGTGCTTCCAGATTAGCGAGTGGGCGAAGGAAGTATACGGACGCAAGAACAGGCGTGTCGACAGCTTTGGCATGCTGAATGGTAATCACCATAATGAGAAACATGCATTGTAGGTGTCATGGCGGAGATTTGTTGATATGAAAGCTCAAGTTTGGCAAGCCATCTCTCGACGTCTTTTCAGATGTTTTATCCCTACTCGCGACTTTTTACGGCCGAGTCACAGCTTCGGTGACTCGCGATAGGTGCTGTTACCCTACGACCTGCGAGCTTGTTCACAGCTACAGCTGCATCTATTGCTTTCACGGGCTTCTACCAGATGCATTGGCGTTGCCTATGGCGAGCTTGCTTGTACGCGTGCCATATTGATTTGCTATTCCTGCCCTGAGGCACGTCCGATGCTGCGATCACATTCAACGCAGCATCAGCAGAGCGTTGGGACCAACCGGCTTCTGCAGACTCATCCAAGCCTGCTACTTCCAAGGCGAATACAAGAAGTAGTCGTCTTATCTCTTCCAAGAGCCTTGGCTAAGGCGCAATAGCCCTTGTATACAATCAAGGTCCGCATCTGCTGACGCTGCGCCACCGCTTTCACGGCCTCTCGCCATGAATGAGGACAGTTCGGGATCCGCCTCCGGGTCGTCCACACCGGCCCGGAGAGTTCGCGGCTTCTTGTTGGGCGACAAGGTTTGGCGGATACCACTCTGCCTTGGGGCAGCCATAGGCACCAAGTACGCTTCGTTCGAGTCGTCAGACGCGGGGTCAGATCCTAAGTTGACACCGGGCGACCAATTCTCTTTGTCAGAATCAGCGCCACTTCTGCGAACTGTGATTGCTGAGCCCGAATGCTTGAGTTTCGATGGCATGTGTGTGCTGCCTGTCTTGCCCTGAAGCCGACCAGCGGAGGTATGCGATCGCTGTAACGAAGAACGCTTATGTCCAAGCTTTGATCGTTTCGCTGAGTGTCCGTGACTGTCCGCTGGAGCATTACGCTTCGAATTGAGTGGACTTAGTACACTTCGCCCTGACGCTGACCGGAGCAGACCTATTGCACCAGCCGCGGAGCCATGAGAATCCTTCTCGGCCACATTTTCAAGTTCAGAGCGCGCCTCTTTGTCGCACCAGAACTCCCAGGATCGTGAGTCCCGTGAACGCCCATTCGTGGATCGCTTGGTGCCACTCATGGCGGTGGATAGCGCGGGAGTGGGTATGCTAGTTGGCTCGGGCAATAAGATGGATTGCGGCGGACGTGGTGGTGAAGGCGAGGAAGTATCCTTTGTGGTGACTATGGCGTTCCCTTCTGAGTCCATTGACAGGCGGATAGCGCGAGGTCTTTTTGGAGCAGGAGTCTCTTTCGTTACAGGATGGGTTGTGGCATTTTCCGAAAAGCTCCGATGTAACGAGGGTGCACTTCGTTGATTAGCCAGGTAGCCTATGTGCGTTGGCACTCTCGTCAATATGGGTGATGATGTCGAAGTTGTTCTCGATAGAGGTGGTCCTGAGGCGAGCAGCTGGGCTAGCGGCGGCGAGTTGGGAGGTGTTGTAGAGTCCTGGGCCGCGCCTGTGTCCGGTACATCGTATTGGCCTACCGATATGGTGGCAGTCTGATCATATCTCCTGTCCGTTCTGAGATCGTC
This sequence comes from Cercospora beticola, assembly GCF_033473495.1. NCBI lineage: Eukaryota > Fungi > Ascomycota > Dothideomycetes > Mycosphaerellales > Mycosphaerellaceae > Cercospora > Cercospora beticola. The sequence continues at coordinate 1,236,086 of NC_088935.1, read as the reverse complement.
GCCAAATTGTGGCATGTTTGCGTCTGCGACTAGCGATCCATCCAGGTCGTCGTGGCCAAGACCTGTCGACCTCGCCATATGATATTGCGCGATTTCGTGCGGCAATAGAGGTCGGCCAGACCTTCGTCTGCAGCTTTGCCTGCGGTTTTGGAACCAGATCTGTAGTTTGCATTAGATCGTGATTGTACGCGCACGAGTACTGAATGGTGCTGACCTGGACCTCTTTCTCGGTCAATGCCACTTGCTCGACGAGCTGGAGGCGTGCAGCCTTGTCAGGCTTGGGATCTTTCTTGTACGCAGCTTCAAGTACTGCCTGATCATCAGGGCTATGCGGAGTAGGTCAGTTGAAAGGACATGACAATCACGGTACGAAAAGGCATGCCTGGTTCTCTTCCGCTTCTGACGTGCTTGTCTTTTCTCATCTACACTCGATGACAGATCATCTTGTGAGTTGCTTGGGTGATGGTCAGGGAACTCGTGAGTCTCTTCAGCTGCACTGTTCGCGTGGTCCATCACTGTTGTCTGTTAGGCGTGTTCGTGGGCATTGTTGTCGACGGGCGGAGGTGAGACGCGCTGGAGAACGCGTTCTACGCACAGACGCAGTCTTGGTACTTGCCTGCTGTGGATCTTCGACCAGCCTCCACAAGCCCTTCGTCAAGCTCGCATCCACGAGACCATCTGCGTCAAGCTGTACTTTCATCTGCAAAGGCCAATATCATGCCAACGGCGATCAAGAACGATCTATTGCGGCTTATTCTGCGTTAAAAGCTGGCAGTAAGACGCTGAGTGCAACACGTCTGCCCCGCGCCGGCACGTGACGCTCCCATTCGAAGCTTGCCTCTCGAGCTTCAACACATCCACAATATCCATTGAGACGCGTCCCGTTCACGCTTGATCATCATTAATAACATGATCATTCTACAGCTTTGCCATCGTACGGTCCGCTCATGGCAACGCAAGAGTCACACGATGTGAAATGAGCCTTGAGAAAACCGCGGAGAACTTTGGAGACGCACAAGGAGTCACGCATCACGCGTATAAGTGGTAACGATTCATAGCTCTCGCTCCGCTAATCGACGTTCTAGCAGGTAGTCCACTTTCACCAGAATATGCACTTGCTTCTTCCCCATCCAAGTTCCTCGTTGTCCTTGAGCGATGCCTTCCTCGGCCTCATTTGTACACATTACCCACCTGACGAGCGTTCGACAAGTCTTTGAGCAGTGAGCCGAGAAATCGTGGTCTCAGAGCCAACAGCGTGATGCTATGCTATGCAAGATCTCTCTTGAGCTTTGATTTAAGCCGAGGTCTCTCCAAGGCTATCGAACTGGCCATCATTCGAGACTTGTCCCTCTCGTGGACCGGCACCGCCTGAAGAGGGCACATTCTTCTCCTGTGCTGCATTGAGTGCAACGCGGCCGGGGTCGTTCTTGCCTCCAATATCGGTTGTGAAAGACGCGTTCGGTGCTCCAGAGTCGAACCCTCCCTCTTGAAGGTTCTGGCCCTTGGGTTGAGCTACGCTTTGTGCATAAGAAGTGTGGCCTTGAGCACTGGCGTCGCCAGTAGCAGTAGTTGAGGAGGATGAACCAGTACCTCCGAGTTGAGCGCCGTCGTCTCCTCGAGCTGAAGCTGACGTGGTGGAGTCTAGTTTCGTCGCGTTTGAGGTGTCGGTGGTGTTTGTTGTGGTTGAGTAGCTCGGTTGCGCACTTGGACCTCTTGAGTCGGAGTTCTCTGCGAAACTACCACCGGCATTGACTGACTCGGCAGCGAGAGAGTCGGAGGTCACGGTGCCTGGTGCCTCGTTCTTCGGGTTGTTCTGGGTTGCTGGGTCGGTGGTGACCTGAGACATGTCAGCCACAGGGCAATGCAGGATATCTGAAAGTGTCGTTACTGACCTTCTGACCTGCAGATGAAGACATGATACTGAGATGTGCTTGGTGTGTTTTACGACGAAGTGTGTTGACAAGTGAGTAGCTAAAGGGTATTGTTCTTGATGCTGAACTTCTGTGACAGTTCGAGCTCTTTTCTAGAGCATTGCCTACATTACGCCTCCATGACGCAAACTACAAGCTGCTGAGATGAGACCGCATCGCATAAGGTGTGGAGGGTCCTCCAGTTTCATCACGACAGATCATTCCGCATCCACCAAGCCACCTTCGGATCGCGCGCACGCCACACTTTGCTGCTTGATACTGTTATACCCAGGGTCAGGACCCCACTTCAGGCATAGAAATTCGAGGAAACGATGAGAACGATCTCTGTGAACAATACTATTTTCGGATCTCCAAGAACTGGTCCTTGATATCGGTTATGATACAGTTTTCTGACATTTGTGAAAGGCTCCAACAAGAGACATGGCTCTTCTGCCTCAGCGGCAAGTAAGTATCTCAACGCTATTGTAACAAAGTCCTGACCAGCGCGACTGACGCCGACCAGAAACCTCTAATTCTCAATCGTAACACTCATGACATCGTAGCATAAGCATGGAAGACCACCTGAAGCAGACGAACAAAAGCGACCCGCTTAGTTGGTGTTTGCTGGGTCGCTCTTGTGTGGGTAGCCGTAGTCCTTCCCGGTTGTGTCGGCAAGACCAGCCTTGTTCTTTGAGCCTTGAGCCACCGCATCTGCTGGAAGTCCTCCAAGTCCATCCGCAGCCTGACGTCCGACACCTTGTCCCAAAGTGTTCCTGCCAGTGACATCGCCATCTTCCCGAACAGCGCTACCACCAGTAGCTGGCTCGCGCAGTGCGTCGTTGCCTTGGGAGAAACCTCCGCCAGAGAGGCCGCCAGAGCCAACGTTGACGGTTGACTGGTCGGAGCTGTTGAAGTCGGAGGCGACAGGGGGCTGATCGGGCAGAGGAAGGTTTGCTTGACGTTCAGAAATGACCTCGCTCTTGTTCTTATCTGCGGAGTCGACTACAGACTACGATACAGTCAGTAAACTATTCTTCCAAAATGTTCAAATTTATCGATCGTCGACGTACCTGGAGGCCGGCAGTAAGAGAATCGGCTGGAACATTGCCTCCATGAGCTTTAGACTCGCGAGCCTGCTCCTTCTTGATGTCCTCCTTGGTCAGGTGTGCGGTCTCTGATGTGCCAGACATGATGTGTGTTGGTCGTGTGAGGTTCCTACAACAATCAGTGTTAGTGGTAGCTATCATTGCATTGATATTTCTCTACGCTCACTTTTTGGATGAGTTGATTGAGCAAAGTCGATCAGAATTGCGATCTGTGAGCTGTAGTTGAGTGTGAATTGGTGACTGTACCGCAGCGGAGAAGAAAAGTGTCGAATATATGTGGCATCGCAATGCGGTTTCTGACGACCAGTGATGCAAGAGGTGGGCCAGTCGTTCCCGCTTATTCCTATTCAGGGAAGGTGATCCTGGACGGTACCTGGCCTGGTCGTTGCGTACAGACTGGAGCTCACATGCTTCCGCGCACTGGCAGTGACGCAGGCGTCAGAGCAGTCGGCCCACGACCCACGACACGGACGGAGATCCATCGCCAGGTATCCTCATCGCCGCAGCCATGGCCGAAATGACGACGACGAGGCTCGACGCGGACTCGCAGATGCTGCTGGACCAGCCGCTGCTACGCCTGCCCCACGAGCTGCTCCGCAAGAACCTCAAGGCCGCCCAGCGAAACATCGAGCTGACGAGCAAGAACCTGCAGAAGGATGTACAAACCGCCGCCTCCGCTGCTGCTGGCCAGAAGCCCACGCAGACCCTCGCCTCGCTGGAAGCGACGCTGGCAAAAGCCCAGAGTCTGAAGCGCAAGTTGGAGGCCCTCCATGCCGAGGAACAGCAGATCCACCGCCAACAGCGGGCTCGCATTCAGCACCTCCAGCAGCTTCACGAGATACCCAGTCTTGCAGACGTCAAGTACGACAAGTGGTCACATACTCGGCTGGACCGGCTGCTTGTCGACTACCTGTTGCGGCAAGGCTACACCCAAAGTGCCAAAGAGCTAGCAGCCGAGAAAGACGTGAATGATCTGGTGGACATAGAAGTGTTTGAAGAATGCGGACGCATAGAACACAGTCTGCGTTCAGGTCGCACTCAGGAGTGTCTGGCGTGGTGCAGCGAGAACAAGCAGGCGCTCAAGAAGATTAACAGCAAACTCGAGCTCGAGCTGCGTCTTCAACAATGCATTGAGCTTGCACGGAGTGGGAAACAGGTTGATGCCATTTTTCACGCACGTAAATTCTTGGCTAGCGATCAAGACCCAGCCTTTGGTCTCAAGGCCGCTGGCCTTCTCGCCCATCCCGCAGACACTCCTGTTGAGCCTTACCAGGTAAGTTTCGTTTCACCATCTATCCTTCTGTCCCTTTGCTAATACTTCTGCAGGACATGTACAACTCTGACCGCTACGCTTATCTCGCTGAGCATTTCGTCAGGACTCACCACGAGCTATTCAATTTGCCCACTCACCCACTTATTCACATCGCACTCTCCGCCGGTCTATCAGCACTAAAGACCCCTAGCTGTCACTCACAATTCGCACTGCAAACAAGCGCTAACACCGGTGCACCGGTTTGCCCCATCTGTAGCACTGAGCTCAACGAGCTCGCACGGAGTGTTCCATATGCACATCATACGAAGAGTCACATGGAGGAGGATCCGGTGGTATTGCCAAATGGTCGCGTATTCGGGCGGGAGAGGCTGTACAGGCTCAATGAAAAACTAGGCACGAAGCCGGGGAGGATCAAGGACCCTACCGATATGGAACATGAGTGGGATGAAAAGGAGTTGAAGAAGGTGTACATTTCGTAGGCTCATACTGGTCTCGAGCCGCGTCATATCAATCGATGCATTCTTCCCCCTGGCTATGCTCTGGCAATGGATTCTGTCGCCCTTCGGCTGAAGTAGTGTTTGCAAAGTGGTCCTCCTATGCCCAATGTTGTGTCGAATGTCTGAAAAAGGTCTGATACTGGCCAATCCTTTCCGAATCTCTGCCGCAATACTCGCTGCCATGCCGTCCAATGTCGTGATCGCTACAATCCTTGCTGCTCGTCCTGCTCGTCTCGTACTTGAATAGCTTCGGGATCAATCCATGGTGCAAACTCCTCATAGCCTTCCAGCGATGCAATCGAATACTCTGTGGTCAAATTTGGTGGTGCCAGGCGTGTCTGCTGCTGAATACTGTCTGGTGGTGCTGCTCGGTACAGTGATGGAGTGTACAAATTCGATAGAGGAGGAGTCGCAGCCGGAGAAGAGGTCGTAGAAGGCTCGCTGGCCTCAGAGATCGAGTCGAGATTTGGTTCGTGCTTCGATCTGGACGGCGTGCTGCGGACTGAGGCTGGGGTCGCTCTGGTGCTGTCCAGATCGAGCATTTCTTCGAGAGCGAGGGAGGAGGTCGAGGGGGAGCGGTCCTCTTCTGGTGCTGGGCTGGAGGAGTTCACCTCCTCCACGGAGAGAGAGCGACGGTCTTCTCCGTTCATCATGCCGAATTCCACGCCGCCGCGGCGGGCCCTCGAGTTGGCTCGGCGCCGCGAGTTCCACCAGAGAAGAAGGATGGTGACTGCTGTCACCGCAGATGCGCCAAAGGCGATTCCAATCGCCGCCCCAATGCTCACTCCGCCGCCTGCCGCCGCCGCCACGCCATTGCTGGTTGTACTTACTTGGTCCATTGTTGTTGCAGTGCTGGAGAGCGAGTTGGTCGAGAGTATGGTTTACTTGTGTGGGGGAGCAAAAAGAAAGTTTGGGGTGGTGTCAGGTGGAAGAGTTTTGGAAATGAAGTGAAGCGGGTATTGTGTTGAGAGCTACAAACAGTGGCTTGCATACCGATGTGAAGAAAGGCAAACGGGTATACACATCAGCTTCTGCAAGCTCTCTGACCTACTTCATGCGACACGCGCTGCTATAGCTCCGCATCACGTCGTAATGCGCGTTCGAACTCCGCTCGAAGTGTGCAGCTAATTTCGAAACTGCTTCTCAGCCGTGAAAAATGAAGCCTCGCCCATTACCTTTCCTTACTCGAGCTTCGGCAGCGTCGCAGCAAAATCCTGATAAGTATCCACGACCCACTGACAGAACGTCTCCCACTCGTCATCGAATGTAGCTTTCAGCTGCATCCTCTGGTTGTGGTCGAGACACGAGTGGTCGATGCTCCAGTGCGCGAGCTGCTTCCAGCCGTGGATGTTCATCCTCGGATCACCTACGAGAACCTGGTAGAACTCATATGACAAGGACTTGTTGTCGAGTGAAGGGCCCCTGGGAGACGTTAGAATGGCGCGTTGTCCAACACAGGTGCTGGTACTTACCTGAACAACGACGGATTGTCGGCATTGAGAGTGCAGTGAAGTCCTGCGGCTAGTAGTTCGTAGAACCGATGCTCTCTTATGTTACCGCACAGCCCCAGAAGCTCATTGGAGACGGGACAGAGTTCCAAGCAGATTTGCTCGTCTCTGAATGGCTTGAGTAGTGTCGGGTGCTTCAGCAGAGCGTACCCGTGGCCTATTCGCTTTGCGTTGAGCAGCAACGAGTCGTACAGGTTGCTGTTGTCGGGGTTGTGAGATCCACCCGTATCCAGAAGAGACTCACCCGCGTGGAACATGAACGGTATGCTGATGTCGAGCTCTTTGCACGTGCTGACGAAAGCAAGTAGCAGGTCAGCGTAGAACCCAATGTGGTTCGGTCTGTCTTCAGCGCCTACGAGGTCGAAGCCACAGATCAGGTGTGGGAATCGAAGCTTCAGCCGAATGCAATTTTCCAGCTCAGTCTGCATTCGCTTCCGCGGTATGCTTCTAGGCGTGCAGTAGATAATCTTGATCCCGAATGGAAAGAGGTGCAGTTTATTAGCCGTTCTGAGTTCGGCTTCCTTCTTGGCGAGCTCTTCGCAAATGATTGTCATCTGCGCTGCATGATCAAGCCGTCCTATGCCGTCGTTCGCCGGAATGTCTTTGTCCAGAAGCATTGGTCGCAGTTCCGCGTACATGACCTTGTCTGCGATCATGCTGTCAATGGCATGGCCAATGTACCATCGATACACGTGCTCGTAATTCAGAAGGCCCTTGAACGCTCGGGTGCCTTGATTGAAGCATGCCCAGACACCGTTTGTTGTCTGTCCCGGTCTATAGGCCTTGTCACGCGTGATGATCATCTTGTCTCGTGCCCACTGCTCGGCTGCACCTAGCGAGGCGTCGTCCGGGTCGTAGTTCTCGATGGACACGCCTTTGGGGAAGCGCTCACGGAAGTTGTGCCACAACATCCAAGCGGTGCCTTGCTGCCATCTCGGATGGTCCTTCGTCTTGCAGGTTGGGTCATAGTCCAAGGAAAACAGGTCGCCTTGTGCAGTGTCCTTAGGCAGGACATCGAACACGATCTCGCAGTCATCGAAGTCCTCTGTTTCCAATAATGGTTTGGTGCTCCGGATGAACATAGTGTCTTCGACTACTGTCGATCGAGCGAGTGGTAGCAGGATTTCTGCTGGCAATTCGGCATTGAAGTGCAAATGTAGATGAGCGCCTTTGGGCATCCGCGTCGCAATGTCAAAGACTTTGCTACGATCGATGCGGTCCTTGTTTACCAGAAATCGACCGCCCATGTCGCGAGTTTCTTTCCCCGGTACGGCTTCACCTGGCCGGTTACCGTACAAGTCTTCTGCATATCGCTCGTCCTCTCGGATTGCAATCACAATCGAGTTCGCGGCGACTTCGACCTTACTCGCAGACTTGCGGGCAGGCTCATCCCAGGCGGCATCGCGCTCTTCTGTTAGCAGCTTTTGTTTGTCGACGGCGTAGGCCTCCGATCCTTCAAGCAGCTCAACCTGGCGCGCGAATTGAGCAGTCAAATCGCTCGAGTCACTCGAGCCCATCCCAGCTTCTGTTGGAACACCCCTCCGGAATAGGGAAAGTCTTGAGGATTTCTTTCGTGGTTCCACTACCGGTTCCTTGGACTCGTTGTCGAGTGAGGTCTTGTGTTTGTGTGAAGTGCGGCGAGTGAGCTGCGTCGAGGAATTAAAATTAGCTTACAGGAGACTTGCAGGAACAGTCCAACCCCAAACAAACAACAAAGCAAGCAGGATAAAAGCGGTTACTTACCCTGTCCATGATCTTGCTCGCCATGGCGGTGGAGCAGAGCTAGGGAGGCGCTCGGCAATGCTAGTTCCTCAGCCCAATGGCGGCTAGCACTGTCGCCCGTTATGCGCTGCGATACTGGACGTGAGTGGGATGCTGGCGGCTCGCTCTGACTAGGATGATTGAGGCCGCCGTGGTGGATGTGCGGGCTCAGCTCAAGTTTGAGGCGTCAACTGCGCCTCGCCAGCCGACTTAACAAAGGAGCACAAGCGCCCACATGCACATTCACCCAAGCGGGCGCATTGCGTCACGGGTACTGCCATTCACTCGAGAAGGGTGAATGGCAATGAGGTCAGCAAGTTTGTATAGCAACAGCATGCATGTCTTCATTGATGCAGTTTGGAGACGAAGAGTGCCTTCCCCGAGACAATTCTGCCGCCAAGACCGTGCAGCTGCCTGGATGCCTGGCTGCCGCTCTGATGACAGGAGCTTCCCAGAGACAACAACATTGGACGCTCCCATCTTTTGTATCAAACTGTCGCACCGCATGCGAACCACCGCGAACGAGGCGACTTATGGGCACCAAAGTCTGTGGTAACGAGACATCATGCATGCACTGCGAGCTCTTCGCAAACGCCATGCAGGTGGCGGAACGCCAAAGGCTGAGATTCGTGGCCGCCAGTCTTAGACATCGCGACTTTCACTCGCATCACGTCGACCTGTGATCTTCTTATCCAGCGCCATCTCTCACTTCTCTCTTCTCTTGTAAAAGCACGCAGTCAATCTGCTCTTGTCCTCACACACTGACGTTGGCGTCACACTTTTGATACATCTTCCTCTCAAGACAGACCTGCATCACAGGCAATGGCGGGCAACAACAATGTCACAGTTGCCATGCCTGGCCAACCGAACTGGGAAATCTGGTGGCAATGGTCCAAATTCGACAATTTTCAGCTGGACATTGTCGGCTTCCTCGCCTTACTGGGAGAAGGAGCTGTACTCGCTAACGCACAGGTCTCAGCTCTATCGCGTCTGTCCTTCCTACCAAGATTGATACCGGCACCGCAAGCTCTCATTCGGACTACGCGACCAGTTGAGCTCCCGCGTACGGCCGGCAAGGTCACCGGCGTGCATTCTGGCAACACAAAGCCTCATGTCCATCATGTCGCACATATTCTCCTCCAGACCAATCCACCTATGCCGTCATACACCGTTCGATGTGTAGAGCTCAAGGTCAAAAAGAATGAGAAACGAGAACCAACCTTTCTGGACAAGGCCCTCCGAGGGCAGCCAAATGTTCCTCCTGAGCTCCGAAAGCAGGCTGACGAGCATCCCGAACTTCGCGCTCCGCTTGTCAAGGCAAAAGCTACTGGACCGCAAACCTGGGTGGCTCTAATTGGTTTCCTAGAAGCTGTTATCCTCCTGATTAGCTCCATCGTTTTTGGTGACGGCATGTCGCTCTTGGCTACCATTTCATTATCACTGCTGTCCACTGTGGTCGGTATAAGCAATAAGTGGACTCTGAAATTGCCTACGGCCGCCAGCAATTCGACCAAGGGGGATCTGGTAGTTCGATACCCCAACGGCAGTTTCCTTGTGGTCAAGTGCGAAGAAGTCGTTGCTAGAGCGCTCTATTTCGCTCCTGAGGAGATTGACTACCTCGTCCAAAACCCGATTGCATACCAGATGCTTTCTCTGCTTGGCACAATCCTTCTAATGCTGGGAATCGTATTTCTGGCAAACGCAAAACTGCGTGAGTATTGTCCTCCTCCACTAGCTAGCTGCGATGGCCTCCGAGAACACGTTTACTAATCATGCTGAAATCTTTAGAACTCCAATTTGCCTGGGCGGGAGCGTACGTTCTCATCAACATTTCGCACTGGGTAGCAGCAGCCTTGCCGGAAAGCTGGCACTGGGACGTGTCATGTTTCGAGATCAAGGAACAAGGGGTCCAGGGGGGTTGGAAATCTGACAACTTTACTGTAGCGTTGTGGAAGGCCATCCTGATCACCAAGGCTGTTGAGTGGGTCCCAGCCAACGAGGCAGCACCTAAAACAGGTGTCTGGAGCGATTGGGTGAACAAAGCGGAGGAAGAGGCGTTGAATCATGAGACGCACGATGCTCCCATGGAAGATAGCATCTGGAACCCAAAAGGTGTCGAGACAACCATCTGGGACGGGCCTGATGAAGACGATCAAAGCGCCTGGAATCCAAAGCAGGTTTGGGATGAACTGGCAAAAGAGGCAGCGACAAGAAAAGGTCAAGCAGCAGAACCAAAGGAGCCAGGAATAACAGAAGACTCGGCAACAGACGTGACGGACGTTTGAAGTTTCTGAAAGATCATTGACAGGCGTTTGGTAGCGAAAGGCCAATTTGTACAATATGACACATCATGTATCTGACGTTCGCAATCTGGCTCTGCTGTTCGAGGGTATCAAGCTGTGATAGGGATTCATGCACTGGACTGTAGTGCTTCACTGCATCGGAGTAGGAGCTTTCGATTGCGTCGGCGACTACATGTTCCTTGCAAGTTCGCAATGGCACTTGTAATGATTGCCCGATGGTTGCCACGCCATCCCAGATGTCGCATAAGCGCCCTAAGTTGCCAACCGCCAACAGCTGATTGCACCATCCGCTCATATCGAGCTGATCTCGTATCTGTAACCCGTTCTTCAAGGATTTTTCGATGGCGCCGAAGCTAGCTGGTGGCGTCATCGCAGTTGCTGCTGTCTGTAGCTGCATGAGTGCTGGCAACTGCACCTAGCATCGGCGCCTGATGGCATCGCTTCGAGATTGTAGGTCGAGTTCATGCCTTCGCAGGGATGTAGATTGCCTGGCGTATGAACGACACTTCTGCCACGCAGGTTGCCAAGCTTAACGTAGGATTTTTGTGTAGGTCATCGAGAAGGATCGATGCTTCTCAGGTCAACTCAGCAACAGCGAAGTAGCCCTTGTTCTCCACCACGCCTCTGTTCTTGACCACAGCTGTGTATTTGACAACCCACTGCGGTTGTACTTCCCCAGTGAGACCATCCCCAGCATGTCCATTTGGTTTGTCCTCCACGTGAACGCTCTTGCGTTTACTTCCGGTCTTGGCTTGCTCCGCTAGGATTCTGGCACCTGTGTGACCGGGACCGAGGAGCTCGCGCACAGTGCCCCGAGGCAGAATGTTTGAGCAGTCGTTGTGCACCAGCAGTTCGACACTCTGACTCTTCGCGAGCGCCATGAGCTCTTTGGGCACAGAGCAGCAGTCACGGAGATTGACCTGGTCGACGGTAGGCTTGATTCTCACCTTGTCCAAGAAGGTCTCCAAACGCTCTTTCCCAAACTCGGCCACTCCTAGTTTTGCAACGATGCCCTCGTCGAAGAGCGCTTCCACAGCGTTCCACGCATCGATCTGTCTCTCGAGAGGTTCAGGCTCGGCTTCTATGGGGCCACGGGTGGAGAGTTTTTCAGGGCAATCCTCCTCCTCATCGAAGTATATCCCGGGAAACGAGACGATCAAGAGGTCGATCGATGTGACATGCAGCTCTTTCATGACCAAGTCCAATGCTTCCCGTGTCTGGGCCTCTCGCGAGGCATTGGTGCCACCAGGCAAGTAGAATATTTTCACAGTGATATCGTATTGTTCGCGCTCCTCTTGCAACGCCGACTGCGAGAAGTCCAATGCTGGAACTTGCAGAGCGTTGCCGTCCCGTTTCGTCCATGTGCCGTAGTGTGGAGCGGCACACTGAATATCGCTGCCATTGTCGCCGTTCTTTTGCCCATTGGCTTGGTTGGTCGAGCTGCTGGAAGCGTTCAGATCGGCGCCCGAGTGCTCTGCGAAGTTGGCGCGTAACGACGAGACGAGTTCGGTGTTGGACTTGGACGTGGGCGATCTACGGATCGAGGACCCGACGCCCATGATATTACTGCATGGTCAGCCACAATGGCGACGCAGCGGGCGTCCGAGGTCGACTCACGAGGTGGAAAGAATGAGCTTCATGGCGGGCGTGCAGGTGGACGTGCGAGCGAACGTGCGGGTGGTGGCAGTTGGCGAACACGGCGCAGGCTTTGTCTCTTGGCTGGGCGGGTGTTTGGTCTCCTCCAGCGCAACTCTGCTCCTCAAACACCGTCCGACCAGCAGCAGACACGAAGGAAAATAGCGGCCAAAAGGAAGGGCGTGCAATTGTCAGCGGGACATCATCGACGAAAGTAGTGCCCCGTCGGCAGATACCTTCTCCCGCGCTCAGTCCACTTCCTGGTGGGGCCGACTTTTCGTCCTTTGCCATTTCTCTTCTCCTCCACGTGCCTCGCTGCCACGTCGAGGAAATCATGGCCATTCGGTACGTGCAGCGACCGCGACCACGACTGAGTGCGCCTGGCTGACATGACCCTCGAGATATCTCATTCTGCTGTCACGGCAGGGCAAAGTCGTAGGTTGACCGTTTACTTGCAGTCGAGAGCGTCCGTTGGCGGCATACAGCACAGCATACTAAAGCACTCTGCACTCACAGCGCCTTGCGAAATGGTTCACCACATTGTCACCCAAGGATAAGGCCAAGATCATCAAGGATGTGTCCCAGCTGGTCTTAGCACGCCGCGCTCGCATGTGCAACTTCCTCGAATACAAAGGTAGCACGCTACTCCCTGTGGCGCTCGAGCACGTTGCTGATACGTGATGCTCCAGACACCAAAGTTGTCTACCGCCGATATGCTTCGCTCTTCTTCATCGCCGCCACCGACCCGACAGACAACGAGCTCATCACCCTCGAAATTGTCCACCGATACGTAGAGCAGATGGACAAGTACTACGGAAACGTGTGCGAGCTCGACATCATCTTCAACTTCCAGAAGGCATACTTCATCTTGGATGAGCTACTTCTTGCCGGTGAGATGCAAGAAAGCAGCAAGAAGAATGTGCTGCGGGTGATAGGTGCTCAGGACAGTCTCGAGGATATGGAGGTGAGTTGTGGCGCGACTTCGGGCACGGTTCCTGCTTTGCCATGCCCTCCCTTGCCAGTCAGATGTTCCTGGATCGTCGCCCACTGATGCCTTCGCCCCTAGGTCGAGGACGATGCTGTCACGAAGATCGGTTGAAGAAGTCCACGCCGCACATTTGTATCGCCCACTTGCATGCCCATAGACTCCTCAAGATCCGGCTAACATACGCGCTCGCGTACAGACGAATGAACAGCAAAGTGCAGAAATCGAGAAGTCGCTTAGAGCTGCTGGGCTCATTTAGCTGCCTAGTACTCTTTCAGAGCATTTTGCTTGGGAGTGGGAACAGTACGCTCTCAGTGCGTGGCGTTTGGTCGGCGTTTTACTGGAGACTGGAGATACCCAGATTATATGACGCGATGGCCGACTTCAATCCAGCCTGCCTGTTGTAGGTATAGAGCCAATCAATCTGCACATAGTGCAGAGCAAGCGGCACACCGCATGCATGACAATATAATGATCACTTTCGCGGCAATGCGCCTTGAGCATCTACGCCCGGCTCGCAATCATACTCGTACGATCTCGCCTACTTACATTAACAGCATCGCAGAGCATGTCGAATATCAAGCTGGCAGCAATACTGGTCCCGGGAGTCGAGAATGTAGGTACTCTTTCCATTCCTTCTTGTTGATTCTGTGTGCTAAAATACCTATCGTGATTCAAGTTGGTTAATAATGAAGCGGGCAGAGCGGCGAGGCAGCCATCCACGCTGCCCATCGTGACGAGTGACACCATGTCAATTGATGTGAGCAACGACTGATCTTCTGACACACGGCTGCCCCGTCGTAAGCCAAACGAGGCGTGTCAGCGGAGTTCTAGCTCATTGGTCTGTCGCAAGCCTCGCCAAGCGGATGGGGCTGATGGGGTCCGGATCTCGACATCTCTCATCGGCCGTCACTTCCACAACCCCGACAACGCGCGCAACCACACCGACACCACCACGATTCTTATGGCGACCATTATTGCGTTCTGCGCCTGCTAGACGCATCGAGCGTCTAGTCTACAGTCTCGCGACCGACCGGCTTCCGACTGAGGGAAGTGATATCAGGCACATCCGACATCCAGCTACTCCACTACGACTCACCGGCGGCGCGCATCGACCTGCGCATTAGCTGAGGCTGCAGCGGCTTTAGCAACTGTATATTTGCGAGGCGCATAGGTGCCTTATCGCCCGGCAGTGGTTCTGGGGGCGCGGACGAGGATCAGAAACAGCTTGGAAGAACAGCTTGCGCTTGTGCAACAAGCCGGCAGACACGATGAAGGTGCGTTCCCAGATCACGGCGGGCATAGCGCGCAGCGATGTCGTACAACATGCGGCCCAGTGAGATGATATCGAGGGTCGCAATTTGGATGAATCGCGATGCGCGCTGCGCCGCTATCGGTCCCCCAGCAAGAAATAACAGCTAACCTTCTCGCAGTATCTCCAATTACGAGAACTCGACACGGTCACGAATGCGCTGAACTTCTCCACCCCGGACTGTCACATCGTAGGCGGGTGTGACCTTTATACCACGAAAGCCGCGGGTGGTGATAAGAAGCTGTACAAGAATATTGAGAACAATCTCGAGTCACAGTATGAATCCCTGGTGAGACTCTCCGCTTCGCTAAGCCCGCCATGTTTGCCTTTCGAGAATGGTAAAGGTAATGATAAGGGATCAAGAACTCGAAGAAGTAGGACAGTCGATGCTCCAGAAATCGACCTTTCTCGGGCATCGCCATTTGGCAGTCTATCACAGGGGAACGCACGGAGAACGTTCGCGTACTTGATCGCGACTTTGAATGCTTCACATCCGGACTATGACTTCTCACACCTTCTGAAGCCAGCGGATTTTCGTAAAGAGCGGAGTCTCCGGGCCATCATGCACAATCTGGACAGCACGCTGCAACATCTGCGGCCGAGGCAGACGGTGATATCGAATTACTTGAGCCCTGTTTCTCTGTCGAGCTCAGCTCCCGGGCCAGGAAGTGGGAATGACGTATGGAACCAAAACATGTGGAAGCTCATTGACAAGGAAATGGGCCTACGACAATGTGAGAAATACTCATGGACACCGGACGATGACCCCTTCGATGGGGAGGAAGGCGCCATATGGAGCATGCATTATTTCTTCTTCAACAAGGAGAAGAAACGGGTATGCTACATATACTTACGCGCATTCAGTGTTATCTCGCACAGCCCAGCAGCAATGACTGCTCAGCGGCCTCGGCCGATGAAACGCAAAGTGTCAAGTCTTTCGGTCGGCGAGGGCGCCGGGAAGCGCGCGGCGTTCTGGCTGAGCAATGACATGCTCCAAAGAAGCATCGACACTGTCAGCTTTGGAGAAGATGACGATGACGAAATGGTTATTTCTGAACACGACGATGAAGTTGAGGTGCCGTACATGGACCTGGATGAAATTCGCGATAATCTAATCGACGGCAGATTCAGCTATAACATCGACGAAGACCCCATTTACGAGGCTTACGACGATGACGAGATGGAGTATTGGCCGTCGAGAGAGGTGAGGGGTATGAGCGAAGAAATTGGTGCTGCGATGGAAATTGCATGAATTGTGTTATGATACCACACTGCATGAAGGGGATACTGGCGTTGATCGAGGTTGGGCATTTTGTACATGTTTGTACGGCGGTGATGATGGGGAGTTTTCAATTGTTCAATTGACCTGCACTCCGTACGGTCTCGTATTATAGCAGTCACTTGTCTAGTATGCCGATGAC